>NC_088806.1:25435113-26102396 GCF_011386835.1 Chrysemys picta bellii | reverse complement strand
TCACTGCTCAGTTCTGGCTCCTGCGGCCCGGTTATCTCACTCCATCAGCACTGACAGGGCTACGTGCACCGCAGGCTTGGGCTGGGAAAGGCTCTTCAAGCAGGATCCCCCATGCCTAGCGTGCCGTGATCAGCAGCAGCCCATTCCATCACTGCAGAGGGCAGGGCAGGGTTTGGGGTGGCCTCCATGGGCACCTGCCGGGGGCCAGGCTGTTAGCCAGGGAGCTAGAGAGAACGCCAGGCTCCAGCTGCATCCAGCAGCCTCGATACAGACTGCCCTCTGCACTCCCTCAGCTGCGTCCTGTCTCCTCTCTAGCAGCCCAGCTGAATTTCCATGCGTAGGACTCTTCCAGCCCCAGAGAGCTGCCAGGCGAGGGTGACAAGACTCGAAAGCCCCAGGAGTCCTCTAGCTAAGTGCCACGGCACTGGGGTGGGGCGATGGATGGAGAGGCCAGGATCCAAAGAGGACACAGTGGCTTCATCAAAACCTGGGGGCGCCGGCCCCAGCGTTTGGGCCCCATCCCTGGCGTCACTGGCCTGCTGTAGGAGATGCTGATTTCCAGAGGGGCAAGGCTCCCGTCAACTTGCCTCTCCAGCAGGACCAGCGACCCCAGGTAACGTTAATGCAAAGCACAGCACAACGTCGGGGCGCGAGGGGCTATGGGAAGCTTTGCTGCGTGATGTATTCTCCTCCCGCCGCCTGCAGGCGAGCAGGAGCTTGGCAAGCTCTGCAGTGCTACCCAGACCACACTCACACTGGAGAACTGCCACTGGGCCCAGCCCTCTTTCATGATGAGCAGCGTTTGGAGAGGCACTTTACACGCTGAGTGGCAATGCCATAATCCCCTTCAAATCAAGTCCATTCAGCGTCGGCACCGGGAGCACGCTAAAGCCTTTGCATTCAGGCCAGTGTGACACAAAGAATGTTTCCTAGCAGGATTGTGGAGGCTCCACTTTGTTTGTCTTAATTCCAGGCCTTGAAGGATTACGCCATCTTCAAAGGTGCTGCTGACTCATTCCCGGCCCACTCATTAGAGCCGCCGTTCCTGTACAGCACTGTGCGCCTCGCGCCGCTGGCACGCTGATCAGCTGGCTCTGATGTTTAGTTAGCACTGCTAAAGAGGCGGATTAATTGAGTTCCCATTCGCTACAGGTTCTGCTCTGGATTCGAGTGCCGCCTCCTACTTGAGAGCTGGTGGATGGGTCGGAGGTGGGCTTCCGTTCTGGCTTCGCTCTGGCCCGGGGAAGGGGTGGGCAGGAAAGGATGGGCTGGTGGCAGGGGCAAACAAGAGTCCAGGGGAAAAAACGGGGGAGGGGGATTTCAGTGCTAGAGCCTACCAAGGAGAGAGCGGGTGTGAAAGACAGCTGGAGCCCAAAAGGTTCTGAAGACGGATGCGTAAGGGAAACAGGTGCCTGGTTCCTTGGGCCTCTTGGCACGTGGAAGCCAGAGACGAGCTCTCACCCGTTGCCTTGCTACAGGCAGCACAAAGTGAAACAGGCCAGCAGCTCCCATGGGAGGGAAGGAGCTGCACAGGGAGATGTGCGCCCTGGAGTTTCAGGCCTTCCACCCAGATCTCAGAGCACCCACGCTCTGGGCCGCTTGACACAGGGCATGCCTCCACCCCGCCGAAGCAGCTCGGCAAGACACACCGGCACTGGCAGTCGTCTAGCCAGCCTGTGCCACCCACACTCCTGCTGTTACCTGCGGTTACGAAAGGAAAGCTAATGCCAACCTATGCTACAGTCACACCTTGTCTTGCAGTACAGGCATCTCCAAGAGAGGCTTGTTTTGGCCTGGCTTAGACCCGTGCCTAATCGCCGTCAGCTAGATGGAAATACGGGCTGGGCTACACAGTCTTTGGACCACTAACGATATTGGTTTAGACATGGATAAGAGTTAAAGTGATTCAAGCTCCTAGCCGGGACACACGTCTCTCAGTGTAAAAGTGCTTGTGAGTCTAGTGCAAGGCACTGTACCAATCTAAAGCACTTCTATCTCACTATGTCCACACTGACCCTGGCCCTACTTTAACCATATGGGCACCATGTCACGCTCTGAACCAAAACATCAGAATTGGTACAAAAACCTAGGAGAACTTGCTTCGCTAAAATCTGGTTCAGATCACATCCTTAGCCAAACAAGTGCCATTTCCTCATGTGGACAAGTCCTGATTCAAACTAAGGGGGTGTCTACACTGGAAAAAAAAGGTGTTCTTAACTCAGGTTAAAAGAGCAGCGAAGATGATGGCAACGTGGCCTTTAGCTCAGACTAAAGCCTGTAGAGTCGTCTGGGGTTGAATTCGAGTTGCTGACCGGCGTTAAAAGCCAAGTTGCTGTGTCTTCACTGCTCTTTTAACCTGGGTAAAGAATACAGCTTCCCCCTCCCCCTAGCAGTGTAAATTACTAGGGGTAGGTCTAACTCCTCCAGCTCGCTAGAGCAGTGCAGTACGTGAGCTCACACAGCTCTATGGACAGGGGCAGTTGAGCTCTGCTGGCCTCCTGAATTGCCCCCGGCAAAGCCAGAAGTGGGGGGGAGGGGAGGGGAGGAGGAAGAAGAGAAGAGTACTTGGCTGGCAAAAGGCAACAGAGGTGGCACCTTACGAAGCCACGTAAGAAGTCTGCGCCATTTGCGGCTCCAGGAGCCAGCGAACCTCCTAGAGAGTGCCACGGTCAACAGCATGGGCCACGCCCACCAGAGAGCTGTGGCATCGGTCACCCAGTGCCAGCCTGGCTCGCTTCCGTCAGGCTCCCTGCTACTTCATAACTGTGAGCAGCAGACCCTCCTCCGCCTCCTTAAACCCTCATGTCCAAATTAAATGTCAGATTTGCATATTAGTTCTGTGTTTTCAGCCCCTTTAGCCAGCGGTGGGGAGGAAACGAGCGGGGCTCCAGTCGGGAGATGCAGGCTCGGATGGCGCACCGTGCCGGGTGGGAAGGGAACATCCATTCACTGGTCAGTGTGCTGGGCACGGAAGGGGCCAGCGGTTGAGCGTGTGTCTGCGTGGAAATTTTGAACGTGCAGGGAGCTCAGATAGTTACACTTTGCTAAGGAAGTGCTGCTGTCTTCAGAGACCTCAAAGTGCTTTACAAGGGGGGGCCCTGTCCCTTCTCAGCTGGCACAGAGATACCAGTACTTCAGAATACCCAAGAGAGACCATAGATCTGCATATTACAGATGGGGAAACTGAGGCACACAGACAGGCAGGACTCTATCCAAGGCAGTTTAGGGCTGTCGTACTGAAGCACTATGGGCATGAAAGTCAGAGGTGCTGAGCCCCTGCGCCTCACAGTGACTTCAGTGAGGAGTAATGGGTGCTCAGCATCTCTGCAAATCCAGGCCTGGTATCTGAGCTCCCCGTTCCGCCCCCCACCTCCCACAGTTGCCTCTCCCTGAATCGCACCTTGCAGGCTGCAGAGCATCACCTGGATAGGAAGGGAGCCAGAGTATGGCAGCTGGCCCCTACTTCCTGGGGTCGATGATCCCATTTCTCTTCCTCCCCTGGGGAGAATTTAAGTCCCCCACCCCCCAGATTTAGGGATGCAGGAAATTCGTCCCTCGAGCCCCCTCCTCCAGTACCAGCTGTGTTTCCAAGCAGCGACTTTCCACTAATGAACAAACTGTGGCAAGGAAAGAATTGAAGCAATTACTTGTTCAACGAGTTCCTCATTACGGCCAGTTCCTGAAGGGATTAGAGTCATGCCTTCCCCAAAGCCAGCCCAAGCCCTGCATTCAGATGAGCAGGAGAGTGCCTTGCTGACCACAGGTTCAGAGCCGGGAGGGTAAGAGGCATGCAGAGACTTCCCCAGCATCCTGGGCATTGAGGCAGATGAAGCGATTACTATGTACCAGGGGTGAGAGAGATTTTAGATGTATGTAGCTTGATGGGGTCTGTGTCAGGATATGCCTACACTGCATTGTAAACCCGGGTCTGTAGGTCCAAGTCCATGCCTGAGCCTGCATTAGAAATCTGGACTTACTGCTGGCCCTGTGCTAACACAGACCTTCTGACTCGGCTCTGCAGCTTGAGTGGTGTTCACGCTGCAAAATGGTGCATCCAGCGGGATCAGCACAGCCTCTGCAGAAGGCACATCCCCCTTCCCGGGCAGCAGGCGCTTTAAGGGCAACTGGGTTCCCAGAATCCCATAGAACCTAGTGCCAGGAGCCCAAGCACCCAGGGGGTGTGGCACAGCCATGCACCCAAGGCTGATAATGGACCCTTCAAGCCCTGGAGGTGGCTGGAGAGAAACTCTGTGCAGGCCAAGAGCCAGCTTAGGGCAACTGAGATATAGGGATGTCAGGGAAGGGACAGCCCTCAGGGTGGGACTCGCAGGAACTGAAACCGGAGGTTCCCACTGCAGACCTGTCTGAGCCCAACCATCCCAGCCTTTAGGGGGTGCTGTAAGACCCACCTCCGTTTCGGCCTTTGACCAACAGATACTGAGCATCTCCCCAGCAATATCCCCCTGGATTTGGCCCCTCCTGCTAAGGGAGCAGACCCGTCCCCCTTTCTGGGGAGATGGTGGCATTGCTGTATTATACAAGGTACCAAAGGGTGTGGGCACATCCCTCAGCGGGGCATGAATAGTGCTTAATTCAAGGGGGAGGGGGAGTGGCTCTGGCTGGCCTGAACCCTTGCAATGCCCCACTGTGGGCCTCTGAGCCACCGGGCAATTGGGGCAGATTTTTAGCTGGTGCAAATCACATTGAAATCAATGGAGCTCTGCCAATTTGCACCAATTACCCACTCCCTCCTCTCATCCCTACCCCAGCTGTCATGGCATGGTTCACAGGGGAGGGAGAGTCACACAAGGATCAAAGGCCTTGCAATTAGGGGTCACAATTGTGGGGCTCTGCAGGGCCCCCCAAATTTGTTGAAACCAGGTCCGGGTAGGAAAATAGCAGCCGTTTTCTCCCTATGAGAACTGCAAGACCCAAGTAGGAATACAATCGGAGAGGATTCAGAGACGAGCCAGGAGACTGATTAAAGGATTGGAAAACCTACCTTACAGTGACAGAGCTCAAACTATTTAGTTTAACGAAGAGAAGGTTGTTGTCATGACAGATGATTTGATTACAATGGGGAACAAATATTTGATAAAGGGCTCTTCCACCTAGCATACAAAGGTCTAACGCGATCTAATGGCTGGAGATGGAAGCTAGACAAATTCAGCCTGGAAATAAGGTGTAAGTTTTTATCAGCGAGGCTAATTAGCCTTGGAACGAGTTACCAAGGGTTGTGGGGGATTTTCAATCACAGCCAATTTTAAATTCAGGACTGGATATGTGTCGAGAAGATCTGCTCTCGGACAAATAGGAATGATTTCAGGGCAGTTCTCTGGCCTGCGTTATACAGGAAGACAGACTAGATGATCACAGTTGTCCCATCTGGCCTTGGCATCAATTAATTTGGATCAGTGATGATGCCCCTGGCCAGAGGGGCTAGCCAGCATTCAAGGTCTTGCAGGTTATTTTTGTTAGGAAAGGAAATTGATGACATGACTCAAATACTTCTTTGGTGCAATCCTGTTTATTTACAAACACCGCACACAAATTCCTGCTTCCCTAACACCTTAGGAACAAAGAAGAGCCATTTTCTCGTTTGCAGTTTCCAAGTCTGGCTTTCCAACCAGAACTCTGCCCAAGAGACACACTGTTGGCTTCCTTCCAGGGCCACGCTTCCCCTACTTTGCTCATGGTCTACTCTTTCTGGTTCCTTTCAAACACATTTGAACAGACACATTTGAACCAATCAATGCTCCAGCCGCTACATTTGCGATCAGTCTCCAGGGAAGCCCTTCAGGCCATAGGACTCAGCTTCTACTCAAGCCTTGCCGTGGTGGGTCCATGCCTTGCACAGTGGCTTCTGTTGTTTCAACTATCACTAAACAAAAAGGCATTTAATCACTCCCTCCTTGAGCCTGAATAAAAGGTGGCTAAGATCTCCCACCAGCTTCAGTGGGGTCTGCGATTGTCCGTGGATCAAAGATGCCACCAGCACAACAGTAACTTCTCTCTTGAAGATGGAGCCCCCCCCAAAAAAGGAAGGAGGTGGCCTTGAACAATCTGCCTAGGCAGCGCCTGCTGCTGCACATCTGGAAAGCATGTCACATCCTTAACGGGCCAGATGCCACAGAGCTGAGAGATGCTAAACATCCTTAGAGGGTCAAACCTAGGCAAGCAGAAAACCTGTCCAGCTAACGCTGCTACCCTGAAGTGACAAGGCCCCGGGAGGCAGCAGGGCCCGGAGGCATCTGAGGCAGGCGTCTCCAGGGAGAGATTCTTCGACTGCGGAGCTGGATTTCACCAGCAGCAGTCACCCAGCCTGACGGAAGAGGAATCTCTCAGCTGACCAGCAGCTCCCTGGGGAGGACTAGGTGGGGCATGATTCCTCCCTAGTTACCAGGGGCTGACCTCACCCAGCCAAAGCTCACATGAAATACCAGCTCCCTGGGTCGAGTCTGAGTCACAGCCAGGCCCCCAGCAAAGGGACCTAGTACCCGGGGCGGGGGGAAGGGTAGAGAAAAGGGGGCTAGGCAGACAGTACCGAGAGCATGACTTTCCACTGGAGCCTGGCAGATATGCTGTTCATACACGCACCATTATAAATCCCATTCAGCTTGTGACGGCTAGAGCCCCCTGGGGCTACTGCCTTCCAGTGGAGCTCCTCTGTGTCGGAGCTGTGGTGTCAAATGGGAGCAAGGATGCTCTCTTGTGGTTAGCCACCCAGCCATGCCACAGAGTCCCCGTGAGGCCTTGGGCAAGTCCCTTAGCCACCCTAGGCCTCAGTTGGCCATCTGTAAAATGGGGATAATATAGCCCTTTTCCCATCCTCTGTCTGTCTCACCATGCTCTTGTCCAGCACCCAGCACAGGAGCACCCTGATCTCAGGTGCGGCTTCAATATACTACAGCAACACAAATACAAGCATGACCGAGAGCAGCAGGCCCTTAGAGACTCAGCGATGCTGAGGAGACTGCCAGGGCCAGGGAGTGAGTATTCCCACATGACGTGGTGGCCACCCCATTCGACACTGCGGTGCCTTGAGCCAGCCCTATGGAATCTGATCTAAAACCGACTTAGCCCCTTGACCTTTCCCAGTTTGGTGGGGGTTACCCCGGTAGTAGCCATGCTCTGCTCAGGGGCTCCCCTGAACTGAACTGCGGCTCACTTCCCCATCCCCGCTGAGTCTGGTGACGGGGCAGCCGCCATCTCAGGCTCTCGCCAAGCAGGAGCTGAGGAGAGCATCTTTCAGGGCGAGATTGGGAGCAGAGGCCCAGGGCCCTCCAGGAAGGGAAAACAAGCAGAGCAACACAGCCAAGGTCTCGGGGCTGCGAATGGGAACAGAGCACCTGAGCGCTCATGCACCGGCCCTTTTGCACTCGCCTCTGTGCGCGCTGTGGAGGAAGCTGCGTTCTCTGTATCCATCATCCTGTCAGGAAGCCCTTAGCCCCCGACGAGCCATACTCCCCGCTCTGTTCAGCACAAAGCCCAGCTAATACAGCGAGATGAATGAGTCTGCAGGGCTCTATTGGCAAGATGCTGCTCTGCTGAGGAGATTGGCTCCCCCTTATCGATGGGGCTCTTCTGCTGAGCTAGCCTGGGGAAGAACGGGGGGTGGGGAGAGGGGGGTTTGCAGGCTGCATGGGGACTCGGAGCTTGGAGGCTGAGGGTGGGATGGGGGGGAAGCCTGCCCACTGAGGGAGTGGGGGAGATGGCTGCACAGGGCAGGTGGCTGGCCAGTGAGGTGGGTCCACAGCTACAGGAAAGGCGTAGCTGGGAGGGTGCCCTGCCTGGGGAGGGGATTATGGCCGTGGTGCTCCCCGAGCAGTAGGATGGTGCAGGGTGCCTGCCGGGGAGGTAGGAGCCAAGCGGTGGTGTTATGGGACATGAATGAGGGTTTCAGTGGAAGCACGAGGACCCAAGCACTCAGGGACCCCTCACCAATGGAAGCAGGACCCCTCAGACACAAGCACAGCCCTTGTTCCCTTTGCCCCTGCCATTCCTACAGACACCCAGAGGCAGAGTTGTATTGTGGGTGCTGGATCTGCCCAGTTCCTACAGGGATCTCCCACGCAGAATGGTACTGCCCACCCCACTGGGTCCCTTCACATTTGATACAGATGCCCACCCACCTCTCTGACATCCTGCTACCCTGGAGGATGCATTGGACAGGAGAGGGCTGGTGAGGAAAGGTGGATGCGTCCTCTCTGGGTGGCAATGGGCCAGTCCACCAGCTGCCCATCTGGGAAACCAATGTGCAGCAGCAGGTCCTGCAACCAGCAGCAGCTACTGGTGCTCTCCTCAGAAGGATGGCTGGAGCAGAGCATCGACCATTGCAGGGCCATATTCTGGGAAGAGGGGCTCCACCCTGTGGTGGTTCCTCAAACGGCAGCCAGAGGTGATAGCACATGCCTTGGATTGGCTGCAGGCCCATCTGACTCTCCAGTTACAGGACTCCAAGCAGGGATCACTGAGCCGATTTCCCCAGCCTGTGTTGTGCAGGTCAGACTCCAGGTCCCTTCTGGCCTTAAAAATCTACAGATGAAGCAGGCAGCCTGAGCTCTGTCAGGAACAGCAATAGGGGAGGCACTGTGGCCATTGGACACCTGGCTAGAAGGATTTATGGCTTTGGTTAGGCGGTAGCCCAGGGACAGGCGCTTCACATCAAGAACCAGCGTCACAGCTGCTTGGTACCATTTCTATCCCGCGCTTTGTAAAGGAGAACGCCCATCATTAATAATCCAAACCTCACCCCCCATGCTGTCAGCCAGGGGAACCCAGCCTGCCTTGGGGACATCTCCCCCACTCCAAACTCTTAGCCAGGGCCCCGAAACCCACCATGAAGAGAGAATGAGCCACTCAGACAAGCCCTGACTCCCAGCGATCAGCATCACACGTACCCCGGTAGCCAGAGAACTGTTACAGGAACGTAGGACGGGAAGGGAAAAGCTCAGTCAGCAAGTCCAGACCCCGGCTAACGTAGGCAACCCCAGTGTCCAAGCATAGAGCTGAGGAATGCCCCTTACATTACATCCCAGCCCCTCTTTGCTCCAGCACATTAATACCCCTTAGGGCTGCCAGCATAAAGCCCCACTAAGCACACCCCTTTGCAAACATACTCTCATTCCATGTCACACACTGCCTAGTCTAGATTGGGTCTCTCCCAGGGTCTGCTATGGACCTTAACGCTGTGACCCACAGCTAGCTTCATGACTTCATTCCCCGCACCGATTCATCATCTTCTCTTGAGAGGAGACTCCCCTGCACTCCCCAATCCCAGCCTCTGCCCTAGGAGCCAGCTAAGCGAATTATTGGCAGCAGATCAGGGCAAGAGGCAGAGAAGCAGCGCACAGAGGAATATCGAGGGCTCAGAGGCCGCGATAGGAACAGGGCAGGGGTGAGCGCCAACAGCAGCCTTGCACTGATCGGCTGTAGGAAAGGCAAAGCACTGAGGCCAGCGGGCAGTAGGTGAGCAGAAGCGTCCAGTGCTCAGTAAATGAAATGCAGGGGTTACTCACAGGTCTCCCCCACCGTGGTGTCCTCCATCTGAGGGGTCATGGGAGCTGTGCACCTGGCTGCATCTCCACACAGCTGCTGTTGCCATGAAGTGAGTGTCCTGGGCCAGCTGAAGAAATGGTGACCTTACCAGGCTTGTGCCTGCATTAGACAGGGCTGGAGCAGGGCCACCGCCAGGCATAAAGTTCCTTAAGACACAAACCCTTCCAGGCCTAAACACACTCCCCTCCTAACGAGCCACAGACAGGGTCCATCATCCAGACCTGGCAGCTAAGGAAGCCTTTATAGTGGGTGGGGCAAGGGCTGGTCTCTCACCCTGCGGAAGGGAATTAACCCCTTCACTGCCTCTGAGTGTGTGTGTGTGTAATTACATACACCCTGCCACAAGGAAGCCCATATATGGGGAACCCCCACCTAAACCTGAATGAGGGGGCAGGGGCTGACCTACCTTCAGCTCTAGCGCCAGCACCAGGAGGTTCTGGCTTGGCTGCAGACTGGGATGGCCCCGAGGAGCAGCGGAGAGGGTATTGATCACAGTGATTCCATAAGGGACTCCCCCATCCCTGAGAGCCCAGGAGAGCGGCCATTGTCCCTTCCAGTGACCCTGAGAGCCCGTCTCACAGCCCCTCGGTGCTCAGGGACGCAGATTGCAGGGAACACTCCCTGAGCTCCGGGCTCTGCCGTTCAGAGGCACGAACGAGTGTGCAAGGGGCAGTCAAGGAGACATGGGATGGCCTCCCGCTTGGCCCTGGCTCACCCCCTCTCCCCTCCCTCTGGGCTGCTGTGATTCAAAGGAAGCAGTTTCACACCAGGCAAGGGTGTCTGACAAGAGAAGCCAGATGATTCATCACTAGGGATAACAGCACCTGTGTCCAGGTCTCACAAAGGGGGGAGACGTTGGAGGCGATAGCGAGAGGGGTGATGGCAGTGTCACCTGTCCCAGGGGGTTAAAAATCACAAGTCAGGCCCCAAAAATCACAAGATGGGCTTCAAAATCATGGCAGTAACAAAATAATCCTGGGTTCTTTTTCTTGGCCTTCTGCTCTCTGAGGGAATGTCCACGCTGCAAAGAAACCCTGTGGCAGTGAGTCTTGCCCCATGTCATCTAGCAGGCTCACGTTAGGAGGCTTAAAAGAGCAGCACAGATGTTGGGCTCCCAGGGTCTGAACATCTTCACTGCTATTTCTAGCACACTAGCTTGAGCCCCACTAACATGGGCCTGTCCTCCTGGCCGGGGAGGCGCATCCCCTGCTGCAGACATAGCCTAGATCAGTGGTTCTCAGCCTGGGGTATGTGTACCCCCATGTCATCCGGGGGTACTCAGCTCATTTAGATCTGTGATCCTCAACCTGGGGGTTGCGACACTCGGGGGGGGAGGGGGTCACAGGAAGGGCTTAGGGGGCTCACAAGTGCAGGGCCTGCATGAGGGGTGGCAAGCAAGGCAATTGCTCGGGACCCCACACCACAGGGGGCCCTGCGAAGCTAAGTGACAAGTGTCAGCCCTGCCGCCTGGGGCTCCGGCTTCAAACAAGGCTCACAAGTGAAATTCAAGTATCACACTGAAATGTAAGCACAATATTTATATTCCAATCGATTTATTTTGTAATTATATGGTAAAAATGAGAATGTAAGCAATTTTTCTGCACTAGTGTGCAGTGACACGTCTGTATTTTTATGTCTGATTTTGTAAGCAAGTAGTTATTACGTGAGGTGAAACCTGGGGCATGCAAGACAAATCAGACTCCTGAGAGGGGTACGGTAGTCTGGAAAGGTTGAGAGCCGCTGCCCTAACTGGCCCTCAGGTCACATTTTCAGACAAGGCCTAAGCTTCTATTTTAAAAAAATGAAAACAGATACTCTCATAATCACATGAGGCGGGGAGCTGGGGCTTTAAGAGACATTCCAAATGTCACAGACGTGCGATACAATTATAATTTGCTCATAGTTGCCCAGCAGCAGATGGAGCACTAGAACCCAGCTCCCCTGAGTCCCAATCTAACGCACTATCCCATAAGCCACAGTGCCTGCCCATAGGTGTACTTGCCTGGTCTGAGCCCGGTGGTGGTGAGTTAAGTGCCTCCAAAGCAAAAATGGCTTTTCTTAGACAGCACAAGCTGTCCCCGGTGAACTCTGGTGGGAAACTGATCCTCCGAGTCTCCAGCCTGTATTTTGAAACTGCCTGTTTGCCTGTTCCTAGAACAGCCCCCATCAGCCCGAGTGGCAACCGTTAGACTCATTTCCCAGCAAAGGGGCGAGTCTGCATGCCCTGCATTCCCCCGCCATGCAGGACCTACATGGGAGAGAGGCCGGGAAGAACACCCTGCAGTGCAGCTGATGGGATGGGGTAGGCCCAGAGTCTGCCAGGCAGGTGAGGGACACCCCAGGGATCACAACAGGGGAGTTGGTCTCTGGGACCGCTGGTACCCGCCCTTTCTAGGCGTGCTTTGGATTTGGCCATCCTTACCACCTGACCTCTCTATTCCACTGGGCATCAACCCCCAGAGAGTTTAAAGCACTTGCAGTAGCTGGCTTTGTTTATCCACTGTGTAAATCTCTCCTGCTGCTTCTCCGGCGCCCTTCCTCCCTCCTCTCTTGCTTTCCTTTGCATCCCCCTCTTCGCATCGCCCTCTGCCTGCACCTCCTCCTCTCCCAACTCCCACCCACTGCAGACATCAGCTGCAATGCCTGCTCCCTGCCAGCCTTGCCTATGAGGGTCGCTGTTTGCAAGCTTTTGCAAGGCCGTGAGCTCAACCAGCTGTGAGAGGGGTTGATGCCCAGTCAAAAAACTTCCTCCCGCTCCGCACAGCTGCAGAAGCTGCCTCTAGGGCTCATGACTCAGAGGTTTAGAGAGCAGGCTGGCGGGAAGCCAGGAGCTGGGCAGAACAATTTCTCCATGCGGGATCCTTTCTAGCCAGTGCAGCTCCAGGGGGCCTCCTAGCACAAGGAAGGGATTGTCGTGTGGACACAAACCCCTAGTGAAAACTTCTCTGCTACATGGGCAGCAAGCAGGATGCAGGCGAGATCGTAAACTTGCATTCCTGATCGGGGCGGCTCCAGGGAGGTTAGCCCTCCGGTCCAGACACTGCGGGGTTCAGCAGAAGCCACTGCCTGTGTGCTAACTAGAAGGTAGAATTTATGTTAAGGAAAATACAGCAAGTTGCCGTGATGTCTGGGGCTGCCGCAGGCTGAGGACGGGTGGGCAGTGGTTAAGGAGGCTGGCACTCCTGGGTTCCATTCCTGGCTTGCTAGGCTGCCCGCTCGGTGCCTCAGTTTTCTAATCTATAAAACAGGGTGACAATCCCCTGGGCTTAGGGGAGTCTTGAGGCTGCAGAAGTGCTTTGAATGTCTTGGGGAAGAGTCAGCAGTAATCCATGATTCTGCTGGCAGCAGAAATAGTGGGGCTGTTATCCTTTGTTGGCTGCTGCCACTAGGGGGTGACATCGATCACACATGCTGGAACAGCTCCATCTAGTAGAGAAGGCGGGGAAGTAGCAAGCTCCCTGTTCAGCTTGTATGTCAAGACAGGAAAGGGGGAAGCCTGTTAAGTTTACCCCCAGGGGCCCTATTCTCATTGGAATCAGTGGATGTTACTCCTATGCTGCAGGGAGAGAGACCGGGCCCTGTTACTCACCTGCCCCTAGCCACGACACTGTTCCTTCTCAGCCAGGGGAGATTGGCTAAGCTTGGCCCAGCGATGCCCCGAGGGGATCAGCAACGTGAGGGGTCATTGGCACAGCAGAGTAGTGGTGTCCAGGTCCGTCCTGCATCAGCCTGGTTCCATGTCTCCCCTCATTCCAGTCCCAGAAATACGGCTCCCTCCCCGTTCCTCAACTCCCTTCCCAGCCTGCTTAGCAGCTGTGGCAAAGCCGGTCCTCTCTGGCATCGGTGCCATTTGCTAGCCGAGGAATATCCTTGTCCTCGCTGGCCCTGCCGTGACTGTCTGCATCGACATTCCATTAACGACTGGAGTGCAGTCCCCAGCCGCTGCCTGGGCAGACACTTAGTGTTAGAAATGGCCCTAAACAAGCTCTGGGGCCTCTCGGCACCGGTGCACAATGTGCAGATTAACCCAGAGCGGAGGCGGGGTCGGAACTGCAAGGGGGGGTGGGGAGAGTGTGACTCAAGGGTAGCCCAGGTGAGATGAGACAGAGCTCCGCTGCTCAGCCAGGCTGTATCCCTGACACGCAGGGTACAGGCTCCTGAGGTCCCCTGAACATCTGCCTTAAAGTCAGCCCTAGTACACGTGGCCTTGTGCTTAAGGCTCTGGCTGGGAACCAGGAAAGCTGGCTTCCATCCCCCGCTCTGCCACAGTCTGCCTGCGTGACCTTGGGTGAATCCCTTCCTCTCTCTCTCTCTCTGCTTCAGTTGCCCTTTGTAGTATGGAATTGACATGCCCTTTCCTGTTTCACCCACAAGCGTTGGGAAGCGGCTACACTGCGGTGCTGCCCCAATGCCGATAAATAGCAGTAGCACTAGCTAAGTGAGAATGCAAGGGGGCTAACACCGCAGCAGCAGAGCTGCCTCCCCAAACTCCAGCCTCCGCTTTCTTCCCTGGTCTCTCCCTCTCTCCTTCCAGGGACGTAGAAGGCACATCCCCGAGCCCCTTTGCTGCGATTCCCATGCAGAACTGGGAAGGCTGTTTCCCCAGCTCCTTTTCCGAGCTGTCTTCTCCCCGCAGCCCACTGCGATTGTATAGGCAGGGACATCAACCAGCTGACATTCCACAGGCCAGCACGGAGACTCCAGCTCATTACATGCACCGTTAAAATTAAAAATGGGCCAAATTTACTGGGCTGCCTTCGTTAGGAGGCAGCTTTTTATTTCTCTCTTTTTACTGCCAGATAAATAATCTTTCAGGTGCATGAGTTAAACAATTCCCATGAGAAAGAGAGGGTGGCGTCTTCCGTGCGAGAGCCGCAGATCCTGCCACAAATCAGAGTTAGCCTGGGAACGGCAAACCTGATTTAAAAACAACAATAAAAGATACCAGCCCTCCCGCAGTCCCCAGACTACATAATGTGGGCCTAATCCTGCTCGTGCTGCAGTCAACGCAAAGGAATGCATTGAGCTCAGGGAGCGCTAGAGCAGGACCAGGGGAAGAAATCCAGACTCCAGGGAAATCAATGGGACTCTTGTCATTGACTACGGTGGGAACAATATTTCATGTGATGCAGATGGGCCCATTCCATTGGCTTCAATATTGTGGCTCCTGGTTTGCACCCAGTGTAAGTCAGAGGAAAATCAAGTTCACTGTAGGTGACATTTGTGCCTGCGTCCAATTTAAATTGCTTGAGCTAGCTTGGCTGGGGAGGTCCATCTAGATCCACGGAAGCTCCACCTACCAGTAGGATATCAAGTGACATCACCAGAACAAACACCCGTTGGCCAATAATATGTTCAGGGCCGGATGCCACTCACCCAACACAAGGTGTTGGCACCGCTTGAATCCCACCAAAGCTGTGTTTTGAAGCATTAAGTTGTCCCTGAGGCTAGCCCTGTGAATTGTAACCAAATGTTTTGATTGATCTGTTGCAATTTTTTTTTTGCATGATCACTTTGTGAAAATTTTTGAGATTTCATCTTTTTGTCCTGTTTTGGGATGGGTAAAATTTCAAAAATCTCCAGACCCAACCCCCCTAGTTCTGAGCACCCACAAACTATGGAGGGGGGAGTTGGAAATCCAAACCCAAATCCAGAGCCAAATGGGCTGAACCTACCAACCACCTCTGCACAGACTATTGTTTCTCTTAGCTCTGCTTTTCTCTTCTGCGAGTAGGGTACCTGAGATCTAGTTTCTGTTTCCTTCTCCTCAGATCCCCAACTCATAGCGCATTAAAAGGATTCCTATCTGCATTACAAAATTCAGGCACCAAGGGCCTGCCGGTGCTTGGGCCAGGCATTCAAAAGAATCAGACCTCTGGAAAGAAGAAAGTCAAAAGGTACATCTGTCTGACTTTCGGTCTTTACATTTCTTATTGCTTTTCAGTGGCTGGAATTAGCCTAGAGGGACAGAAGCACTTACCTTGACCATCTCCATTAGCTCTCAGACATATGATCCTCTTTTGCAGTCCAAACCTCAGGGAGATGTTAGTGGCAAGAATCTGAGAAGCACCTCTTATCATGACATCCAGAGGAGACCCACCCCATAATAAAAGAATGAGATGGGGCTTCCTGCAATGAATAGTCAGTGCAGTTATAATGGAGCAAAAGAAATAGATTAAGCAGCACCCTGTGGAATTTGCTGTGTGGTAGAGGCAAATAATTTAGCCAAATGTAAGAAAGAAAGGAGGATGTTGCATATGTGTGTTTCATTAATAACTCATTACACAATATAGCTTGTTTCCCAATATGCAAAATAAAACACAGTTCTTGTCCCCCTAGTGCTCTCAATCTGACACCCATGATGAAATTAATTTTAATAACAGCTTCCATACGCATAGCGTCCAGACCTCAAGGTGTAATTGGCCAAGGGGTGTTTGTTCTGGTGGTGTAACTTGATCCTGTGCTGGTTTTGTGTGGAGCTTCAGTGGATCTAGACCAGTGGTTCCCAAACTGGGGTTCGTGAACCCCCGGGGGTTTGCAAAATGTTACAGGGGGTTCTCGGAAAAAAATTCCCTAATGGCGGACAGAGCTGTCCTTAGGGACCCTGGGCAGCACAGGTCCAGCAGCCCGGAGCCACTGGACTTCCACGAGCTAAGCAGATCAAAGCAAGCATATCTATCACACTGAGGAGATTTAAACTTCAAGACTCCTTATAAGAAATGGAAAGGGAGGTGGATATTTTTTGCTGTTTTTAAAATTAAATAGGCAGCTAGTCTTGTTTTTATTTTTTTAATTATTATGAAGAACAAGTTTAAGCTTTGTTGTAACGTGCATTGTTTGCCTGGACTGCTCAAGACCTGAATGCTTGTGTAGGAGGAACTCTTTGAGTTGGCTTCTTAAATACCTTCATGATGTTTCACATCTGATACTCCTTGATGAAACATAGGAGCCTTGTTTTATAACAGACTTATTCAAAGTGATACCAGCTATGAAAGTGAGCTCTTGGAAGAGTGTTGCCATTTTCATAATGTAATAAAAATACTGTAATGATAAATAATAATAATAAATAGTGTGTAATATGCATGTCATAAAAACAAATTTTATATTTCCCAGATCACTGCTTTTATCATTTATACTCAGATAAAGAAGAAAATCCGTGAAAATATACATTTTTTAGGAGGGGGTTCCCGAGACTTGACATTTTAGTGAAAGGGGTTCACAGGTTGTTGAAGTTTGGGAACCACTGATCTAGACAGACCTGGAATCCTCCCGCTGCAGCTTGCTCAGGCAGTTTAAATTGAAGAACTCAGGTGAGTTAATCTCATACTCTATTTTCCCCAATCTGTTATGTTCATGGTGTAGATAAAGTTAGATAAAAACATCAAATGCTTTTGCTGGAAGGTTGCAGTGTAACATGACTATTTCTTAAAATTCAAAACCCTACCACACAAGAACCCAAAACAGAGAGCGACAAAGCAGGCTGCTCCCTGCTGCAGAGCAGCACAACTCACCCACCTTTATCTAGGCTGGTTCTTTCCAGACTGACTCTGATATTGCACTTTTCCCTACAGAGCCTTCTAGCCTGCAGGCAGAACTAGGAAACTCGCCCATTCTTGAAGTGATAGCTTGCAGTTCTACCACTATCCTCAGTACATCACACAATCCACTTCTAGGCTTGTAAATACTATTTATTCCAAACCCAATGCTATGAACAGGAAGGGCATTATGCAAATTACAGTAGACAAGAGATTAAAAAATGAGGGCTACCAAAAGTGTGTAGTAATTGTCAGGCATGTCATAATCTGATCACCAGCTGGGGTTAGGAGAGACGATCCCCCTCCCATGACAAGCCACGGTGCAATTAGCCAACCACATTATGGTGGGCCCAGGGGGACTTCTCTGCATATGAACCAGTGGACGTAGGATCCTGAGCTAGCTGAACTGGGACTCAGAATTCAGTGTTCAATTCCTGGCTCTGCCATGGATTTCCTGGGTGACCTTGGGCAAGTCACCTAGCATCTCCGTGCCCCCGCTGTCCAACGTAGCACTGCCCTACTGAGCAAGGATAAATACATTAAGGATTGTGACCCACTCAGTTACTGCGGGGATGGGGGCCAGATAAGGACCACAGATGGTCTGGGCTAGTAGGACAGTTCCACTGATGCTGGGTTTCAGACAATAGAAATAGCTCCCCCCAACCCGAGCATCTGCATGTGGCGGGCGATGGAACAGAAAGCAAAGAGCAACGATCATCTCGGCGGCGCGCCTTCGGGGCGAGCTGAGTATCCTTTCCCAGCGCAGCCACGACTCCAGCTCCTCCACGTTGCCATAGAGAGAGAGGGGTCGTCAATAGAGCAATGGTACAAGAGCAATGGAAACAAACTCCAAAGTTGGCACTGATTGCCGAGTGCGAGAGACTGCCTGGGAGGCAGGGTTAGAACAATTGTGCTATTTGTGCGCGTCTCTGTTCTCCCTCCCCGCTGCTTGGCATGGCTGGGAAAGGCGCCTCACCCCCTGGCTCTGAAGGCTGAGGTAGAAATGGAAGTGCATGTCCCCAGCTGTGCTTTTCGGTGACAGCAGCCATTTGTATAATGTCCCATTGTTACAGCATTTAATTAGCCATGGTTGGTTCGCTCGGCAGACACAAACGAGGTTTTAATTTTTTTGTGTACGCTTGCGAGGCGCTTTTTATTCATTGCGTTACGATCCCTCCGAGGTTTCCCTTGTCAGGAGCGGCCTCCAATGAAGGGCAGATGGATGGGAATGGGCTAGCCAGAGCCTGGATGGCACTGCAGAGGTGGAGCTGCACTGAGAGGGCTGCACTGAGCAGGGGGGGAGAGGATGTTATCTGTCACAGACACACGGTAAGGGGGTGTAACTCGATTGGCGCCTAGGAGATGCCAAGGCCCCATCCTGGCTGTAGCACAAAGGCCAGTGCGTCCACCAATGAGGGGGGAAGGTTTTTAGTTCCAGGATCCTGCCACACGCGATGCTGATGGGAGCCCACATAGGCCCCAGTGTCCCTTTCCGGGCCAGCCACGTGTCTGTTTTGTGCTGTGACACTGCCCCGTGCTGTCCCGTCACGCTGTGGGACGCTGGCCTGGTGCCGCAGCAGGGGGAAGTTGTGCCAGCCTCCTCGTGTCATGTTGCAATGCGTTGAAGTGAGGCTGAAATTTATGTCTGGTTAAGAGATAGACGGGTGGCAGCAGAATCCCGCCTCGGATTTACCCGCCAAAGCTAGGAGCTAAGGAAAGCTCCCTCCAGCCTGGGCACAGAGCGGGAGAGCTGGGGTGGAGCGGGCCGAGGCTGTGAAGTAACTTGGGATGAAGCGCACATGAACCCATGAGGTCTGTGTCCTCCAGGTGGACTCTGGGGAAGTTGGTCCCCTGCAAAACCATCCCTTGCTCATAGACTCATAGACTCATAGACTTTAAGGTCAGAAGGGACCATTATGATCATCTGGTCTGACCCCCTGCACGCTGCAGGCCATAAAACCATCCCCGCCCCTTCCCTGGACTCTGCTGCTGAAGTCCCCAATCCTGTTATTAGTGACCTCAATCGGCAGAGACCCTCCTGCTAGAGACCCCTGCCCCATGCTGCGGAGGAAGGCGAAAAACCTCCAGAGGCTCAGCCAATCTGCCCTGGAGGAAAATTCCTTCCCGACCCCAAATATGGCGATCAGTAAGACCCCGAGCATATAGGCAAGAGTCTCCATCCTGACCCCTTTTAGCCATTATGCTATTTACCTACCGGCTGTCACCATTCTGTCGGAGTCAGTGCTCGGATGGGAGCACAATGGAAGTAACACGAGTGATCCATGGCATGGTGCACTTCCCGTGATGTCCGTGCCAGCTACGGTGCAGTGCTGGGGAGGTGAGGGGGGGAAGAGCGCTGTGCTGCAGGCAGTGGGGCAGGGTCTCCATGAGGGGCCCCCTCCCCTCTGAGCCCATCCTGACCCAACGCTCCTGCGTGGTGCTGGGGTGCCGTGTGGCTGGATGAGATACACTAAACCAAGGTCCTGACCCCATGTGCCCTGCCAGTTTTACTGCGAGTGTGGGGAGGCTCACCCTGAGTGTCCTGGTGGTGGTGGTGGTGGTGGGGTGATGGCTTTCCCTACATTGAGTGATGGTGCGTCCATCAGCCACAGCCGATCCAGACAGAGAGGCGCGGGGCGGAGCGAGGTCGCAGCGATGGGGTGAGAAGAGAGCGAGCCGGACATCATTCGGCAAAGGGCTTTTCAGCGGGAGACCCAGGGAAACAGAGAGGAAACGTACACACAGCTGAACAAAAGCTGAGCAGCCCATCCCTGCAAGCCCGGCTGCTGCAAAATCCCACCTTCCACAGCAAAGTCCTGCCCCTGGGCCAGCCCAGCAGACTCCAGTGCTGCTGCCCCTCTATGCCAGCCAATACAGCTTTCCTGCCAGAGGCGCCCAGGCACACATTTACCCCCACCCTTGTCTCCAGGCCTTGCTAGCTAGACCTGGAGATGCCCTGGGGGCACCGAGCCTTTGAGGGCTGAATTACCGTGTGAGCAAGAGGCAGCAGAGGAAAGAGAGGGGGTGGGACTCAGAGGAGCAATGCCAGCTGATAGCCTGAGGACATGGCGCTGGGCCAGGAGGCTACAGCCCTGGCAAGGGGAAGGAGGATGTTAAAATACGCCCTACCTTTGCCTGTTATTGCTGGGTCTGCTGGCATAAATCACCTCCTACATGCCTGGGCTGACCTTTCCTCTGATGTCCCTGCATCGCTTTGCTTTGCTGAAAGGAGCCGGGCTGAGTGTTGGTCTCTGGCAGCACATGCAGGGCCGTATTTCCCCCTGACAGATGAAGGGAAATGCAGAAACACAGAGGTCAGAGACCGTGCCCCGGCCTCCTTGGAATGTGCACGTCCCTGGGACTTGGGCTGGGTCTGGCGTGGGTCTACAAATGAGGCCCGAGCAGACGTCTCCTGGGGAGACAAGCAGGAGGGAGCCAGCACCTGGCAGGAGCAGGCACGGCCCAGCAGAGTGGGTCTGCCTGGCTCGCACATGGGAGTGACCGCGGGGCATGTGTGGGGAGAGCGCACCCATAAGCCGACTCCCCCACAGGCAGGTTTTGGCTGCTTATTTCCGCACTTTCAGAGATTTTAACTCCTACTGAGCAGTTGCCAATGCGCCCACGGAGGCTGCCCCCTTTGCAATGGGCAGATGCAGGGCGAGCGCCAGATGATTAATTATCTGCATTCCAGAAGTACCAGCCGTGAGCAGGGTCCCATTGTGCCAGCCATGGCGCGGACCCGGAGTGAGAGCCGTGCCCTGCCTTGAACAACGTGCAGTCTAAAGGATTATTATCCCTATTTCCCCGGCGGGGGAGTAAGGCCCAGACCAGGCTGCAGGGGCAGCTGCTGTTCACTGAGCACTTGAAAAAATCTGGCGCTGAGCGAGTCCCCGTTGCCAGGCAGGGCATCTGAGACTGAGCCCAAGAGTCCCCCTGCAGTGCCAGAACCACACGGCCAGCCAGATGCAAGCAGCCTAGAGGCACCTTCCCTGTGATGGGTTTGGCTGTAAAAAGGTGCCCACCCAGCCAGGCCTGCTCCTGCCCCTTCCTCCTCTTTCCCCCTTGCTCTGGGACAACTCGGTGTCCACGGGACCCGCAGCTGCAGAGGGAGATGTAATTTATCTTGGCTTGCCAGCCATCAATCTCCAGAACAATGCTCTTCTAATGAAACGGCAATATTATCACAGGCTGTAATGGGACGAGTGGTAGCGGCTGAGGCCAGGAAGGGGAAGAGAGAGACAGAGCATGCAGTATTTTTTAACAGCATCTTAATAAAATTTTAGGATGCACATTCCACTGACCCGCCTGGGAATCTGCTTCCCCAGGTGGGTGAGCAGGTTCCTCTGTTATCTCCTTTTAAAGGCAGATGGCCCAGAAACAGACCCTAGTGTCTGGGACCCTCCCTGGTTCCTCCTGGTGGTTCTTTAACCATCCCCCCTCTCCAAAATCGTTACCGTGCTTATACTGTACAGAGATCAGATCTTGGCACGCCCTCTTTGGTGGCCTCTGGAGGGCCCGGAATGCGACGTCGCAACAGATTGATGGAGGGGACCGGGCCTGATGGTTGAAACTGCCCCCTGGTTCCAGATAGGGGTGGGAAGGGTTGAGGAGAAGTGGCAGCTCAGTCTGCATCCCAAGCCCTCCGCAGATCATTCCAGGGGAAGGGAAGGGGAGTCCTGATAGTGCTAATCAAAGAACAAGTAAAGGAACTCTCACCCTGAGTCTTCTGGAGCTGGGGCCCCTTTCAGAGCAGTTTGATTCTGGAGCGACAGCTCACAAAATGCCATGGGGGTGGGTTGGGGTGGGGGGTTGGGTGTAAAATCAGACTATTTTGGAAAATGCTAATTGATACACAAACACCTGGATAGTTACAGGGTTTGTACACGGCTTGGTGTTTTGCACACCCGCTCGGGCCCAGCTTTTCAGAGCCGTGCGTGCATTTGGACACCTGCCTCGTGCCTTTGTTGCCGGCACAGGGGCCCGAGGACAGCAACAGTGAGGTTCGGTGCCCGGAGTGCTTCACGCCAATAAACATACCGGGGTGGAGAAACAATCAAAGTTTATTTGAGATCTCAAAGTGGTGCAAGGAGACAGGCAAGTCTCAAATTGAGCACACCAGCAAAAACAGTTTCTCTCTTCTTTATACATTTTACAACTAAGGCCCCCTCTCTCCCCCTCTCTACCACCCCCCCACTCCCCCTCCCCTCTCTATCAAAGGCATGTTTATACATTTAAGCAACTAAATCATTCTAGGGCTATAAATCTAGCTTGTTAGTAACTTCTCTCTAAACAGTTATTTGGTCCTGTTTACCCTTAGTTTATTACCCCTTCCCCAGCTAGAAACATGCAAACCTCATCATTATTGTTTGGTACCTGGCATGAGCAAGGTCGTAATTGCTAACTGCCTATTTACACATTCCAATACCTGTCCTTAGTTGTTAAGGTCAATCAGAGTTAAACATGGAAGAACAGAGTTTAAACATGGAAGAACTCTGGCTCAGGCAGGTATAGTAACCCCAACACCTTTGCATGCCTACCGTGTGCAGTCTCATCACCCGCACCGCAGCCGGCCAGCTGATCAGATCTGAGCGTGCTCACTCTGACCGAACATACAGGCGGTGGCACAGGGAGTGCATTTCCCTGCTCTGCAGGGGGCTAGCACAAGGCTATGCATGACTCAATCTCACTGACCCCCATGGGGGGCTATCCTCCCCCCGTGCTAGGTTATGTACAGAGGCAGAAACAGTCCCTGTCCCAAAGAGCTTGCAGCCAGTCTCCTCGCAGCGCAAACAGCTCACCTGCGCCACAGAGAGCCAGGCCCTGAGGTTTGAAGTGGTGCACAGGTCTCTGCACAAAGGTCAATTTCACCCTTTGCATGCAGAAATAAGCGTGGACTTTTTCCACGCTTCATTGCACAAGAGCAGTTGTGAAAACCTGGGTCCCGGTGATCGTGTCCTTTACGTTAAGGAGCAGAGAACCCATTGCGCACTGTAGTTCACACAGGGCGCCTTTCCCCCCTCCTTCCCGGCTGCTCCCATCGTACCGACCAGCCCAAGAAGCCCAAGGAGACACCGCTCCTCTTTGCCTCATCCCCTGAGTGGCTCATGGCCTCCCGATTAGCTCGGCCGCTTTGTGTGGTTTGTTTTGGCTCCAATTGATTAGATGCAGATTGTTGAGGCATCTTCATTGTGAGGAGACAGGGCTGACGCCGGCCGGAACGTGCTCGGAGAATGCAGGAGGCAGTAATCAAGGCGGAGGTGGGGCCCCTGCTGCTCTGTTGAGTGCGTGTCATACCCTTCTGCTTGAAAAGCAGATAGATTCCCATTAAAACCCAACCCATCTCTGGACAGATGGATGCAGCAGTGACGGTGCAGCGGGGCGGGTGTAGGAGCTAAGGGAAAGAATTTATTTTTTCTTTCCAGCCCTCTTCTTCCTGGCTCAGTGCTTTGGGCTGCCCCACGTGCTTGGGGCAGGGGAGCTGTGCTTTAGGGTGCATCCCGCTGGGCTTGTCGCCTTGGATTGTACTAGGGAAATGGGGAGATGCAGCCCATGAGGGATTAGAGGGGGCGACAAGGGCTGAAACCCATAACACACTGCAAAGAATGTTTGGCCAGCCAGGAGCTCACGAGCTGTAACTTAACGTGAACAGCAGCGATAGACTCCAGATCCTCTAGCTATGAAAGCTCAGGCCCCGACCACTGAAACCACTAGCAGTACAGGGCTTCTGACAGAATGGAGCAGTTTTGATTTCCTCCAGCAGAAGGCAGCAGAACACAGGCCTGCTAACCAGCAAGCTTGCATGAATATCTGGCTGAAGCATCAGGGTGGAGTTATAAACCCTAAATGGACAGGGGCTCTCCATGGAAGACCCAGCAGTGCTAAGAAGTGCAATACTAATAATACATAGCAGACAAGCACTCCTGTTCACCCTTAAAACCCCCCAATCACACATGTGTCTGAGTACCAAAAAGACAAGCCACCTCCCTCAAACCTTTGTGCAAAAAAACCAGAAAACAAAAAAACCAAACCTTTGCACAGATATTCATGAAGAGCGATTAGATGTGATTGAACTGAACAGCTGTTTAGAATTGGAATGGACACTGGTCTGCAGTTCTGGTAATCACATTCTGCCCTTCTCAATTCAATCCAGGGTTTATTGTTCTACACTTCCTGTGCTGAGTTATCGGCGAGTGCTGTTGTACACTGCTCAGTAGTAATGATGCTCCTCCCCAGAGCTGGCGGCAGCAGTTGCTCGGCAGAACAATTTGAAGTTTGGAAAGCGTGCGCAGTGCTTTGGGACGGAAGGTGCTACACTGCAGAAATGGACAGGATCAGGCCTGATCCGCAACTGGTGTAAATCGGAATAGTTTTATCAAGATCAGCGGAGCTATGCCAATTTATAGCAGCGGGCCAGTTTGTCTTATTCTTTTGCAAATGAGCTTTCCATTACCTCGTCCCCTCAGCCGGCTAGAAAACTTTTTTTCCCCCACAGCTGAACATGAAAACAGTGCATGAAGAATGATCAGGGTATAATCTCCTGTGGTCGTCGCTGGAAGGTTTTAAATGCTCTTTTAACAAAAAGAAAAGAAAGTAAAAAAAATCACCCAGAAACCAAGAACAAAGAAGCAATAAGGCCGGGAACCTGGAGCCGGGAGAGAAAAAAGCAATTTTCTCTTTAAAGCTCTTTCTGATTCTAAACTGATCCATCAGGCAGGAAATAAAAATATATAAACAATTGTGGGAAACTTCACTAAAAAAAAAGAGAAGAAATGCAATAAAGCACAGTATATCGCGGCCATATCTGCCTTCATCTCCTGTAAAACAATGTTTGTTCCGGTTAAGGAACGAAGATCTCCCACTATTTATCACAGGGTTTGCTACATAATATATATAAATAAAATAGATTCTGCCCTGGATGCATTTCAGCAGGACTGAGAGCAAAACGAGCCAGGATCCTGGAGTCCTGCATCTGGATGCACAGGAGAGGGAATGGTGGGGGGACAGGCCGAGGAGGGATGGTCAGTGGTACAAGGTGCTTGTCAGGGGGTGAAGTAGATTGAGCTTGCTCCACACCTGCCAATGAGCAGAAGGGGGAATCTGGGGAGAGCAGGCCCTGCACTGGCCAATGAGGAGAGGGGGAGCTGGGTGGGTGGGGAGAGTTCTCTGCGCACCAGCCAGTGAGGAGGGGATGCGGGGGGGATGCTGCTTACCCAAGCCAGGCAGGGAAAGAAGGTGGAGCCGCTGCTCTGCTTTGAGCTCAGGGAGGGAGCTGTGTTTCCTCCTTGGACCTGTTGAGCATCTCCAGCTTCCAGTTAGGTGACTGGGAATTGAGGGTGCGTGGCAGCTTGCAGACTCAGGCCCAGTATAAGGGATAGAGGGGGGACAGAGAGTGAAGGAAGAACAAGACATCAATGGGCAGGGGGCAGAAGAGAGGAATGTGTAAAAGAAAGTGGGGAGAGAACTGGATGAGGGGGAAGAGAAGGGGGGAAGTTCTGAGTGCCTGCACCACGGCCTCCATCCCTCGCAGCACTGCTCACCCCATGTCCAACTCATTGGCAATATCTCATGGTCTGAGAGCCCCACTAAGCAGCCTGGGTGAGCACAGGGGCAGCTTCCCCCAAAAAGAGCCTTGGAAGTGGGGGCCCTGGCACCTCCCCTCCCTCTGGAGCTGGCGCACAGAGTGCAAGAGGCTGCCGGTGCCAAATTAGGAAGCTTAATTACTGAGAAAATGAAAATGAAATGGTTTGGTTCACTCAGGCTCTTTGTTAATTGCTGCTGCTTGCTTTCCCCAAGTGCAGACACCCGCGTGCTCCGAAACGTGGCATCCCCGGGAAAATAATGGGGGCCTTTTGTTCTGTAGCACGGTGCAACAAGCAGCAGCCGCTGCTGAAGAGACATGCACAAAATGACTGCAGTCTGCCCCCTGTGAACAATATCGTGCAAAGATCAGCCATGCACTCCATGCAAAAAGCAGCCGTGCAAAGTGTAGCTCACGCTGCATCCCAAGCACGGGGAGCAGCTGCAGTTCTGCACCATACAGTTGCCTTTGTAAAGCACAGCTGGGACGCTGCTGAATTGGAACAAGGCGGTGACATTCACTCCCCGCCCTCCCGCCTCTGGCTGGGCTTAGGCCCAGGGTTTGTTCAGGAGCTTGTTCCCACTTAGCCAGCTTTGGAAAGGATTAGCCGTGATGCTCTCTCATCCCCTCTGGGCCTTGCAGCCCTCCACCAGCAGGGGAACAAGGGTCTGAGAGCAAGCTGGAGCAAATAGGAAAGGGACTCCGTGGAAGGAGCGGGAGCTGTCTGCCTAGGATTGTCCTCCAGCTGTCACAGCAACAGCCACATGGCTTTGTTTAGTTAACTGAGCTCAGCTCTTCCTTCAAGGGGATGCACTGGGGGTGTGTCTCTCTGAACTGCTGGGCAAGGTGCGGATTAAGAAGCTGGGAGGAGCTCCATCTAGTTTGCAGGGGCCAGCTTCACGATGTGAAGAACAGGGTCCCTCTGGCCTGGAAGGAAGTTCTGGTGAACACAAGTCTTCACTGGTGGTTGATTTCAGCACTTAGGAGAGCTCCCAAAATCATCCACCACCAATCCGGATACAGCAAAACCCTTAAGCATGGGCTTAAGTGTTCACTGATTTCCGTGAGTCATGTCGCCGGCCTACAGTTAAGTATGAGTTTACATTCTTTGCTGAACGCCAGGGGACACTGATGAATTCCTGGGATGGTAGAGCCAAGTTTCCCTACTCTTCCAAACAGCTCCATGGGACCTGATAATCACCCGGCTGTCCCACCTTTATACACCCACAACCCTACTGGAGATGAAAGCTGCAACTAGAGACCAGAGGGGGATGATTTTGGCAGAGTTGGGAGTAGGGCAGCCCCAACCCTTTGGCCTGCCTACAGAACCCCACTGAAGCTCTTAGCTATCACACCAGCAATATGGAGCCGTCTCGCCTCCCTTTATTCTCATGCAACCCTAACACTTTGGTTGACACACAAGAGATTGAAGCGGGGTCCTCTGAAGCTAAACAGGATTCTGTAATGAGAGCGGTGATA
The DNA here is from genome assembly GCF_011386835.1 of Chrysemys picta bellii. Taxonomy (NCBI): domain Eukaryota; kingdom Metazoa; phylum Chordata; order Testudines; family Emydidae; genus Chrysemys; species Chrysemys picta. The sequence continues at coordinate 26,075,246 of NC_088806.1, read as the reverse complement.
GATTCTCATCCTCTGTGGCTCAGTCACAGCAAAGGATACACAACCACTAGGCGATGCTCTCACTGTTAATGTCCTCTTTCTTAACATCCCATACCTATTTTCCTTTATGTTTCAGTACATCTGGGTTCTTTACATTTCTTTCACCATATGTATTATCCTGTCATCTTCAGTCTGCTTTTCCCAGTCACTCACAATCATTCCTTGTTGTTAATGATCCCGCCTAGCTTTGGGGGGTTTTAATTGTTAATAAAAACATTGAACACATACTGAGCAGAGGAATAATACGTGTGTTAAACATACTCTTCTCCCCAAGTCTTTGTGTGGAAATTAATTACTCTCCAGGAACCTCGACCTTGCTGCGCAGCTTTGACTGACAGCTGGAGGTTTTTTTATAACTAGATTTGTGTGTGAATACCGTGCTGGCTTGACAGCACTAGAGAGTGAAACCCATATTTAGCCACAGGGAATGCATGCTCACTGTCACACGGCTGGCAGTGCCCCGCACGCTGACTACCCCTGGGCCTCAAAACGAAGGAGCACGCTAAAACAGGAGTGGGGATTGCTGTCTTCATGGCCCGGTCAGTCCTGCCGAGGCTGCCTGTTAATTGTGCTGATGTTTTCTGGGATGTGGACACCTGGCTATTGGGAACTGTGCTGAGACCCACTAATCTCATTTCACCAACTATCGGTTATAGTCACTTTCAGCTCCTGTCCATGGAATGTCACTGGCCCAAATGAGAGCGGTCCCATAGCCCATGCATTAAGCCCTTCAGACTGCCGGAGGGCCAGAGATCTGACTGTAGGGAGTGGTGCTGTAGGAGATAAAACTTTCCAGTGACCACTGCTGGCTCCTACTGTAGCCTGGCCCAGCCCCAGGTGACAAGGGAGAGTGTTCAGTTACTGCCTGCTAAACTGTGGTTCCATGTATTTGTCAGCAGGCCACAGCAAAGTCCGGTGCAATCTCTGCCCATCCTTGAGTCACAGCCGGGCCATAGCTGCATAGCTTGCTCTCAGACTGGCTGGGTGGATGAAGGTGGCGGCTGGCTGGTGCTCTGTAAAGGGGTTAATCCAGCGAATGGCTCCTACTGCCTGGGCCCCACTGATGCAATTACAGGAGTGGGCACTGCTGTGGGGGGAGACGAGGGAACAACCCTGGGGGAGGAGGCCACTGCTGCAATGAAATTAGAACAGCCTATAATGGATTGCTTTAATAAGGCCTCCTTTCCACACCCCGTCTGTCGCTCTCGTGTGTGCCAGCCGTTCCACTGCCCCATCCCCACAGGCTGCCCTTGGTGTGCCAGCTAGCCAAACCCCACCTCCAAGGGGCCCAGAGGAAAGGCCCCCCCTGAGGCTGGGATCAAAGGTGTTGAGAAAGGATGGGACAGGAATCTTATTGAGTTGTGTGTGGGTCAGCTGGGGGTGAGGGATGAGAAAAGAGTTACAGGGAGCAAATAAAGGAAGAGAGAAGGGCCTGGATGGGGGAACGATTGCTGTAGCCCCAGGTAAAGGATCCCACAGCCAGGACTAAATACTGAGCCCTGTGCAAAGGGGAGAGGATGGGGCATGCTGAAAACTGCGAAGTTCCAAACCAGATCCGCGTTCAGATTCTCAGCCTCCGCCAGAGTTAGGGGGAGTTGGGGTGATGGCTCAGGCCTGTCTGTGCTCAGCACCCTCCAGCTTCAAGGAAGGGACAGCAGAGAGGTTTGATTTGGACTGTAAAATCCCTCTGGCTGGGGCCAGTGCTGATTTCTGGGTCCATGCCTTTAGTCTGTGGGTCCTTCTCTTGCCTGGCCCAGGGCAAAGTCTAGGAGAGCAGGGCTGGGCGCTCAGCATCAGAATGCATGCTCCCCAGTGGCTGTGTATAATGACTACTGGGTGGCATGGTCCAAGGATGCTATGTCTAGAGTCTTGTGAGCAGCTGGGCGTCTTGACTCGGACTGGAACGGGCAGCCCTGAGATCCCACAGGGAACCCTGGCTCCTGCTGCGGGAGGGACGTTTACTGTCACAGCTAGGAGCTGAACCAAGATCTTGGTCTGGTCCACAGGCCTGTGTGGGACCTGCCCCTGGTCATGGCTGAGATGCAGTCCAGGAGCCATAGACGCCTCCAGGCAGCTGACAGGAAAGCCCCCTTCTCTGTGTGTTAGGCTCTTCTCAGGAGTTAGCCTCTCCTTGCACAGCCCCCATGCTCCAGGGTCTGTGAGAGCCCCGGGAGGGGCGGGGGGGGGATTACTAGCTGTGCAGGCCAAGAGCTTGTCCCCTGCCTCCTGCTGTAGCTGATCCCCCCTGCTTGTCTCCATCTGACCAGTACTTCTGGGACACACGATGCCATAGCGTCCGGTCTCCATGATCCTAACACCCAGGCCGCTTCCCTTACGAGCTGGGGAAGCTGCCAGCAGGTTGGATGGGACTCTGGGGGGAGTGCGGTGAGTGCTGAGTGACATCCTGTGTCAGCAGGGCTCCTTCCATTAAGGAAGAGCCAGAGGGGAAGGGGACTTTGTAACACCTAGGCTGAGGCGGGGAATAGGCAACGCTCCATCAGAACCAAAGGGAGATACTCCTCATTTCCAGGCAGCTCAGGCCTCTGGATCACCAACGGCTCGAGCCAGAACCCGGGTGCCTAAGAAGCTGTCCCAGGCCCAGGCCCATTTGCAGAACTGCCCCCATAACCAATACCACCTAGCCCAGCGCCACCAGCACTGTTCCACACGCAGTAGTACGCACACTGCCATGCTAGCCCCAGCTCCACTTACAGAACTCTCACAGGCCTGGCCTTATGAATGTAGTTATTATTATTCTGGGTATCGAAGTAGCACCTCGAATGGCCCTGTCAGAGCTGCCACTGACCAAGCACGGAGAACAACCCAGCCCTGGAATAATTTACAAGCCATCTCAGACCCAGTGTTGCTGGCAGCACCATCCCAGACCCGTATCACTTACAGAACCATGGTAGGTCCCAGGTCCAGTCCCAGGTCCAGAGCGGCCGTGTTGCCAACCAGAGCCATCCCAGCCCTAGCGCTAATGACATTTTCAGCCCAGATGCACAGCCCCTCCTTTCAGACCTCCTGAGATCTGGGCCCTTCTCTGAGCCACCGGGTGAGAATAATGAACCTTGCAGCAGGGGAATACGGAGAGAAAGAAGGGAAGAAAGAGAATGAATGAGGGAGAAATGAGAGAATGACTGCGGTTCCGGTTAATTAATAAAGGGAATGCAGAAGGCAAGGTGAAGAGACAATGGTAATTTTATGCCCTGCCAGTCAGGCCCATTCATCCTGGGAGCAGCTCCACTTTCTCTCTGTACTGTTTCTTTTCTTTGGAAATGGAGCTGTGAAAGAGAAAAAAAACTGATTAAAATCAGCACCCAAACTGACAAGGAAAAAACCATTTTAATCTCTGCAGCCGCAGATTTATCTTTTTCCAAATAAATGAAACAAGAAAGCATTTAAAATATTAGCCGGTAACACAGGGCAGAACCTGGGATCATCTTAACTTTGATGCCAATCCCATCATCTGACAACCTCAACCACAGCTAAATTCTATCTATCTATCTATCTATCTATCTATCTATCTATCTATCCCCATTCACACCCATCCATCTATCTATCCACCTATCAATCTACCTCTATGCGTATTGTCTCTCTCCCCATACATTCTTTCTATCACAAGGCATACTATTTTCCTATCTGTCTGTCCATCTATCCATCCACCTATTTCCCTACAGTTCTAAAGGGTCTGTCACTGTTTTATCATCCCTACCTTGGATTAATGGTAAACACAAGGCTAATATTGTCTCCCAACTCAAAGTTTATTGCTAGCGCTAACCTCAGTATTACATATTAATTAAACCTGAACTATATCATCAACGTGAAAACCTAATTTTACCCCTAGCCACAGCACTAGCTAGAGTCTAACCTTCAATCCTAATCCTAACCCGCTGCCACTCCTGCTCCGTCTCTGTCTCACCCTGTTCTACCCCTGACCAACATAAGCAAGCCTTCTTAATTGGCCTGCTGGTTCTTGATTGGTCATTATTTCCTCCTGTCCCTTCTAGATCTCTGGAGGACTGTCTTGTTGGTTGCCAGGTCTGAGTGGGTTTTCCTTGGGCCCAGAGTGTCATGCTGCTGATGCCTCTAGCAGGGGGCAGAGAAGGCCTGATAGACCCCATCATGCCCCCACACTAATCTTACCCGCTATCCTTAATGCTTAACCATAACTCTTCTATGTGGACTCATAATGCTTATCCCTAGTGCTAGTTGTAGCCCTGTTGGAGAATATTACCCCCTTTCTTATCAGAATCAAAAGCACAGCGTTTGGATGCCGGCACACTAGTCTCTCACCATGTGAGAGGCCCAAGGAAAGAGAGAGAAGTGTTTTGGAGTACTATTTTGGGCATTAAATCCCGGTCTAGAATTGAGAAGAGGAAAGTCATCCATTGAATATATCTGGGGTGGGGTGGGGTGGGGTGGAGGTGGGAGGAAGTTTCCAAGTTAAATCCTGAGCGAAGCTAATGCATGGATTTTATATGGCAAGCAATGTGAGTTCATTCTGAAAAGATCAGTTTCCTCTGAAAGGTGCCAGAATGGGAACATAACCGAACAGTCCAAGTGTAACATTCCTATTGTAAAATGATTGGAAGGGGATTAGGCTGTTTAGCAACAGTCCTCTGGGCAGATGGACACATTTTCCAATCAATCCCATTTGCTTACAGATCATTCCTTGCAGCCGAGTAGGTAACTGCAGGCCAGATTCTCAGCCCATGCAAATCGGTGTAACCCCATCGACAGAGGATGTTGTGAAGGCCAAGACCATAACAGTGTTCAAAAAAGAACTAGATAAGTTCATGGAGGACAGGTCCATCAATGACTATTAGCCAGGATGGGCAGGAATGGTGTCCCTAGCCTCTGTTTGCTAGAAGCTGGGAATGGGCGACAGGGGATGGATCACTTGATGATTAGCTGTTCTGTTCATTCCCTCTGGGGCCCCTGGCATTGGCCACTGTCGTTAGACAGGATACTGGGCTAGATGGACCTTTGGTCTGACCCAGTAGGGCCATTCTTATGTTCTTATGTTTGACGGAGAGACTTGGATCCACATCCGCTGATGGTCTGGCCTGTCTGTGCAAATGCTTCAGGGCAGGAGCTGACTTCTAACAAATGGGATCAGGAAGAAACTTCCCTGGGGGTCAGGTTATCTCATAATTGCCGGGCTTCTTGCACATCCCCTTGAGACAGCTGGTGCTGGCCTCTGTTGGCTGGAGACAGGCTACTAGCGGGAGGCCTGGTTTAATGCAGTATGGCTGTTTCTATGCTGTTAGAAGAGCTGTTAGATGCAGCTTTTTTAGCAGTGAAGACAAGGCCTACAGTTAGTCTGTCAGCTCAGGGTCACCAATGCATGAGCTATCCTGAGGCAAAAAACACAGCAGAAACAAGGCACTGTAGTTATATCATGAGGTTGTCACGGGTTCCCCGGGGTGCAGCCTGGGACTGTGGGACGGCTGTGCCCCCTTACCTCTTCAGCCTGGGCTGTCTCTCACAATGCCTTGCTAGTGACCAGCAGCAAACCCCTCCAGGTGCTGTGATCACTCAGCACAACTGCATGTGGAGCCCCACAGCCAGCTAGATTGCATGAATGCTCCCAGAGCCACTCATGAATCACACAGAGAAAGGCACTAGCCAAATCCCCCCAGCTCCCAGCACTGTACCTCAGGTATTTACTGTCTTGCACTGCTCAAGACGAGCAGTGCAAGTTTATTAATTGGTTCATCACTTCATCAATGGAAAGTGGATGTACACCAGCCTTTGTAAACCTGAGCAGATTTACCACATACTTCAGGCAAACTCACTGGTAAAGATAAACAGTTAAAATCTATCCTTTGTAGTCAATACATTTGTTTAAGTGACTATAAGTGATAGGCAAAAAGTTAGAGTTAGTTACCAAAAGAAAAGAAAATATAAGCACACAGTTTAAACTCTCAACCCTATTAGATTGGGCAACATCTAGATTAAGCAGTGTTTCTCACCCCACTGGATATTACAGTTCATAGTACACAGGTTTCACCCGTGAAACCTGGGCCATTCCCCTCTGTTGGAGTCTTCAGTCTTCTGCTGAGTGCCTTTGTTGCTTGCAGCATAGATGGGGCCAGGAGAAAGGCCGTGCATGAGGCCCCTTTGTTCTGTTTTATACCCTCAGTCCATGTGCTTGGAGAACATAGTCCAGGCATATCTGGTGGACATTGCTGAGTCCCCAGGCAATGTTGAGCAGTTCCCCTGATGTGGCCTTATGCAGGTGAGTCATTGCATTGTAACTCCCTTGCTGGACAATGGCTGTTGATGTCTCTTCAGCACCCACCCGGGTACTGGTTACCTCCCTTGTCATTGTCTCTGGAGAGCTGGCACCTCCCAGATCTACAGCATATTTTAGTGACAACCATACAACACATTCTCCTAACTCCATATGCATTAATGATATACATATTTAGAGAGAAAAATGACTTTCGTTATAACCGTTCCCCTGATATTTTATATGCAATATCACAATTCTAGATAAATGAGGAATGTGGGGGTGACAGGCTGCTCCCCCAAGGTACAGAATGTCACAGAGGTAAACTAGGTGCAGGTACAGTGCTCACCTGCTCTAGCTACCTCACAGTAAAACTAGAGTGCCTGTCCTTCACTGCGTTTTCCCTCAGGATAGCTCACCTGTATGGGTGGCCCTGAGGCAAAAACCACACCCCTATTTCAGCAGTGAAGGCAAGGCCCAAGCTGCGGACTTTCCAGCTGCGCTTCAGCCGGTTGTGTTACCAGGGAGGGTTTTGTGCAATATGCATCCCTGAAGGACCACACAGTTAATAAAGTCCGGTGCTGAGGTAATGCAGACTCCAGGGGCCTCCACATTCAACTGGCCCCTGCTTTGCAGGCAGTGGCAGCCAAAGGTCAGGCCGTGGCCGAGTCCGGTGCACACTCCTGTTTTCTCACCTCCCTATGCTGGGTCCCCTGCTCCAGCAGCTGAGATACAATTACACGCAATTATTGAACTGTCGCGCCCAGCTTAGGGAACTTCAAGGAAACAGGAGGATGCAGCCGGGAAGGCAAAGCACTGGTGGTTTATGAAATTAGAAAGCTCAAAGGCAGCGAGTCCTCATGCCAGAGAGGAGCTGGGAGAAGGGAGACGTCTCCGCAACGCTTTATGGGCAGGTTCGGCGAGGAGATTGGAGTTGAAAGTGCCGCGGCGCCTGATTTGATATCTCCTCCCCGCACCTTGGCTGCAATTTCCGCCTGTAGGGTTTCGTCAGGCGTCTTTGGTGGTATTTCTGTACGCTCAGTGGTTCCTGTCTGCAGAGATCTGAGCAGGATTAGGCAAAACGCACGGCTGGAGAAAGCAGTTCAAGTGCCCCTACCGCAGACTCATGAACATAGCTGGAGGGGGAAGCCAGAGTCCCCACTGCTGGAAGGGGTGGAGCTCCTAGCACAGACTTACTAGACTCTCGGACTGGTGGACAATGCCTGGGGGAGCGAGCCATACCCCCAGAATCCAGCTGTGCTCATCAGCACTTTGTAAAAGCCCAGCACCCAGATGTTCATCTGGGCACCACAGCCAGCCACCAGCATCCAGTTCAGACAGAGGCTACTTCTGGCCTGCAAGAATCCCGATCTGATCAGCTTCCCTTCCTTGGATAGCTTCATCTTCTTTCCCTGCCCTTGGGGACATCTAAAGCTGGCTTCTTTTTCTAAATCTGGAGCCAGGGTAGCCACTGGGCCACGCATGCCCTGTATTCTTTTCCCAGCTGCTAGGCTAACCAGAGTGGAGGACCTGAAAAGGCATAGCAGTGGGTGTCCTAGGTGAACGGGCCTGGAATAGTTAACAGTGTTTTCTACTAGGGAACCATTCAGAGTAGACTGCACTAGTTCCCTTCCCCATCTGGGCTCCTGCAGTGACTGTATGGTCAGCTCCATGCAAAAGGCACTGAGGTTAAGCACCCAAGTGATTTAGAAGCCTCTGAAGGGCTGAATTGTAGGCGCCCAGGTCATGTGGGTACATTTGAAAACATGACCCCAGCTGAGTGCATGGAAATCCCCATCCCCGTGTGCAGCAGGAGCGGAGCTGCTGGAAGCAGATGGGGATTAGAGCAGACGTGAACGTGCAAGAGGAACCGGGAAGATCACTTAAGTGAGTGAGTCGAATCAATTAAAGAGGCAAAGATTGTTTCCTTTCAGACACTTCAGAGCTCAGCGACATGCATAATGACGCTTTCCCATTTGTCAGAGAGAAAGTTTCCGGTGCCAGAATACGGTGTTATTAAAAAACAAAAACAAGGGGTCTGTGAATTTAAGATTCATGACCTGGACAGACAGTACTGGCCGATGATAGCCATGCAGCCTGCTTACTTTCCCTCCCAGCTCAGTCCTGACCTGCCACACCCCCTGCTATCCCAGTCTTGGCCCCCATACAGCTGTGCTGACTAAGGGCACACCACCATGCCAGGCCTGTGCCCCGGAACCTGTCTGCCAGGGTACCTCGAACTGAGAAGACACTATTGATCTGACTGACCAGCGCGGTGCTTTAGTAATGCAGTTGTGAGGGATCCAACCCTTTATTCAGTACCCACCAGACCCGTGCCAGCTCTGATCCCAGGTAACTAGCCATGAGCACGGTGCATGGGCCTTTGACTGGAGGAGCTCCCGTCTCTCAGCATGCAGCTCTCCAGACCCCACGAAACCCACGTCCCATGTGATGTGAATTCAGCACAAAAGGGCTCGGTGTCTTTTCTCAGCTCTTGCTCCCTTCCCAGCTCTCCCAGGCAGACGCCATGCAGAGGCATCAGTAGCATGTTGTGTCATAGTAAGAGCTTTATGCAGAAGATGACCCAGGAAATCCTGGATCGTGAGCCTCCAGGAAAGGCACAGTCAGAGAGAACACTTCCCTGGTTTGCAGCAGCCGTTGGGGAATGTCGCACATCTGCACTAGCCAACAGATGTTTTCCGAGGCTGTTTTCTCCAAATACATTTCCCTCTCCCTTCACATTCTGTCTCCCTCGATTCATGTTACAGACACAGAGCACAGCTGTATGCCGGCCCGTGCCAGTGCACACCACATCCGCTCTGCCCTTTACTCCTCTCTTGGGATGCACAGTACATGGTGGCTCTGGGAGAGGTTCTGAACACGCACTGCACGAGACATGGGGAGAGTGATTCATATCCCAGGGTGGCTCAGAGGGAGCCCCACCCTCCCTGTGTGCAGCAGAGAGAGATGGGTGAGAGTGACAGAGACAGCTTGGGACAGAGGGACTGAGACATCACCCTGCCAGCTAAGACTGAGGGACAAAGGCATCCCCGCCCCACCTTGGGGCAGAGATAGCTGCAGTCTAGGGAATACACCCTCCAAAAGCTGGAGCCCATTGGCACGGGTAGATCCTGACCCCCCCTACTTCCCTTTTGGGGTCCAATATCTTCCCTGCATATGAGAGCCTCGCTTCTCAATCACGGGCCAGGCGAGAATTGGTAGCAGGATGCAGGGAGCATGGCTCAATGCTGATCGGGGGAGTGCAGCAGGGCGGTACAGACCTTGTAATGCCAAGGCCGATCAGAGACACTTAGCAATACAATCACGCGTTGCTGGCAGCCGCACAAAGGAAATTGGCACAGTAAAATATTTCCCTCCTCACTGCGTCCCATTTACATGTTTATAATGGAAGTTTTTAAGCCCCTAATGAGAAGGAAGCTCATTGTGGGGAGACGATGATTAAAGCAGCAACAGACGTGATCGCAGGCAATAACAAAGGGATGTTAATTACATCAAGGGAACCAGGAGGGCTGCTGTTTGTGGCCCTATGGTTGTGGCCGACCTGCCTCCCTCCCCTTCTGGTGCTGGTGGGTTCACCCGCAGATTCCTAGCCTCAGCGAAAAGCAGCTTGCAAACCAGCTGGGATGCAGCTAAGGGGAAGGTTTTTTTTTTTATTATTCCTCCCAGCTGCAGTCCGCAAAAGCAGGAATGAGATAGTTTAGTGCACTGGCAAAGCTGGTCCGCTGCTTTGGGGCATTGACAAACTGTTCCCTGTCTGCTGGGTTAGATATAGCCAGCACTGGGAAGGGCGCCGGAGAGGCAGAGAGAGGTGAAGTGCCCTGCAGACCGAGCCATCGTGGTCAAAACGCTTAGCCAGCTAGGAGAGGTGATGGGGCAAAGATTCAGGTACTCAACAGGATGTGTTTCCACAGAAGGGAAGAGGCCTCTTCAGGGTTATTTGTTAGAGTTAGAGCCACCCTTGCCAGCAGCACAGGGTGAGGGAGGGTGTCTCCTCCTGTCAGTCAGGGCTCATGAGGTGCCCAGCAGGTGCTTCCCAGACATGGACTGATGCAACCACTCTGCTGGAGTCAGACTTCCAGAGTCTGGGGAGAAGTGTCTGCAGAGAAGAAGTTGTACTGTCCTTCCCAGATGGAGGAGGGATGACAAAGGAGTCCATCTGGGGTGCTGTGAAAGGAGGAGCTCTTGCATAGCAGGAGATGGCGGAGAACAAGAACAAAAGAAGAGTAAATAATAGAAAGATCAAGAGAAGGAAAGTAAATAATAGCATGGTCACATAACTAATAGAAAACAAGAAAGAGTAAGTAATAGAAAGAATGGATGAAAGAAGGGGGAAATAATAACAGAAAGAAAGAAAGAAAGGGCATTAGTAATTGGAAAGCCTAATTTAAGCAGAATAACCCTGGCATTTTCTCTTTAAATAAATAAGGCAGCCAAGCCCTAAGTGTTTGAGTTAGTCCCAGCCAAAGCTGCAGTATCAAACTTTAATCTATTCTTGATGGAGCAATTAAAGGGAGAGATATGGGCCCTGAAATGCAGCCCAAAGGAACTGACTGAATATTTAATACGATTTCAGGCTTTGAAAGTCCCAACAAACCAGCGGAATGGGGAAGCTGATGACAGCTTTGTCTTAATAAGGAGAAAGGGGGAAAAAGCCCATGTTCTGCAAAGAGAAAGAGGCTCATTAAAAAGGAAGGAAATGTTGTATTGGAAGCAATATGGCACTGGGCTACGGCTGAGTGCTGGCATTCCAAGGCCAGCAGCTCCCAGAGGGCAGGGGGTGCTGGAGGGTTGGTTGTGCGTTGGTGCTGCTCACGTCTGAGCTGCAGGGTTGGAGCCATTCTGGCTGGGGAAGATTAAACCCAGATGGCGAGAATGTTACTCATCTGGAGTAACACCTTATTCCCTGAGGAGTCAATGGGACATCTTGCTGAGTACAGTGTGAACAAACAAGAGAGGGCCTTTAAGTAGTGCAGGTAAGTTTCCCTTCCACATATAGGCCAGTGGCAGCCCTGTGCAGCTATGAGGTGGAAAAATTATTCCTTTGAGAAAGAGCTTGAATTCATAGATACCTGGGGTCTGATTCTCTGCCTGGCTCTTTGTGGAGTCAAGTGCACCTGTGCAAAGGGGCGGCCAAAGTCAAAGCTTTTCCCAGCCAATGGCTCATCGGGCTGATGTGGTTTAAGCACGTTAGTTTCATAGCCAATGGTACAGCCAGCGTCACCTCCGACTGCCCTAACTCAATGGGTCAGGGACTCATTTTGCAGCTGGGCCTTTCAGCACAAGATCGGGAGAGATGCGACCCCATGCCCATCAGGAGCGTGGTCAAGCACACCGCACCTCCACAGAGGGGCAGCCAGGTGCTCCCAAATCAGAATGGTCTTCTCCTGTCTGCCTGATTTCCCCCCCCTCCCCTGCCCTTTGCACCAACGCAAATGGTGACACAAGGTGCAAGGCAAGGGCGAAGCAGGCCCATAGCTATGAAGGCCAGAAGGGATCATTAGGATCCTCTAGTCTTTCTTCCTGCAGAGCATAGGCTGGAGACCCTTCCCCAATGATTCCTGCAGTGGAGGAAACAATTCTTCTCAATGACCCACCAGCATGGGACACAGATGGCTGTGTGAGGGACATGCTGTGGGCTATTTCCTAGGGGACCCGATTAATATTCACCAGGGTTTCTCCCTGTGAGAGGGCAGTGGAATGCAGTCCAACCTGCAGCAATGATGAGCTGGCTGTCCTGACACCACAGCCCTCATGCCAGCTTAAAGTTCTGGAGCTGGGTGGGTGGATTTGTCTGTCTTTGAGGCCTCAAGCTTTGGGCAGCCTTGAGTGCGGATAACAGAGAATAAGAATAGGACACGGCATGGGCTTCCACTTCCCTTTAGCTAAACCACAATTTCCTTTAGGAGAGCTCCAAACAAATGAATCATTCTTGTAAATTACCATAGGGCCAGAGCCCCACATCGACAAGAGGCCCATGGGGCTGTATCAGTCACGCCGGGTGATCTATGTACCCCTCTAGTAGCTGGTCCAGCTAAGGGTCTGGCCCACTGGATCTAAATCAAGGGAAGGGAAGCACTGCCAATTCACATAGGGTTTTGTGAGCCTACAAATTAGTGTGAGGGATTCACAAAGCCCTGAGCTCTGTGGGGGTCGCTGATCCTAGCGATCATCCTTCTGCACTTGATGGGCCTAGTGTTGAGCTTCTTACTCATGTTCTGCTCAGGCAAACTCCCTCTGAAGTCAAGGGATCAAGCCCTGAGGTTCTTGCTCAGACTTTCCCAAGGCTACACTCGTATTGAGGTCAGTGGGAATTTTACTAAGAACATAAGAACAGCCAGACTGGGTCAGATTAAAGGTCCATCTAGCCCAGTACCCTGTCTTCTGACAGTGGCCAATGCCAGGTGCTTCAAAGGGGATGAACAGAACAGGGCATTTATCGAGTGCTCCATCCCCAGTCATCCGGTCCCAGCTTCTAGCAGTTAGAGGCTGAGGACACCCAGCGTATAGGGTTTCATCCCTGACCATCTTGGCTACCAGCCATTGCTGGACCTATCCGCCATGAACTCATCTCATTCCTTTTTAACGGGGACAAAAGCGAGTGAAGACCTCCAGGACCCAGCCAGCTGTAATGTGTTATAACAGAGAAATAGCAAAGCTCCCAATGGTCCACCCCCCCGCTCCACCCCACTGAGGGGCTGGCTGTCACGCTCCAGCTCATGGCAGGGCAGCATAGCGTCAGACCCTCTGGGGGGAGGCTGAGGAAATTGCTCACCTGGGCCAGGCACCACAGTGCCCCCCAGAGAACCTGTCTGTGCCGGCGAGTAAACAGACAGGTTAGCGCTGCAGCCAGCTCTGAAGCGACTTATTAAAGGGATTAGCCATCGCCCCTGACTGGATTTACGATGGGGGCTGTTTATCAACAGATAATCCTGTCTCAAATCCTCTCCAGTGGCTTGGGGAAGGCAGAGGGGAGAGCGGGAGGAGGGAGAGAAGGAAGATGAGTGAGGAATAAAGCAGCAGGAGGAGGGGGAGCAATGGGAGGAAGGCAGAGGAATCTCAGAGGAAGGGAGCGGAAGGAAGGAGTATGCAAGATTTTTCCATCTGAAGGGCGAACCCAGTCCCTAATGTTCATTCCAAGTAACTGGGCTGGGCTTTGGAGATCTCAGTCAAGGAGCTATGGGGGGAGAAATGGTCCCCACTGACCACAGAGGAGCCCCAGATCCACTCTGCAACCACAGCACCAAGCTCAGGGCTGGAGTAACTTCTATAGCCCTTGGGCCCTGCTCTAGGTACACAGGGGCAAAGGCTGTTGGACCTACACAGTGGTGCAGCCCCTTGCCCATTCCATGTTGCCCCCAAAGAAGTACAGTGCCATGCAGGGCGGCTCTGTGGAGCTGGTTTCAACAGAGCACAGAGCAGTGGGAAACGCTCTGCCCGACTCTTCTCAGAGACACTGCCGTGCCAAAGCAAAGCAGAGCAGACCCCATCAGTGATCATGATGTGGGTAAGAGGCATCTGGCTGGCTGGCAGCAGAGGTGCAGCCTGGATGGCTCAGTGAGGCATGAGCTGGAATGCTGTGTGTTTTGGGGGAGGGTCCATGACAGCAGAGACCACGTAGTGCAGACCCCTGAGAACTTCCTTTGGGCCCCAGTGTTTCCTTCAGTCCCTCGTGTGGCCTCCTCCATTCTGGTTCCACAACGCCTCAGGGTGTCTAGCTGCAAAGCTCTGCCGAGGACTCCATGCACTGCCGAGGGGGGTGGGGATGCTTGAGGCAGCAGCATTGCAGAGGCAGGCAGCCGGGGAGGGGGGGGCGTGGGAAATTTGAACCGCTGCATGCTCAGAACCACAAACGGGGGCTCTCAGGATGCTGCCAACCTAGTGGATCAGGAATGACTGTAGCCCTCCTTAACGCAGTGTGATCTATGTACCGCTCCAGTAGCTAGTCTAGGTCAGACATTTATGTATCTGTTCTACCTACAGCTAATGGGTTTAGGGACCGATTTTTAAAGTTATTGCAATCAATGGGAGTGAGGCGCCTGGGCACTTTTGAAAATCCCATTAGGCACCTCTCTGCAAGTTTAGGCTCCTAAATACCTTTAAAAATCTGCTGCTGAGACTTTTAGCTCAAGCCAAAGAGGCTCTGGCTTTTAGATCAAAATGTCCGAAGTTTGATCCCTGCTCACGACCCACCCAGGGGGTCATATGTGCATGTTCGCCCGTGTAGGAGAGCAAACCTGGCTACCATCACTGAGGGAGGTTTGGCACCCAAGGCCTGGCTCTGCCCAAAGGCCCCTGTTTCAGCACCGCGGACAAGGCTCCACTGGAGCCTGACAAACTGGGTTTGCCCATGTTCTGTAGCAAGCCTGCACTTGAAGCGGCATATTCAATCCTGATTAGCTCTGACACACTCACCTGTAACCTTTTCATTAGGAAATTATGTTTAATAGAAATTGTTCTGACACTTCTCAGCGGCATTTCCCCGCAATTCATTAGGAGGCGGGGTGGGGGGGGGTGAGAGGGGGAGACATGAAATCAAATGGTAACGGTTCAGGCGTTTCTTTTCGGTGGCAATATTTGTGCTAATCAGGCCGCAGTGTGGAGTGAATGGGCATCAGCAGGCGGCAGCGGGGGTGGGAGTGAATGGGAGCACACAGAAGAAATGTCAAGGTGAATGGCTGCCTGGAGCCCACGGGGGAGGAGAGAAGGGGAAATCAGCCAAACACACTTGGCCGGAGGTCAGGAACGAAGCTGGTGGAGCCAAGATCAGTTAGGCGGGGAGCTAGAGTTGCCCCTGCACAAGATTTTGAGCTGTCTCCATTCCAGTGTTCGGAACCAGCCCCATCTGTTTCTCTCTTAAAAGATGCCTACAACCTAAGCAGAAGGTTCATTAGGGAGCATCTATCGATCTGTCTGCAATGTCTCCTAAAGCTGTGGGGAGCTAGAATTTCTGTCTCACGGGAAATTTTACAATTTGTTTCATTCTGAATTGTAGTTAAAACAAAGACTTCTGTAATGTCCTGCAAAATGATGTTATTTTGGGGAAAATTCGGTTTTTGGGGGTCCATCAAAACGTTTCATTGGATTTCAACTTTTTAAATGCAAACTACCATTTCGAAACAAAAAGTTATTTCAAAATGAAAAAAAAATAACAAGACAAGATGTTTCATTCACAAAGAGTCAAAAAGAATAATTCAGCCTGACCAAAAGGCTTTTTTTCTTAAAAAAATGTCATCCAAATGGACACATGTATTGCAATTAATAGCAGTGCAATGAATAATGGCTGAAAAGGTGAAAAGGTTTTATGGGGGTTTGGCATCTAAGTCCATTTCAGGGGTCTTTGAAAGTCTCAGCCAATAATAATAAACATTAGTACTGGTTTAAACGAAGACAAAGTCCTGGTGCTAAACATATAGCTGATGGTTTGACTACATTTGTGGTTCACTATGAAAAATGGTCCAGAGACCAAAGAACCAAACATAGCCAGTTTTCTGGTCAAAGAGAAAGTAGTACAATATGAAAGGGAGACATACATACCCCTCCTTTTGAGAAGCAGTTCTCCTCTTGCTGTATGCCCACTTTACACAGCAGGTGTGCTTCGAAATATACCCCCAAACCACTTATAGCGCTGTTGCTTATTAGTTAGAAAGGGCTTTCTATGGCACTAAGATCCAGCCCACTAGTTCATACAAACTCTTTAACTTGTTGTTCTGTACCTTTTCTTCTCTCTGTTTTGGATACTACATTTTGAATGAGTTGCCAATAAAGGTACCCATGCTAGGACATAAAACAAAAGTAGCTTGCTTTGACAATCTGTATATTTGCTAATGCCAAAAGATAAGTTTAGCTTTGTAGAGAATTGTGGGATCTCTCTCTCTCGACATATATGAGCAAGATGGACAGAATTGTAGGAAAGACATAATATAATGCGGTTAACATAACTGCTCACATGCTAGGTATAATACAATATTAATAAGATATACCCTACAACTAACATATACATATTGGCTAACAGGCCCGTATTTATTATTGTTTACAAGAGACAGCATGTGGTCTACAAAAACAACAAGGAGTCTGGTGGCACCTTAAAGACTAACAGTTGTTTTTGTAGATACAGACTAACACGGCTACCCCCTGATACTTGACACCATGTGGTCTAGTGGTTAGAGCTGAGATCTGACAGTCCTTAGAGAAAAACTAACCCAACAGCCAAGTCAGGACTCCTGGGTTCTATTCCAACCCCTTTGTGACCTTGGGCAAATCCATTTCTCTTCTCATTGCCTCATCTGTAAGCAGGGCAAGAACACTGTGGGGGGGTGTGCAGTTTAATTACCATTTGCTAGGCTCTTTGGGAAGGGAAGGCCCCAGAGAGAAGACACCGTATTATTATAAGGGCCATAAGTTCTTTCCAGACAGTTAAGGGATGATAAATTCCCCTGCCCAGAAGAGATCTGGTGGTTTAAGTTGCATGCAGAATGTGGGGAAGAGGGAAGAACACCGGAGAATGTTCAAGAGCTATATGGAGCAGCAGGGAAGGGAAGATGAGCATGTGGCTGCATCTAGGTTTCTGGTTAAACACTAGGTGCAGCAGGTGGGACTTGAGAAGAGGCTAGAATGAGAAGAGAGGGGGGCACATTGTGGGCAGCAGTCAGGACTGGGATTTCTGCAGGGAAGTGCATTGGCGCTGGCGGGTGACCATGGCTTCAAGGATCCCTGGGATTTGTGACCTTCAGGACTGGGGGTGGGGTGAAATGCAGGAAGGCTGGAGGAGGGAGAGGCAGCGGAGTAGGGGTGGGGAGGAAACTTGAGAATGATCCTGGGTTTTTCCTAGTGTACGTTGTGGCTGAAGTCAGCACTGAGCTGGGTCTTTCCCATGGCTACCAGAAGAGGGATGAGCAATTTGTTCCAGCCCTACCCCTTCCCTATGGGAACGTCACAGATTTTAATGTGAGAAGGGAGCTTTAGGTCATCTAGTCTGACCTACCTATATCACACAGGCCATTAAATGTCACCCAGTTATCCCTGTGCTGAGCCCAGCGGCTTGTCTGTGGCTAAAGCAGATCTCCCAGAAAGGGATCCAGTCCTGACTTGAAGAGCACAAGAGATGAAGAATGCACCACTTCCCTTGGTGGTTTGTTCCAATGGTTAACCACCCTCCCTGTTAAACACATGGGCCTTATTTTGAATTTGAATTTGTCTGGCTTCAGCTTCCAGCCTTTGGCCCTTGCTCAGCCTCTATCTTCTAGATTAAAAAGCCCTTTAGTACCCTGTACTTTCTCCCCACAAAGGTACGTATTCCCTGTAGTTAAATCACCTCTCAATCTTCTTTTGGAGACGCTAAGCGGATGGAACTTCTTAAATCTGTCACTGTAAGGCACTTGCTCTGATGCTCCAACCACTTTTATGGGGCTTCTCCACACCTGCGCTGCTTTTTTCAACATCTTTTTAAATATGTGGGCACCAGAAATGGACAAAAGTATTCCAGTATCAGTCTCACCAATGGCAGATACAGGGGCATAGGCACTGACTCCCTGGGTGCTTCGGGGTTGGAGCACCCATGGAAAAAAATTAGTGGGTGCTCAGCACCCACTGGCAGCCAGCTCCCTCTTCCCTGCCCTAGCGCCTCCCAGCCACTGGTGGCCCCACCAATCAACTCTTCCCCCTCCCTCCCAGTGCCCACCACCCGCTGCGATCAGCTGTTTTGCGATGTGCAGGAGGCTCTGGGAGGGAAGGGGAGGAGTGGGGATAGGGTGCACTGGGAGGAGGGGTCAGAACTGGGTGGGTGGGGGCGGGGGCTTGGGGGAAGGGATGGGGAGGGGGCGGGGCCTGGGCAGAGCTGGGGTGGGAAGAGGATAGACAGGGGTGGGGCTTGGGGGAAGGGGTGGGGTGGGGGCAGGTCCAGGGTGGAGCAGGGGAGGGAAGAGGTGGGAGGAGGTGGGGCTTGGGGGAAGGAGGTGGGGCCTGGGATGGAGCAGTGGGTTGAGCGCTCCTCGGGCCCGGAGGAAGTTAGCACCTATGTACAGTGGCAACATTACCTCCGTGAGCCTACTCAAGTGTTTACACATCCAAGGATCACATTAACCCCTTTAGCCACAGCATCACACTGGGAGCTCATGTTTAGCGCCTTGTTCACTATGGTCCCTAAATCCTTTTCACAGTCACTGCTTTCCAGGGTACAGTCCTCCAGTCTGTGAATCTGGCCTGCGTTCCTTGTTCCTATATGTATCACTTTTCATTTGACTGTATTGTGTGTCAACGGGGCCTGGCTTCAGGGTTATTTATCACTCTGCCAATCTTTGTGTCATCTGCAAATTTTATCTGCCGGGATTTTATATTTACTTCCAGATCATTACTGAAAATATTGAATCCTGATCCCTGCAGAGCCCAACCAGAAACACCCTCTTTCAATGAAGATTGCTCATTGACAACAACTTTTTGAGATCTGTCAGTCAGTCAGTCAATTCTTAGCCCGTTTAATGTGTGCTCTATTGATATTGCATGGTGCTAATTTTTTAATCAGCATGTCATGTGGTACTGAGGGAAATGCTTTACAAAGGGAAAGTATGTCGCATCTACGCAGTTACCTGTAGCAACCAAACTTATCATCTCATCAAAGAATGAAATCAGATTTGTTTGACAAGGCCTATTTTCCATAAAACCACGCTGACTGGCACGAATTATATTCCTATCCTTTAATGCTTGATCGATTTCATCCCATATCAGCTTTCCCATTATTTTGCCCAGGACTGAAGTCAGGCTAAATGGCCTGTGGTCACCCAGCTTTTCTTTTCGAATACTGGCCCAGCATTCGCACTCTTCCACTTTTCTGGAGTTTCCCCAGTGTTCCAAGATGTGTCGATAATTAACTCTAGCACTGGAAAGAGTAATGCCAGAGCAGAGGAGATGGAAACATGCCTGCCTGGATGTGTGGGGATGGCTGCTCAGTTATCCCCCTGGTTTGGGACCTGTTGCTGATTTCCCCTCGCTGGAGCCTTACATTTATTAGGCCCCGATCTCTCCTCTGTGCCAGAATTGCCAGCTAGTTGCCCCGCTACCCCCAGTTGGCCCAAATTGGCACACTGAGACCTGCTTAGTGTGTGCCACTCGCCACCAGTTTGCAAATGAGTTTGCACAAAGGCTTTCTGACCCGAATGTACTTCCCTGCTATTATATCCCTTTCACCGCCTCTAACGCAATTACCACTCGCCCAATAATAACATGTAATGCAATTACATCCAGCGAGCCCACCAGCCGAATGCTCAAGTGACTTCAGCTCGTCTGCACTCACTAGATCTTATGAGTTATGACCAGATTTTGAGCCGCGCCAAGCTAGCGAGCAGCCCCCCGGTGGCATGAGACGTGGTAGAAGGGATTCACGGCTGACCTCTGGACCTGGAAGAATTAGTGAGACATAGAGACTGAATTCCTTTCTTACCTCCAGATCCTGATTGTGGCACACTGGCAGGGGGAGGTGTGCGTGGCGCATGTACCCACGCTGCTGTCTGCTGGGGGCAGTATGGGATAGGGCATCAGGTGTTTGGGCTCTATTCCTGGCTCAGTGCTAGCATGCTGTGTGACCTTGGGGAGGTCACAGTCCCTCTCGATGCCTCAGCTTCCCCCCTCCTATGGATGAAAGGTGTAAATGCCGAGTGATGCGCCTTTGTCCCTTGTTCCTCAGAGTTGGCCTATTTCCCCAACACTCTATTCAAACTGAATTCACACGCCTTGTTGTTATTAACTGGCAGTGGAGCAAACATGATTCATACTGGATCTGCATAAGTGAAACACCATCTCTGACAAGGGGCTTTCTGCTTGAGGGTGCTGTAAGAAATGCTCAGAAGCTGGTGCTCTGGGGGTGCAAGATTCTCATCATGCATGATTACCATGGTTCATGCATGATTTACCTGTGTAATTCACTGCCACTAGGTATAACTGAGGCTAAGCATTAGGCAGGATTCCTAAAAGGACTGGACATTCAGGTGGATAAAGAGACTGTCCATAGTTAGATAGATAGATCAATCCATAACCCTCATGCTTCATGACACAATATGACCACTAACTGACAGGGGTCAGGAAGGATTGTTTCTTATTCTTGATTATGTGGTTTCTTTCATCTTCCTCTGAAGAGCCTCTGTGGGAGACAGGACTTCCTCTGATACCAGTCCCTGTGGGAGACAGGACACTGGACTAGACAGACCAGATGTCTGATCTGTTGTGACAGTTGCCTTTGTAACTTTGCTCCAGTCAATCCCCAGATGTTGGAGGCAGTCACATTATTCCCCTCGCCCATCTGACAAACGACGTTAGATTTTACCTCTGCCGATAAGAGCTAACCTAGCATTTTACAACTGTATATCTGAAATTAGTAGCAGCTTAATCTCCCTCTGCTGGATCACTCAGGGTGTAATTGTGCAGAAAAAAAAGAGTATTAAAATGCAAAACACTCCATTGTACTTTTTTATGTTAAATCCGTTCCTCATTCTGTCTTTCTTTTAATTTTACAAGGGGGTTTTATTTTATTTTTTTTTTCCTGTGGGTGCGTGCGTTCGTCTATCATAAAGAGAATGAGCGGGGCACGCAGAGAGAATAATTTCAATTTTGACATGAATCTTAAAAATGAATACTTAAATACAAGCAAAAAATATATTCTTACACCTTTAATTTCCTCTCTATGAAGTCTAATGAAAAAGCCTGATTATTTTTAATTCTTCCCTTTAATAATTCAGTGGCAGAGTGATTTAAGGCTGGGGACGATAATTACCTTTTCACTTCCCTGGTAAATGGAGTTTTAATAGAAATGGGAGCTCAAATGCTGGAATTAATTCAAACAGGTCAGCGTCAGGTCATCCATAGCTTCTTCTGTATAAATCATTTATCTGTAAAATGGCCTGCTTCTCAATTTCACAGGGAACCCTACTCAGGGGCTCCATTTGAAAGGAAGACACAATGTTTATATCTTGTAAGGCAAAGGGAAAAAAAGTGCAGTGCACATCATTGTGGGATTTTTAAAAAAATGTAAATTACTGGCAGGCTGAAGGAGATGACTATGCGCTTGGGTAGATAAAGATAGTTCACACCGGTGTAACTACAATGGTAAGCTACAAGGGTGGCTTTCTAAATTACTTATATTGGGCCCTGTTCTCTGAGCACCGCACAGTCTTAAATGTATTTCTTCTCACACACTCTCTGTGAGGCAGGGCAGTGGTATTATCCCCAGGGAACTCAAGCACAGAGAGACTAAGTGACTTGCCCAAGACCACATAGGAAGTCCGTGGCAGAGCAGGACATCAAATGTGGGTCTTGTAAGGATTTTACTACTGCCCGAACACCTGGACCATCCTTTGTCTCTAATCCCCACTTTTGCAAGCCCCTTTTTGCACTATTGCTGTGTGTCTATGTTAGGTGTTTGTCTTAGTGTAGCTACATTGATGTATTCAAATTCAAATTTCCCTGGTTAGACAAATCCCATGAGAATCCAGGAGGTAACTTTCTCCTCCTGAAGATCTTGAAGTGTAGATAGGAATCATTAATTGGGATGGTTTTGTAGTTAAGGCACTGGATTGGACCTCAGGTAGGTTCAGTTCCTGCCTCTGACACAGATTTCCTCTGTGACCATGAGCAAGTCACATAATCTCCCGGTGTCTCAGTCATCCATTTATGAGATGGGGATAATAATAATTCCCTACCCAGGATGGGTGTGAGGATAAATTCGGAGATGTACGTGCGGTAGTCAGACAGGACATTGATGGGGGACAGAGAAGTATGTTGATAGATGGGCAATTTGTACTTACATAGCACTTTTCATCCCAGAATTTCAAAGCATGTTACAACCATTAACCTTTCTAATTCTCCAAGGTGGTATTTATTTTTATCCATCTTTGAAAGAGGGGGAAACTGAGGCACAGAAAGGCTAACATGACTTGTTCAAAACCAATGGCAGAGGTGGACAAAGAACCCAGGAGTCCTGATGACTACTTCACTCCGCTCATCATTAGATTACAGCCCCTCCCTGCTTGAACTGGGAGTTGCTCATCTCAAATGAGCCTTCAGCAGTCCGGGATGGGAGGGATGAGGGTGTCACTGCATCCCCAGCATGGGCTCATGGTGCCAGGGTGAGTGACTGCAGGGTTCCCCTCACTGCACATGGCATATGCAGGGAGAACTGGCCCCTTTGGCTCAGGCAAGGAGAGCTCTCAGCCGACTAGCAGCCAGCAGTGATGTGTCATTTTATTCTACCTATCCCTAGCACTGGGTGATTTAAATAACTGCCCCAGCTCATCAATAACAGAGGATGACAAAGCAGGGACAAGTGAGATCCCAGGGGCTTCCATCAGGTGCTACCAGACCACAGGACAGCATATGGGGTGGTGGCTAGCTGATTCACTGCTCCGTGAATGCATGTGAAAGCGGATGAGAGAAGAGGGGAGAGCCCATGGGCGCTGGATGGTCAGAAAGCACATGTTCAAAACGTCCGAGGCAAGTCCTGATGCATTGCAACGTACCACGGGTGCCCACACCCATCCATCAACCCTTAAAGACAGACCACCTGAGCGGGAACCATTCCAGTTCCCCAGCATGGTTCCCATCAGCTCCTCATATCCCTGCCTCCCCGCAAATGGCTTGGAGAACGGGTGCAGCATGTCCAGAAAGTCACAAGATCAGGGCTGTGATGAGACAAGGCAAAGCAAGTTCCAATGCCCAGGACCTCCCAACTGAACAAGGGGGCTGTTTGCAGAGGCTCTATCATGGTGTCACGTGGGCAGAGAGGGGGGTCTCTCCAGACCTTTTCTTATAATAACAGTTAGCACTTGTTTAGCTCATTCCAGCTATTGCTCTCAGAGCCCGTGGCAAAGGTGAGTCGATAGCATTCTCCCCATTCTACAGCCAGGGAAACTGAGGCACGGAGTAGGGAAATGACTTGCCCAAGGTCATCCAGGGAGTTGAGAACAAAACGTAGGCGCCTGGATGTCTAATCTTGTGCCCCGCCGGCTGGATCATGCAGCCTTTAAGGCATTCTAGGGACGAACCCATGCCTTGAGCGGTGCCATGCCTGGGGTCTTCCCTCTGGAAAGCATGACAGGATAAAGGTCCTATGACATAGTAGGGCCCAAAGCAATAGGAGAGAAATATTAAACTTCCTGGAAAATGAGCTTCAGAGGAACCCCAATCAACTTTAATTTCTCCAATAAACCTGCCCCGACGAAACCCCCTCAGCCCCAAACTCTCCGATGAACCCAACCCTGGAGAACTGCCCTCGTGGTTAACAGGGCTCCACCTAAGTTCATCCACTCTATGCTACCGAGCCCAATGCTAGGCTAGTAGGTTTGTGCTGTGCAATCAACCCTCTGACCTAGCATTCGCCGCCTCCCCTGATTCAAAGGCTCCGGCGGGGGGGATCGGAAACCAGAAGAGTGTTGAAACTCTAAGGGGAGGTGGAAATTAGCGAGGCTGCGCTGGAATCGGGGAAGCAGTTGGGGGTGACGTTTCTCATGAACATTAAACACAGGCAGCCGGGTCTCTAATTAAGTGCTGGGACGGCGGAACTTTAAAGCACTCCAGATCTGATTCGCGCCGAGGGCATGTTAATGATTTCTTTTCAAATGTCAAGCAGTTTTGTTTCTATTTCCTTTCATAAATAATTTCTACCAAGCCGGCGGCGGTGACAGCGCCCATCTGACAGGAGCAACCCCCTCTGCGGCCAGCCCCGCATCGGTGCCGTTAGGATGTAGCGTTTACACTGCAGCAGCACTTCGGGGTGGGGCAGAGGCAGGTAGCAACACGTGGGCCCAGGCCCAAAGAGTAGAGAGGCGTAAGTACAGAGGGAGAGAAGCTGCTGGCTAGGAGGTGTAGATGAGTAACTGGATAGCAGGTGCGTGGGGAGTGGGTAGGTCGTTGGCTGTGCTGCCCAACACACTGGTGAGCCGATGCAGGCGGGGGAGTGATCACTGCTTACGTCCCCACTTGAAGCAAGGGGAAACTGAGGCCAGAGCCATAATTTGGTCCTTTGGGCAGTGCTGCTCCGGGCTGCCCCGTACTGAGGCTGGATTGCAGGGTTGTAATCTAGCCCTAAGAAGACATAAGGACATAAGAACATAAGAATGGCCTTACTGGGTCAGACCGAGGGTCCATCTAGCCCAGTATCCTGTCTTCCGACAGTGGCCAGTGCCAGGTGCCCCAGAGGGAATGAACAGACCAGGTAATGATCAAGTGGTCCATCCCCTGTCGCTCATTTCCAGCTTCTGGTAAACAGAGGCTAGGGACACCATCCCCGCCCATCCTGGCTAATAGTCTTTGATGGACCTATCCTCCATGAACTTATCTAGTTCTTTTTTGAACAAGCAATATCCAAGGGGTGAGGGGCAGGGTTACACTCAGAGGGGATGCAGCCTACAGAGAGTTACACTATGTATCAGCTGTTCCCAGCAGACCCTCAAGCCAGCTGTCATTCTAGGGTGGATTTCTTATGTGTGGCATGGGGTAGAACACCCCCCACTCTCATGGGCTTAATGCAGGAATCCTAAAGTGAAATTAACTGGCTGGGGCTATGTAGGAAGTTAGACTAGATAATCAGGTCCCTGCCTCCTGGCCTTAAACTCCCTGAGCCATGGGATGGAGGGGAGCAAAGGCAAATGGCTACCTGGATGCATTTCTCTCACACGCTTATCCAGTCTCCCAAGGGAAACGGTGGAAGCCTCTTTGCTTGGGACATTAAAAATTGGAGAGAACCAGCCCTGCAGAATGTAATATAGGGCAGCGGCTTTCAGCCTTTCCCCCTTGCGATTCTATGTTACCCCAGAACAAAGCTCTGGGAATCCTCTCCCTCCCATCTTGTCATAACAAAATGGAGGGTGGTTGTGACCCTCTGGAACCTGTCTGGGACCCCCAGGCTGAGAATCTAGGCTGCGGGGGGACAATCCTCCACTAGCTGGTCCTGAGACTTTTTGGGGGGCATGAAAGAAACTCGTCTCAGATTGGAACCAGCTGCTGAGCGGAGCATCCACCCCGGGTGCTCCCCCACACTCGTTTGTGAGTGATTAGGGCCAGCCACTAGGATGCGCTCTGCCCGTCTTAGGGCAAGTGGTTTCTCATTGTAGCTGATTGGAACCTCTGCAAGTTTACGACACACTAATATTCCTTTGCCCATTACCATTTAAGGTCAGCTATTATACACCGCTTCCTGGGGAACTCAAGCAAATGATTGCATTGCCTGAGTCACAGACTCATTTGGTAAATACAAATACAACTTCCAGACTCAGGCAATGAACCGATCAGTCATCAAACTGTGGCGCTTAAAACTGATGTCTCTCTTTTGGGGACTGCAGAAATACTACGTGGTCTAGGATTTGGCCTGCGCTGTGTGCCATAGGTCACTATTTAGACTGATAAATACTCTGCGTCAAAGGCCCTATTTCCTCCTTTCTTTCCAGCCATCCGTAGGATTTTCTGTAGCATCACTGTATCCAAAAGGCACACTAACCTTTTCTAAAATATTGGTTCACTCGGAGGCATGGAATGTGGCCAGAAGCCAAATCTGCACGCTGACTGTAACCTCAAGGGAGACGCAAGTCTTGCACTTACTGTCTCCAGAGCTGAATTTGGTTGGCTTTCTGAGTATTGGGGTTAGAACTAACTACACCCCCAGCAAATGCCAAGGGAAGCCAATGAATTTCACATGGGTGAGGCTAACACCCCATAACCTCTACATGGCTTCAGTGGGGCAGGGAGAGCAGTCCTGCAAAGCCCAGGTTTGCTTCAAACCCGGCCTCGGTCCAGCTCAAATGAGCTCAGTGAAAACGGCCTGAGCTTTGGGCTCAGAATGGAACGAGGAATCAGGTGAGTTGGATCCGGGTTTGATTTTGGTTATAAACATTTTGTGCAGCTCTGTCTCAAACTTGGCCAATTCCTGACACCTGGTCTCCACTCTCCTTCCTCTTGGAGTCATTGATATATTTAGTCAGATGGGAAAAAATGAGTCTACGACAACCGTCCATATGTGCCTGCCCAATGCTACATAGCACCTGACAGGGACCAGTCCTGCCATCTTCACTCAGTCCTTAGCCCGGCACCTCAAGCAGCAGTGCTGCCTAGTGGAATGAGTACTATGCTGGGAGCTGGGCAGTCTTGAATTCTAATCCCAAATTGCTCTGAGCCTGATGTCACATTACACTGGGGTGAATGGAGAAACAGGCCCGTGCCTCAGTTTCCCCAGCTGTAGAGAGGCAGCAGATAGGGCACTAAAGACTGGGACTCAGGAGACCTGGGTTCTATTCCCAGCTCTGACCCTGACTTGCTCTGTGACCTTTCGTAAGCCACTCGCCCTTCGCTGTGCCTTTTTCTCTCCCACCTCTTGTCTGTTTAGACTGCAAGCCCTTTGGAGCAGGGACTGTATCCTTACTCTTTGGCTGTACAGTGACTGTCACAGTGGGTCCCTGATCTTGACTGGGGTTTCTATGCGCTATTGTAATACAAATAACTAGTAATAATGTACAAAGATAACAGCATCATCCTTTTCTGCCTCCCGGGGAAGCTGTAAGGATGAACTAGTTAATATCTGCACAGTTCTTTGACTGCACAATAGTGCTATATAAATGCTAAAGACCCTGGGTCCCCTTAGAGTCTATTAGATATCAGCTCTAAGACACTTGAGGAGACATTGGTTGGTATTTGTGCTGCAATATGCTGTAATTTTATTTGTAAATACATTCCGTTTACTGGTTACTAATTGTTGATTATGAATGATTATATCTGTATTGTTGTTCTTTGTCAGGTATTCATCCTTATGAATATTGTTTTCTATTTATATGTGAGCATGTTTTATCAGGGTTTTTTGTATTTAAGAAAATAAATACAAACAGTGAGCAATAATAAAAATTAATAAATGGGCTTTCCCTTGTAACAGACTGGCAAGGTATGTGCCACTTCTCCCTCTAATAGCCTGTCTGCTAGAGAATAGTAACCTACTACTGCTAGAAGCTGATGGAGTTACACCTTTGGGTCATGTGGCAGAGGTTTGTGCTGACAACTCATATAGGGGGGTTGTTACCAGAACTATTTTTTTTTCGAGTGGAAAATTTCTCAAAAAAACAAAAACAAAAAGACTTTTGAAGAAATTTTCTTGGAAAACTTTGCATTTTCTGTGGAAAAATTAAAATCCAAGATATTTCAGTTCTGAAATGCCACCGTGGTGCCTCATGGGAGTTGTAGTTCAAGTGCTTGTGCTCACATTCTCCTTTATGGGCTGGGCTCCCTGATCAGACTACATCTCCCAGGAGTACTTTACTCATCTGGAATAGCACAAAGAGGCCCTATCTTGTTTCAGGAAAACAAAGAGTTAACAGCAACTCATGCTCACACAAGTGTTCCCGGGAGGCACCAGGGATCTGATCCATTCCCAGCAATGGGAGTCCTTCCACTGAGTTTAATTGGAGATGCATCAGGCTCCATTGCAGCAACAGATGGGGATAGATTATCTTGGAACAGGCTGTGGGCTGGTGAGGAACTTCTAGCTGGAGGATATTTGTTTGTTACCTTGTGGTGTTCTCTATCTGCTCTTCTGGGACAAGGGGGAAAAAAATTCTCCCTGGAAGCCTGGCCAACCCAGTGCTCATTGGGCTGAATTCCTATAGCGGTGAGTATTACACTAACTGGATGCATGCGATGTGCACTCCCCCATCAATATGGGACTCCAGGATAGTGGGGAGGGGGCTGGCACATCCAGGGACCAGCAGAAGACAAGAGCCTGCATCTGCACTGCCAGATTCTATCCCCCCCCTTGCGGTGTTGTCTGCTGTTGTCCTCTGTTAGGGTTGTGACCCATCACTTGCGCCTGGATAGAAGCGAGTCCTGGAGCGCTTCCCTGCGGAAGAAGCAGACACAAGTTCTAGAGATGGGGGTGAAGAACAGACCAAAGAGATGGACTTATGCGGGACTATGTCTAAAAGGGCTAAGACTTCGATAGCCCCTGAGCTGCTGGCCGGGGCTGCGGATGGAGCTGTGTGCCCTGAGAAGGGAGCATTGGGTGGGAGCTCCCAGCACAGTACTGGAATGGTGAGTCCTTAAGCCCCCAATCCTGCATGCTCCAGGGCTGGGGCTGCACTGTCTGGCGCTTTGGGGGAAATCGATATGGCAGCAGCTCCCACTAAACCTCTCTCCTTCGGGAATGGGAAGAATGTTACGAGAGCAGCTCGTTCTTCCAATCTGGTGGAGTCTAAGGGAGATTAAGAGGATGAGGATAATCTCGGACCCCTCACTGGTTCCTGATGTCCCAGCCAGGCTTCACCTTTTATAAATGGACTTGTAAGCTGGACATGTTCTGGTTGATTTGGTGTGTGGACAATATTTTGAGTGCACTTGGTGAGGACGAGGCTTTAGTGATCTATTTTTAACGTTCGCTTAAGATGTGTTTTGCTTTATAGTCACGTCTTTCTGTGTACGTGTTACCATTTCATAACATTTTTAATCGTTTCTAATGTGATTTTATGTGAAGAAAGGCGTTTTTCATGTCACGTCTCGCACACACACACACACACACACACACACAAAACCACCATTATGAAAAAAAGATCCAAATGGGAAAAAGTCTGTGTCCATTACCCAAAGCCCTGGGGCCAGAGTAGAGATGCCTGAGTGACAGAATGGGCTCTTTGGATTTATGTTGGCCGGGAGTTGCTTCCTAGTGTTCTCCTCTGTGCCTCGCTGGCACTCCGCTCTCGAAGGAAGGCAGGGCCTTGCAGTACTTTTAACGCTTGTATAAACAGGCCTTTCCCCTGTAATGATGTTTATCAAGTCACACACACATTCTGTCTCTTGAATTTTTCATGCACCCAGTCCCCTGAGGCGACTCAGCCTGCTAATCAAACAGCAGCAAAGCAGGTGCGTGCTCCGTTCCCCGCTACCATTGATAATCACGCTCCTCCCCCCCACCCCGAAATGTGGTCCAGCTACCGGGATCCCACAGGTTGCCAGTTGCAGCTTTAATTGACAGATGGCCTATTACGTCCGCTCATGGGGGCTTTGTGATTAAGTGTGAGGAGGAGGCGGATGGCACCCAGTCAGTCTTAATTGGGGAAACTGGCCATGGCTCTGGTGAGGGGGTTGGCCTCCAGTGTTATTATCAGGCCAGGGGAAAATAAATCCCCCCCCCCACATCCTCTTCTACCAGTTCAGCAGGTGACTGAGGCAGCAATAATAAGCTAACTTCTAATTGTAATGATTCTGCCTGTGCAAATGAGCGGCCTTGGGGGAATCTGGTAAGCCAACACAATCCCTTGCCTTTCTCTTCCCTTTGAAGATCCCAAGCCTGTGTGCCGTAAGCCTGAATCCCTCCTCCCCTCTTGTGTGGAAAGTTAGTATTCCCCAGGTTTGACCCAGAGAGAAAGTGGAACATTTCAGTGGCTTCACTAAGATCACTCAGAGATCCTCCGTCAGAGCTAGGAGGGGGAACCCAGGAGTCCTGACACACAATCTGCCACTCAGACCTCTGGATGCTGATCACTCTAAACATGAGCTGGGAGTGAGAAGGAAGGGTTGAAACTGCAGCTGGGTCTGTGCTGATGGACGCTGAAGACTTTTACAGAGTTTTGTGTGGAGATTGTTCCATCCAGCACTGATATGCAGCCACCTTTGGGATGGAACATGCAGCTGTTTAACCACATATAACAACAGTACATGACTATGGAGGGCAGGAACATAAGAACAAATGGCCATACTGGGTCAGACTAAAGGTCTATCTAGCCCAGTATCCTGTCATCCAACAGTGGCCAATGCCAGGAAGTTTCTTCCTGACCCCATTTGTTAGAGGTCAGCTCCTGCCCTGAAGCATTTGCACAGACAGGCCAGACCGTCAGCGGATGTGGATCCGAGTCTCTCTGTCAAACATAAGAACATAAGAATGGCCTTATTGGGTCAGACTAAAGGTCCATCTAGCCCAGTATCCTGTCTAACGACAGTGGCCAATGCCCCAGAGGAAATGAACAAAACAGGTAATCATCAAGTGATCCATCCCCTATCGCCCATTCCCAGCTTCTGGCAAACAGAGGCTAGGGACACCATTCCTGCTCATCCTGGCTCATAGTCATTGATGGACCTATCCTCCATGAATTTATCTAGTTCTTTTTTGAATTCTGTTATAGTCTTGGCCTTCACAACATCCTCTGGCAAAGAGTTCCACAGGTTGACTGTGCATTGTGTGAAGAAATATTTTCTTTTGTTTGTTTTAACCCAAGGGAAAATAAATGCTGTATCTTCTGGAAGGAGGAAATGAAAAACACCACACCCTGCTAAAACAGTGGTGGTGGTGGTGGTGGGGGGAACGGAAGGAGGATGCCAGGTTTCACATCCCTGAGTCTTGCAAAAAAGTGCCTGGGGATCTTTAAGAAACACAGCATTATCCTGGAATTATGGGATAGCCCTGAGGCATGATGGGATTCCTAGAATCGGTGCTTAGTATTGGTGGGCTGTCAAGAATCACTTTGCTGCTGAGTTGAGGGACCAGGGACACATCCCCATGTCCCAGTCAAGGTAATGCTAGAGTCGCTGCTTCCACCTCTGCCTCTGGCTGGTACAGAGGGCTTTTGATAACGCACCAGAGGGTTAGGGTTAGCGAGAGGAAAAGATGCTTGCATAACATACAGGGTTCTGCTCTCATTCATCTTAACTGCATTGCGTTCTCCCCCCGCTCCTCTGATGCTGCCGCTCCATCGCAGGCTCTTTCTGTCTTTCCACACCCTCCGCTCCTACCGCAGCTCCTGAGGTTTGAATCCCGATGTCAGACGAACATGGTGTGAACATTATTATAAAATGAAACCTATTCCGTAAGATAACAGCCCTCCTGCAGGTGCTATACCGAGCTGCCACCCATTCCTTGGGTAGAGGGCGCTGCCGTGGGTTTTAGTTAAGCCAAGCATGCTAATGTGCTGGTCCAAATTCTGTGCTGACTCACCGCGCTCTGGTGAGGTCAATGGGAGGGCAGGGAGTGTAAACCAGGATAGAATTTGGCTGTGGATTTATACTTCCTGGTGTTAATGCGCCAGAGCTAGATCCTATTGCATTCAGGGCTGGGCGGGTGACTCCTGGCACTAGGGCCCTGGAGTTTTGATCAAGAGAAAGAGGATTTGAGGCCATAGCTCGGAAAACTCCATTTGGGCTCTCGATTCCACTGCACAGCGCAAGGATCTGCATTGCTCAGTGACGCGCAGCCTTCGAGCGGCCGCTCCATGGTCTCTTGGTGGAAGGTTTGGACAGGAGGGAAGGGGAGCATGGTGCTGGCTCAGTCATGTTTCCGCTATGAATGTACTTCACTTGCAGACCTTCGAGCACTGTCTAAGAAGAGACAGGTTGTTCCGGCTACCCGGATGCCAGCTTCAGCTGATTTGACTGCAGTGTGTGAGGTCAGAGAGATTTACCCTGGCCCATTCCTCACTGTGTAGCCCTCCGAGGCAGGACAATGCCTAGGCAGGCAGAGATATTCCAGAGCCTGGCCTATGCCTCATAGACACTTCAGTCGCCCCAGCCTAAAAATAGAACACCAGCTGCATAGTCCCGCCAGGAAGTCGTCGTAGACCCCACTGTAAAAACCCTGCGCTGTTCCAAATGCAACCGGACATGGACCATCCAGAGGACTGAAAGCTGCAGGACTTAGTTATCTGTGCTCCAGTGCCTTTCGCAGAGTACAGGGCTAGGGAGAACAGCCGCTTCTGCCCCTTTGAGTTCAGGACAGCAATAGGGAGAGGAATCTGTGGCTGTGGGGTACCCCCCCTGCAGTGCAAGTTGAGTCTGAAATTGAGTTGGCCAAGCTGCTAAGACTCTGGGGAGATGAGGCCCGGAAGCTTGTGGCGGTCTGAGTATCTCCCACTGCTGGGGCAGGCAGGGTGTGAAGGGTGGATGAGTGTGCACTAGCCTTTAATAGAGAGAAAAGTACTTGAGGCATCACTAGTTTGGGGTGCGGTGGTCTTTTTCCTCTCTGTACACACGTATGTGTTTGTGTGCCACACAGGTGCACACACATCTATGGTCAACATGGGCATGCGTATGACAGTATGTCTGTTTGCAGGTGGGTGTTTCCGCATCCAAGCGTGCTTGTAAGGGGGCGTTTGTGTGAATATCTGTAAGTGCCTGGCTGCATTTTCACAAGTGTGTGCGGACACAAGTGTGTCGCATGCCTGTCTGCCCCACGTGCCAGTGTTGTGTATCCACTTTATGCAAGTGTGTGTGTGTGCCAGTGTGTGTGCTTTTGCACGTGTGTTGTGTTTGTGCTTATGTTGTGCATGTGTTTGTGGATGCGTGTGATTGTGAAGGTCCCCATCCTGTGTGCATGGTGAGAGGAGTCACTGCTGCTGTGTGGATACTGCCCTCAGCTGTGGGACTCAGAGAGGTCCCTGCTCACAGCCCCTTCCTCTCTGGCACGCACACCTCTGTCACTCCCGGGTCTCTTTCTCCTGTCTGCCTATGTACCGCAGCCTGCTCTTTAAAGAGAACCCCCCCTGCCTGCACAGCGAGTGCCCGAGATACTGCCGGCAAAGGGGTCTGAAGGGAGCAGCTCCTGACTTGCTAGCTTTGGGCGCCCTGTTTGATGGGTGATACATCCTGGAGATATGCAAAGCCGTGAGACCCGTGGATCAGTGCGATCCCGTCCTGCTTGGCGGTTTATCAGGGGCAAGAGCCGTGAAATTGATTCCAGATGACTTGTTGCTTTAACCCAACTTGATGCCGAGATGTCCTATGCCTGAGGTGGGGTTGGATGGAGATCAGCTGCCCCGTAGGCTGGCATACAGGGTGTTGCTTACCCAGCGGGAGCATTAGAGGCTGGGGGCTGTTTCCAGGGGGATTTTTAAAGTCAAATTCCTTGGGAACGTTCCAAAATTTGAGGAGGTGGCAGGGGAGAGGTGGGGAGAAAACCCTTAAAAACAAAGGTGGAAAAACTCTCAGGCTTTTGAATCTGAGTTTAATTTGAGCCCTTAGATGTGAAGTAGAAACGCTAGCCGATGCCCAGCGAGAGAGACAGAGGCGTGTGGGGATGGATAGATTCAGAGAGCTTTGGCTTGGTGCAGGAGCCACTGTCCCAGGGGTCCTTTTCTCCATCCTCCTCAATGTTCTTCCTCCTTGTTCTTCTTCCTGACTGTGACCCTGCAGATCTGCCACTCACATCCAGCGGGAGCTTGTTCCTGGCCTCTCTGCTGCTGTCCCCTATGACAATGAGGGTGCACCAGGCTCTCTACCTAGGGCAAAGCACCCAGGGGCGGTGATGCGCCCACAGCTCCAGGCATGTACGTCAAGAGAGCCGCAGGCTGCTTTGCTCATGCACTGCTTGTGCCTGCTGCAGCCCACGGGCAGTTAGGGGAGAGGATCGGGGTGGGAGGGGATTTTGCAGTGTCCACCCCACCTTTCATAGGCTGCATGGCCCCAGAGCTCAGCAGGGCTGAGCTTTCCTCGTGCGGAGTCACGGGAGCACAAAGGCTTTGATGCCATTTCACTCAAGATTGCCCATCTCCTGTTCTTTGGGCTCTGAGCTGGGGCAGGAAGTGGGACAGGGAGGCCCCGTGTGGGTGCGTTTGTGGATATGCATAACTTGGTGCAACGGGGCAACTGGTCTGAGGCAAGAAGAACAAGGAACTTAAAGTGGCACCAGGCGATGAAATCTCACTGGGATGGGGAGAGAAGATGGAGACGGGGGAAGCCGGGTGCAGGGTTTCTGGGGTTGTTTACCAAGCACATTTTATCTTTGAGAATTATGGAGGCCTCATTAGAACCCCACAGCCACTGAGCCACCTTTAAACGGAGGCTGGGGGAGAGACACTAGATAATCCATAGGGAACCTGCCCCTGATGATACCCCTTTGCACGTGCTCAGGCAGAAAGGTGGGGGACAGATCCCTTGGGATTGCTGTTGTGCACTAAGCACTGATGATGTGGACTTTACTGCTCAAGACACCAATAAAAAGCCAGTCCCTCCCCCGGGAGCTTAGCATCTAAAGGACAGACACAGAGAAGGAATGATGGACCAGGACTGGGCTACCTAGAACAGGCATCCCGCTACAGCTAGCTGAATGATGCCCATCAATGTTGCTGAACCCCTGTTGAAATTGGGGCCTGTTGCTCCTTGCCCTGCTCCCTTGTTCATGCGCATTCAGGCAAGTGGGTTTTTTGAAGTGGCCACTGATGTGTGAGACGGGCCTCTGTTTGCAGAGCAGGGACATGCGTATGCAAAGCCAAGAGTTGGTGAGCATCCCGCAGGCTGGGAAACGTGCAGCCCACGCCACCCTGCCAGTCATTCCGAATGACACTCACTCACCGGACTTGGGCTTGCACCCCAGAAACCCACAGGCAGAGCAACAGCAAAAACATGCTAATTCATTTGCTATGAATAATTCAGCCAACTCCAGTGCTGACGTTGACACTTTTTGTTATTGTCCCTAGAGAACATCCATGTTATACACACGTAGTCACCACTGTACGCTTGTTTCACTGGGAAACTGGGGCTGGGAGACATTTCTCTAGGAGATCGTGTGGGGATACAGAGACCTAATCAGCCCCAGTTCTTCCCTTTAACTCTATCTAGCCATCTTTCTTTCTTTCTTCCTTACAGACTCCTTTCTGTTTGGTCCTCATCACCCTAGTATTCTAGGGTTTCAGATTGAAGTAGACCCTTTATGAACTCTCTTTTTAAATGGGAAACAGGGGCTGGGAATTTTGCTTTAAGCGTTCAAAGCCTCTTTCTAAAATGTAAAGCATATTTACGTTGTTTGCATCCTATGGCGGGGAAAAAAATGCCTCTGATTTGTGAGCGGCTCCCAACCCGCTGCCCATTTTTCCAGGGCTGTGCATAAATAACACAATTTATTCAAAGGAACCCTTTCTCCTATTTACATTTATATTGAATAATTTAAAACACCTTCCCTATTTCCATAAATTACTCCCCCTAGGATGGGGAACCTGCCTGTGTCGAAGGGATCTGCTTCTGGGGGGAATGTCTAATTACTTTAACACATGCAACTACATTAAAGCGAGGGCTGACCCCAGGGAGGGGGCAGCTGTGCTGACAGGGGGAGAAGGGGACGCAGGGTTTTGGGATGCTGCGTGGCAGCTGTGAGTGGTGGGACCTGGGAGGTGTGGCAGGGCTGAGCATTGCAGTGAAGGAGGCTTGGGGGCACCCGAGTGGAAGGTAAAAAAAATGCTGAGCAGGACGGGGCGTGCGGGGGGCTCAGTCCTGCATCAAAGGGCGACCACAGGGGACCTGATCCTGCATTGCTCAGGAGGATGTGAGAGCCTGAACCTGCACTAAGAGAGCACAAGGCACATTAATGAGCGCTCCACTGCCCAGTTGCCCTACCCATGTCTAGGGTGAGGCCAGAGAAGGGAACGCAGAGCTGAGCATCTCCTTGATGCGAAGAGGAACCTGTATAAGACCATGTCTCCTCAGCCCAGCTCCTGGTCCCTCTTTTTATCCAGTGCTCTTGTCAGCAAGGGAGTGGGTGCCCAAGGGGTTTGGGATTGCTCCTGCTCAGTGCACCGAGTCCCTACTCATGCTCACGCCGAGACTCAACTCGCATTGCCACGGCAGTATCTCAGCCTGTGCTTCCCACTGGGCCCCAGGCCAGGGCACCCCAGATCCAGGGCTAAGCGGGTTGCCCAAGGCCAGGCAGTGAGCTAGGGACAGAGCTGGGAGCAGAATGCTGATGGGTCTGATTCTGACCTGGCTTGGGCATGTGCTGCCTCATTTACCCACAGCCTCTTGCACTGGGTGGTACTGCGGAGCTCACTCCCTAGGCCTGGGGAGCTCCACTGGTCCTGAACTCAAAAAGGGCCTTGGCAAGTGGGCATTCCTGCTCTGAGCACCCAGGGAAGGCGCCAAGCGCATCTTCACCCCCAGCAGGAAGAGAAGAAAATAATCAGCTCATCTTGGGCCTTTCCATCAGGAACTGAACTCCTCCTCCACCCCTTCCTCTGCTGTGGATTCCATCTGCGGGACACATCACAGACACACTGGAGTAGCCTGGACATCTCCTGCTGGGTGGCTCCATCCCTTACTGGAGATCCCAGCAGTTCGGAGTAATTAACAAAGGGGAACCCTTGGCTGCCCCTGACATCAGCAGCTTCTTGCTCAGAGAGTCATTCCGGGATGGTGGCCTGAGTTTAATTTCCCAGAAGCTGGCTTGCTGAAAGAAGGCAGGAGGGCTGCGGGTCCATCGCCACAGACAGCAGAGGATGTGAACCAACTACGAAAGGAAGGAAGAAAACTGCAGCGTTGTGGTGCTTGGGAGTTGAATTATGACATGATGGGAGCCCGGACCCTCCAGCACTGAAAGCAGCTGACTTGTGGATCACTGTTTGCAGGGAGAAATTTAGCAGAAGGGAAAAAGAATCACAGGGAATTTGCAAGCTAGTGTCCCTCCTCCTCTCAATAGTTTTCCCTTCTATTTTCATACTTTCCCACATAGGTCTGAGTGACTCCTGATGGCTCTGGAAGAGGTGGTTCCCTAGGGACTGGCAAAGACATGGGGGAAGTATAAGGGGCAAAGAGGATACAGAAGCGATGGGGCCTGGGAGGAAGGTGATGGGTTGATAGCCCTGGCGACTGAAGGCCTCTGTTCATCTACAGAACAGGTAAAGCACCAGCCGACTACGCCCATGCATCACTCCATTGTGCTATGTCCTTGACCCTTACCATGGCCCACTGAGTCCTTGACCACTCTGGTGAGACTGCCAAGAAAGTTGCCAGTTCATGGCAGCTGTCATGGAGGTTTCTGAGCTGTGGACCCCAGTCCACTAGGAACTGCATGAGACCCACCATACTTGTTTCACACAGGCCCCCAAATTTCCACCAGCTGATTACAACCCTCAGTTGCTTCCAGCCTGAGTTAGATTCAGAACACTGAACAACAGTGCAAGACTTTGCACCTCATTACTGATCCCTGGAGTCACCCAATTCACAGATCTTAGGAACGTTAACCTTTCACCGGCTTTTAAGGGGTACCCAATGGACTCTTCAGCCCAAACCCTCTATTACAGCACATGTAGCCCCGGAATACAGAGGGCAATGCACCAGCAGAGAGATCTCATGCATTTGGGACTACCGGCCGGGGCAATGATTCACTGATCAGCTAAGAGAGAGCAGCATGGACACTTCTTGATCACATGAGCCTTCTTTAAGTCCACTGAAGTCCAAGTTGCTCTCCTAGGGCCTGATTCAGGATGCCCAGTGCTCCGGGCCACCACCTAGGAAAACTTGATGGCAAATGTGGAGAACAAATTCTTTACTCTGATTCGGGATTCCCACTCCCCACAAAGCTTCAGACACCACCTGGCAGGCAGAGGAGAGACATGCAGTGGGGCATGCCAGCCCAGCCACATGCATGCTGTTTGCTAGTGACAGCAATGTGTGACTCCTCCTCTGGGATGGGTGATCTGTATGGGGAGGAGGTGTGGGCCCCAGATGGCCAGAATAGAGGGGTGCCCAGTCACTCTGCTTTGACTGCATTGTTATTTATTATTGGTAGTAGTGGAGCACCTAGGAGTTACAGTCATGGCCCAGGACCCCATTGTACTGGGTGCCATACAACCCAGAATAAAAAGAAGTCCCTGCCCCAAAGAGCTCACAACCTAAGTAGGAGACAAGAGACAGCATATGGCTACAGAGAGACCGACGGGACAGTACAAGGAATCTGTGAGACCAAATTCATCAGCATGATAGGCAGTGGTCACAACACACCAGCAGCCTAACCATGGTCAAGTCTTTGGTAGGCATCATGGCAAAAGAGAGGATAAGGACTTAAGGAATGGCAGCTGGGGGTGGATGAGGCCCTATAAGTGTTATAGATACTTATGCTTGGGGGCATTTACCTGCAGCGATCCCGTACATAAATATACATGTCCAGCTGGTGTAAATTGGTCATGCTGATTGGGATCAACTGAGGATCTGGCCCGCTGGGCTAGTTCTGCGTTCACACTTTTATAAAGTAGGAGTAATTCAGGTGAAGTCAAAGAGCCTGGCTGACTCCTGAGTAACTCAAGTTTTAAGGCTGTGTAACTCCACTGGGCACTGGAGTAGCCCAACACAAACTTGGAGCGGACCAGGAGCAAAACCATGGTAATTCAGGCCCAGTGGACTAAGCCTTTAATTGAGAGCGAAATAAAGCCACCTGCGTATAATACCTCCCTAGAAAATTCCTCCTTAAAGTAATCTCCCTTTTCCTGGCCACTACTAAAATTTCAGGCTTAGAAATTAATTATCATTTTAATGTTGCCATTTATTTTACTGCTGGCTGTACAGGGAGAATAAATCCAGCTTGAAAATAAATTGTGATTACGGTGTCCACACTTCAAAAGCTTGTGATATTGCCTCTGTATTAATGAAATATTATTGACTAATTCTATTGAATTTGGCAAAAGGCCCCCTGCCCCCCACTGTGCTGAAGCAGAGCTCTTCGAAATTAAACAGCAGTTCAACTCCTGGCATTCTGCAAATGGCTACATCAGAAAGAGAATGATGAACGTCCTTTCATTACTTACCTAGAATAGCTATTTGCCATTCCCCCTCCTTAGTGTCATTTATTTCTCTGGGATCTAATTCTCAGCAGATGCCTCTGGTAGTGTTTTATGTTTGAGGGGCCAGATACCCATTTAATTAACTCCATAATTGTATGGTAACTGCTGGTCCTCTGATTGCACAGTAAGCATCGGATAGATTAAGACAGTAATTTCATGCTTATTTCTGTCTTCCCAACTAGTGGTCTCTGAGGGCCAGATCTCGAGGTCCCGTATTCAGTTTCTACTCAGGCAAAGCTCCCGCTCAAGTCAATAAGAGCTTGGTGCATAAGGACGGTCAGAAATGCCTGAGTAAGGGCCTTATGATTTTATTAGTAGTAACAGAGTCCCCATTGTGCTGGGTGCAGTAGAAACACAAAGACAAAGGGTGAGAGGGGAAACAGGGGAAATACCTTGCCCAAGGGCACAGAGCAGGTCACTAGACTGCTGGGGATAGAACACAGATCTCCTGAGTGCTCATCCCTATCCTTATGTCCCACTTAAGCCTGGGGGCTCAACTGAGACCTAGACTTCGTGCTGTCCCTCTGCACAGGAGTGTAGGTTAGCTCTGAGGAGTTTGTGGCGATGCTGGATTCCTTCGTACAGGGCTGAGAGGGGGTTGCCATGTCACGCCGGGGCTGTCCTGTGCTGATAGCTACATCTCCTTGGTCTCCCTTGCACCACGTGGGAGGAGACAGTGTGGAATTTGTAGGGAAAGGGGTGGTGGACCAGACAGAGGGGAAAGGCAGCTATGTAGCAACAACCTTCCCCCTCACAGCTGCAGCACCCTGGGGACATGCTCAGCTCTGTCTCCATCTGAATGGGGCCGTGGGGTCAGGAAGCAGCTGCTCGACCCCCCCATGTTCCCGTGACTGATCTGCACAATACACAGATCTAGGGGCCTGATGTCCAGGCAGCCCTTCGCTGTCCAATTCCTTATTGAAAGTGGCAGCATCTCCGGAGGACACAGAGCAGAGTTCAGAGTGCAGCTCCTGCCTTCATCTTTAATGCGCTTGCCCCGTAGTCACTCTCAGCGATGGAGGCGGGTGTACGGCCATGCCGGGAGAGAGAGATGGATATTGCTTGGAGCTGCCTTAGGGAATTGTGTTAATAGGCCTGGAGGGAGAGAAATTGGCAGAAGTTGGGAGAAAACCCTGCAGCAAAATTAGGATGAGAGAAAGAGACATCTCCTGGCCCCAGTTTCACCATTTTCTTTGCCTCTCAATCTCTCTCCCCCTCCTGTAACTTAGTGCTCACTAGTATCCTGGATGAGATTAGCTCTCCTTGACACCATTCTCCTATCTGTGCAGACAGGTTTCCCAGGAGCTCGTGGCATTCGAAGCACAGGTCCATAGGCAGTGAAGGCTCCCTGGTTGCAACTGCATCATCAGTGGCTAAGACCCCATATAGCCATGCAGTGTGACGCTCTCGGGTTTATTAACTCAAGCTTTCTTAAAGATATTAAAGCTTGTGGCACAGATGCAACAGCCATTCCATTACTCAGGGTGGATTCTATAATATTAGCTCAGAAGCAATTTAATAGCACTTCCAAAGCAGCAAGAATTTACAGTGGGTCACACTCCCCCCGACTTCATCTCCATCTGGACTGATGTGTCATGACTTTGTATTCTCCCCTTCCCTGTATGGATGCATATCTGACCTAAACTGCCTACTCTCCCTGCAGAAGATATGAATCTGAAATTCTCAAAGCCTTAGTGACAATGCAACACAACAAGGCCCATTGAAGTCAGTGGGAGTCTTCCCACTCAGTGAATGGGCATTGGATCAGGCCTTAAACAAGAAGACCTTTTTAAAAAACCTAAACAGGTAATAGACAATACGTGATCTAGAAAGTAGAGTGAATCAGTGACAACTGGTCTTGGCAGGGATCAATTGAACCTAGAACAAACATGCAAGTGTGAAAATGCCTCAGAGCATGACTCAAAGCTGAGATCATCTTGCATCTTTCCATTGGTTCTTCAGCTGCTAGAACATCTGGGGAACATATGGTGTTGACGGCACTTGTCATGATGCTTCTTGCATTGGAAATTTGATTTGGGTACCCAGAACAAGTCTTCATTCCAGATACATTTTCCGAAGACCCAAATTGTGATATCCCTCAAAGCACTGCATAGGGGCCCATTAGAGAGTTTGTGTTTGAACATTTGAAGCAATTATTCATGTTCATCTAGCTCCAAATAGCTACCAAACACCATGTGTTTTTCCTCAGTGTTAATAAAAGCCTAAATGATTCTTCATTAAGAAGCCCATTAAGAAGCCTGCAGTTTCCTCAAAGCTCATTAGAGGATATTCTCACCATTAAATTATCACACTGGAGTTTTACAGAAGACTGAGGAAAGATGCCCTATTGTGATTAATTCATGATAGATTTTCTCTCCCTTCCATACAGTCTGTTCCCCAGACTCAGTTTTGCTAATTTCCCAACCTCTACATTCCTTGGAGTGCAGCTCTGATCCTTCAACTTCTCTCTGCAGGGAGGGTTTCCCCAGAGCTGTGACGCAGTGAGTCTGCAATCCGTCTTTGCAGCGTTTCCCACCAGTTTTTGACGTGCAGCGGGACCTCCGCGCATCTATCTCGGAGGGAGATTATTGCTCCATTTAAAGTTTCCAAGCCTTCACTGCAGGGCATGTTTATGACAAGGGCCTATGAGAAGACTGGCAAATCTGGAACTGAACCCATTTATTGGCACCCATCTTAGGAAGAACGCGGCCCAGCTTCGGTAGCGCATCCCTTAACTAGAGCTGTCCCTGGTGCTGAATCATGGAGTTGATGCTGAATGGAGGAGCTGCCCTTTGAGATGAATGGTGTCTCTGTCCCAAGACAAGAGAAAGCCATAAACAATGCTATTTACACTACCCACAAAATGGCAACCTCCTCTAAACCAGTATCCAGGCTCTGCTAGCAAGCCCTTGGTTTTTTCGCTGTAATTCCCTACATACCAAAGGCTTAGGAAAGGGAGCAGCCTCACGGGCAAAAACCTGAAGTAGAAAGGGCAAAGCAGGCCAGAGCACAGAATCTCCTAAATTAAGTCTATGGCAGGTCAATTAGTGTCATCCTCCTGAACCCAGGAACAAATCACATGATCGAGGGATTACTGTCTCGTGGGAAAACCGGCTGTTTTAAAACAACAGAGCTGCTCTAATCTCCCACCAAGTATTAAAATCTCATTTATGGTACATTATACAATTGGCCTTTTGAACAGTCAAAGGCCATAAATGAAGTTTATGGCA
This sequence comes from Chrysemys picta bellii, assembly GCF_011386835.1. Classification (NCBI taxonomy): domain Eukaryota; kingdom Metazoa; phylum Chordata; order Testudines; family Emydidae; genus Chrysemys; species Chrysemys picta. The sequence continues at coordinate 26,033,181 of NC_088806.1, read as the reverse complement.
TCCCGAAGTCAAATCTGGGGAAAGAATGAGAGATAATCCGTTCGGCTGGAGAGGATGGAGCAGGAAGGGCCAGCGCGGCACAATTATTTACATCCATTCTGAGTCACAGAGAAATTAAGTGCATTAACTGAGCTGCCAGGCCCTCCTCAGAATGGGGCTTTAAATGATATTGATGCGGTGCTAATAGGTGTGCAGTTTGTCTTGTGCATATTGCCGCTCAGTACTTGGAAGCAGACCATGGGCAGGAGCTTTAGAAATATTTTGTCTCTTCAGTAGGCTCCATTTCTGTGGGTTTGGAGCGTCAAACCCTGCAAAACAAATTCCAGTCCCATGAGCCACCCAGTTGGGTTAGGGCCCCAAAGTGCATTTAACTGAGGTACCCAGCTCTTGGGAGCCTAGTCAAAATAACCCCAAAACTTCCCAGGCAGGATTTATTATTATTCTTGTTATTAGGGTAGGGCCTAGTGGCTCAGACTGAGATCAGGGCCCCCTAGGTGCTGTACAAGCACATAGTAAGAGACAACCCCTGCCATAAAATGCTTGCAGTCTATGTAGACAAGGCAGACAAAGGGTGGGAAGTGAAACGGAAGCACAGGGAAAGGAAGTGACTAGCCCATGATTACGCAGCAGGGCAGTGGCAGAACTGGGAATAGAACGCAGGTCCCAATCCGGTGCCTTTCGCACTTGGTCATGTTGCTTTGCTTTAAGCTAAGAAGACACAAAGGCTCCAATTAGCCTGGTTTCATAGCCCTGGGAAAGTCAACCAGCCAGGCCAGATCCCCAGCTAGCGTAAACCGATGTAACTCCACTGATATCTGTGGAGCTCTCAGGGGTGGTCTAGGTATACTTAATGTAGCCTCAGCAAGGGGGCACGGGGGCTGGACTAGCTGACCTCTTGAGGTCTCTTCCACCCCTAACTTTCCCTGATTTCTATAGTAATACCATTACACTGCTTTACGGCTGAAGATCTGGCCCACCATATCCCTTATGGAGGGCTACGTTTTTCCTCAGATTTTTCCTCATGGCCTGGCCCAGCTTTCATGAAATCAGTGGGAGTTTCGCCAGGGTGAGGAGCAAGTGAAATCTGAGGAATGACTCCAAGGTCTGGCCCGTGGTCAGTTTTTAAACAGAGTCTGAAAATTGCCCTGCTTCAAGTAGGAGAGAAAGAAATTCCCCCTGCCCCCCGAGATAACAGTTCACTCCTTCCAGGTCTTCTCCCACCAAAGGCCTGCCGTCTCAGCACCCCAGGGCACCTCCTTGTTGGACCAAAGCTTGAAATCTATAGAGATAACTGTTGCCTTACTCAGGGAAAACTCCCAGTGGGACAGATCTCAAGATGAGCTGATCCCTTCCAGTCCTATTGACTTTGGTGGGCTTGGAGGTGCTTAGCACCTCTCAGGAACTGACCCATTGTCTTCAATGAAGGCTTTGCGCAAGTAAGAATTGAGAAAGGATTTGACTCCTAGTGTACACCCAGGCTGAGTGCTGCTCTCCTGCCAGTCCCTGCTCTGAGGGCATGGGGCTGTGTTCTTCCTGCTGCTCAGAAAAAGGAATTCACCGTCTTCTTGCCAATCCCCAGACAGGGTCTAAACACAGAACATCACACCTTTTACCATGCTGCCTGGTGCTTGCGTGCACACCGCGCGGTAGCTAGGGATAGACGGTGGATTGAAACTAACCCACAAAGCATTCAGCAATCAAAGACATGTAACCATATCTCCAAGGATCACGTGTCTCATTTCTAAAGGACAAGCAGGGTCCTGGCCAGCCACAAAGCTTTTGTAAATATTTAGAGAGTTATTATAAGCAAGGCCAGCATTTGGGTTTCAGGAGCCCCAAAGTGAGGCTGGATTAGCATCCCCTTTGGGGCTAGGCATGAGTGTGTATAGCAGGGATTTGGACTAACCAAATGAGAGCTGTAGGATTTCACTTCAGAAGAAAGAGGCCAACACAAGGGCCTCTCTCCTCACCGAGGCTTAATTAATTATTGTTAGTGAGGCGCATAGAGAACCACAGATGAAAAGGGCTACATGCTTGCAGAGCATCATCCTCATTGTTATTAGCAAGCAGGGATGTGCAAACACACTTACTCCCGTGAGTGCCCCTTGCCCCATTGGGGCTGATGTTCCCAGACTCACTGGCCACTCGTCTACCTCAAGTGCCCTCAAAGCTGGCTCTGAGCAGGTCCTTTGCCTCCTTGCTTTCTTCTCTTGTTGGCCAAACCTGATTGTCTGAGTTTCTCACAAATAATACTAGCAATAAAAAAAGCTCATGCCACATATGTGATTGAAGCCCACGTCCAATCCACAGGTGAAAATGACGCGTGCCCTTATAGATTTCAGATTCTGGGTAGCAGAGTGTGATGTAGCTATATGAAGAGCAGCTGATGCATCATGCCTGAATGCAGAGAATCTAATCTGTCATCTAATTTTATTATCTCCAAGGTGCCTGTCATTTCAGTGTCCATCCACCTCTTCCTCTCTAAAGGCCAAATTCCATTCTCAGTTATAGCGGTACAGTCCCATTGACTGCCAGGGAGCTGGTGGAACTCGGTGAAGAATTTACCCTGAAGTGAATGAGTGTCTCTTCCATTTCATTTCCTCCTTCTCTATTGAGCTCTGGCCCACAACAATCAGGGGGAGGGCCCCTTGCCTCAATGAAAGGTGACACGTATGCTGGGACACAAGAAAATACACTGTGAATGGGGAAGTGCCTAGGGGATGCTGATCAAGGGGGAAATGAAGGAGAGTGACCTGCATTCAGGTTGGGATTCTGAGTGAAAAAAAACTAAACTGCTTTCCCAGATGCTGTTTATCAGGGACTAGAGATAACTTTCAGAGGAAGAACTACTGAGCAGTCCTAGCCATGGATCACTGCTTTCCTGTCAGACAGAGGGGGCCATCTTTCCAAAATTGGGTGCCTAGCTTTAGACAGTCAAAGCTGAATTTTTTGGCCATAACATTTAATGTAGAAGGTGTCAGGGGATCCTGAGCCAGAGACAACACACCTCTGAGGCTGGATGAATCAGTAAGTGAAGGCATCTCTCAGATGTTGCACCTGGAGACTCATCAGCAAGGAGTTTTGGTGCATCTTCTCCTTTGAAAGATGGGCAGGATGTTATATTGCTGTGACTCGACGGGCACTGGCCCTGTTGGCCTGTGGCTGCCTGTCTTTTAACACTGCTGTTGCATTTCTAATGATGCCTGGTCTTGGGAAGGGCTTGATGAAGTCCCTTGGTGGATGTGATTGATGGGATCAGATGTCATGAGCAAACTGTTGCTGTGATGGATATTTGAATGCTGGGACCCTGCATATGGGTGTGTGTGTGTCAAGAGGAACTTCAGTGAATCATCCGGCAACCATAGTGGATTTTGCAACTTAATTAACTGACTCTGCTCAGCTGGTGCCCTGTTTCCCCCTTGCAGATTTAAAGAGGTGAGTCACCAGCTGAAGCAGAGTTTAGGGTGGCATTGAGCACAGAGACAGACTGCCAGGATGGGCGAGTGAGCTTCAGCTCATCTCTGCATCCCAGGCCTACTCTGTAAGGGCTCCCTGCTCCATTCAAACTAGGACGCATGCACACATGTGAATACATGTGCATTTACGTGCACACATTTATCTCTATACATACATGTGCACACATGTGTGCCCGCACATTTTCTTTGGAGTCAATCTTCATGGTCATTCCTTTCCTCACCAAAGGACCCCATTTATAACTAGAGGGCAAGTGGGGAGTTCGGTCGCTTTGTCCATTCAGTTCTAAAGCCAAGGCAGCCCCTAACCTAGAACGATAGGATCCCCCATTACTGAGCTGACAGGGGAACCCAGTCTTTCTTCATTCACTTTTAGGCTTCCTCTATGCCAGGGCACCCCCTGATCTACTCACAATGTATCCCCATTCCTTGAGCGAGAAGATAATTCCCCTCCGTTCATTCAGTTCTGTACAGTTCCTGGTCTGATGCACCCCAGCCCTGCCCTAAAAAAACTCTTTCATTCACGGATAACAGTTCCCTTTTATGGGCAGTGCATTATGTTTTAATCTCCATCATAATCAGTCATTTAAATCAAGAGTGCTTGGGATTATCTGATGCCATCTTTGGAGGAAAATGTGCCTAGTTTAAAGGCATTAAATGATCTTTATTCATTCCGTTCAGGAACGATGATCTTAGCACAGACTTAGAAGAGGAATGGTCCTTCTTATATCTGTTGCCTTGATCTGGATGCAATTTTGGGGTCTGACTCAGAACATTTCCAGAGTTTTGGGGGCATTTGTATCTGAGGTGTTAGCTTGGGGGCCATTTCTACCTGATTTCAAAGCTAGGTGGGGAGGATTAACAATGTTGAGGCATCTTTTATGCACTTAGGTGTCTGCACTTTTTTATGCACTTAGGTACCAGGCCCAGCTGAGGTCAGGGTCCCCTGGGCACTGCACAGACACACAGAGGGAAGAGACAACCCCCGCCCCAAAGAGCTTGCAGTCTGAGCAAACAATGGAAACATTCTGGGGTGACATTTTCAATAGTGCCTGAGTCTCCCTGAAAGTCAATGTGGCTTAGGACCTAAGTCTCCTTTGTAAAGATGAGTTACATACTTCGGTGCCTCACTCGGCTGCACTGGGACATTTGACGCGTTATCCCCATTTTACAGATGGGGAATCGAGGTACAGAAAGAGTAAGAGATTTGCCTAAGGTCATATAGGGAGTTTGTGGAACAGGCAACTGCTGAACCTTCATGGCCTGAGTTCCAGTCCAGTGCCCTAGCCATGGGGCCCTTCAGGTCCCCTGTTTGCCAGAAATGGAGGCAAAAAAATTATAATGCTCCTATGTTTCCCAATGCCCTTTGCAAACTCCACCCATCAGATTTACAGCGTGTAGGTCAAACCGGGCCCTGGCATAAACAGGTGACACCCCAGCAACGTGAATGGAGTTACACCAGGCCTGGATTTGGCCCTGTTTTAGCTGAAAACACTTCACCTACTACAGTCTTCCTCCCCATTGTTCCTTTTTTCTGTCACTGTTAGCAACCCCCCTTCCTCCCGGTCTCACAGTCCTGTAACATGGGCGTCACCTTTGACTGCTCCTTCTCTCTAGATCAGTGGTTCTCAACCTATTTACCACTGTAGGCCACATATGCAGCTTTCTCTGTGTTATGTGGGCCACATCCACCCAATGTATATACTACCTGTAGGGCCTGGAAGATGTCACCTGGGCCGCAGCTGTGTGCTGATGCTGCAAGTGACCCGTTGGTTGAGAACCACTGCTCTAGATCCTCACACTCCAGTCATGGCCTACTCCTACAGCTGCTGCTTCCTCCATCACATTTCCAAACCCTGGCGTCTGCTCTCTGTCCGCACCATTCGCAACTCTCATCCACGCTCTCCTCATTTCCTGCCTTGTTTAACGCGCCCAGCACCATGGGGCTCTGTTCCTGGTTGGGGTCACTGAGTGCCATTGCCAGACAAATGGTAATAAATAAAAATAATAATAATGAACCAGGGCTCAAAGGCTCAAGTTTATGCCTGCTCTGAAATATCATCTCCCTCTTAGTCCCTTATTGCAGTCCCCCAAAGTAATCTCCTTCCAGGGCTGCAGGTGCAGATTCTCAGCTGATCCAGTTCCACTGAAATCAGTGGGTCACACCCTCACCTGGTGTCAATCAACGTAGCTCCATTGAACTCGGTGGTGTAAATCAACCCAGACGCCAGCCGACCTAGGCTGATTTGCACCAGCTGAGGGTCTGTCCTTGGAGGAACAGCTTTCTCTGGCTGTCTTGGGAAACACGCGAGCAGTTAATTCAAGAGGAACGCAGGTCTGGAGAGCAGACAGGAGCCAGCGGAGCGACGTGGGCATGTGCTGTGTGTTTTCTCTCCCTCCCCTCGCCAAGATTACTGTTTCCGTGCTCTGTGGTTTGAAAGCGAACGTTGCTGATACCAGCGCGGTCTCTTATCATGAAGCTGCTGCAAAAATTGCTTTCAAATTGTTTTACAATTGGGTTTTGCTCGCAAGCCTCCTGATTGAGCAAGGCAAACTCGAGATGGGAAACGAGTCTGGGGCGGGAACGGGAGAGGGAACCTGGAGGACAAGAGACTGCGGGGGGAAGGGGGGTAGAGAACACGGGACTGTTTGCCACACAAGCCCACATGAATTAAGGCAGAAGTTTGTTCCATAGCCTTGTCAGGGGTGAAAATCACTGGCAGGCGGAAGGCTAGCATGTGGCCTGTGCAGCACTTGTGAGCTTTCTGGGGCAGGGAGCATCTTTTTGTACAGCGCCTAGCACCATGGGGTCCTGGGCTACGACTGGGGCTCCTAAGTGCTACTGCAATGTAACTAATAATGAAGAATTATTCCTTAAGCCCTATGGTTGAAATTCTGGCCCCACTGGAGTCAACAGGAGTTCTGTCCTTGATTCCCCTGGAGCCAGGATTTCTCCCTAGGGAATCAAAAGGAGAATTGCCAGACAGCGTAAAAGGAGCCACCTTAGACTCTAGGGACACTAGGGCTAGTACGGCTTCCTTCTCAGGGCTTTTTACTTGCAAGGCTACACAAATAAAATAATCCCCAGTGACTTTGTTGAAGTAACTTTGTAATGAATCCCAGCCCTTCTCCCAACAGACGCCCTGGCAGTAATATCTTGAAGTAGCAGCAGAATACAATAAATCAGCTTTTAACAAACTCATAAACTCATCGAGGGGGAGGTAAACCAATTTCTGAGCCAGTTGAGGCGCTGAGATTTCTCAGAGTGGCACAAAGCTTGAGTGGATTGCGAGATTGCTCTTGAGCTGGTGAATTAGTCTCCTTTTTCTCTGCGGCTGATAGGGACAATACTATTAACTCTTTGGCGGCTATGGGCGCTCTCTCTCCCTGTCTCTCTCTCACACACACTTTCTGGCTCACACAGACAAGCTGATCCCTCCAGCATGCCCCTCTGCTCCTCCCCCAACACAGCAGTAGATCTGGGACTGTAGGTTTGAATCCCAGTACCTTTAGCTCAGCCTTCCTTCCACTTGAGGTAGGTCAACACACAGAGGCCAGACAGCTACGGTGCTGTAGCTATGCCAGCATAAACCCATGGAGTAGACGCAGCCTACAGAGACAGAAAGCTTTTCCCCCATAGCTGTAGGGACTCCACCTCCCCGAGCAATGGGAGCTAGGTCGATGGAAGCATTCCTCCACCAGCCTAGCTGTGTTTACACCGGGGGGGTCGGTCAGCATAGCTTACGGTGCTCACAAGTGTGGATTTTTCACACCTCTAAGTGCCGTATAGTAGCATCTCAGAGCTCCGAACACCTCAGGAATGGAGGTGGTTCATAACTCTGACTAAAACGTTATGGCTCTTTCAAAAGTTTACCACTGAACATTGACTTCATACAGCTTTGAAACTTTGCTATGCAGAAGAAAAATGCTGCTTTCCCTTTATTTTTGTAGTCGTTGACATTTATCACAGCACTGTCCTGGATTTGCTTTTTGTTTTTTTCTGGTCTCTGCTGCTGCCTGATTGCGTACTTCTGGCTCCAAATGAGGTGTGCGGTTGACCGGTCAGTTCCTAACTCTGGTGTTCTACTGTAGCTCTGTCGACCTAGGTTTTAAATGTGGATCAAGCCTGAGTCCCACGTACGTCATTTACTTTACATGTGGCTTTTTTTTGGAAAGGCCTTAAAACACCAGGTCCCGTCTGCTTTGTGCAAACAGTAAAGAACCCAAGGCATGGTTTATGAGTCAGGGCCAAATTCACCCCTGACTTATGCCCCATGCAACCACATTGCTTTCAACTGATTAGCAGTAGAATGTCACCCTGACTATTTGTTCTTAGCCAAAATTTCCCGTCCCTCCTGTCTGCTGTATGCATGGCTGCTGCCTTCCACCCCAGAGGTTGCTGCATTTCCATGAGGCTGTACATGCGCAAAGTGTAAAGTACTTTGCCAGATAAACACCAGCTGTTGTTATGTTCACACACCTCCTTGGCATTCACTCACAGGCAGCCTGGGAAACACCAGCCTGAGGAAGAGATACATTTCCTTTGCCTTGTTGTTTTTCAATGGGAAGCTCACTCTCTGAAAATCTTCACTGCAGCATTTAATGAGAGCAGTGAGGTGGGGCAAGCCAATGGGGTGAGTTGCCGACTGCTTGTTGTGGTGTATCGAAGACGGTGTTGGAGTTGCAAGCTGTCACTTTACAAGCAGGGAGATCTGTATCAAAGCACAGGGCTGGCGTCAGGCTGAAAAAAGCCAAGAGGCAAGGTGGGGTGAGCAGCGCCTCCCTGCCTTTGGGAGCAGCCTGTTTTGCTGGTCTCTTGTGTGTTTTGACTTCGAAGAAATAAAGTCGTGTTATTTTGCAACCTTCAGCAAGAGTATTTCTGGTTCTCTCTGATTTCTCCGTGGCTATGCTCTGAAACGTAACGCTTGCGACTCCACAGAGCTCTGATGCTAAGCAGCCCACAGGAAGGAGAAAGGCAATGGAGCAACTGCTGTTGTTGTGTCAGAGGGTTGGGTCTGGTTACAAAGACCTAAGGCCATTTTCACCTATAGTGAAGAGGGGATCTGGGAACTGCTTCCTGTGTCCTTGTCATCCAGGTACAGGGCCAGACGCTCAGCTGACATGAATTGGAGTAGCTCCACTGACTTCACTAGAGCTCAGCTAAACTGACCATTGCAGCCCCCGTCCCCTAGAGGATTCCAGAGGCTGCCTCTGAGGAGCTGAAAGAGGATTTTCATGCACAGATTATTACCCATGTGTCTTCTCAGAAAGGAAAAAGCCACCCTTCCACTCCCTCACCCCCCTTGCTGTCAGACAGGTTATCACTGTAACCATTCCCTAGCACCCCGATGGGAAAAAACTGCCCAAGCAAGTCACATAGGCACCGCAACACCCTGCCCCCCCGAGCCAGCTGAGTGGGGACTAGGTTGCTATAGCAACATCATGGTATAAGTGACACCCCCCCCCCGCTCCCACCACTACACACCACCGCAGAAAAGAAACATGCGGCGTCTTCATCACGGCGCTGGGGTCACTCAGTTTATCCAGTTGTCAAAGATAATAGGAAACAGGAGATGCGGCGCTGAATGCTGAAGCACTACGAGGGGTGGGCTGGCTGTTAACTCTCCAAACTACCTGTGATGCCAGCAGTGATCTGACTCAGGGGAATATGTCGCGGGTTGCAGCCAGGTCTAGAGCTACACAGACCATGCAGCTCCTGCCCCTGCAGACAGAAGCCCCGGCGGAGCTCCAGGCAGGACTGGGTGGGGTGGGGTGTGTGGCCCCTGATGCTGGCCCAGGCATCATGGCCATGTTCAGTACATTCCATCCTAGGGGCACCCAGCAGCATTCCTTGCTCCCATCACCGAGGGATACTCACGTCCCATGCACGCCTGTCCTGCCCACCCAGTGCGACGATGAGACCAAAGGCTGGCTCATTCACAGAGAAGAGTCTCTCCTCAGGGACTCTGCCCTGCTCACTGACTGGGGTCACTGGCACCTGGGTGTAGTGCATTCAGCATGCCCAATCCCCTGAATGGGATTGTGATACCTAGCAGAATTGTGCACCAGCAACTACCAGACCATAGATCTTCAGGCCCAGCCAACTGTATGAAGGAGAGTATCAGAGGGTGCCCTTTTCCTCCCTTATCTAATACGTCCTGCTCTACAGCTGGGGATGGAACAGAGCTATACTGCTCCAGCTTCTTGTCTTCCTGCAGCATCGCTCCATTCACTGCAATAGTGATAGCTTGACCAAGATCATTCAGCCAACAGGCCAAGGACTACAGTAGGGCGACTGCATTTGGCTCCTTGGCTGCAGTTTGGGGATTTGCTCCGGGCTGAGATGCCAGATTATACCGCCATGCCTACAGACAGGAAAACAAGCAAAGAGACAGACAAAGAGGAGAGACCCGAAGGTCAGCCGAGAGTGAGTCTTCTGTTTGCTCAGGAGACATGGTGTGTCCGTGCCACTAAGCAAACCCCAAAGATGTCAATGGAAAGCATGAATGGGGCCTCTGCTCAGGGCCCAGTTTCCAGATCAACAGCCAAAGAGAGAACATGAGCTCTTCAGATGCACTGATGAATAATGGCACAATATGCAGAGTGCCAGGGAAGATAAGGGACGGGAAGGGACAGGGGAAGAGGGCTCAGGATAGCAAGTAATATCTGCTAATGAGTGTGGATGGAATGCTAAAGAGCAGATGGATCCCTTGGCAGGTGCTTCTCTGTGTGGACCTCCATCCTCTGCGAGACCACTTCCAGCATCATCCAGCAGAAGACAACTTCTCAGAGGAACACCCCAGAGGCCATTTGGTCCCTCAGGGAGAAGCAACCTATAGGAATTGTCACACAAGTTCCTTCTAATCCAGTGCCCTGTCTCCAACCATGGCCAGCACCAGCTGCTTCAGAGGGAGGGGCAAGAAACCCTATCATGGACAATTATGGGCTCACCTGCCCATACATGAAGTTTCTTCCTAACCCCTTGCAGTTAGTGGTTGGTTTGTGCATCTGTCTCCCTTACCAGCTGCTGGGGGAGACAGTCTCCATCAGTTGTGTTCAAGGATGCTTTGAACACAGAAAGCCAGCTGGGTGTACCCAGGAAAGCCATCGGGGTGATTCCCTAGCATTGACACACCCACCATGACTTGATCACTGACTGAGGCACAGACATCCAGGTTCATTGAACTCACAGAAGCGATACCCACTAGCATTCCCTGCCTTTTTACTAGCGGACAGGTACCCAGCTCCAGCACCCGGAAGCCAGCTGAGTCCATCCAAGAAAGTCCTGTGGATGATGTAGAGTAAAGTCCTATGGCAACCAGATGTGCTGTGCTCACCTTCCAGGGCTATGCTGTTTCGTGCAGGTTATTCCTAGTGCTGAACAGACTCATCTGAGCAGTGAAGGCTCACAGGATGCAGCGTTTTTTGGGCAGGATAGTCAGACTAAGGTATTGGCTGAACAAGCCAAGGCCTGTTCCCTTCTACTTATCACAGTGCTCTACAGAGCTTGGGCTGCTCCTTGCAAGTGCCCCTGAAAAGCCATAACATTCTAACCAGTCTTCAGAAAAAATGTTCCTGTGGCTTCCCTGTTATAATGAATGATTACTATTGTTTATTTGTATTTGTACTGCTGTAATGCCTCCTCTTGAATCAGGCACCCCCACGGTGCTAGGCACGGAGCAACAAGATGCTCTGACCTTTATTATTTATTGTTCGTATTATGACAACAACTAGGTGCCCCAACTGAGGTCAGGGTGCCATTGTGCAAGGTATGGTGCAGAGACATAGCAAGAGACGATTCCCTGCCCCAGAGAGCTCACAGTCCAAATAGTCAAGTTCAGTAAAGGGCAGGAGGGGAAACAGAGGCACAGAGAGATATAGTCAAGCAGCTGGTTAGTGGTAGAGCTGGGATCAGTACCCAGGTCTCCTGACTCCCAGTCCAGTGCCATGCCCTATCCATCTGCATGGACATAACGAAAACCTCACGTCATTGATGCTCTATGTCCACTCTAAAATCATATTGCAGATATAGTGGAAACTCCCATTCTGGCCAATGGTTTTCTTTATTAACAGCCTAACAGGAGTCCAGGGTCGACCTTTCACACTGACAATAATATCTAAATTATCCATCCAATTACATTACTCGCTTTCATCCAAGGACCTCAAAACGCGTTACAAAAGTGAGTCAAGTTTTATTATCCTCATTCAATGGATGGGGGAAAATAAGGCACCAAGAAGTGAAATGATTTTGCCCAAGGTCACCTAGTGAATCAGAGACACAGCCTAGACCAGAGGGGCAGGACAAAGTTGATAAGAAACCAGAACTCTATCTAGGGTTGGCAACCTCCGTGATGGACATTGCATTAAACACTGATAGATAGATTGGATTAGACCTCCCAGGTCTCTTTGACAGCAGCTTCTCCAAAACAGCTGAGCCGCATTCCATCTCCAAAATTGTACATGATTCCATTAAAAAAGAAAAGGGCCCATATCTCCCCACAAGCAAGAGCTATTCTAGCTGCTGTTGCTACTTCCTCCACTACTGCAGAGTCTGCTGGGTAAGCCCAGGCACGTTCTCACTGGCAGTTTGTCTTTACAGAAACAAATGCCCATCCACTGTGTAATTAACCCAGTTAACTGAGACACTGATCCATGCTAACTCCGTGAAACCAGCTTATTATCTGTGGCGCTAATTAGCCAGGGAAAAATAGACGCTGGTTTTGCAGAATATCCGTGTAAAGGGGGAGTGAGAGGAAACCCTTCAAAACTGATTGCTTTTTTGCCTTTTTTCCCTTTTCACTCTAAAATGAGAGATGAAAAAAGTCAGATGCAGATGCAAAAAATAAAAGCTCTTTTTGAAGGAGTCAGTCAGAGCTGGGCAGGTCTGGCAGCAGAAGTAATGCACAGTCATGGGAGAGCATGAAAGAAGCAGTTTGCCCCTCTTAAATTGTCTTTAGAGCTCAGTTGAAATACTGCACACCAGAGGGGAAGGAATGCTGGATTTCCACTGGAAATAAGGGGAGGAAAAGCTTACCAAAGATTTACTGTAGGTTTGTACAGGGCCTTGTACATTGCAACTATAGCCTGGATAGTGCCTTTAGGTGCTCTAAAAATAATACTAAGCTTCATTAATAATTATTACAAGTGTCTTCTCAGTAAATCTCCAGAACGGTTTGAAAAAGATGCGAGAAGTAATACAGGAGCTAGAGTGTGTATCAAATTCCAAAGTTTATTCAGGTTAAAAAATGACAAGTGACGCTGTGTGTGTCTAAAGCAAAGCCTGTTACTACTGGAGGAAACTCAAGCTGTAGTTTTACTGTGGCGTTTAGTATTCGGAGCGAAGTCCAATTTGCTCATTGTGCTGATGGGATATGAAAGGCAGGATGGAGTTTTACTGCAGAGCGGTTGACCTAGCTCCCGAGATATTACTGATGCACAGCTGTTTTTCAGCATTTCAAAACACTGGAGTCATTATGTGGAGCTGTCTGCTAAGAGAAGCAATTAAGACTTCAGAGCATTATGAACACCAGTTCCAAAATGTATACACAGGGGACAGAACCATCTTAATCCCAGCCAGAAGGGAGCGCCACAGGGAATATAAATTACATAGGACCCACTAGTTCTCAGCCCAGCCAGCAAGGAGCACAACCAGGAATGTAATGGGGAGTCCCATCCAGAAGGGGTCATGGTGACCAGTTAAACCCAAAGGGACGTACACAGGACTGGGGAATACAAAAAGGGGAAACCATCTTCTATCCATCACTAGGTGGCTGCAGAGAACGGGACAGAGGTGGAGTGAAGAGGATCTAGAACAGTCCCTGTCCCAGCTCACGGGGTGCAACTGAAGAAGTTTGCACAGAGAAGGGGATAAACCAGGGAAGCTTTTTTTTATTCCAGCCAGAAGGAGGCACTGCAGAACTCGCCCCAGGGGGAACAAACAGGAGACAGGTGAGTCTCTGTCCTGGACAGCAGGGATTGGAGATGAGGAAGAGGGGCAGAACAATCTGAGGCTACGTCCACACTACGAGTTGGGCTGTGATGCTCAGTCCCCACAGAGCACCCCTAAAAAGGGGGGATGGGCCTCAGAGCCCACGCACCAGCCTGAGCCCGAACAGCTACACAGCTCTTGTTAGCATCATAGCCTGAGACTTGCTGCCGCTGGATCCTCCTTGCACCCACGCATGCTAGCTCTCATCTGAGCTAGTGCGCTAAAAATAATAGCATAGCCAGAGTAGCATGGGCAGACGCGGGGCCCCCGCCGCCACCCACGGCTGCCTGTGCTGCTGTGACTACACCACTGTTTTGGGCACGTTAGCTCGATGAGAGCTAGTGTGAGTCTGTCTACATGAGCTGGGAACCACTTCCCTAGCTTACAGGGTAGACGTAGCCTGAGTGGGAGAGGAGCTTTCTACTGGAAGAATGGATATTAGGAAAAACTTTTTCACTAGGAGGGTGGTGAAGCACTGGAATGGGTTACCTAGCAAGGTGGTGGAATCTCCTTCCTTAGAGGTTTTTAAGGTCAGGCTTGACAAAGCCCTGGCTGGGATGATTTAGTTGGGAATTGGTCCTCCTTTGAGCAGGGGGTTGGACTAGATGACCTCCTGAGGTCCCTTCCAACCCTGATATTCTATGATTCTATGATTCTAAGAAGAGACAGATGATGGTGTGGCCAGTGTGGCTAGCTGGATCTTGGTAAAAGTAGGGGAGATAGATAGATAGATTCCAATTCTTTCTCTGGAAAAGCCTCCCCCCATCCCTCCCTGAGCAAGGAACACATTTAACAGCCATTAATTAACACTAAGACAGCTGCCTTAATGATTCACCCAGTCTCTCATTAGTAACCTCCCGCAGCAAGGGGTCCAGCCAGACCTGCTCTGTGGTGGATCATTTGTAACCAAGGTGGCATGGGTTAAATAAATAACCCGATGCGCCTTTTTCTGCCGGCTGGCTCCTCGTTCTTAGCGACACCGCTCCTCGCGCTGAGTTTGGATTGGGGATGGCTCAGTTACAAGGATGGGATAGAAGTGGGCTTGGCTTTTCCATGACTCCCAATTCCTAAGACAGCTTGTGGACCCAGGCGGGAGGGACAGCATTTCTAGCATAACCTGGGAGGCTATAACAGCTTCATGACCCAGTGCATCGAGAGGCCACGACCTGCTAAAAGACATGCACTTGAGGGACATTTACTGGCAAAAACTGATCCACGCTGGGCTTTTGGCTGGGGACACTTTATCCATTTAAACTCTTTATATAGTACAAGTATTAAGAGTTGCTGGTGCAAGGTGCCCAAATGGACTCCCTGAAGTCCTCTATTTGGCCCCGAATCCAACAAAGTATGTTTCACTTGAAACACCTGAATAGTCCCCATTGAACTCAATGGGGCTACTCAGGTACTTAAAGGTAAGGCCGTGCTTAAGTGCTTTGCTGGATTGGGGCCTTTACACATTGAAGAGGGACAGCATGGGGCATCATTAGTGTAGATTTACCCTGTCAGTGCCCACTGCCGGCAGTGAGAGAGGAGGTCAGTCTCCATGGCCCCATTCAGTCCTCAGCCTCTCTGCGGCCGAGACCAGGGTCTGAAAAGTGATGGAAGCTTTTGTGATCCTGCCTAGCGGGATCTAGAGTGGAGCAGCCGTGCTCATTTTATGTGGCTCACCCAATAGCCATCAGATGGTAACAACTCTTTGGACATGGGCTTGATCTACTGGTGAAAGGGCACCTGGCCAAGTACTGACCACAGCTGACCATCAGGGGTGCTGGAACCATTTGTATAGTGGGGGTGCTGATTGTGCTCTTGTTCAGGTCGGTAGATGGAGGAAGCATGTGGACGGTTTGACTCGGATGTGGTATCAAAGACACACGCACTGCAGCAAAGGGTGAGATTCACCTCTGTGCAAAGGCCTATGCGCCTCCTTAAGCCCTCAAAGTAGCACATAAGTGGTGCATACACCTTGTGGTGGCTCTTTTGCACGTAGGGCATTTCACCCCACATGTCTTCCTGCTTTGTGAGTACTGGCCTTGTCACGCTCCAGAGAGGTAAAAGCCATGGGGGAATCTCTCTCCAGTCGGGACTGGATTAAAGTAACTGGAACTTCTTCTGCAACAGCAGACGCCAGGGAAGGGGGGATGCCTCTGTGCTGGCAGCTGCGCTGTAATTATGCTGAAAGTCCATATCACCGATTACACTTGTTCTGCTTGTACGGCACGAGGCTGGTGGCTTGTTTAACAATTCACAGAGCATTGTTCTCACCGCAGCCATAACACCACAAAATTGATATTGTTCTTACAAGGGCGGCAGAGATAAGACGCGTGTTTAGCACAATGTCGGGGCCACGATACCATCGCTGCATGGGGAAATTAAAAATGTCGACGTGGAAGCAAAACCCCGATCCCCCCTCCTCCCCCCAGCATTTGCGGTGGCAGCATGGGTGTTCCCCACGGGGCCAGCGAGGAGGACAGCAATTGATGAGGATGCACGCTCCGCTTCTAGCAAGCCGGACCCTTGGGACTCAGCGGGGAGGTGACAGCTTTTAGAACAGAGGCGGCACTGAATGAAAACACTGGCACTGAATCCCTCCAAATTTCGTGGAAGTTTAGGTCTATATCTAGGCCTGTCTCTGGTCTTTTATCGGTTCAGCCCCAACGCGTCCAGAGCCCCAGACCTTTCCCTTTCTTCAAGGTGAGAAGAAAATCCTTTCTGGCTTTTTGCATCCCAGATCCTTGAGATACACCATCTTGGGGATGGTGGGGAAAGCTGGGAACCGCATGGTATGTGTGTGTGTGTGTGAGTGAGAGAGAGAGAGAGAGAGATGGAGTGTGTGGGAAGCATGTATGTGAGTATATATTGTGTGACGTGTCTATAACATGTCCGTGGAGGTCACCGTTGCGTGTCTCTCTATGAGGGATGGCTGTGAGTGTCCCTCACTGGGGATGTGTAATCTGTATCATGCTCTCCCTATGCACTTGTCACCTAACTCCCTTCCTGTTGGTTGGGGCTACCTTCCCTTCCCAGCAGAGAGAGGGTCCGTTTTGTGCATTAGCGCCTCATTGTCAGTAGGAACAGAAGGGCTGCCACTTTATACACATGTATCCATCAGAGACAGATGGTTCCAAGAGACCCATAGGCTCAATGTGGGAAGCATTAATGCAGTTTTAATTAAACTTACTTTCCTGGCTACGTGGGCCTTGGGGAGACAGAATGTTGAGAAGCAAAACAACATTCCGGAACCTGTATTTTCCCCTTTTCTTTTTGTTTTTTACTTTTATGGAGGCACCGGCTGTGGCTGTGGGTAGAGCTGGGTGGGAATGTTTTTTACATCCTGTGAACATTTCTGAGATTTCAAAAATAAAAACTCCCCAACCCAAATCAGGACCAAAAGTCCAAATCTCAATTTTTTTTTGCAAACTGAAAATTGGAAAAACCAAAAAATTCAGGTTAGCTGCATGACATGGGACCTGGAGCTGCACAAGGCGGGGGCTGCATACGGTGGGGACAGGAGCTATGTGAGGCTGCATGAGGTCAGAACGGGGGCCATGTGAGCTGGAGCAGAAGCGCCTAGTGTGGGCCAGAATTTAATTCTCCTCCCTAGGATTCTATCTGACTTTCTTCCCCGTAAAAACACTCTTAAAGGGCTCCTTGACCGTCAGAAAGAAGGCGCCAAACTCATTTCCGAAGAGTTCCATTGGCAATCAGCCAACCAGAGATCGGATTGGGGCTGCTTTTGCAAAACCGCTTTGGTTGGGTTTCGCTTTCCTACAAGCCCAAACGAAGCATGTCTGTGCCCCAACTCCCCTTTCCCCAGGGAGAAAGCACAGCTAGGATTGGGCAGCAGCAGATCTGCTTTTTCTTCCCAGCTCTGACATTGATTATATTGCCTTAATGCACGAGAGGATTGCGAGGCTAAATTCATGGTTGTAACACACTTTGGGATCCTTGCAAGGCAAGTGCTGCAGCAGGATCAAGGATCGTTCATTCGAACTCCACACAGACCAGGTCAGTGCCGCAGTTTTGACTCATCTCTCTGAGCTGCTCAGACCCCTCACCCCCAGAGTTCCCCCAGCCCTCCCTTAACGAACGCTGATAATGAGCAGAGCAAACCCATAACCCTAGACGATGAGCAATTAATCAGGCAATCGGAGAAGCATGCACTGCATCCATCTTATCCAAGTCAGGGCGCAATCCTCTGCAGAGGTAGAAATGCGCCAAGAAACTCAACAACAACAAAAGGTGGCAAAGGCCAGGCAACAAAGTTATACAGGAGCCTGGGAGTCGGGGAGGAGAGGTCTCTGAGGCCTGTCTGGGTTCCTGCTGATTGATGATGGAATAAGGAGAAAGAGATGGGGCAGAGAGACAAGGCATGTGCAATTAACTTTCCTGACAGCGCCCCCTGATTATTGGGGACATGTGTCGGATAAGACTCCAGATAAGCACTCCGAGGGGGAGAAGCAGAGAGGCCCAGAGACCACAACAGTTTCGGGGAGGGGGGGAGAAGGGGGTGCCCATCATGGGGCTGATAAGGAGAGAGCTGCACATGGCAGCGGATGATTGCAGCTGCTGTGAGTCACCCCCCAGGGGCTGAAGACCAGGCTTGGAGCCTGCAGATTCGCTCGCCCAGCCACCAGGTTAAGGAGGCAGAGGAACCGAGTCCACCCAGCCAGTCCCATGCCAGCCTGAGCTGGACATGAAGAGAGGGGAGAGCCCACAGAGGGATGTTCCCTCTCCAGGCTGGGACAGTTGAGGTTCGGTGCCCCAGGTTGCAGGAGGTCTGTTTCGGTGAAAGTCCAGCAGGCGGGGGAGGGAACGTTGAGGCAGCCCTTGCATACTGAAGTGAAGCAGGGAGAATGTGACATCACTCAGGGATGGTCTCCCCACAAGCAGCCCTGGCTGTCCCTACATGGCCAGGAGGACATGGGGCACTTGAGGACTCCCCCCGCCACCACCCTCTTCCCTTTCTATCTAGGACTCTGCGCCTCCTCTGGAGTCAGTGTGTAAACTCACGAACAGGCAGGGCTCAGCTCAACCCTGCGTGGGTTTGAGGTGTTGTCCTCTGCAGTGCACACCCCTCACCGGCAGGTCCCAGATGGGTTACAGCCCATAGCTTTGCCTGGCTTAGCCTGGGCCACAATGGTCAGATCTAGAGCCAGATGGTTCCATTTCAGGCCCATCTCTGGCACTGCTCCCTGGCAACTCTCAGGAGGGCGTCTTAGCCCTGACCCTACCCCACCCACTTCCCCCACATCCCAGGAGGAACCACTCCCTGGAATATTTTCATTGCCCGCAATTGAATGGGATAACACTTTGCTAGAATGAGAAAAGCGAATTAATTATCCAGTAAGAAAGCTGCCCTCACCCCTCTTTGCCTGCCCGTGGCTATATATTAATCTTTTGTTAGTTTGTTTTATTTGGAGCTGAATAAATTGGAAAAGCCGGAGTGATTCATGTACTGTGGATTGGGTATTGATCCAGCACACGGCCCTCCTTAAAGTCCCAATCGGTCACGCCGATCAATTGTGCATTCTGGCCTAGCCCGCTGCGCCTGCCGTTTGCAGAAGAGGAGACGCAGCCTGGAAGCACGTCTGCACGCCTCTCAGCTAGTCCCCTCTCCAGGGGGTTTCGCACCCCACAACCCCAGGAGCCAGCTGTTCATACACTGACTCAGAGCCTGCAGCTTTACCAATGGCAGTTGCTCTGATTGGATAGCTACATGCGCCCTACAAAGTCCTGTCTGAAGCATAGGTAAAATACTGGGATGCTTCCTCCACTTTGGCTGTTCTAACGTCCTGGCTGGGAAGTTGGAAGGGGGGCAGCTTTCTGGACTGGAAATGCTGCTGGCATTTGTGACTCGAAGTCCCACAAGGCTTCATGCTCAACTGAGGTAATCTGAGATGGCCCAGAAGACACCATTCAAGGGGCATGATGGCCCAGTATCTGGGTCCTTTATAGGGAATCTCTGGCTCATGATCTGTCCATTCTCGGACGTTTATGGCACCCATCATGGAGGTATCTGAGTGCCTCCCAAAGTTTATCGATGAATTTATCCTCACAACCTCTCTGGGCATATGATTTCCATTTGATAGATCATTTGTATGATGGTAATGTCTAGAAACCCCAACTCAGAGTGGGCAGAGCCAGAGGCAGTCTCTTCCCCAAAGAGCTTACAATCTAAATAGACAAGGCAGACCAAAAAATTACTGCTGCCCCCATTTTATAGATGGGGCTCCAAGACACAGAGGGAGACTAAGTGACTTGCCCAAGGTTACTGAGGGAATCTGTGGCAGAGCCAGGGATTGGACCCGGGTCTCCTGAGTCCCAAGCCAGTGCCTTAACCACAACCAAGAAGGGTAAAGGAAGATCCCAGCAGCTCTGTGAGTCTGTGTTGATGTGGGATAGGTGGGCAGCAATGAAGGCAAAGAGACGCAGGGCGAAGGGGAGTGGGTTAGTGCTGGAGGTGGCAGGTTGGATGGAACTCACCAGCTTCCCAGTGTCTGTTGGAAAGCTCTCTAAGAATAGCTGAGCAGCCCGGGGGGTAATTTGCAGCTCTAACAGCTTCTCGGGCGCACTGCGGCATGGTCATGGGGACTGGGGCTCAGCCTGGTGGGATGCAATCTGCCTTCCATCGAGAGACTCCAGACTTGCCCAGCGGGAGCCGGAATTAAAGTGTGAAGATTGCGAGGAGAACCTGACAGCGGAGGGGAGGGAGGCAGTGGTGCAGGGGCAGCAGGGGGCCCCAGCCTGCTGCCTGGGAGGGAGGCAGGTGGGCGGCACAGAGATCGCTTACCCTGAACCCTAGGGGGTGAGATGAATTCAGAACGAAGCCCATCAGGGGCTGGGACTCGTGCAGCCAGCACTGTAACAGGGATCCCGACAACAACTCTACGGGAGGAGCCTGGCACTGGAAGCCTTGGGAACTCCCCACAGCCAGCCCACCGACACCATTCTTTACATTGTCTCCTGCTGGGAGAGGCTGGGCGCTAGTGCTCCTGCCCCATTCCCTGTAAAATCCCTGGCTGGATGAGGTGGTGCTCTAGGCACTCGTGAGGTCCCTCACAGCTAACACTCTGCCACTATCCCAGCAGAAATCCTTGCTCCACTCCTGTCTTGTTTAGTGGCGAGGGGCATGACTCATGTGAGATCTGACAGGAGCCCGCGGAGCAGAGTAAAACGGAGCCTGTCTGAGGCATGGCAGCGAATCCTGGAGTAGCTCGGAACAGGGTCAGTGCTGATTGCATCTTCATTCCATCTCGGACAGGCAGGAAAGCTCCGGGGGTGGTAAAATGTAACATAACATGGGCTGCTGCAGAAATATTTCCTCCTACATGGAAAAAGAAGAGCTTTCCCCTCACTGCTGACGTAGTCGTAACCATAACCCTTTGCAATAGGATAGCACCTAATATCAGAGCTCCCAAAGCACTTTAACAAGGTGGGCCAGCATGTTATCCTTACAGGAGAAACAGACGAAAAGGGGAATTAATTCGCCCACGGACAACAATACGTCATTGACAGAGTCAAGAATATCCAGGTATTCCCATGCCCACTTCCCTGCTCTAACCACTAGACTCCAGTGTTTCCCAGGGCTGGGTAACAGAACACAGGAGCTCTGATTCCTAATCTCCTACTCTAGCCACACCACACGACTACACACCCCTCCCACAGCCATGAGTTAAACCCAGGAGTCCTGACTCCCAGTTCCTTTCTTGAACCATTAGCTATCATAGCATACGTTTGTATGTTAGGTACCAAGGTAACAGCCACCAGACAGATTTAACACAAACACTGTGTGGATATTAACATTACATATACAGACACAAGTATAATACAGACATCCTTTTTTATTTCTTTACATTTCGTGCTGGCTGCGATACCCTCAAGAGAGGCATGCCTTGTTTCCCGGCAATGATACTTAGACATGCTTCAGCTCCATACAAAGTATATGATTTCAGGACACTCTATGGAAAATAGCAGGCCGCAGTGGGCCATCACAATTCCAGCTCACTTTACATATGAGAGCTCCTTGAGAGGAGGGATTACAAGTCTCTTCAAGCCAATCCATTTGCCAGGTACCTATTGCAGTTTAAGAGGTAGCTTATGTCACGGAGTATGGGGGGGACTCAGGGCCCTGCACCCCCGGCGTCCTGCAATTCACCATGACTCTCAGCCAGCCAGTAAAGCAGAAGGTTTATTTAGACGACAGGAATACAGTCCAAGACAGGTCTTGCAGGCACAGACAACAGGACCCCCCTCAGTTAGGTCCATCTTGGGGTCCCAGGGCACCACAGCCCCTTGGGAGGTCAGAGCCCTGTCTCCCTTCCAGCCACATCACCAGCCAGCTCCTGAAACTCTGCCTTCAGCGACCCCTCCCACAGCCTTTGTTCAATTTCCCCAGGCCAAGGTGTCACCTGGCCTCTAACCCCTTCCTGGGTTCTCATGTTACATGCTCAGGTATTCTCCGTTGGTCAGTCTCCCATCCCCCAATGCAGACTATCCTAGCCACACTCCCCTGTCAGCATTCAAAGCCCACAGTAAGAACAGTCCCAGTTCGTCACAGCTTATTCCATCTCCTTGGGGCTGCAGCTAGTTAATGCAGTAAGTTCAGTTCACATGGGCTTGGAGAAGCTTCTTCTGCCACTAGTTCATTGTGTGGCCTTGGGCGAATCCCCTTGCTGCTCAGTGCCTCAGTTTCCCCATGGGCCAGGGCCCAGTCCTAGTCCCAATGGGAGCATTGTCAGTTATTTCAAGGGGAGCCCTATAGTGGCGATGATACAACTGTTACCAAACCCAAGGTTGCAGGGTATCCGTGTTCCACAATTTATTACAAACTCCAACCCCAGGCCCGGATTTAGTAATGGGCTCTCCCAAGATCACAAATCTTCTGGCCTGTGATTTGGCACCTTGGTGCATCCCACTGGCTCTGGGCACGTGTCTTCCAGAGGTGGGTTGTTCTTTTTATTGGCCATGTGAGCTACACAGTCGCGAAGGGGGACGGGTACGCTTTCCCTGTCAGGCTGATAACATCCTCCTGCAGCCGCAGAAGTGCTAACACGTTCTGCCTGCCAACTTCAGGGCGATCGGAGCATCTGACAGACAGCAGCTTCCCTATGTGTTAAACATTAATAGCTTTCCAGCTTTGCCTCTACATTTCCTGTTACTGGGGACATGAGCTGCCTCTCTGGAGATGTCAGTCCACGACAGAACAATTACTCCACGGGCTCAGTGCTTCTGAAGAAGGCTGATGGCTTCAGCCCGGAAAAGGAATGGATTGCCTGAGAGTGGTAAAGGAAATATCGGGGCGTCAAGGGATTTCAGCAAGATGTTGTCACAAGGATGGGACGAGAGTGTGGCACCAACTGTGCAGCTGGGACGTGGAATCAGTTTCTGCAGAAGAACGTCGGCTGTTTGATTTAGATGAAACATTAACTCAAAGTCCTGACCAATCATGGACATGAATGATCCCATGGCATTTGGTGCAAAAGTTGAGGTCTTAACCCTGGTGTCACTGTCAGATTCCAACTCCAATAATTCCGTTCGGCCACCTCTCAAGTGGCTATAAAATTCTTCTTTGTTTTCTCGCCTGTTATGTAGTGTTACTGTGTACAGCCAATTCCTTGTTGTGTTCCACTCCAGAGGCGGATGCTTATCATTGGTGGGGGAATGATGGTTGTGAATACAGCAGCACTCTGCAAAGTTGCAACATTTTTGAGGGGAGGGGGCAAAATGTTTCACAATTTTGTCTTGTGGAAACTCGTGCTTGCAAAATGTGGCTGTGTCCTGGAATTTAGCCAAAAAGTTTTTTTTTGGGGGGGGGGAGGTTGTTGTTGTTTTGCATCAAAAAATGCAAAACCGCAAATCTTAATTTTTGCATTTGCAACTTCTCCCACACCTGAATATGGGCCAAACGTGACTTGTAAGTTCACCTGGGTTTGAGTGGCAAGACCCAGTTTCACATCAAACTGCAAGACCATTCAAATCTGGGGTGCTCCTTGTGAAAATGTCACCCACCTTTAATAAATACATAGATCAGAAGCTCAGCTGGTGTAAAGTGGTGGATCTCCACTGAAATCAGTGGGGATATGGTGATTGAGATCAGTTGAGGACCTGTCCCATAGCAGGTGAAGGACTTTATGATTACTTTGAGAGAAAGCTGTCATGACGTTCTCTCTCACCTTTAAGGTTCCCAGCATAACAAGCCCCAGGAATAATTCAGCAGAAGTTCAGTATTACCTACTGAAAAAAAGGATTCCTTTCCAAACAACATTTGCCAGTGTGTGCAGTTGTGGGTCTCTCTTTCTCTGTTTCTGCAGACTACAAAACTGAACACACTTGTCCCATAGAGAGATGAATCCAAGATTGAGTCCTGGTGTGGATCCATTTTTGAGAACCCCAAATTTCATGGGGGGTTGAGATCTGGCCTGTTGTCTTTGGCCTCTCTTTAGTCCCACCAGACTCATTATGTGGAAACTCCACTCCACTGCCTGACGTTCGGACACGTCAGGAGTGTGTTTGTGTGGGGTGGGGAGTGGGGATCAAAGGAATTGCTGGAGAGCTCATAGAACAAGACAAGAACCAGACCAAAGGCCACAGCGGAGTGAGACATGAGACTCATCTGTATGAACTGCTAACTCCTTAGTTTGTGGGTATCCCTGATGCTGGCAAAGGGACCACCATTCAGTGGGACTTGCATTTAGAGTCACATGGATGAGTTTTGCATCTCTCGGTACAGCCTGGCTCCAGTTGCCCCATCCCCAAACTCCCAAATCCCCCAATGCAACTCCCACGGAAGGATTTTAGCGGAACATTTCATGGCTCACTGTAATTCTGCTCGTGCTGCCACGAGATCCAGGCTCCCCAGTAGAGGTTATTAGATGTTGAATGTGTAAGTAACCGAGGCTGCCAGCTCCCTGACTGATTCAGCCTCGGGCTATTCAGGGAGACGTGAAAGACACGTCTCCTATTGGAACAATTTCTGCTGCTCCGTCACACAAGTGAAGTGAGGTGGTGCAGATGGGGATAATCAGCGTCCCCTGCTCCCAGCCGGGGGCGTCAGGACTGGCCCCGTGCAGAGAGCGCTGCGCACCTCAAACAGATCTTTGGGTTTTAAACGTTATTTTAGCACTGGTGAAAAGGGCCAGATTGGCAGACCAAGATTCTATCCACAGCCCAGCAAACTTCCCTCTCGCTGATTCACCCATGGGCCCTGCCCCAGCGGCATCGCCCCATCCAGTCCTTGACCTCTCTGCTCACTGCCTACAAAGGGGCCAGTTCGTGCTAACTGTGATGTGGACTTGTCCGTTGAGGCACTGAACGGAGACCTACTCATCAGGATTGGGGCCCTGCCGTACCAGGCGCTGCACAAACGGATGGGGGGTGGCATGACCCCAGCTCCCAAAAGCATCCAGATTTAGTGGAAGTCCAGGGAGTTGTCCAGTTCCCAGCAGCTTTCACAGCCAAGGGGGTTACAATTCTCATTCACGCCCTGCTGAGCGGCAACATCACAAACCACTCACCTGAAGGCAGGGCACTGCAATAGAAACCAGGCCTGTGAAAATGTTTATAGTGCCTGGCTGTACCAGTGTTCTTCCTGCACAGACTAGTTAGAGCCATCATCTCAGTAGGTTGCAATTTACCCAGAGATATCTGGTGCGCTAAGCAGTGCTGCTAGTTCACTTTATCTGGTTGTACCTGGAACATTCAATAACTCAGCAGGTGGCATCTAATTGGAGTCACATGGGACCTTCAATAGCACAGTAGCTGCTTTGTACCTGCAACATTCAGCTGCAAGACGGATGCCTCGCACCTGAATACATCTGGCGCATTCAGCATGAGCCAGGCCTTGGGGAAACAGACTGACTCCGTTTTCACAATGCAAGCCATCCCTTCTCCCCACTGCTTGGAGAGGAGCACTCGCTGGCCGCTCATCTGTCCCCGAGCTCCATCGCTTCTTCACAGGTAGCCGCACTTCCTGCCTTCGCTTGAAACGCGGTGTCCATAAATACTTGTGCATTGTGGCTCTAAGCTCTACTGAGGCTCTCGGGGATTATGTGACCTAATGGCTACATCAATTTGCTTTCTAATAGTCGTGTTATTAATACTGCGAGTGCTCAGAGTTGCAGATAAATCCTAGTGCTATAAACCCACTTTTATATTTCACACCACATAGCCCTTTTCACTTGGCACACTCCACTGGCACAAAGCACCCTCCTAGCTAGGGGCATGTATTATCATCAACTCAGCCCCTAATTGAATTCATTAGAAACAAGCCCTGTTGCTTTAATCTTTAGATGAAGTTTTCCCTCTTATTACAGTGCAAATGAAATTCCTTATTAATTCCTCACTCGGTTGTTTATCTGGCGAAACGATCAGGGAGGGTGGAGGGGAGATGGACAGTCTGGGTTAATAATGCAAAAAATCCCTTGGGTTGTTTTTCTGTCGCTAGCAGTGATGGATTTGAGGTGGCTGCTTCAGGCTCCGTCAATGGGGAAGAGAGGACTGGATGGCGTGGGTTACTCTGGGCTATGGGATATGGGCCTCTTTGCAGCTGGAAGCCAAGGGGAGGGTGGCGGTGGAGGCAAAAGACATGATCGCCTCCGTCGGAGCTGCAAAGAGACAGTCCTCAGAGATTTTGGAGACACCTCAGTTTGGCTTTGAGGGGCTGTGTACGTACTGCAGGAGGGGGGTTCTGGGTGCCATGTGTGAGAGGTCATGTGATTGAGCATCTCGAGCTCTAGGCGATGAGCTGAGAGGTTCCATTCCTACCTCACTGTGTGCCCTAGGGCAAGTGGCTTCTTGTCTGGGCCTTGGTTTCCCTGGTTGTATAATGGGAATAATGATGCTGTTGCAAGGTGCTTAAATCACCCAATGAACAGCACCACGGAAGGCAGTACTGATTCTGATGCAGCTGCCCTAACTCCAGACAGGGACCCAGATCATTTAACCATGAACAAGCCCCTTTTGTGGCAGCACACAAGGGTGTCATTACTTCACTCGTTAGACCCATTGCTCCTCCCCAATTAACCCAGCATATACAACCACTACTAACAACGTCCCCACCGTACTCCAACCCAATAGAAAGTAACTCAGCAAGAGACGGGAGCAGAGGGGGAAGGAAATATGGTTACATATTCATCAGCTCATTAATATTCATGAGGACTGTAAACCAGATTAATTTCCATGCACCATTTCTCCTGCGATTCCTTCCTCCCATATTTTATGTAACAAGAAAAAAGAACCCAAATATTTTTTGTCGTTATCTTTAGCTTCATTTAAATGGAACACAGGCCATTTGTCATTTAAATAGGAGTTCTTCCTTCTGTGCAGAAAGTAGCTTTCTCCTGCATCATGACTATCATAGACCCCTGCCTGTTGGCAGATCTCAGAAGGCACCATCGCTGCCATTTACAAATCCAGCCTGCTTTCCCTTCCAGCTTTCCACAGCAATGCTGTGGGTGAATCAGAAGGGTTCATCTGTGTTTCGTAAGCCCTGTACTGCTAAAATGGAGATTCTCCTTCAGGTTAAGTGGCAGGGGTATGGGCTTTGGGAGCAGGAGGATGAGTGTTCTGGAGTGGAGTTATTGTGCTGACTGGGTGAGGGGGTGTTTCTTGGAAAGCCCAATAGAAGTCTGCACAAGATGTGGCTCCTTCCAAATGGGAGTAGCTCAGAGAGAAAGAGTGTGCCTGCACACGTGTGTGCGTGAGTGCATCTGTGCTTCCTGCCTGTTTTGTACAGGAGAAGCCGGGCGGGCTTTCTCTGCACTCTCTTCCAAGAGCATCTTGGTCTCTCCTGTTCTCTGCTCAGGGCACACAACAGCTTAGCTTCCTGAGGACTGAAATGCACTGGTCTAACATTAAAGTCTTTGGGCTCAATATAGGGGTAAATGGGTCAGTCTTGGTGGCTTGTGCTAACCCACTATGAAATGCTGAGTGCCCGTGCTGTGAGCCGAGTGGTACCCAGCATTATTATGGACATTACGGTAGTGCCCAGAAGTCCTGACTAAGATTGGCCCCCGACAGCGCTAGGTGCAGTACAGACACATCCCAAGAGACAATTGCTGCCCAAGGAGCTTCCACTGTGCATGAACAAGACACAGGGTGGGAAAGCACAACTGAAGTGTCACCCCCAAGGTCACTAGCAGAGCCAGCAAGAGAAACTGTCTCCTGACTCCCCTTCCAGTGCCTTCTCCATTAGGTCACAGATTTGCTGTTCCAGAGACACAACCTCTTGTGTTTGGAGGACACTTTGGCTAGCTCCTTGAGCAAATCTTCCACCGTCGCTATGAGAGACAGTCAAATTCATTTTGGAAACTAGTTATCACTGTAAATTAACATTTTAAAACCTCTGTAGTTTACATTTCCACTTATAAAACCTCCTGTTAGGATTATTTGATAATGCAAATTCTCATCTATTGCCTTAATAGGCCTTTCAGATTTGGGGTGGGTATGAATTTCAATTTTTTTTCTTCTGGTAATAGGATCTACTGAATATATGACAGATTTGTCAGTGGAATTTCAACAAATAATATTAAATGAACTTTAAATGCCATTTGTGTCATCAATTTTTAATTTCAAAAGTGTCACCCTATTGCATTTTGGGATATGCAAATTAAACAGTTCACCTACTAAATTTTATGGCAGCCTAACGTGTCTAGAATGCTTTCGGCTGATATTTCTGCTTATTTAATCCCTGCAATATAAGGCAAAGATTAGCTGTTCATATTTGTTATATTTGTTTTATAATGGATAGATTCCTTTCATTAATGAAATGATTTAGAATTATGCAAACCAAGGTACAAACTGTATTGGCTGGTGACGCTGAAGTACCCAGATTGGAAAAATAACTGAGCTAGAGAAATGGAAAGATGCTTCTGTGCCACAGCATGTGAAAAGAGACTTTAAAAACCTGCATTAATCAGTCTCTTCAATGAGACGTGAAACAGAATCTCTGGCCATTCACGGCCATTCTGCATCCATGGTAGTGGAGGGTGGTTAATATTAACTTGGGTGTGTAGGCTAAATTACAACTCAGAGATTTACACTCCTCCGACCCACACTTTCCAATAGTAATAATAGTTTGCGTTTGTTTAACACCCTCCAGTCTTGTTTGCAGTGCTTAGGGGCCCTGGTGTGCTAGGTGCTTGCATGTGCACAGTCTGAGACAGTCCCTGTCCCTAAGAGCTTGCAATCGACATAGGCAAGACTGTCAAATGAGGATAACAATCCTCCTTTTGTCAGATGGGGTGGTAACGCCCGGGGGGGGGGTTAAGTGATATGCCCAAGGTCACACAAAATGTTTGTGGTAGAGCCAAGAATTAAACCTAGATCCTCCTGATTCTTGGTCCAGTGCCTTAAACTCATTTGTGCTCTTTCCCCATCTGAAGATCTCATAGGAACGGCCAGACTGGGTCAGACCAATGGTCCAGGTAGCTCAGTATCCTGTCTGCCAACAGTGACTGGTGCCAGATGCTTCAGAGGGAATGAACAGAACAGGGCAACTATTGAGTGAGCCATCCCCTGTTGTCTAGTCTCAGCTTCTGGCAATCAGATTTTTAGGGACACCCAGAGCATGGGGTTGCGTCTGTGACCATCTTGGCTAAGAAACATTGATGGACTTATCCTCCCGAATTTACCTAGTTCTGTTTTGATCTCAGTTATAATTTTGGCCTTCACAACATCCCCTGGCAATGAGTTCCACAGATTGACTGTGTGTTGTGTGAAGATGTATTTCCTTATGTTCATTGTAAACCCGTTGCCTATTAATTGCATTGGATGACCCCTGCTTCTTGTGTTATGTGAAGGGGTAAATGACACTTCCCTAGTCACTTTCTCCACACCAATCATGATTTCCTAGACGGCTATGATATCTGTTTGGCTTCACAGATGTACAGGATAGCTTGGTGGTGATGGTGGTGGGGGTTCAGAACAATGGTGCAATGAGAGTGTCAGGCCTGCAGTGTCTAGGAAATCGGCACTGCGATAAAAACGTAGTTTTTGGTGGCTGCAGCTTTTATTTGAGGGACCTAAGAGCTGCCCCAAATTCCCCGGCCTCCCACATAAAGAGGACATCTGTCCTGTGAACCTCTGGCCCACACGGTCAGAGGTCTATTCTCCCAGAATTCCCCTGTAGCTCGCTCCAAGAGGAAGCTGCTGTCTAGAGTCCCCCTACCGTGCTGTAGAAGTGTCTGCCCCAGAGTTCCCGCTGTCTCGGGGAGCGCTTCAGTGGGGATGGAAAGGCATCATTCCTCCGCCTGGGTGCACCCCTGGCTCCTGTACAGTCGAGACAAGGATCAGAGGATACGCGTTCCCTGCCTGGGCGTACCCTGTGCTCCCATCCATGCTGAGCTCCGTGCCACACACCTCTAATGAAAGAATCCTCATGATAAAGTGCTTATCACTTCATCAGAGAAAATTAATCTCCACCAAGGAGAACTGCATCTTTCACGAAGCCATTCAAGTGAGAGAGCCTCTCTCGCAGCCCCTCGCTTCTTCCTTCCACCTCCTCCGCCGCAGTGGATCCCCGGGGATCTGCCAAGCAAAGCTTCAGGTGCATCTCTATTAATTACCATCAGCTGGTTAACCACAGGGTAATGATAAATTCCTCTCATTTGTTACTGGCCAGTGATTATGGCAGCAAAAGGAGGGGAGTCATGGGGGCAGGGAGCTATCAATTTCCTATCGCAAGGAGATGGCAGATCATCCGACTGAGCCTGTCTGCCTGGTGCTTGCTTCTGCTCCAACATGCCAGTCCCCTGGGGCCCTTTCTCTCCCAGATAATGACCTGCGCTAGAGTCGATTTGTTCAGGCAGGGGCCTGAATGGCTCTTGCAGGCTTTGGTTGCAGAAGTCACTATTGGTCTTTTTCAACAGATGTCACTACAGCTGGAGCTGCCACCGGAGACATTTCGGGCTTCCTGGATTTCAGGCCTGCACTTTGGAGTTGGCCAATGTCATTGCCACAGTGGGGTGGGAGGTGTATCATGGGATCTTGCTCCCTCTAGAGGATGAGACCAATTCGTCATCAGGGAGCTCCTCTTTGGGCCATGTCGCATAGGCTGGTAATATTGGAGACGAAGGAGCGAAGCTTGATACTGGGGATGAGGCACGTGCAGTTCCCGAAGCTGCAGCAGCCTCCCTGGCACACCAATGCATATGGAAAGTTCAGCGGTTACACCTGCACATCAGCACAACGGGCCCGCAGGTTACATCCTTTATGGGCCAACAAGCTGACATGCATGTGACATGCAGCACCAATGCTCTGTAAGCATGAAGGGTGCTAGCTATGGATGCATGTGTGCATGCACATGTATGGTTTATGCGCAGGACGCTGCCCTTGTGTGCACCCGTTTGTGTGTATACGCACAGCACTAACATTGCATGCATGCCCCCACATGTGGTTTACATGCCTGTACACACGTGTGTGATGTGCATACATGTCACACCCATCACATGCATGCAAACACAAACACCCACCTTTGCACGCACACATGCAGCGCCCCATACAGAGGCCTGGCCCAAGTCCAGGCTGCAGCCTTCCACTGGAGTTCTTGTTTCTCCAGGAACACAGCCCTTTTACCACTGGGTAAATAACTCCCATCGGATTGTTTTGCTAAACTGGCTTCATGACCCATGCCAAAGTGCTCAAACACAAGAAATGATCATCGTGTTAATTGCAATTCTCTTGTTATGCAAAGTCATCAGCGGACTAATGTCCCATGTTATTACCAGATATCACAAACAGCTCAGTTCAAACAGAAAGCAGGATGCGTGCAGTTACCTCTGAGACCAACTTAGCTAGGAGTGATGGCAACATATTTCTAGGGCTTACTGGCAAGAGGGGGTCAATTCTACGGGCTACATTGGAGGGCAGGCAACTCTCAATTTTTAGTGCTTCAGTTAAAGAGATGGCTGCTGCAACAGCCGGCCATATTGAGTGCTTGGAGCAGATCAAGATGTACTTCTAGGTTCTTCTATTCCTGGCTCTTCCACTCGCTGTGTGTGACTTTGAGCCAGTCCCTGCCTCAGTTTCCTGTTTCCAAAGATGCTTTCAAAGTATAAAGCAGGATTATTATTGATTGTCCTTGGGAATAAGTGCTGGTTAATCTTCCTCGAGCATGGAATGCCATTTGGGGGGCGAGGGCCTTTGCACAGGAGGCATTCAGGAATAATTGATAAAGGGCTTCAAAAATACAGGCTTTGGGGTTTGGGTTTTGACTCCTGTAAACTGCTTTTGCTGTTCTCTGATGCCCGGGGCTGGGAGAAGGAAACAGTAGCCAAACAGATTTCCGTGACCTCCCGAAGATCACATTCTGGTGGTTTGCTCCCATTCGTTCTAGGTGAATTTTGGGCTTTTGAAAGGAACCAACCCAAAGGAACCAAACTTCTGTTTACACACAGACCATCTATGCTCCTGGAAGAGGCAGAGCAAGGGTCCCTCTCATGCCTAATCTAAAGCATCCAGAGCAAGTGGGGAATTCTGTCCCTGTGTCCATTTGGACCTGGGTCTCGCTGCTGAGCTTGTGAACAAGCAGGCCAATTATTACCAGAGTCACTGGGGGGATTAGAGACACAGACGCCTCTTCACTGACAACATCAACTCAATTCACAGAAGCAACCAAGCAGCGGGTCCTAATTTCTCATCTGAAGCAGAGACTCTAACTCATTGTCCATGTGCGCTGCTCTGTTCCTTTTCTGTCACTCACTTGCTTCGTTGGCTCCAGAGCAGCAGGGCCTGGTGCTGTCTGCCCGGGACACATCCTTGCCAAGCCGTTTGGTGGCAGTGACGTGTTTCCTGGTATTTCTGGAGCAAGTTCAGCTGTTTTGCTCCTTCACCAGCACTTGGTGCCTTTCTCCTTGGTAGATCCCACCCAGCTCGTCTTCTGCAACTGGAGTTCGGATTTGAAAATTGTTCTTTGGTATCAGAGTCTAAGGGGCTTTCCTGAGCCTTCCAAGAGCTTTGCAGGAAGGTTGGAGGCAATTACTAGAGTGATGCCTGAGCTATCCCGTTTCTACCTTGCATTGGTGCAGCCATGGGGCCAACTCGTGTTCATGGGGTTACTGACATCAATACGAATGATCTGAGCTGAGAATCTGCCCCGTCTGCTCTATGCTCCCTTGTTAAGTTTTCACAGTCTTGTTGCTTCCGGTTACTCCCCTTGAGTCACCAGCCTGGTCAGGCACCCTCCAATGGCTTTGCTATTTCACAGCGAGTTGACCATGGGGATTTCACTGCTTCCCCCCACAGCTGTTCCTCTTGGCATTGCTGGTCGGCTGGCCACTCCTGGTCACCTGCTTCTTCCCCAGCAGCAAACTAATCCATCACCTGGACACTTTTTTGGCAAAAGCCTCAAATGAAAAAGCCCCAGCTTGGGCAGAGGAAGAGCAGGATGCGCTGTGAGCATGAGCAATTCGCAGGATCCAGGGGGAATGAGCAGAGGGCGGGAATGTGCTTTGAGTGCAGGAAGCCAAATATTGGAATGCTCTGCCCTGCAGGCTCCAGGTCTCGCTCCATCATGCACAACACAAGCTCGACTGGCCTTGCAACATTTACGCTCACCGCTGCTTTCCAAACGCTGGGAAAGAGATTTGCTCTTTGAAAGGGCTTGGCTTGCATTAGGGCAAGGAAACTTGGGAGCATGCAATGGGACTTATCCGGAACTGAACATGCCCAAACGATGGGTGGGATTGAGTCTGAATTGGGATCCAGAGCTGAATTTTGCAGCCGGTCTCCGTTTCTGCAATGGGCTGAACCAAGAGCCTCAGCATAGAACGCTTCCAAACTTTGGTAGATCCAGAGTCTAGACCTGACCGTTGTGGGTCAGGGCCCCGAGCAGAGCTCCTCCTAATCACTGTGGACTACCAGTCACCACACAGATGTGTGCAGCAGATCAGCAGCAGTGCTGTGAAAGCCTTCCCTCGGGCGCTGAGCAGCGGGGAGTGAGCACAGAGGAGAAACTGGCCCATTCACCCTCCTAGAGCGCTGGTTGGAAAGGGAGGGGAGAAAATCCCCCCCCAGGCCTGATAACCTGTGGCAAGTGCTCCTGGGAACGAGGGATGGTTGGGAGTGGATGCTCTGTGTGCACTTCATGTCCCAGGGGGTGCAGGACAGCGAGAGAGAGCTGGGCAGCCACTTAGATCTGGGCTGGGGAGCAGACCCAGGGTGCAGCCAGAGCACGTGCCCTGGGAGCCTGCATCAGGCAGCATGTGAGGATTGCTCGGAGGCCACAGGAAAGAGAAGCCCCGATATGTGACGGAGGGACTGATACTGGCACTGGGACTGTCTGCTGCTGATAAAGCTGAGGGTCCCTTACTGATTATGGTGTTGGAGTGATTTCTGGGTGAGTGCCTGCCTCCCCAAGGGTCGGAGGAGGGGACTGCACCCCAAGGCAAAGCAGGGAGACTGGCACCCCCCCCATCCCATTCCCCTTTCCTCATATAGGGTTTAGTGATCAGGATAGTACAGGGGCTTGGCAGAGGACTGGAGGCATGTCACGTGACCTGCCAGCTGACTTTCTGGGTTTGCATTCCAAAGGCACGGAGGCCCCCTGTGCTCAGTACTTACTCTCGGGACCCACCATCCAGTCCTGCAAGGTGCTGAGCGCCTGAGCAACTCCAGATTAATGGGACTCCAGGGGTCCTCAGCATTTCACGGGACTGGGCCCAACCTGAGGCCCCCTGGTGTCCAGGGCTGTCAGTCCCGCATCAGCTCACTCTCACATACTGAGATCCAAAGGGAGATAAAAGAGCCAAAGAGCATTAATCCTGTGTATGCAATGAGTGGGAAGGCACACCAGCCATGGCCCGGAGCCTCAGACTGCAGGATGTATTTTGATGTATTGCTCGTTGTGATGTCTCTGCAGTTAACTGGCAGCCCAGGTTGTTAGCGAGATACCTAAATGCTTGGCAAAGATACCCTTCCTCTACCCAGGTTTTCTTCAGGGTGCAATAGCACGAGTGAAAAGGTTCAGGCCCCCTGGTTTATCAATCATCCCTTAATTAAACAGCCTGCTCTGATCTCCCCCTTCGCTGCTGACTCTGACTCAGGGCTTTGTTCTCTTTATGGACAGCAGATTTTTCTATTTCTTTTTAATAGCACCAGAGAAATCCCTTTCTTCTTTCCCTGCCCCCTCCACAGAGCTGCTGGGTTTCTTAGAAGCTGCCGGCGAAGGTTTCCAATTTCTCAGACTTGCGTTTCCCTTCCTGAGCAATCAAGGCACAGAGAGGCTAATGGCGCTGGGAATCCATTGTGTCTCAATGGCAGTGGAGTTCTCTGGGCCGCATTCGCCTCTCACTCTCACGGGCACTGGGCAAATCAAGAGTGGCTCAAGGATGTGACACCAGGCAAAGTCAGAAGGTAAACTGTCCGGAGAATCCCAGATCCAATTCATCATTGTCCTGCAGCAGCTTTCCATCAATTCAGCTGGCATAGGGCAGGTGTAAACACCCCCTGGAAGATCCTACCAGCACAGGGGGTGTTTGCAATGACCCGTGGCTCAGGCCAGGGTCACTGTTTTCAAGGGGCAGCATAATCTCCTTCGCTGCAGATGCGTTTGTTAATTAAGGGCACTTTTGCAAGCCTCCTGCGATCCAGCTACTGGGCTGCTCATTGAAATGCAGGTGCAATGACGCTCCTGGCTGTGCCCATCTGTGGGGATTGAAGTCAGGGCCTGTGGATCTAATATGTGACCCAGCCACCAGCCAGGGATGAAACCCCACACTGGGTTAGTGTAGGTTACACAGGCAACTCCTGCTACAGAGCTGCTTGTGTCGGGTACCCTGTATTGGAGACTGGCCTATAGTCTAGGTCATGGGTGAAGCTGACTTGCCATGGTTGGGAAGGTGGAAGACCTCGACTGTTCAATTCAAAGCTGGGGATGGGCCCTGCCATAAAGCGTAGGGGTGCCCAGCCCTGGAGGCTAACGTTTACTTGGCTCTGATGGTTTGTTCCAGGCACGTCTTTCACTGAGGGACATGAGCAGTTGAGAGGGCTCTGTATCCCTAGGCCCGGGCAGAGCAAGAGGCCGATATAAACAGGTAGCACCCAAGGGAGCAGTGTGACGTAGCCCGTTAGGCTGTGGAATGAGGAGAGCTGGGCTCTATTTCTGCATTGGCCACTGACACTCTCTGCACCAGCCTCTGTTAGCAACGATACCCTCACCCATGGGCAAGGCACCATTGTTACCCTCTTGCTAATGGAAAGGTGGGATTGAGCCAAGCCCTCTGCTTCGCTCCCTGCCACCTATTACCTGCAATCGCCGGGGGGCCGGGAACTTTTACCAGCCCCCTTCCGAGCCCCATCCCCACTTTTCTGTTGAATAAAACATCCTCTTGGTGAAGTCATCTCCCACGGGCGAATGGCGGGGGTGGGAAGGCTCTAGTCATCTGCAGGGCCTGCTCCAATCCGTCATGAAAGATTGCTGCTGGAACCACTATGGCAAACCATATTTCACATTTGTTATATTTATAAACATCCCCCTCCTTTTTCTCTTCTCAGACAGGCAGGCACTCAGAAGGCCTATAGCGCCTCGGCGATAAGTACTGGATAAAATATCACTTGGGATACGGTGTCAAATGCATCACGCGGTAATCGCCAGCAAAGTGGACGGGCCAACCCAATGAGATCCATTTTTCTATCAATCTTCCAGAACGGGGAAGCTCACCTTGACTCGTAGCTCCTCTCTGCAGCCTGAAAGGCGGCGGAAGAAAGCTGATTACCTTCCCTTCTCTGCACCCCCCACCACCGGACCGCACTTCCACCTTCAGCTTTTCCCTCTCCCCTCCCGCCCCTTTTGTCTTGAAGCTGCCGCAGCGGCAGCCGGTTTGCGGGAGCAGTCGATTTTCTATTCAAAACGCTGTGGCGCTGTCATTTTCTGCACTTCCATAATTAGGGGAATTTTAAGCAAACTACCCTGTGGATGATTACAGCCGGATTCAATTTCTGTTACTTTGATCACCAAAGGAGGACGACGCTGCTGGAATATTTGCTGATGTGCTGTGCTTCAAGAAAAGCTCCTGCCAGCTGCCTCTTCTCTCTTCCCCCTACCTCGCTGCTTTCTGGCTCCCCTCCGCCCGGCTGCTCCCTCAGCTCAGGTGGCACCAAATGAACCCCAAACACACTTTTCTGTGCCAGGAGGCAGCACGGTCTAGTGGTTAGCTAGGAGCTGAGCAATAGGATTTATGGGGTTTGTTCCCAACTCTGTGACTCAGGGCCAGTCTGTGCTTCATATTCCCCATCCATAACACCGGGGAATAAGAGCTGCTCATATTTGTAAAGTGTGCGAAGGAGCGATCAGTGCGGAGGATTAGCCTGTTTCTTGGGGCTGCAAAGCTGGTTGGGAAACCTTGAGAACTAGGTTTCTTGGGTGTTATCGGTTCTTCCCGCTGCTGGGTGGGTTAGAAACACCTGCCCCTATTGTCAAAGTTAAAACTCCATTAATTTTAATGTGGCCAGGATTTCATCCCAAGAGAACAGCCCAATTACAGCCGATATTTCCAGCCAGGCTGGGCTCTCTCCAAATGCAGGGGCAGCAGGGGAAATGGCAAAGGATGGGCTGGGGGTAAAGTGAAGCACGTGGTTCTGAACCTCAGAAAGTGACTGGGGCAGCTTTGGGGCAAAGGTTTGGTTCTGATTCTAGCCACAAAAATTCACACCTCCCTGCTTGAATCCAGATCAGCTACTCTTTCCTCCTCCCACATGGTCTGCGGATTCTAGAGACCCAAGGACCCAGTTTGGGTTTCGTGAATTCTTTCTGTGCTCTGGGGCTTTTTTGAACTGGTTAATATCAAAGCGGGGAGGGTGGAAACTTCTTCTAATCAAAACCAGCTAGCAAGTGAAATTCATCAGGTTTTAGGGCTGTTTGCTGCCTGAAACTTTGATCTTGGGGACCAGTTTCACTGTGGAGTTTGTGGGTCCCAGATCTGGAGTGGGGACTGGGGCTGATAGATGGTTTGGATAGAAACCCTGGGGTACTG
Source organism: Chrysemys picta bellii (assembly GCF_011386835.1). Lineage (NCBI taxonomy): Eukaryota > Metazoa > Chordata > Testudines > Emydidae > Chrysemys > Chrysemys picta. The sequence goes on along the minus strand of NC_088806.1, from coordinate 25,995,754 downwards.
AATGGTTTGAGGACTTTCTTTCCCATGAGCTCTGCAAACCAAATTAAGAACATACAATAACCAGGTGACTTGGAAACTTCAGACCTGAACTCATGTCCTACAAGCCTGGGACTCCTGATCAAGGTGAGGCCACCAGCAGAGGACTTTGTGGGGACTCCCATCCAGATTTCAAGTAGATATGACTTTGTTAATATAAACCTGTTGCACATTCAGGACTGACTGGCAATCTGCACTCAGAAGAGACCCAGGACTCAACAAGTAGAGTAGGGGGCTGTAAGTCAGGACTTGGGTGTGTTGGCAAATCTCTGGGGCAGGGGGAGAATCGGGGCTGAAACAATGGAGGTGTTATAGCTCAAAACGGCTGTGGGGGAAATGCATTTGGGGGCTACAGTACTATACTTGCTCTATTCGGAGCCAGCAGAGAGGAGCTCAGTCCTTATTTTGTACAGGTAGAGCTCAGTAGGAAATCATATTTAAGGAGGTTCTGCCTTGGTGTTCCCAAATGTGTGCATGACAGGCTGTCAGTTCCAGTATATTAATAGACTATTAATGCATCCGACTTTCCTGAGCAGCATGTATGGGTTTTCCATAGGTTAATTAGGCCATATTTCAGGATAATTACAGCTGTATATTTCTGCACTAATTAAGTGGCTTTAAGACAAACCCACAATGTGGCTTACTGAATCATAATTAAACTTCCTCTGCCTCCTGCTATACACCATGGAACTAATACCCATAAAAGACCCCGGCACTGCTCCTCGCCAGCAGCAAATTAAAGCTTGCGGAGGAATCTGATGGAACGTATCATTTTTATAGAATCGTGTGTACAGATTATTCAAAATGAATATTACATGAGTCATCAAAATGATTCAACTTTCGCTTCTTTATTTATATATATCTTCCCAAATGAACTTTCACCCGATGGGAGGGGGAATGACTCATCCATGGAATATTCATATACGACAGCGAGCTTGATGCGTTCTTTCCCTAGAGCCAGCACTAGAACTACGGACCACTTCAATCCTGCAGGAGCACTGAGGGCAAAATTTACTGCAAGCCTCATGGTTCCTTCGAAGTCTATGCACCATCTCACTACACAGATTGTAAGCTCTTTGGAGCAACGATCATCTTTCTGTTCTGTATTTGTACAGCACCTGGCACAATGGGGTCCTGGTTCATGATTGGGACTCCTAAGCCCTACGTCCATCTAAATAATAAACAATAATATCAGTCTCCCTTACGTCTTATTTTGAGGTGCCTCTGCAAGAGAGCGAATTTCGCTCTGGATGCATTTTGCTGATCTGATGGCCTTGCCAGGTGATATTGCCACTGTTCAATGTCAAATGACCAACCTGGAAATAAATATTTTGACCAGGATGGGTTTGCCTTTGCAAACCAGCTGGCTTTGGTATTTGCACCCCTTTGGAGTTAGCTTTCAGCAAATACATTAATGGCTGAATTAGTGGTAGACGCCCCAGTGATGGGCACTCTAGAAATAAAAAACAGACAGCTAGATAGATTTTACTGGGAATAATGAATCTGACTGCAGAACATTCGTGGAAAGCAAATATCCAGGTCAAGTTCTAGGAGTTATGCTCATCCAGTCAGGGAACAGAAACAATACCACGTGACCTACCTGTCCAACCAGACAGCTCTAATTTTAAGCATTGGCATTTCACAACTAATTGCTCATGAACAAGCTACAAACCAAGGTAAAATCATCATCTCATTAAAATCAATAGCAAAACTTCCGTTGACTTCCGTGGGGCCAGGACTGCACCGAGAGAGTCATTCTGCCTCTTTTCAAATAATGAATAGATTTCAAAAAAGCTAATCTTTTAGTGGGGAATTTGTGGACTGAAGTGGAGGTGAATGGCTCCACAGTCTACATATTGGATACTATGGTGTGGACGTACAATCTATGTACTGTGCAAATGCCCCCACTTGTGCCAGTTACCTTCACAGGGGTTCAACACTAAATCACAAGCACAGTCTGCCCTGTAGTTAGGACAGCATTTGGGTTTTTTCAGAAGGGCGTGTCACAAGGTGACTGGGTCCCTTTACGGGGGGGACCTGGTCTACCTCCAGGATAATTGATCGGGGAAGTTTGGCCTGCAAAAAGGGTTTTAATGAGCAGCTGGCAGTCCCGGAGAAAGGCGTGGTCAGCTGGGGAGGGAGATGATAGGACAGTTAGAGGGGAGACACAGGAAAGAGGTCGTTTGGAGTTTCCTCCCCCAGGGAAAGGAATCGTGAGGTGCTGCTGGAGGGAGCTTGTACCATGGAACTGGCCCAATGAAGGGAGAGGGCAGGGGTGAAGGAGACTCCTGAAGCAGGCGTGGGAGAAAGCCAACCCTCCCTCCCAAGACAGAAGGCCTAGGGACAGACCAGGGCTAAGGACCCAGCCTGGAGAGAATCAGCCTGGGGGAAAGACACCAGGGAAGAAGCCCTGAAGCTTGGCAGCTCAGCAGGACCTGGGCCTCCAACGAGAAAGCTCTGCAGAGCCCTGGAGTGGGAGAAAAGTCAGCCCAGGACTGAACCCAGGAGGGGTGGAAGAGTTAGGATTCCGTTCTCTTTAGTATGGACTTTGGATACCCCAGAAGGGGTGAGGCTGTCATGTCACCTGCCGGCGGTTGAGCCCCCACACCAGACCCCGGAAATCCCAAGGCAGAGGATGAGGCAGAGTGGCTGCAATGGTGGGTCTCACCACGGGGGATGCTCCGAGACAATAAGTCTTGCACAGGGCGCGGTTCATTTGTGCTTTGCATCACTCCCAGAGGTGGGGTCAGAAACACGGCATGAGCAAGAGGGATTAGAGAGCTGCCAATTCCTTGGGGTTTTTTTTTTTTTTACTTTTCCCAAGGAGAAAGAAAGCATGAACAGTATTTCAGTCTAGGATCTGCTGAGCCAGGCCTTCGTTCTGATGAAGACATTGCAGAACACGTCAGTGTGTGGGGGAGGTTTCCAGCCATGAGAACATTAAGGCTCCTCAGGACAGATGAAACCTGCTTAGATTAAGCAACGTGGAAACCTCGTCCTGCTGTAGTCACCAGAGTTGAAGGCAGCCCTAGAACAGCAAGCAAGGAGAAGACGAGGGAGTGTGTCAATCTTGGAAGAGTTCCACCCTCTCTCTCTGGCTGAGGCTTTTTTGCACTTCTTAATTTGTGAGCCATCAGTAAATGCGCCCACTGTCCAAAGCAGCAACTGGGACTAGCAGGAGAGTCTCCAGATCGATGGTTCGTTGCCGCTCTGGGTTAGTTTTTGTTTTACATTAACGTTTTAAATGATGCAGCTCTTGGGAAGTGCGCTGGATTGACAGCCCTGCAGATGCAAGACCTGGACCCCTCCCCAGCATGGGGACAGCCTGGCCATCTTGCACCTGCCCTAAGGCAGAGGGAGCACCTCTGCAGAGAGGGTCAGTTCAGTCCTTGGCCTGCTGAGACGGCTGGGTGAGTCGATTGGGGTGAGTGGATTTCTTTGTGTGATGCAGTTGCCCAACTGGGCTAAGAATCATCAAATGCATTGCACACACTAGCCTGTGAGCTACGTGAATTGTCCATAAGAACATAAGAACGGCCATATTGGGTCAGACCAAAGGTCCATCCAGTCCAGTATCCTGTCTGCCAACAGTGGCCAATGCCAGGTGCCCCAGAGGGAGTGAACCTAACAGGTAATGATCAAGTGATCTCTCTCCTGCCGTCCATCACCACCCTCTGACAAACAGAGGCTAGGGACACCATTCCTTACCCATCCTGGCTAATATCCATTAATGGACTTAGTCTCCATGAATTTATCTAGTTCTCTTTTAAACTGTTATAGTCCTAGCCTTCACAACCTCCTCAGGCAAGGAGTTCCACAGGTTGACAGTGCGCTGTGTGAAGAACAACTTCCTTTTATTTGTTTTAAACCTGCTGCCCATTAATTTCATTTGGTGACCCCTAGTTCTTATATTATGGGAACAAGTAAATAACTTTTCCTTATTCACTTTCTCCACATCGCTCATGATTTTATAGACCTCTATCATATCCCGCTTAGTCTCCTCTTTTCCAAGCTGAAAAGTCCTTGTCCAAAGCTAATCACATAATATCCTACCTGAGACATGAGGTAATAAATCAGGGACGGGGAAGAATCACACTGAGGGCTGCTGCCCCTCATGCAAAGAGCTTCAGGCTCACTCCACCCTTAAGCCCGGCAGGGGCTGAGGGGAAAGACACCTCTGCAGCTACATTCTGTTAAACAGAACCAGGACAGGGGCTGCAGTGTCAGGAACCTGGTGCCCAGTGCTGTAATTCTGGCAATTGCCGCTTAGCTGAGCTTTTAACACCCACAGGTTTCTTTGGCGCTTTGTTCTGCTGTTCATTTCTGTCGTCTGCCTGTGGGAACCTTCCTGACCCCAGCCAGCGAGGGAGCCCTGAATGCTTAATCCACTTATTTGACTATTCTGGAGGCAGCACTGAGCAGATACTGGAGATCGCTAACTGATGTCTGCAGCTGGAGGCGTTCTTGGCTGGAAGAGCCGCCGGAAAATGGGCTCTTCTGGTAGGAGAGAGTGTGAGTGTGTGCGCGTGTGTATGCGTGTGTGTTCGTGTGTGTGTTTGCAGGGTTTTCTGTGAGTGTCTGTGTTTCATGGCTGGAAATCCCATGCCAAGAGCCCTTTGACAGTTTTGATTTCCCGTCCGTTTGGAAATCAGAAGCAAAAAGATTTTTCGAAATGCGAGGCTGTGAAATTGAGTGAATGGTTGGGGAAATTTCCAGCTCGCTCACCTAGCCCTCATTACCACCCAGCGGTTTGGCACGGTGTGTCTCTTACCAGCTTCATAGGAGTAACCTCTTGGCTTGGCTGGGGTGGGGTGGATCTAGGGTGACTCTGGGAGTGGGCAGAAGGCAGGATAAGGCTTGGCTCACCACCAAGTCCCAGCGACTGCCACTTATTTGGTCCACTCAGAGGAATAGAAATAGGGTGCACTCAAACAACCCAGACTGGGCCACTACAAGACATTCAGGCAGAGACTTTTAAGGCTGCCTAGGAGATTTGGGTGCCCAGTTCCCATTAAAATGCACGGACGCGGCCTCCCTCTCTACTTTCCTACCTGGAATCTCGGGGCAGGGTTGCTACATGCTGTTAACATGGCATCAGAGGGGGCTGAAACTCCAGGGCTGGATGCAATGTGTGGTTGTGTCCCTAGGTGGTTTGCAAAATGCCCTGCCATGCTCTGGACTGGAAGGCACTGAATAAAATGTCAGCCATCATCATTAATCGCTTCTTGATGTTGCCACTGACTTATGTGGCAGACACTGCAGTGTATAACAAGCTACTGTCACTATAAAGGGGTTCCCGTCCATTTGCAGCTGAGCTGGAAGGGTGCTAGTTTTTAAGGAGCTAGCTGTTTCAGCTGCTGGGAGGCGGACTGGGGTTTTGCAGATGCAGCCAGAGATACCCGGGAGTTTGGGGTGGGGCAGATGCAAAGGGACTGGGATTTTAAATACACGGAGTTTTGTGGGTATATGGAGGGAGCTGGGATTTGGGGTTGTGAGACGGGTGTATAAGGGGAGGAACCGCAGAACTTTGTGTGTAGTGGGAGGGGCCAGTTAAAGAGTCAGGGGAGCTTGTTCTAACGTCATCTCTTAGGTTTGGAAAATTGAACTACCACTACAAAGCACTAAGCCAAAATGCTGTCTATGTATTTCTGTGTGAGCGAGATCATGCCAGTTCTCCAGCCCACCCAGGGCTACAGCTACCAGGGACGACCCACTTTTAGGGTGACCATTTTGGCCAGGACAGTCCCTTGGTTAAGCCCTGTCCCAGCCATCCCGACTTTTTGGACAAAAGTGGGCAGGTGTCCCGTTTGCTCCATCGGTCGGCAAGAGCAAACGGGACACATGCCCACTTTTGTCCAAAAAGTGGGGGACGGTGTGGAGGAATGTGTGGGGAGGGGAGCCACAGCCCCTTGCGGGGGGGGGAGACAGGGCTCGTGCGGGGGGCCGGCAGGGTTCCAGTGACCCCAGCCTTGTGTGGGCGGCGGGGGGGCGGGGGACTCAATCCAGCCCTGCGCCGTGTCCCATTTCCCTTTGGGCAATATGGTTACCCTACCCCTTTTGCCTTTCAGGCCCGCTGCAGGATTCTGCCTTGGTTCTTACTGCCTCCCTGGACGCCATGTTCCCTCCAGCAGGTTCCCCTCTCCTCAGGGCACGCTGGCAGCTTTTCCCAGGGGAATGTCCTGTTGCTGCTGCTCCCTGGACATTCCATCCTTAATGACAAGCTGGCTCTTCGTAGCCACACCCTCTCAATTGGCCCAACTGGGAACACCTGTTCTAGCACAGGGGAGCTGATCCTGCCGCCCTTCCAGGGTCCAGCCACCCTGTGACAAGAACCCTACCCACCGGAAACTGCTCTGTGCCTGGGGCATAGGGATAGGCTGCGGCGCAGCGGCATGAAGTCCTGTCCGTGCCTAGGCCTCGCTGTGCCATTCATCCTTCGGGGAGGGCACATCCGACAGCGACAGCAAGTAGGAGCCACTTGGTTTTCTCTGGCAATAAATTGGGCTGGTAATAGATTAAACGCAGGAGCCGAGGATTTGTTCTAGCAGCAATGCTATCGCCTGGGGTGGTTTTAATAAAACGATAATCAAATAAAGAGCGAACTACAATAAATTAATGTCTTTCACCAGGGAGGCGGGCACAGCCGTCCTTTTAAAGCTGCCGCCGATGTTGTAATCGGTGAAGAGAGAGGGGGAAAGGAAAAAGAAAAGGAAGGGGGGAGAAAAAGCATTTAACCCTGCTTGTTAGACATGTGAATCCCGCGTCTAATTTCCGACGGACTTACACCATGTGCGAACACTGATAAGGCCCTGTGTGAAATTGACAGCTTGGTCTGAGCCGTCTATCTGCCATAAACCATTTCTTTATTGTGCAGATAAAGGAGCTAGCCTGGCTGAGCATGACTGTATGATTAAACTTTTCATCTGAGGGAGGATAGGTGAAGAAAGAGACACATTCCTATTAAAGCCGCTATTAACTAATGAGGGAGAGGGGACTATGCTATGTGTTTTTATATATACACACAGACTTAATAACCTGTTTTCAGGCTGCTTTGAGAGAGAGGAGCAGGGGCAGGGGTGGGAAGGTGGGCAGGATATGGTGCATGCGTTGGCATAGGGTGTTGCTGGAGGAGACTTGTCCTGGCCAGGTCAGAGAAGCAATTGTTGTCTGAGGTCTGGTCTATACTACCCGCCTGAATCGGCGGGTAGAAATCGACCTCTCGGGGATCGATTTATCGCGTCCCGTCGGGACGCGACAATCGATCCCCGAATCGGCGCTCTAACTCCACCAGCGGAGGTGGTAGTAAGCGCCGCCGACAAAAAGCGGCAGAAGTCGATTTTGCCGCCGTCCTCACAACGGGGTAAGTCGGCTGCAATATGTCGAATTCAGCTACGCTATTCACGTAGCTGAATTTGCGTATCTTAAATCGACTCCCCGCTGTAGTGTAGATGTACCCTGAGAGTTTGGTTAACTGTTTGAGAGGCTGTATATGTGTCAGAGAGAGTCCAAGTGTGTATATGTGACAAAGCCTTGGGTGTGTACACAGCTGCAAGGAAGGTGTGTGTGGATTTGGCCACGTGTGAGTTGTGTTTTTGTGTCATCACAGGGATATATATATATATGTGCATATGGGAGTGTGTCTGTGTGTGGGGAAAATGTATGGGCAGTGGATAACAGCCTTCGACTGCTAGCAGCCGGTGGAGTTGCTCTTTTAGCTCAGGTGTTAGAGACCGTGGCTTTTAGTGCTGAAAGGTGTTGATGACCTTTGCAGGTTGCTCTTATACTTGCATGAGTGTTTATCACTGTCTATGTATTTCTGTGTGAGAGAGAGTGTGCCTGTGCATACATTTGGATGGTTGGACACAGTTTTGCAAGGGTGCCCGTGTGTGGCCGTCCGTGTGTTTGCATGTAGGTAGGTCTGGGTGTATTTGGGAGCGTGTGAGTGCCTACAGGGACTGGGGGCCTTTTTCTGTTCAGTTTCCCTTGCCAAGGTCTAACCAGGGTCATTTGGTGAGCGCTAGAATCCAGGAATAAGCTTCCGACCCTAAGTTGTAATGTAGGGTCAGGAGGTCTGAGAAATGCCCTCAGCTTCAAACTCCTGCCACTGGTGGGGGGCCTGGATGAAGTGACTGCCTGAGGTCCCTGCCAGCCCTACAATTCTATGCTTCTGTTCTGACTTGAATGTATACAAGGTCCCCATAATCAGTGTGCTCCTGCAAATTGCCCGCCTCTCTGGGATATCGCCCCTGATAAACCCCCCCCCCCACACACACACACACACCAGCTGGAGCAGAGCCTTCCCCAGACTCAGCATTCGCTCCAGATTCCCTAAAACCCACCGTTGGGTCTAGATGAGTATCCCAGGAATTCATCTGCCCATACACCAGGGCTCCCTAGGAGCGGTGGAATGTCCTCTCCATGCCTGTCTGCAGAGGCTTAACAGGCTGGTCTCTCTTCCAGGAGGGCTGCCTCTTGGTGTGCGAGATAATGGGCTCGGTGCAGGGATTGTCAGACAGAGGTATTCTTCTCCCCACCGCTAATGGAAGCTGATGAGTTGGGGAGAGCATGAGCAGCCTGGAGGATTTTTAAAGAGTTAGAGTGGAGTAGCCCTGTTAAATCAGGCCAGATGGCCACATTAGCTCTGTACCGGAGATATGAGACTCCCTGTCCATCACCCGCTCGCCGGCCCGGCCCAGCCGCCCAGTTTTCCTCTGCAAGCCTTTGACAGCTGCTCTTGGGGAAATAGAGAAACGCAGCCCGCCCCTCCTTTTCATTATCAATAAACACGAGCGCTCATTGTCTTCTAAAGCAATTTCATAGCCGGTGCACAAACACCGAGCCATCAAAGGAGCCTTTCACCAGGCTGCCGCGAGAGACAATGGGAAGCAGATACACCTTCATCAACAAAGAGACGCATTTCCATTTTGATAACAAATGTCTCTGCCCCCCCCCATCGCGTCGTACACCCCGCGCCTTGTTGTGTGTGTGTGTGTGTGTGTGTTTCTTCCCCCCCTCCCCCACCGACGAGAGGAACCCGCCAAGCAGAATGGCACACACAAAAGCATTTACCCTTCCCTCTTCCTGCCAGGCGCCGCGCTGACAGATCTGATAGGCCCAGGCACCGCCGCTTACTTTTCATTCTAAATAGGGGAGAAAAACAGGCTTTATTTTCTTCCCTATCCGTTATCTCCCTCTTGCTTGTTCTCGTTACAATACAGAGATGTGGGAGCTGCCAAAGGAGCTGCTGTGCCTTTTGTGTTCCCCCCCGGGCACATGCAGCTCCCACTGACTTCAGCTTCTCCTGGCTTCTGCCGGCGCTGAACTTTGCCCCAGCAAGCTTGTTCTTTCAAAGAAGAAACAGGTGCTTGGATAGCGCAGTGACGATAGCCATAGAAGTGCCTTGACAGACAGACAGACAGACAGAGAGGTATGCAGGGCAGTTATTAGATGGAGCTGCCTTTTCTAAATCTCTTTTGTGTATTTCCTTTCCATTAATATCCTACTAGTCCTGGGCGCGCCACGTCAGTAGATCTCAAAGCAGTTTGGAAAGGTGAGGGAGACCGTATGATCTTCATTTCACAGACGGGGAAACTGAGGCACTGAAGTGTGAAGATGGCCTGATTTTCAGAGGGGCTGCACATCGGTCAATGGGAGTTGTGCAAGCTTAGCACCTCTGAACATCAGGCCATTAAAATGTCACCTTGTTAGGAATGTAGGGAATGGCAGACTGGATCAGACCAGGGAGCCATCTAGTTCTGTGTCCTGTCACTGGACGTGGCCACTAGCAGGTGCATCAGATGAAGGACAAGGTCTCTGCAGTCGGCATATAGGGAATAACTTTCCTCCTCCCCCATTAGTTAGAGTTTGGCTTGTGCCGTGTAGCAGGAGGGTTTATATCCCTTTCGAAAGTTTTTGTTTAATGTATTTGTTTAATATCTACTGCGATAACTCTGCATGTGTTCATTAGCTATATTAATGTCTGATCCTTTTGGGATCCTGTTAAGCTCTTGGCCTCAGCGATAGCTTGTGGCAGTGAGTTCCACAGGCCAACCACACACTGGTTAGCAAACTGAGCGCATTTGATCGGGAGTCCGAGAGACACGATGGGGATGGGGCCATTTTGCACAGCGTCACTTTCCAGAGAACTGCTGCATGCTCCGAAAGGAAAAATCACGTGGCAGAACCTCCCTGGTTTGTTGGCGGCTTCTCCGGCTGTCAGAGTGGCAGCAGAGGCCACAGAAAAATGTGCTGGCGTTCCATTGTGAGCTGTTCCCAGCGGAGCCCTTCTGAAAGGAAAGCGCACTGGAGCTTGAGTCCAGTGGGTGTGGGGGGGCCCAGTCTGAAACTGTCAGGTTTGCTCGCACGCCCCTTGTGTCACAGAGACCGGCTATGATAGCCATCACCTCAGCCTCTCTGGCTGGGGTCATGGAGTGGGAGGTGGAAATGGAGAGCCCCACCCCCACTCCTGTCCCTCTGGAGCCCCTCTCTCCCTCTCCTTAGATGGAGGGCTAATGGCACCGGTGCTTTCACAGCCGATGGGTTGTGACAACAGCAGCGAGAAAGGAACCTCCCATCGGCCCATTCTTGTAGCTACAGAGGGATCATGAGCGTTGCCTGTCACAGAATGACCTGGCACAACGCAGACTCTTCTGCTGCTGCCCAGCAAAGGGCCGAAGGAAAAATTTAGCCCCTGTGAGCCTTTCTTCATGAGGGGAACCCAGGGGAGCTTGGGAGCCAGGGATGCTGGGCCCCCAGTATCAGAGTCATCACGGGAGCTGTGCAGCAGAAAGACAGAGGGAAGGAAGCAGAGAGCCAGCCAAGCAAGCTGAGCTTCCGATGCCATTTTAACACAGGCTGGTCATGGCAGGGCTAGGTTATCTCCTGCAGGCCCTGTATTGGGAGGGAATCCTGCCTCCAGAGTTCAACCAACACCCTCAGCTCCCCAGGCTGGGAGAGGGGATAAGCCGAGCAGGATCTTTTATTTCCTCATGGCTGGTGAGTATCTGGAGGGGAAAGGAATCGGGAGTTATGCCCCTATCTGCAGTTATCCCACTCCATGCAGAATGTTCCCAAGAGCACATGACCTTGGGCTCACCTCGCCAGTAACACAATCATGCCCTCCTGCGACCTCCTTGAGGCAGGGGCTGGAGATTCCACCCCTTCTCCAAGAAGTAATGGAGAGGACCACACTCATGCACCCACTGCCTGTCCCCGAGAGATGGATGCGCTCTGCCCCAAGCAGCTTGTTTACAACCATTATCTCTGCTGCTGACACTTCTTGCTCTGCCAAAGTTTTCCAGCCTCAGCAGAGATGTCATTCCCTTCTCGGTCTCAGCTGGAGAGAATCAACAGATGGCTCCTTTCACTGCAGCACCCCTCAGTGACACCGCGTGGTGCAAAGAGAGAATCAGGGAGGATGTGGAGGGGAATGTGAAAGAAAGCATAGGGAGGGTAGGATGGAAGGAATGAGAGATACAGGAATAGGAGCATTTGGAGGAGAAAAGGGAACATTCAGAAGGAAAGGCAAGGGGGTAAGAAGGCGGAAGGGAATGAAGGAGTAAAATAGGATGAAGGAGAAGAGGTGACTTGAGAGAGGAGAAGCACGAAGGGGCCTGGCACATGACAGACTGTACATCAGGAATCCAAGATCAAAATGCCAACTAAATTAGGGTGTTATAGGTCACTGAACAGAAATTTCACAATGACTGAGTCACTAACAAAGGTTAAAATGTGGAACAAAGGCAAATAACAACAAAATCCGGAGTCAGTGACCATAAACTCGGAACAGAAAAGAGGGTGACGCAGAGATGACTAGAAAGCAGAAGAAATCATTGTCTGCAATCAGTGTTCAGTGGGCCAGATTGAAAACGAAATGTACTTTTCTGCGCCGGCATCCCAAATGCAAACCCAGAAGAGAAGTGGTTTTGACAATGTCTTCCGATAAAATTAATACACTTAAAGCAGTCGATGGGAAGGAGATAGCAATGTCGGGCCAGGAACAGATACAAACAAAGCTGGGATATGCAATGCTGCATGCAAACATTAGATAGGATCAATCAACGGTGCTAAGGAGAATCAGACACAAATTTTTCAGTGAAACATTTTTTTTCATTGGAAAATGCTGATTTGTCAAAACCAAAACTGGGGGGAGGGTCACTTTCGAGGAAATTTCTGTTTAGGAACATTTTTCAGAAAAAATGTTTTGAAATTGTCAACATGTCCCATTTTGGCATTGTCTAAACAGAAAATTCAATTTTGTTTCGTGTTGGAAAACATTTTCATTTTAATGTTTAGGCTCTTACAGTAAAAAAATTTCAAAATAAAAATTAAAAATAAAATAGATGATATCTGAAATAAAAAAGAAAAATGACAACGCACATCATCTCAATTGACCCAAACTGAATTCTTCTTTAGATTGTCAGCTTGTGGGAAATTTTGACTTTTCATCCTGATTTGGGGTGGGAAAAATGTCCAAAATCGCTAACATTTTCCTGGGATGGGAAAACCGTTTCTACTTTGTCCTTCTTTCCCTCGCTCTGGTGCTGAGCACCATCTGTTCCCACTGAAATCAGCAGCAGTCTGGGTCATTCAGCACCTCTCAAGAACAGACAGGATCAGACTCTATGGGCTTGACTCTTTCTTAGTGTTATCATTGAGTCTGGTGCAAAGTACATGCAGAACATGATCATTCTGACCAGGCAGCATTTTGCACCCATTCGGTGTTCCAGACAATGACGACGCAAGATGCAGGTGAGGGAAAGCAGGGACTGCTTTTCCATCATTTATTTGGCTTCTTAGATGGGATCTGAGATTTCAAACACCTGCAAAATCCAGGGGTGTTTTGTCCATTTGGTTCAGGCCCATCTCCTATGAGATCTGGCACCATAGCAGGGAATTCAGCCAATAGAGAAACTTGGAAGCTCTTCTCCCGTCTCTCGTCCTTCCAACTAAGCCTGGGTTTGCTGTGCAGGCTGCTGCTGAAGGTAAATCTGTTTATTCATAAGCCAGGTGGAGCTCAGGCTGCCGCAGAACAAATATTATCTCCCCGGTCTCCATTTGGGGTCTCTGCCCAACTTCCAAGCACCGCCCTTAGTGTAAATGAACCTCTGCTGTCAGTCTGGGTACGTGCTCAGTCCTCATTGCATGGTGATTCTGGGTCCTTCTAGGGTCACATCTTCTAAAGGCCAATTAGGGATGGGTCTGACCTGAGCCCCCAGTAACATGGGGGCCATCACAGTACTTAAGTCCCGCTTAAGCCCTCCAGTACAGCCCTGCAGCAGGACTGGGATCCCGCAGGTCCCACTGCCATAATTGCGCCTTTGATGGAGCTCAAAATAATCTGCGCTTTTAATTCATTAAATGGGGTGTTTCTATTCCCAGTTGATAGAGTGGGAAACTGAGGCACAGGGCGGTGGCAAGATTAGCCCAAAGTCACATGGCGGAGCTAAGAACAGAACCCAGGTGTCACTCTTAGGTTTCAGGCCCTTTTTTGCCACAGTGAACATCCTCTAGATGGCCTTTTGGTTGCTATGGCAGCAAATTTGATACCTCCCAGTCTACACAGCCAGCTCAGTGTCACTCACGCTGAGGTCAGCAACATCCATCCTGGCTACGCCCCTTCGCGCTGGAGAATGGGGTCAGCATTTCTGCATTAGCTGGATTTCTCAGTCACTTACCAGCTCTTTGGACCTGATTCTTCTCTCCCTGCTGCTGCTGTGATTCAGGCATGACACCTCTGAGAGGCAGGATGGCCCAGTTGTTACAGCATTAGTTTAGCATTTGGGAGACCTGGGATAAATTCCCAGTTCTGCCACCGATATCCTTTGTGGCCATGGGCCAGTCACTTAATCTCACTTATTTCAGTCTCCAAGCTCATTTGCAAAAAGAACAGGAGTACTTGTGGCACCTTAGAGACTAAGGTGCCACAAGTACTCCTGTTCTTTTTGCGGATACAGACTAACACGGCTGCTACTCTGAAAGCTCATTTGTTTTCCTTGAACCCTCTGCGACAGTGGCCAACAAATGAGAAAATTAGTCTCCAAAGTTTGGGAGCATCTGACATCGTGGTTCAGCCCAGCCCAGGAATACAAAGTTCATGTCTGGATTGAGGTCTGAATTGCTCTGGGGCTCAATGGGCCAGTTGGCCCCGATGTGCAGGTTCAGGCTTATCTCTAAATCTAATAGGTCATGCTTCCATTGGATGGAAGGCTGGTCTTGAGGTTAAGGGACTGGGACTCAGGAGATCTAGGCCCAATTCCTGCCTGAGCCCCCGGCTCCCTCGGGCAAGTCACCTAATGTCTCTGGCCTCAGTGCCCATCTCTTAACTGGGGTTGCTGGTAACGCTCCCTTTGTCTTGTCTAGTCAGGCTCTGACCTCATCAGGACAGGGGCTGTGTGTAGGCAGCACCCAGCACAATGGGGCCCGGATCTCCAGTGCTACCGTAACACAGAGAATATACCGTCCCTAAGAACAGAGGAGCTCAGCCTTTCAACCCTTTTCTCTCCTGGCCTGGCAGAAGGATGGGGACTGCCCAGGAGCGGCAGTGAGTTCAGCACTGAGCAGCCGTGTCCGGAAAGGTGCAGCTTTTCCAGGTAATCCAGGGGCTTGGCATTGCAGCCCCTACATCCACACGAGCTAAACCAGGACTCAGGCAGGCGGTATTGGGCTCACCCTAGTGCCGTGGGGACAGGGGTCGAGGGGTTGCAGCCTAGGAGCCCGACCCGGCCTCCTCCCCAAACTACCAATCCTATCCCTATGAATTATTATTATGAACCATTCATTATTAACAAGGGAACCTGGGGGTTCAAAGCGGCCTTTATATAGCTGCAAATCCCGGCTGTTCCAGCAGAGCGAGAGATTTACCTAGCGCCCGTCCTGGGGAGCTGTTTGCACAGGTTTCAATGGGATTACCATCAAAGGAAGATGGGGGAGTCTGCAGGTCCAGGTCCATCAGAAAGGACACAAGAGCCCACCTTTAATCTCTTAAGACCCTCTGTGCTTCTGTTTGGCTTGTCAGTGGTTTCTTTTCTCCCTAGTGGAGACAGGTGGCAGGGTGAGGAGAGCGGCAGCTTTGAAAGCATTAACAGCTTTGTTTTGTCCTGGCTCTTTCTACTAACAAAAGAGAGGAAGGAACCGACAGGGGGAAAATACCCTACTGCCGTCAAGGCCCAGTTCCGGAACAGATATGCCTGAACACCAGGTTTTGCCTCCGACTTCTGTACAGAGGAGCCACGGGGGTAAATAACCAGCCATTGAGGCTGCAGGGAACCAGCCGTGGAGACTCTTTTCTTATTCGGGAGCATATTGGGTCCCACCGTTAAGCAAGAGTTCAGGAAGTGCTGCACACACACACACGCACTCATGCACACAGCGGCATGGCCGGATAATCACTGTTGCAAACACACTGACCCCGGAGCTCTGGTGGCTAGAGCAATGGACTAGAAGTCAGGGATCTTGGGAATCTCCTCCCACCTCAGACGGAGAGCGTTATCTAGTGGCTAGCGCTCATTTCTCGGTCACTGACCTAGGTGGCCTTGGGGAAATTGCTTTACTTTCCCATGCCTCAGTTTCCCTATCTGGCAGGTGTGGAGCGTACCGCTGGCCAGGTGGATTGGGCAGCTGAGCTATATGGTGGCAGGTTGCCTTTGCTGACTCTGTAGGGTGGGCAGTTGAGATATTGGCCTGTAGGTTATCTGGGTGGACAAGCAGTTGCTCTAGGCTGGCAGGCAGGAGTGGCTAGGCCAGGCAGATTTCACTAGTCAATCTGTATGATGAGAGAATGGGGGAAGGAAGGAAGGAAGGACACAGCACACTATATACTTGTGATAAACAGACCCTCACCCTCAGGCGTGAGATGGAGCCTGCTCCGTCTAATGCAACAGTTATTATTCCAAACCACACATGAAAGGTAATTTTGAAATTGCACTTTCCATTGCCACCTCGGCTCCCGCAATCAAAGCTGCAGAAATCTACAAGGCGGGTAGCTACCAGAGGTGTCTAAAAATAAGGCAGGTCAAATGGGAAAGCAAACGAGCAGAGATGACGAGGGACAGACAGCCCCAGTACACACGCCATGCTGAGGAGACAGTGTTCAGACACTGCGAGGGAAGCGGGGGGGAGGGGGGGGGCGGAAGAGGGGGATGTACATTTGCTTGAGCTCCTGGGCCTCAAGTCTGGGGAGGGCTATTTCCCGCAGGTCTTTATCGTCTCATCATCTAAGGGACGGACGGGTATAATCAAATCCTAAATAAGAGGCAGGACCAAATTGGTCTTTCTTCCTCAGTGAGAGAACAATTTCTGGATCCTGCTAATCCTGCCTTGATCATCGGAGCACCAGAAAATACTAGACAGTCCCCTCTGCAAAAATGTCAACAGTTATTAAATCCTTAGCATGAACAACTGCATTTCTTCTTCTTTTTCTTCCCCCTCCTTCTCTTAACACCATTTTACAGTGACCTGATGAGAAGAGACAGTTTAAAAGCCGCAGCTCGATTATTATTATTAATTGGAGAACCTGGAAATTCACTGGGCAGAGGCCTGGAATAGACCAACCCCACCTGCACATGCTAAAATCAAGGGCTTTTCTATTCAGGGCCTAGCCATGGGTCTGTTCTTTTTCTTTACAATGTGTATCGCTGCCATGCGTAGTTATACCGCGGTGAGTCCTGGCCATTGCAGCAATAACTATCCTGCCTCATCCTATCTATGTGTCTATCCTCCTAGATCTTAATATACTGATCTATGTATCTATCTATCCATCCCCATTCACACCCTCTGTCTATCCACCTCGCTCTGCAGATCATCTCTCTCCCCATACATTCTCTCCATCACAAGGCATACTATTTATCTGTCTGTGTTTCTCTCTTATGCCTGCTGCCAGCAGCACTGCCTTTGTACCCTGCTGTACAGTGCAAATACAGTACAACTCCCACGGTGTAACTCCGACTAAGCAAGCAGTTCTGTGGTAAATATATATATTTAAAAATGCTGCCTGTATGCTTGTGTTACCCCCAGACCGGACAGGAAATGTCAGGAGAACAGGTTCCCCACCCAGTTGTTTAGATGAGGAGCACGCATCGATTTTCCTCTGAATGCCATTCCGCCCAGCAGGCACACAACTGAGCAGATAGTTCAATATCAGAACATCTTGAGATGGGTGAGCAGGGAAGGATTTAGCCAAGATCCTATCAAAGCTGGAGTCAGAGAAACGCTCAGGCCTGCATCTCATTAACTGGAGTTAGGTGAGTGTGAAGATGAGTTAAGGGCTACTGGATATTTGCTCTGTACTGAAGGAGATAGACCAAAGCTAAACTTTAAGCAGGGAAGGGGAGGGAAAAAAATGTTTTTATGTGGACCTGGGAATAAAAACAAACATGGATGAAAGGAAGGCTAGCTCTACTGATGGCCCCATAGGCAGCCTTCTGCCATTCTTGATAGGAGGCTTGACCTGACCCGGTCTATACAAGTCAGAAAAGTGCTGCAGAGGCTGTTGGCTAGAACCCCTTGATCATGTGAAGCCAGTACAATGACTTGTCTGAACCACACAAATGGGGCCCTGCAAAGCCAAGACTCTCCCTAGTGTTTTACCAGTCCTGGGTGGTTAGACTCAAGTGCATCTCAACTGGTGTCATTGTCTTCTGTGTTTTCTCCCAGTTTGCACTGGGAGACACAAGCATTCCAGTTGTCCAGGTTCAGCTTGTCCTCCTGACCCCACACCATGATGCAGAGCCACCCATTTAGAAATTACCCAAGAGCCACTGTTCTCAGAAAACTGAGCACTGTGGGAAAGATGCTTAAAGAAGTCCCAGAATGCACCAGTCCAGCCACGTTTGTAAGGGGCGCGGGGTGCTGACGTACCAAAATAGTTACATCAGAAACAGCACTGTGCGTGGCTGTGCAGAAAGATTACAAGCCAAGGAGACAGCTCCAGCCATTGGTTATTATCTGCTACTTGTACAACAGCAGTGCCCAGAGCCCCCAGCTGAAATCCAGGCTCTATGGCACTAGGTGATGTATAGACTCAATAAGGGACAGTCCCTGGCCCGAAGAGCGCACAGTCTGACTAGACAAGTCAGCTATTATCCCCATGTTACAGATGGAGAATCGAGGCACAGGGAGACGAAGTGATATGTCCAAGGTCACACAGGGAATCTGTGGCAGAGCGGCGAATAGAATTCCTGAGTCCTCAGCCTTAACCACAAAACTGTCCTTCCTCATCTCCTGCAGCGCCTGTCCCTGCAACAGACACTTTACTGAGTGCGGATGCAGTCGCCGTGACCCCAGGCCAAGCATCTTGTAGACACAGAGCTGGGTGTGTGAAAGGGAGCCGGCTGGTGAGAGATTTGGCCAGATGGTGTGCGAGATTAGAGGAATTTGGTTTTCTGAATGCAACAGAAACCTGGATGATCTAATATTGCTCCAGATGTGTGATCCATAGGGTGGGTTTGTTTGTTTTTTGCCAGGGACAGAGCCACGGTTGACTCCTTCCTGGAAAGAATTCTCTTTGCTTGGGGGGGGGTGCGCGGGGGGTGCATGAGGAGGCACAGCATACAGCTGGTTTGCCACTCCTCACCGGGTTTGTGCTACAAGTCACTGGAGAAACTTCCCACCGAGCTCTCCCGCCCCTGCAGCATGGCCGCATTCGGGCTGCGAAGATTAAAAAAATGCCTCTATTACAGGGATTATTATTGTAAGTAGGTTAAACCACCATTAACAATGCCAGCTACCCTAAGCAAAAATGCTTCTACTGGGAGACTGGCAATGAAAGCCAGATATTCCCCCTGCCCTCTGCATTATGACAAACTCCGTGACCTAAGGCAGATGTCCCTTGGCTCATTTCTCAGACAGACTAAAGAGCCTTATAAATAACGACTATTGTTCAAAGACTTCCATCTCTCGCTCACTCTGGGCCAGGTTCTGCTGCCTCTGCTCATGGTGACCAGCAGCATACTGCGTGAGTGTTAAATCCATGGAAATAGTCACGGAGTAAGGGTCACACAATCTGGTCCGCCCTCTACAGAGGGTAAGACATCTGCAGTCAGGTAGGTTTATAATGCTGTGCAACATAGCGAATTGGAACTTTATGGTGACAGCTGGGACAGAACTGCTTCCAAAGCACTGAGCTAACCTGCCACTTGACCTAAAAGAGAATCACCATTAGGGGGTATCAATATAGGTCCTATGACACCCTGATGAGCAGTTCTGACTCCATCCAGTAGAGGGGATAGCTTGCTGTAATACAGTTACATATAATAAGACATGGCTCACAGAGATTAGGCCCACAGATACAGATTTGGTTTGTGCTGGGTGCAAACTGGAGGCTGGATCAAAATGTGGAGTCAGGTTCATATTCAACGGAGCTGAAATTTCATGAGCAGTTCTCATGCGACCTTGTCCCATCCCAGGTCAGACAACTTGTGAGATCAGCTGTTCCAGAAAGACTGTTCATCACCTCATGCTGAAATCTCTTGAGAATGGCTTCTCTGCTGAGATTTGGGCCATATCAGAACCAGAGCCAGAAACAATCCCCTTTTGGTTTGGGATCCAATCCCAAAACAAGATGACAGAGGTGGTTTTAGGTCTGGGGAACTGACTCTAAACAATGCCCAAAATTGCAGGGGGTTCTGATTTTGGCCTGCCTCTCTGATAACATCCCCCAAGAGCGGACTGACCCTGCCCACTGCAGGAGCAGAGGACTGGGAGTATACATGTGGACTATATAGGCAGGAGAGAGACGTGGAATGCAAGGGAGCCCAATTCTCCACTAATGAGATACCACTGCGTGGCTGTGAGATATTGCAGCCGCGTGCAGTATCTTTGGGGGAACATATTGTGTTAAGTCAGTGTATGTATCACTGGGGGCCAGGGGCTGCATGAATGATTGTGTTCGGCTCCATGGGAGAGGGTTATCACAGCTCCGCCAGGAATCAAAAACAGGGAGGGGATTAAGGTGAGTCACTCAAGCTGTAAACACCTCTAGAGAGGTACTAGACCCAGGGGAGTTCAGCTGACTTCAGTTGGGCTGTGGGGGCTCAGCACTTGTGAAATCCAGGGCTCTAGCACTTCCCCTTATTCACCCCCAGGACCCGCCTGTGCTCACACCCGTGCAGGAATGTAGCAGCCTTGCACTCCCTTGCTGAGCACGGGCATAGTCTTTCAGGATCAAGGGCTGTGTGTGTGTGTGTGTGTGTGTGTGTGTGTGTGTGTGTGTTCAGGGAACTGAAGCAAAAAAACCAGAACCAGTGGAGTGTTGTCAACAGTGATTGAGCATAAAAATCTATATCCGAGCGGGACTGCAGCCAGACCTGTTAGCTACTGATGTGAGACAATCCAAATCATGGTCCGGATTGCTTGCTGTGATCAATCCTGACAGGTATTGTTCAGCGGATGTTGTTGAATGATGCTACTGGGATCAGCACGGGGATAGGGCCCGGTTTCTGTCCCTGCCATCTCAAAATGGCCGTGGCTCTCATTAGGGCCTGCAGCCTTCTAGAGAGGAGGCCGCTGGACAATAGGATGCTTTGGGGGAGGCTAATTAAAAAAGCAGCTCCAAAGGAGAAGCTTGTTTCATTCATCCTCTTCCAAGACTGTCTTGATGAAGACGGTCTTCAAAATAATCCATTGCTGTAGAGGCTGCTAGAGAAAGGGGACTCACCCCCTGGAGAGACCCTAAACCCATCTATTGCAGCCCCGACAGGTCTAACACAGGTGGAAACGGCTCTCTCTTTTTGCAATGCACCCCTTTTGGCCCCAGCCTGCAGCTGGCTGCTTGCCGGCTTGGTTCTGGCCAGCCTGCAGTCAGAACACCTGGATATCCTCATCAAAGCCCTTCTGACATGAAACAGAATCTGTGCATGCGGCAAGGTACCTGGGCGAGCTGCTGCCTGCGCTGTACCACAGCTCAGGCTAAGCTGGGAGAATTAGCGGTGGTTTGATAAGACATGTTCTCTATTAATACGTTACTGAGCTGGAAGGCTAATTATGCCCATATGCATCTTTGCACGTTAATGCTGACATGCAGCTCCAGCGAGCGTCAGCTGCCATCGCTCCCCCCTTCGGAGCAGAGGCTCTGCAGTGCTGAGGCACCTAGCGCTCAAGTGGGTGGGAAGGAGATGGGTTCGTGGTGGAAAGAATTATCCCTGAAAGGTGTTAAGGGTCTGGGGTCCTGGGCAGGGGCAAAAGGGGGTGGGAGAGTGTCGAGCTTGAGGCCACGTCTCTGGTTTATGGTGGGTTTCACCCTAACTAGCTGCTTGCACATGAAATTGTTTCATGCGATTAGGCAGGTAACGGCCCCGTAGAGCTGCACGTCTATATTTTACGCGGTAAACGGAAGCCCTGAAGCCAATCTCCCTGACACACACTCCTGATTTACACCCCAAGCCAGGCAGATAATTACATTTCAGTGTGATATATAAAAGGCAGCATGGGAAGCTTATGAAGAATTAACGCAGCTTTCTGCAATACCTGCTAAGTCAGAAGCGTCTGGTTAATCATTATTTTGCAGTAATCAAACAAACATTGACATAAAGAGGGACTAAGCAGCCTGATCTCTGGAGGGAACAGGGCTTGGCAGGAGAGCTCATGCCGATCTGAGGAGTTCAGGGGAGGACACTCGCTACTTGATCTCGGTTTCCATTTCTCAAGAAGCCTGCGTCACTTGTTAAAAAAAAAAATCTGCTAAACTTCTGAGAGACGTAGGTGACCGAGGAATTTGGAGATGGGTCAGAGGGGCTGGTGAGTTATTGGGGGGGGGGCGGGGAGGAAATCAGGGGCCTGACAGAGTAGATTCACTTGGGAGGAAGATCTAGATGCTGTCAGAAGGTGAGGAAGGGCCAAAATTCCGCTGGGGAAATTCGACAGGTGAGACTATGTTGATGGGGGACTGTGTTGGGAGGAAGACTATGCTGATGGGTCTAAGCCCTGTTCCCCGTTTAAGCCCCCCACTAGGAGGACCACTGCTTTCTTGAGTTCAGTCATCATTGGTGCCTGCCCTCTCCTTTGCCATCCCTACTGTTATCTGGGATGAAGGAGGGTTTCCGTACCAGTCAGTCATAACAGAGGCACATTTTGGAGAAGGCCAAGGTGAAAGAGTCATGGAGCCCATGACTGAGCCCAGGGGCCTGGGTAGATCTCCAAATCAGAGAACGTTCAGAGTCAAAGCTGGATTCTCCTTGTTCTCCTGCCCAAGGGGTAGCTCTGGAGAGGAGCTGGAATTCATTGGTGGAGCGAATCCAAGCAAGGAGTGAATTTCAGTGCAGAAGAGAATGGTCTGCCCGGCTAGGTCTGGGCCCATTACCAGAGCTGGGAAATCCCAAGGACTGAACAAGCACCTTAGCAAAATCAGGCCCTGTGAGCCTAGGAGCTCCAGGTCCATCCAAGCAGAGAAGAGAATCAGGGAGGTGCAGTGCATTACATTGACCGTTGCTGACTGTCTCGGGCCAGGGGGAGGATACAGAGCACTTCATCTCCTAGTGGTTCATAGCCCTTCAGCCTTGGCAGCCACTGCAATTCATCACTTAAAGCAAAGGAATATGTATTAGAAATGACAGACAGATTACACTCCGGGTACAGCCGGGCCTTCTTCATTTGGGTCTGGAATTGGTTTGAGGCTGCAGGGGACCTTGACAGTGATAAATAGTTGGCGCGGTGGACATAGCTGCCTTGCACTCCTGTCCTGGCAAGTGGAGGGGGCTTTTCATTATCATCATTTTATTAACCTCTCGGTGACAAGAGACCTCCGCTGTCATGTTGCATTTTGAGCTCCGGAAACCTGGAGTGAGTGACCAGCACAAGCAGAGCTCAGGAGATAGCTCCTCTAGGCTGTTTCCGCTTATGGGGGAGCCTCCAGGGCGGCAGGGGAAACTGGTGGGAAATATGAGATGTAGGAAGAGACATCAGCCCCCAAGGAGATGGTGGGAGAGGTTGAATAAGGAAAGCACCAGTTGATAGTAGAAGTTGAGCTGCCTCTGGCCCGGCTGCTGAATTGAGTTCACCTCCTCCAGCGCCCTCTAAGAAGAATGCCACGTCCGCTCCCACAAGCCACGGGAGCACGTCCCATTGGGGCTTGTGCCCCAGAGACTGTGTATCAAGACATGGGTGGGGCTTATGCACGAGGGGGAGGGGCCTATGCATAAGGAGGTGTGGTGACTGGATGAGTGCATGTCTCAGGGGACAGCGGTGCTGAGAGGGAGGTGTGGGAGACCTAAGCTGAGTGTGTGTGTGTGGCGGGGGTTGAGTGGGGTGAGGGTGGGAGTGAAGAGTGGACAGTGTGTGTATGTTAGAGTGAATAAATGAAGGCGAGATGCCGGAGTGGCCATGAAACTACAGGTGTTTTAGGTGTACTCACACAGAGCGCACGCTTTGGAGTGTGGGCGTTATAATTACACACACACACACACACACACACACGCTTGTTTTTCTATCTTTCTATAACAGGCTTTAAGGGCTTAGTGTTGCAATAGCAGACTGGAGTTTCAGCTGAGTTTTGGCCCCCATTGAACGAGTGTTAAAGTCTCAGCGTGGTTATTTTAAAATAAAGAAAGAATAATAATGATCTATTTGCGTATACTGACCACGCGCTTTGGTCTAATGCATCTCAATCAGCATTGTTAGCCTGATCAACCAGACAGCTCTGTGTGGAACATCAGGGCAAACAGTGCGTCATGTCTGAGGTGCACCAACAGAAATGCGCAAAGGGTTAGGACTGGAGCAGCAGGGGCTGCTGCAGGTCTTGCCTAAGGTTCACCCTCAGAGCCGCGTGTGTGAGCCGAAGGTGAGAAGCTAGGGTTGGAGCTGTCTGGGAGCGGCAGTTCTGTATTGCAGGCTATTGGCAGAGGGAAGCGAAGCCTGTGCTCTGCCTGCCTCTCCCAACATTGACTGGCCTCTTACGTTCCTGAGAAATGGCGAAATAATTAGCGTGATTTAAAAAAAAAAATTAATTACTTTTCACAAACTTTTCTGGGCATCGCTTGGACTTTGCCTCTTTAAAAGTCTCTGAGCCCCGTGAAAGTCGGCTCCGCACAATGCACTTTACATACTAATGGCATCTAATTCCCTGTCCGATAAAAGCAGAAGGGAAGATAAAAAGGCCGGCAGGCAAATAGGATTAATCGGGTGTCAGAGGTGCCTAATTAGAAAGAATGATGGACTGGAATGCAATGCACAGGAGGCAAGAGGCAGGCCAAGCTGTTCCTAACAGTTTCTTCTGTGTATTTAGATGCTTCCACTGTACACAATGCAAATGCCTGAACATCAACAAGTCACCTCTCTCCTGCTCTGGCCCTTCACCTGGAGAGTTCTGAAGCTTGGTGTACCTAACGCCATTTGTCATGGTGACAGGGAGAAGATGTAATCCATCCAGCGGCTGGTTGCATCCTGAAAAATCGATGCATTAAAGATCTGCCTTTCTTTCCTTCTCCATTTTCTTCCATTCTTTCTAACCTCTTATTCTTATTCAGGGAAACCTGACTGCCACCTCTGAACACCTGGGATTGAGTCTGCCAACATTCCCCATCTTTCTTCATCTCTGAGTCTCCGTGGCAGCCTATGCAGAGACATCATGTTGAACTAACTCTCTGGCCTCCTTCAAGGGCTGAGAGTTGGTGTCGCCATTAGACTTGCCCTATTATTGGTTGGCTCCATATCTAAGAAAGGCTCCTTGGGTGGCAGGGGGAGGGGAGAGACAGCTTGCCTTGGTGGACTAGTGATAGGAGGAAGAAGCACTCACCTATAGGTTACTAGTCCCAGTCTGGACCAGCTCAGTCGTGGCTGAATGGATGATGGCTACTTTGGTGGCTTCTAACTGAAATAAGTCTGGGGGTCTCAGCTAAGGAGATGTGTCCGCTTGGCACAAACCAGTGCCTTCTTATTGACACTCTCAGTAAAGAGGCAAATGGCTGAGTGGGTCTAGGGAAGTAGCTCCCGGTCTATATTGAGACATATTGGTTGGGGATAGCGTGGGGGCAGCTTGTGCTGTGGATTAAGAGGATTCCAGGTGATCCATCCAGCACCTTTCACCAGCGTCCACCTCCCTTAAGTTTACCTGGTCCCTGTTTAATACCTGTAGAATATATGTGTGACTTTTGTGCAAGCCCTGTGTGGCACTGGACAACATAGGCACCACATGTGAAATACCAGTGCCCCACACAGCGCCCTGCTTCCCTGTGTGCGGTGTGTGTTGCATTGGAGGTTTCCACAAAGAAGGGGGATGGGAAGGATTTTGTTATTATATGGTGGGGTTTCCAATCTCCTGCCCTACTTGGGGCCTATGAGCACATGAGTGGGACTAATTTCATTTCACCGAAAGCATTCAGTGAATCCCTTTCACCATGCAAAATCCATTGCATCCTTCTCATTAATCCCCCCAAGTACAGATACTTACTCCAGGCCTAATCCTCCTCTGCTATTGTGTCTCTCCACTGCAGCCTCTCTTCATCAGCTTAACAAATTCCTGCCATTTCAATAGAGGATCCAAAGCTGAACATGCCGGGCATTAGAGTGAACCCAAATCCCAGGGGTTGCTACGCCTTCTTCCCAGCCAGTCTCAGCCCCAGGGCCAGGCAGGGCCGAGTTCTGTAGCAGGATGGGAGGCAGAGGTCACCTGTGACATGAAAAAATTGCTTCCCCAGGAGCATGTGTCAGGTGAGACACAACACACTGTGCTGAGGCCAAATTAAAATTGATCGTGGCTTTGTTTGGTTTTTAGCCTGGGGTGGATTCTAGTTCAGGTCTGGAGACTATCTCCAGCTTCGAATGTGGCAATAATGTCCTTGAATCCAATTAAGGACCTTTCCAAAGTGTTTTGTTTGTGAGGCTCTACCCTTTGCTGCCGGTGGAACTCCATCCACCAATTTTAAACAGGCCCTCTCTGCCCATGGTTACTGAAGACCAAAGTAAGCACTGTGCTGACGACGTACCGCCCTCTGCAGCTGTCTCTGAGCCCTTCTCGATTCGTTAGAATGGCAACAATCGCAAGGGAGAGCGGCACTTGAGAAAATTCCTCCAAAGACTTTGTTTCAAACTCTGATGCTTTCCCTCCAGTTAGTTTCGCTTTCCTTTTCGTTAGAGCAGGTGGGACTGGGAGTTAGGACTCCTGGGTTCTATTCCTGAGTCTAGGAGACGGTGCTGTCAAGTGCTTAGAGCAGGTGATTGGAAGTCAGGACTCCTGGGTTCTAATTCCCATTTCTGCCACTGACTCAAGGTGAGAATTCAGCATCAAATCACTGAACCTTTCTGTCCATCCATCTGTAAAATGGGGAAATAATATTTGCTTTGTGATCTCCAGATGAAAGGCTGAAAGACTGGTATATTGCTATTCCTCTCTCCAGCAAATTGCATGGCGTTTTCTTTTCATCCATGTATTTTAAAAAAAGAGAGTCTGACAACTGTTTCCTAAATTTACCCCATGAAATAATTTTGGGTCCCTACTGGACCAGACCATTGCTCTCCACATCCAGTATCCTATTTGCAGAGGCAAATATCTGATGCATTAGGGGATCAATAAGTTCATACCCTGAAGCTTGAAATTTGATGACCATCCTCTCAACATGAACACTCCAAATATTAGCCGTGCTTGTAATGTACCTAGCCTCTACAAGATTTAATTTGATGATCTGTAAATTCCAGGGGCTCATATTGATCAGAGGGTTTCCATTTTTAAGTCACGTTTCCCATGTAAATGTTTCATTTGCTCCTGAAATGACTTTGATCTAGACTGAATTTTCTCTCTCTCGTTTTATTGTATTAGGGGCTCGTAATCCTGTTTTATGTCCTGGTGTCTCTTCAATAGGCCAAACCCCTTGTACACATTTGTTTTTCAGCATGGCATTTACACAGTGCTGCTGCGCCACAAGGGTTCTTCTGAAAGACAGATTCACAGTGGAAATTAAACACAAAAGACTAAATGCTCCTGGGGAGCCACGAGCGGCTGTGTTGCTTTATTTAATTTTTAAGACTATTTGGATGAACACAGCAATTTTTTCCCTTTGATTCTGTCTTTACAAAACGCCTCTGAGGAACCAGAGCGGCCTCCAGGCAGATGCAAATATATTTGTCTTTATTATAAAAGGGAGGAGTGGGGGGGAAAAAAAGCAAAACCAAACCAACAACAAATCCCCTGAAGTTAGCACCAGTGCAAATGTCAGAGACAGGAGGACTGTTTCTCATTCACAAAAATGTAATCGAAGTGTGTTGGCACATCAAATACGCCATGAAGCTGCATTCTAGGCAGAAGCTGGAAGAGCTCACCCTCCCTTAAGCACACAGCCTGGAGCGATGTCCTTTTCAGAATGCAGCGGCACATGTATAACTGGCGGTGCCCATAAAATATTGTGGCGCTGACTTGAAATGGATGGCAGACGTGCATGGCTGTGCATGAGGGGTGTGTTTCTAGGGACAGGTTGTGTAAGCAGGAGGAGATGTGGGGGTGTGTGCCAGGTGAATGAGGCATGTGTGGAAAGGCATAGAGCAGATTAGGAGAATATGTGGAGGAGGAGGGGTGTGCATGCAGAAGGAGATGTGTGTAGTGGGCAAGGTGTGTGTGCATGTGTTTGTGTGTATAGCAGTGTGCTGTAAACAAACAGTTCCCTTCTTAATCCTCAACAGAATACATAGGCCCTGAGACCGTATCCAAACTAAGCCTTCCTGGGATCTGGTACCTCCAGAACAATAACACATCACAAAAGCCAGGCCTACCATTCCTCCCTTGGCTGTGCCTAGGGCTTTCCTGCCAGACTCCTTCTGTCCTATCCCCCTAATTCCCTCTCAGGAGAGAGCCACTCCCACCTCCCTTGTATCCAGGCTGGATTTAATGAAACACAACTCATCAGCCAGACTGCCACAGCTCCAACCCCTGCTGACTGGGTGGTCAACAGACGATCCCCATCTCCCTGTTACATATGCATGTAAGGGCCTATGCATGGATGCTGGGGAAGGGGGGAAGGTGTGTTTTAACCCCCCAATCCAATGAGCACTTTATTAAAATGCAAACTGCAGAGCTGGTTTAGGAGTCATAAGACACAGGCTCAGCATGATCAAACCTACCTCTCCGTGTAACACTTCAATCTTTTCTTCCTCCCGATCTTTCAAAACAAGGTGCAGCTAACAAGACAATCATGTCCTGAGACAGCTAAAGCGGCCGCCAGCGCAGTCCGTGAATAAAGTATTTCACACTGACTGTAACATTTAAAGAGAAATCTCTCTCCAATCCACTAGCACTAGCCACTGGTAGTGAAATCTTGATGGAAGTCTCCTGGTTCATTCCTGTCAACAACTTGCTTGTTTCCACTGTGTATTTGTCTATGGCTTCCAGAGTTATGGATGTTATTAAGTTTGGATATTTTTATGGACTCACCCACTTACAATGTACAAGCAAAACAACCCTTTGTTCTAATTTAGTTTTTTTCTTTGCCTACATCCCATCAAGCAATTGCTAATAAATGACCAAATAAATGCATTCCGATTGAGCCGTAATGGAGAGAAATGCAGTGTCTAATGAACGGATCATTTGCACCCCAAGATTGTAAAGATGAATTACAGTGACACCTCTTCCAAACTCCTTTTAGTTTAAAATATTTCTCCTTGGGAAGAAACAAAAAAACAAAACAAAAAAAAAGCGCAGCATATGGATTTCACCGAGAAGGATCTGAACATGCACGAAACAGAACTGTCACAGCCAAAATTGCTTCATATATCATAGCCCAACACCGGGCAGATAATGGCAAACCAGTTCTGATCAGGGAGTGATTATTATTGCTGATTCCAAGCGTGATGCACAGAGCAGACAGCCTTACAGCTTGATTTTCTTAAATTGGGCTGACCTTGCAGCGTTGAGATTCACAATGGGTTTGCGTTGACCGGTAAAATGAGGTGCCAACATGATGGAGAAGTTATAAAAGAAGTCAATCATCTCTCTCCTCTCTCTTGCTTTTCTTTTTCAAACGAGAGTGTCTCTTTTCATGTCTTTGTTGAAGGTGTGCGTGGTAACAACCTGTCTTCCTGTCTGCTACTGTCGGCTTTCAAATTACCCCCAAATTACCGTGCCCCAATGGAAATGTGTGGTCAGGTGAGTTATCAGAACTCAGGCATTGGCAGAAATGGGAAGTGGAGTGGGGGAATTATGATTGGATCATTTATTTTAATGCCAGTCTGTTCTTCCCCGGATAATCTGGTGTGATATTCAAACATCAGTAATTTTCTGTCATGTGGCTTTTTTTTAAATTTGTTTCGCTAATGCAGGAAGAAAAGTTATTAATACAGAACCAAAAAGCAGCCTGATGCAAATGACTCATGAGTGGCGCGAACACGCGGGGGGATGAATTCCAGAAGGCTGCGCCCAGCCGGTTAGTGTTCGGCACTGGGCGGGAGCCCGTCATGTGTGAGAGTCTGATGACGATTCTGATGACACAGGAAAGAAAGAGCAATGTAATCGAATAAGAGAACATCTGGTCTTGGGGAAACAACCACGCAGCAGAGACTCAGAAGATCTGGATTCAAGTCCTGGCTTTGGCATAAACTCCCTGTGTGACCTGGCAAAGGTGCTGGGACAATTTGTATAATGGGGGGGGGGCTGAGAGCCATTGAACCAAACTGTAAACTCTGTATATGATGGAAACCACTTCCAGCCAGGGGGTGCGGCAGCACCTATGTCTTGGGCAAGTTATTTAATGTGTCTGTCTCAATATCCTGTCTGGACAATGGGGGTAATAATTCTTCCTTCCTTCCAACTTTGGTCTTGTTCTATTGTAAGCTCGTTAAGGTGGGGCTGTCTTTCACTATGTACAGTCCCTGCCACTAGGAGGCCACCAGATGCTATCGTAATACAAATAATTAACAACAAATGCTATGGCTGGAGATCGCTAAACATTACAACAACGTGTTGACATTTCAAACTGGTGGTGCCGGCAGAGACAGGATCCTGAGCTAGATGGACCACTGGTCTGATCTAGTCTGGAGATTGCTATGTGCCTATGGCAAGCATCTCATTCTTAAAGGACAAGGTCCTTTCCTGGAAGAGCTGACATCCCAAAGGGAAAGTGAGTTTCAAGGCAGCGCAGCCTGATGGAACACGATTCAGCTCCACCCAATGTGTATCTTAGGGATGCTTTGAAAAGGGAGCAAAAATCAGATTTCAACCTTCTTTGGGAGTTCATGTGCAAGCGGCAGACGATCCTGATGAGCGGTCACTGTCTCTCTTTGCATCCCCGTGGAACATAGTTATCAGGACCTGATCCTCCACCCACCTCAGGGTAAATCCAGAGTCGTTCAGTTGAAGTCCATGGATGGGGGAAATGAGACCCAATATGGTCTGTGGTGGTGGCTTGGATTCTAGCCGGTACTTCATGGATGCGCTCTAATTTGGTATCTCTGCTAAAGAAGCCAAGTGAGGCAATCTCACACATGCAGTGTAGTGATATCACAGGGCTGAAAAACAGCAGCTCCCCGCAGGGAGGGAAGGCCCATGTAAGCAGCTCAGGCCCGATCCCCTCCTCGTCTCCGAACAGGAAGGAAAGGTTGTGGAGATAGTTATATTTTGTCCCTGGTGCTGATGGACAGTTCCTTCCCAGGCTATGCTTTATCTGGGCAACACATGGTGCTGATGGACAGCTCTCAGCCTGCTAGGGAATCCGATACAGCAACAGTGCTCTGTGCATCCTCTTCTTGGGGGTGGAGAGGTGGGGTCCTAAGCTGAGCTGAGCTGGGCAGTTCTTCACAGCAGCTCTGTGGTCCCCAGAGTGTATTTTGTAGGAAGTCTGGCAGTGGGGTAGATATTCCCATAGAGGTATGAATGCAGCATGTATCCGGACAGTACCTAGGAACTGAAACTTTTAGGAACAAGAGCTAAGGACTTGCATTAGGAGCTAAGGTGGCCTGGCGGTTGGACAGGCCATGGAATTCTCTTCCACTAGAAATCAGGGTTTCCAGAGAGAGAGAGAGAGAGAGAGAGATTCTGGTGTATTTGACCCATCACAGTCTAAGAAGAAGAAATTGAACTTTAATCCTGGCTATTAAAAGGTTATCTAATTCCTGGCAACGCCAGGGAGGAGAAATCCTGACAGATACAGTGAAGTCTGAGGCCAGGAAAGTGCCATTGACACACAGTATAGACAAAGGAGACATTATTAAGGAAGAGTGAGCAGTGGAAAAGTTTCTTTTGCCTTTAAAAGCAAACCCTGGTAACTCCACATACTCTCTTCTCCATCAGTCTGGGCTCAGCCAGTGTCTCCTCCCTCCGCTTCTTAGCCATGGGTCAGTGAGCCTTGCATATTTAAATCAATATCATCTTTCTTTTAAAGTTTCACAGTGCTCATGTAATGCCAGTAAGTTCCTGTCCCGTTTCCCCCCCCCCCCACCTTCTTAAACCAAGGAGATATTATGGCAAGGAGTTCAGAAACACTACCTGCTATGAAAATCATCTCAGGGAAGGAATTGGATCTGGAATTATCTTCCCAAATACTGGATATCATCACTGCCAATGAATCAAGACTTGCTTCATTTTTGGTGGAGGGACAAACTGGTTTCACATCAGCGGCCTGCTCCCATCCCCACTTATACATGTTCTATTGCAGTTTAACACCACTACTTTCAATGGCAGGATTCCAGACTTACCCCAGTGTGAGCAAGAGGAAAATCAGACCCCCTAGACCAGGCTTTCATATGATCACAAGGCCACATTTTCCACGACACAGCACCCACAAGGGGGTCAATGTTCTCAAAAGGTCTCAGATCCCACTGAAGTGGCCAGATTTTCTAACAGGCTCAGCACACACCAGATCTGGTCAGATTTTCCCAAACTGGTCTCAGTGGGAGCTGAAGCATTCTGAAATTCTGGCCCTGATTGCAGGTGCTGAGCACAATTGGAAATCTTGGCCTATGTGTTAGCCTTGCCCAGTTCATCTCACCCACATGGATGATTTCGAAGAACGCGCTCATTTCAAGCCTGTGTGCTGCAGAACAGAGGGATCACAGGGTAATGGGGTATAGAACTTTTCACCACATGTGTGGATCTAGCCTGCAGTCAGAAGTGAATGACCAGAAAGTTGTTAGCAGACGCAATATGGTTTGATGACATCCATGAAATAAGTTGATGGACTCAGCCTGGTTGCTAGTGTCCGTGTTAGGAAAACACCATCACAATCCATGCCAACGGGAAGTCGCCGCAGAGAAGTTAAGGGCTGAATGGACTAAGAGGGTTGAACTAACCTCTAGGAAGGTCCCTTTAAATCAGGGTTACGTTACAGAGTGCACTATCATTCCCCTTGCTAATTTTGTACTCATACGGAGAGCTTCAGTCTCCAGTGCTTTTAATCTGACATTCCATTCACACACATTTAAAAAAGGCATCAAAATTGAATCAACTCTTTATAATGGTTCAAGGATTCTTGAGACACCAGTTCCCTGGGCCGAGCAAGCAAGCCACCGAGACTCTTGGGGGGGGGAGGGGAGTGCAAGTGAGTGAGCAAAATAATCCACGAATGAAAGTCCTGGGCACATGCATTCTTTGTAGCAGAGACAAGTCAAGTTGTAGTTCCCAAGCCTTCAAGCACTGAGAGAATTCATGTTCTTCAGTGATTGTTCATGTGAATCCCGGCTCCTCACTAAGACGTTCTGTGTCATTAATATAAATTTGTCTCCTGTATGCTTTTTCCTTGTGAAGCACAAACAGAGACACAACCCCCAAGATCTGCCACAATTTGTTATTGAGTTTGTAATATGTAATTGTGGGAATGATTATAATATTGCCAACTGGATTTCAGTTGTCCCCACACACGCAGACAGGCAAGCTGAAATAAGCAATGACAGGAAAATGTTCTTGTTTGCACACAAATACGTTAATAACTAGCAATTTCAGGCTGTAGGAAAAAGTAGGAAAAAAATAAGCTGAAGGACAAAAAAGCCACACATATTAAACTCAATGGGGAAGTTAACTCTAGCGATGGCAGTACTGTGGATTTGGAGTGGGACCTGGTGAATTACAAAAGAGATCCAATGAGTTAAAAAGAGTACATCCACTCTAGCCCCCTTACCTCCCCCCCATTTTGCATGCCTTTTAACACAACCATGAAATCACATTAATTTCTCTAATATATGCAATGCCATAAGTTACTTTTTAATCATTATGATCAAAATTTTGCTTAAAATTGAAGGCAGCTGCATTTGTTTCTGTCGGATATCATAATTGCAATTGTAAATTGGGAAACGTAATGTTTCCTGGTGCTGCTGTGAGTAATAGCTCTGAAATCATTATAGATAGGTAGATATAAATAAACCAGGAGATCTATAAAAATAAGCAAAAGCAAGTTAAAAGGATAATTTGCAGATCAAACAGGAATAGTGGAATAGGAATGCAGAAAAAATATTTCACTGCACAGTCAAAGTGTTCTTTAAATGTATTTGCACCATTACACAAAAAGGTAGGTAACAGAGAAAATTGCTCTACTAGAAAAATCAGAGTGGGGAATTAATGGGCAGGATGTATTTGCTGAGAATGTTGTTTTGTTTTTGTATTCACAGAAGAGAATTCAGCACCTCCCAGCAAGTTGTTCAAGGGCTCAAACTGCAGCCCAACAGCCAAATAAGGCCACCAGAATCCTCCTTGGCACGTTTGCTTTTTGGCTTGCCCTCTCCATGGATCTGATCTTGCAAAGTGCTTCTGGACACCTCCGTCTCCCACTGCTTAGCACCTTGTCAGGTGGGATGTGCAGACGATGATGAGAAAGCTGATCAGCGTCAGGTTTCTTTCGTTGGTGGGCACAAACAAGAAGCAAGGTGTTTTTTAAATACCAGGGAAGGTTTGAGTGAAATGGGGAGATGGTAGGACGAATGCGTGTGCCAGATCTCTGGTCCCCACTCCCAGTCCTTTGGGCTGAATCCCCAGCTGGCACAGAACTGGAATAGCCATCTCCATTCTCCCCTTTCCTGACACTGCTCGGGTACGTTGCATGTTCAGAGCACCTTGCACTCTGGCAGTCCCTGGGTGCATATGGGGATGGCATAAATGAGACAGTCTAACTTACACCAGGGGCTGAAGTGACCCGAGGATGGGGGGTGTGCTCATATTCTGTGCTGAGTTCATTTTGGCCACACTCAAAGATTTGGCCCTGCATATGCATTTCTATGCAATGATAGGTATGCTCCTGAGACTCCTAGCAAGTTGTGCTTGAACCCTTTGATCAAACAAAATTTCCTCCCAAATGCAGCATGAAATATGGAACTCAGGTACGCTGGTATAAATCCAGAGTAACTCCACATAAGACAATGTAGTTATTCCAGATTTGCAATAGTAGATGCATATTCTGGCTCATAGTGTGAGGATAACCACAGAAATAGTTGTGAAAAGCCCAGATTGTACCAGTCCTAGATACCACCCATTCATGTGCTCTGTAAAGGAAACACGGGAGGGTGAGGTGGGGAGGGGATTAATGGTGACTTACATGACAGTTTTGTAGATGTTTTCTGTTTTTCAAGACCCAAGAACTGGAAAATGGCCAACATCATGCCAGCATTTATCAGTAGTCCATGAGATACAGCAGGCAATTACAGTCCAGCCCATTTAACATCAGTACGTGGGGAAGGGATATTAGAAACAATTTTGTGAGATTTAGAAAGTGAACACTGTGAAAGGAATCGTTTAATTGGGGGATGCCAACATGGACTTATCAGGATGTGATCATCTGCTCAACTACCTCATTCTTTAGCTTCAAATACTGCGGCCACATTATTATTTCTTGAGTTCCACAGTAGAGGTTGTTCACTAAGGCGATGAGGCACAGGGTTGGGAGTGACACAGGTGGACGGGTAGATAGTTACCTGCCTGGGAAACAGGAAAGTGGCCAGCATTTTGACAATATACTGGAACATCTCCAGGTGGGAAGAAGCTACCAATGGAGCAGCTGACCCGGTGGCTTGTATTCATAATGTGAGCACAAGGTTAGAATGCAGAGATCACACATGACATTGAAGTTAGCTGCTGAGGCTAATGTCAGAGTCCCAAAGAAACAATGAGGAACAACGGAGGCCAAGATCCTCCAAGCCACGTAGAGAAATGGGCAGCCCGAATTAATAGGCCATTGACCTTCAAACCCATTGGGTGGCTTTGGAAACCCCAGTCTAAATATGTGGAACAGCTTTAAATGACTAGTTCAGATGATGGGGAAATGGGCAGACAAGCTCAGAAAATGAACGGCTGTGAATACTTCAAACGCTTAAACAGCGCAGAGGAAGGAGAAATATAGAGAGTCATGCGGGAGGAGGCTACAAGGAAGGATAATGGGATGAAATTAAATAGTAAATTACATCTGAAGATTGTATACACCCTCTCCCCACACTGAACTCTCTCCACCTTCTCTCCCCAGGCAAAGGGTCCTGTTTTAAACTCTGGGGTCACTAATCCTCAGCTGGCATAAAGTGGAGTTAGTGGCGCTACGTGGGTTGATACCAGCTGAGGATCTTTCCCTAGGACAGCATACAATCCATTAACCACACACGTCAAGCTGTGGAGTGCTCTCCCAAGGGAAGCAACACAAGTCCAGTCATTGGGAGCATTCAGAATTAACCCAGGTAAAGGACCAGTGATTTTACTGCAGGGAGTGATCCTGCATTGACCTGCAAGGGATGCACTGATTGGACTTACCCGTCTCTAATTTTTGTGATTCTATGGTCTGATTCATGGGGCAGGGTGAGAGAGAAAGCGTGGCCTCCGTAAGAGAGGGCAGCGTCAAATGAAGGGACCTAGGTCTCTGTGAGGGCCAGGAGCTGGAGGGAGCGAGATAGGAAGAGGTCATGGGGTAGCTGTGATCATTTTAGTGATGCCATGTGCATTCCAGAGACAGCAGGAGAAAGGCATGGGGATAGGCGTGAGGTTAGGGATGCTGGTGCAAGAGGGGTGGGGGTGCTGGCGGGGATGGGTGTGGGAGGTGAAGAGGATCGGGCCAGCCTCATCATGTTAATGAAATGCTTAGCTTACACACTCCCTCTGGCCTCCTTCTGCTAAGCCAGGGTAGCTTGGTGGGTACAGATCAGGGTCTCCTGTGCTCCCGGCCCTTTGTACCTTGCATGCAGCCATGCAGCACTGCATTTTGGTGCTGGACAGGATGTAATTCTGTGTGGCTGCTAAATACGTCCCCATTTTCCCTGCAGTGGGGAACATAGGACACACTGACCCTTCCCTCCCAGCCATTCAAAGTGTTCCTCTGCCTCTTTGACAGGCAGAGATGCAGAGCTCTTGGAAAACGGAGAGGCCTCTGGCACCCAATCCCTCCCTGCTCTGGCCTAGCAGGCCCCACGACTGTCTCCATGACCGGGCCTATGTGCGGAAGCCATGACAGGTGACTTGACCCCCTGCTGCACAGCCCTTGTGCCAATCTCCACAATCCGCAGCCCAAGACAGCTTAGACAAGAACGCCTTCATCTGTTAAATCTTCCATCGAACTCTAATGGCCCTGCTTCTCCTGTCCAACATCACTCAGCGTGACTCCCTAATTACTGTAATTAGGGAGCGCAGGAGAAACCTGTGTGGTGCTAAGGAGGCGCCATGCTCAGGAAATGGATTCTCACCATGGGCCAGGTCCATTAACAGGTCAGCAAGCCTGTCGCTTCCATCTCCCAGCGCAGACAGTGCTCTGACACCCCCGAGCTCGGGCAGCAAGGCTGAGAGGCCTCGGACAGGAATGTCAGCTGTGATGGACAGTTGCTGCCTCCAGACTCCTCTCGACTTCCTCCCATCACTTGCTTTT
This sequence comes from Chrysemys picta bellii, assembly GCF_011386835.1. Classification (NCBI taxonomy): domain Eukaryota; kingdom Metazoa; phylum Chordata; order Testudines; family Emydidae; genus Chrysemys; species Chrysemys picta. The sequence goes on along the minus strand of NC_088806.1, from coordinate 25,958,990 downwards.
AAAGCAAAACGCTTCCCCTACTCTGTGAAGGCCACTCTGTAATTGAAGACAATCACACCCAATGGATCCACCACACCTAGAGAGGGGGGTTGTTACCTCAGCTCCACTCATGGAAGGGCAGAGAGATGGCGTGAATTGCCCCAGGTCATGCAGGGAGTCTGAGGCAGAGACAGATCCCCGGAGGGCCAGTCCTATGCCTAACCTCAAGTCCAGCTTTCCACTATTATATTCTTACGGTCTGTCCAATTCAGGCAAACCCATCCTAGCCAGCAGCCCATCCGCACATGCTTCCCTCATTGGATTAACATGACAGTCACCTACAATCTTCCCTGGAACAGAACACATTTCACTCCACGCCTGTAGCAATGTCCATCTCCCTCACCCTTCGGAGGTTCACAGCAGCATTTCCTGCCAGGCGCAGCGTCTGCTAGGAGCCTTGCAAAGACAAGAATCGACTTGGTTTGCACTTCAATAGGTGCAATGGCCCTGGGAACATTCACATGAGCACTATACCTGGCCCATCCCATTGCACCAGTGAACTAGCTAACGCTCCGGCTCTGAGTTAATGAACCATAAATTCCAGCTTAATGAGTTTTATATGGAGGAGAATCATTAATATAATTAGTACTGATGTGAAAATGATGTTGCTCGAGCCTGAATGAGGAGGGAGTATTTTGGGGGCTGGAGGGGGCCAGAGGGGGGCGGGGCAGCTGGAGGAAGTGTTTTCTTCCCCGGCAGCGTTTCAGGGATTCTGTTCTCCCTGAGGAAGATGGCTTTGTATGTTCGTCGCAGATTTAACCTTGGCTCCCATCCGCCAAAAAGAATATATAGAGTGAGAACACAACGATATTAAAGCAAAGAGATCAACCGCCTCTGTTTGCCAGCTGAGATGTGGAATCTTTAATGTAGCACTTTACCACTCTGTCCTTTAATTTGGGGCCCTTTTTTTCTGATCCCTACACATAGCATGGTATTGTCTGGGCTCCTCGGTGTCTATTTTTTGCTCCTGCATGAAAAGATGTCTCTAAAGGCAGCTGTTTCAGAGATAAAATAACAGATCTTTGGCTTAAAAAAGAAAATCTATCTATCTATGAAATAAAGGGCCCAGCAGGATATGCTCTGTGCTAGGATAAGGGCTAATCAGAGCCTGATAAGTGTTTGAGATGGAAGCTTGGAAAGGCACTGTAAGTGTTGACCCTGCTTGCAGATCTGATGGCGGAAAAGAAATAAGATGAACTGGAATGAATGGGGCCCCAATCACCTTTGTACAAGCAGCCGTCTTTACCCCCCAATCCCCAGTCACCACAAGGCTCAGGGTCTGCAAAGTGTCTCTGCTGAACCTTGGTGTTCCAGCGGGGGGGTTTAAACTCAGACAGGGATGGTGCCAAGGGTATCCTGTGTTATATTGTTACACAGCAGCCGTGTTCAGCTGCTCTTCTCCTTCGTTTAAAGCGAATGCAGTGCTAATGATAGGTGCAAGACTGGAGCTCTGCAGGAGGAGCTATCAGTCAGCTCTCTCCATCCTGTCCCGGAATTCATATTCCAGATCCATCCCATCCTTGGCCCCTCTGCTGAGACACCCATCAAGGGGAACTCCTTGGGCCCATGCCATTCTCTGCGATGGCCTGCTAGCCACTGGGCTGAGGCCCTAGCAACTAGTCCCATGCAATCCCACAAACGGCCGCATGACGGCAACCTAGGGTGGAGTCACACCAGTGGCCTAGAAGTGATCATCCCCACCTCAAGCCTTTTGCTGTCTCCATCCCCGGGTGAATTGTTTCAAAGGACCAAGGTCTTTTTTATTTATATTTTTTTAAGAGAAGCTCTATCCCTGGGCAATGTAGCTTTCCCATTAAAATAGGCCCTGGAGATTTTTCATTTGCAGAGCTAGTGACTTGTGCTTAGAATTCCCTCACTGTGTGTTGGTCAGACCCATTTGGTAGTGCACATTCTAACCGTGTGCTAATTCCATGGTCAGCCGGGCCGGACTCCAAAGCAAATACACCCGCAAGGGCTTTCCGGGTGCTAGTTCGGGCACCGTAACACAGGGACAGATGCTTAGACCCTTCCTAGAGATGCAGGGCTACTCTACTGAGTCATCCGGCTGTCAGGATCTTCACTCCTTGCCTGCAGCTGCAAGGTAATTGCTGCTAAGTTGCAATGGTAGGTATTTCTTGTTAACGCCAGCCAGATATTTGAGAGAGGTTGGATAGTCTAACTCATAGGAAGAGGGAACTCGGGCTTCGCCTGGAGGAGGTCCTGCTGAGAAATCCTAGCTGTAGCCAAGCTTGGGGAGAACGCTTAGGCTGAAGTATGTTTGGTTGCGGTTATTACTGTAACTAATTTACATTACACTAGTGCCCAAGGGCCCCCCGTTAAAGATCAGACCTCTGTTGTGCCAGCTAGCTGGGGAAGTCCTATGGCCTGTGTCATGCGGGGGGTCAGACTAGATGATTGCAATGGTCCTTTCCGGCCTTGGAATTTGTGAATCTGGGAGTCACTACACAAACAAGCAAAACAGGGGCACCCCCTGTACCCCGTTGCTCACAATCTGGGGATATGGTAGGAGGATGAAGGGAAGGGGGTGAAGGAAGTGGGATACCATGCACAAGGTTGCAATCTCAGGTGTCATCTGAATGAGCGATAAAGCCAGTCCCCATGTAGGGAGAAGTTTACACATGCTGGATGGAGTCCAGACTCTGATCAGAGCAGGGCAGACACTCTGCTGCTCACAGGCGTGGTACACCTTTACCCACTCCCAGAAAGACACAGAACTCCACGCAGAAGAGCAGAGCATGCAGTCCCCGTCTGGGCACAGCCACCCCCCCTGCAGCTATGAAAAGAGGGTTTGGCTGAACGGCCATTCAACTTGCTCTGCATTTCCACTCCTGGATTTATAGGTTATAAAGTCCCAAAAGACCAGTGTGGTCATCTGCTTCGTCCTCCTGCATAACACCAGCCATAGGACTTCCCTGAGTTCGTTCCTGTTTGTACAAGAGCAGGGCTGTTACCACGCCACCCTAACTCGTGCTGCGTCCCAAGGACAGGGAACAAAGGGGATGAGACTTGGCTACATGTCCTGGAAAGGAATCGGACAAGCTGCGGTGTTGCAAATTTGCAAAGGGACCGGTTACTGGCGTGAGTTATTGCAATGTCCCTGAAGGCTGGCCATCGGAGGAATTTAACCTGACTGTGGGCAATGGGCCCACCACATTCAGGAGCTCATTTTATCCCATCCACAGGGTTACTGTAACCAGATATTGGACTTCAAAGGAAAATATCCGGAACCGTGTCTTCCCCCCACCTTTGTCCTCCCTCCATTGGGTTCTTTCTTGCTTGCTTTCTTTTTAATGGGGAATTCTACTATGCTGCCAGTTCCCCATGCAAATCAGGCAGTTGCTAGTTTCATATTAATCAGGGAAAGTGCCCCACCAGCTGGTGCAGGTCATGTGCTCATGGCAGTGCCAGGGGACGTTTGGAGTGGTCACGTCTCTGGTAAGAGAATGGATCCTGGAAGTCCGTGCTTTTCTGCTCCCTCCGCCATGATGCATGTAATGAAACAGGAGCAGAGATGGAGCAGTCTCCCCTCTCTCCGCCTTATGGCTAGGGGCACCAGCCTTCTCCCAATGTTCTCCAGGCAGCATGTCAGAACCAGACAGCGGCTGTCAAGCACCACCATGAAGCAGAGCCAGGGGTGCTACATTCATCATCCCAAATAGCCCTGCTTCGGGGAACAAAGCCACGCACCCACTGGCCCACCCAGTGCACCTATTTGGTCCCTGGTGCAGGCGATACCAGTCCTCCTCCCCCAGGGACTCCCAAAAAAGCCTGGGGTACAATGTGGTGAACCTGGTGGACCTTTCAGTTAGCCCGTTGCTGAGCAGACGCCAGCTCAGAGGAAGGCAAGGAGACCTTGAGGGAGGCTCCCACAAAGAAAGAGACACAGGGAAGACATATGGGATGGAGGTGGCACCTTCTCACCACGTCCTCCTCCCAGAGGGGACATGAACATAACCGTTCCCAGTCCTGGACAGAGACCTGTGTGGGTGTGTGATAAATAAAGGGGTGGGGTAGGTCCCTTTGAGGGACACCCAGCCAGCCAGTTACCTGTAAAATCCCTCTGGGTAGCTGTTCTCTGCTTGCTTTACCTGTAAAGGGTTAAAAAAGTCCCCCAGGTAAAGAAAAGCGGCACCTGACCAAAAGAGCCAATGGGAAGCCTAGAACTTTTTAAAATAAAAGGAAGCTTTCTGTTTGTGTCTGTGGTTGCTCTCTCGGGGCTGAAGAGACGGGGCAGCAGGAATGCTGTGTAATGGAAGTAAATCAGGAATGTTTAAGATGACGCGTTTAGGTTTATTTCTATTTATTTTTTAAGGCTTGTGGACTCTTCTGTGCTAACCCCAGATGCTTTTGTTTGCTTGTAACCTTTAAGCTGAACCCCCAGAAGCTAGTTTGGGTGCTTAATTTTTGGAATTGCTCTTTTAAAATCTAGCAAAAGCCTAAGTTCCAGATGTATTTTCTGTCTTTTTGTTTTTAATAAAAATTTAGCTGTTTTAAGAACAGGATTTGGATTGTTGTGTCCTAAGAGGTTTGTGCCTATGCTGTTTGATTAGCTGGTGGCAACAGCTAATTTCCTTTGTTTTCTTCTCAGCTCTTCCCCGGGGGGGAGGGGGGTGAAAGGGCTTGAGGGTACCCCACAGGGAGGAATTCCCAAGTGCTCCTTTCTGGGTCCAAGGGGTTTTTGCATTTGGGTGTTGGCAGCCGGGCCGGCTGCAGGCACCAGCCTAACAAGCAGGTGCTTGGGGCGGCTGCTCCAGAGGGGGGCGGCACGTCCCGGTATTCGGCGGCAATTCAGCGGACGGTCCCTCACTCCCGCTGGGAGCAAAAGACCTCCCGCCAAATTGCCACCGCAGATCGCGATCGCGGCTTTTTTTTTTTTCTTTTTTTTTGGCTGCTTGGGGCGGGCCAAAACCCTGGAGCCGGCCCTGGTTGGCAACATTTACCAAGCCAAGGTCAGAGAAAAGCTGTAACCTTGGGAGTTTAATACAAGCCTGGAGTGGCCAGTATTAATTTTTAGAATCCTTGCGGGCCCCCACCTCTGCACTCGAAGTGACAGAATGGGGAATCAGCCCTGACAGGGTATGTGTGTGTGTAGAGGCGGGGAAGGGATAAAGTGGAAAGCTTAATTGTGCAGTGAACGAGGTGTGGTCGGAGGGCCGAGACCAAGCGCCCAACACTAGTTTCATAGCAAAGAGACCAGGGAAACTGCTTTAACTCTTACATCACTTTTATTTAAGCTCTGTGGTCAGTCTTGTCCTTCAGAACAGCTCCATCAACCATCAGCCATCACCGCAGCAGGTAGGGCATTTCACCCCCAACTGGACAGGAGACACGGCTTCTAGTCTCGCACGAGGTAAGACACGGAAATAAAACACCGAAATCATCCACCCACCCACCCGCCTGTCGCTGGGACATGGGGGCTGCCGCCTCCCTCGCTGTGTATTCACATTCAGCCACCTTTCCTGTTCAATCCAAGCAACCATCCTTTACCTCCCCCACTAAGGACGGCACTGTTGCAGGAGCAGGTCCTTTGTCTATGCAGCCTATGCCAAGGTGTGGGCTTATCCTAGCTGGATGGAGACACCCCTGTCTGACATTGCTGAGGCTGGACCGCTACCTCTGGAAGGTCAAGACTTGGGCGCGGGGGGAAAAGTAGTGTGATCCCTTTGCTATGGGGTTGGGGAAGCTAGAAGATCTATGGGACAATTTATTTGAACCCATGAATACAGAGGAGCGAAATGAGGGCCTGGATCAGAACCATCCCTGGATTCGGCTTTGTAGAACCAAAACCCGATCAACCCAACCTCCCTCTCCATCTCCCGAAAGGTTTTACCCATCTCCACGTGGGGGCCGTGAAGGAATCTGGCAATACCACCAGACCTTCTGCTGCAGCACAGACAGAAGGTCCTCCTTTGTTTTGTGTGTCAAGAATAGGGGAGAAGGTAAAAAAGGCAGAGAGAGATCAAATGTTCCTAAGTTTAAAACATGCACTGGAAAAATCAGGCAGCTGGTTTCAGAGGCTGAATTTCTGTCTCGCTCTTTCTTTCTGGGGAGGATAGAAATCCTTTCGCTTTGCTGAAAAGCAAAGATTTCTGTGTCTTTTCTATGTGGACAGCTCGAATTCAAATTTGTCCAAGGCAACTGGACTTCCTTTGCATTGCCATGTGACACTGCGGTCTGCCTACATGTCGTCCCCTCACCCATCGTAGTACCGTCCTCCCCCAAAGACTGCAGAAGAGATGTCTAGCTACAGAGATGTCCTCTGCCCCCTCTCCCCTCCCGCATACAGTCCTTTCATCTGACATGATCCTTATGCACCTCAAGAGCTGATCATGTTGCTTTTGTTCTGCCTCTCATATATGTGCCCAGATCTGGGGTGAATGTGGAAACAGGCTTCCAATCAGACCCACTTTAATTCCTGCTAGCCTGGAGACATCCCCTTTCTTTTAGGAAGGGAGCCGGAGGGAATGGCCCTTGCCCATGTGTTCTCGTGGCTCAGCGGTGCAAGATTGCATCTCTCTGCAGGATGCAAAGACCCCAGGGGTTTTCCACCACCACATCTCCTTCTCTAAAGGATGGACTAAAGGCTGATTGGTAGAGGAGGCCAAAATACATTCCCATTGGCAGGGAACTGGCCAGTGATGGCAGTAGGTCTAGTTCAGAGCAAACCCGGCTCCGTGGCACGTTAAGAGGAAAGAGCAAGAGAGAGAGAGAGAGAGGTCTAGCATTTGAGTGGAGACAGGTGGCACTTGAGCTCGTTTGTGAAGGGAAGTGAATTGGCCAGTTCTCTGGGCAGAGGAGGCCGATCAATGAAGCGTGAACCCTAACAGTACCAAAGGATCCAAACCAGCAAAGATGAAAGGGAAAGGATTTCAAGACCCTGTGTCTGTGATTAGGGGGCCCATTGGCCCTTCCATGAGCTAGGTGCTACCATGGGCTGCCCCACCTGCTCCGCGTGCCAGCTAGGGGGCGTGCACACTTTGGGATGGCCGTAGACCAGGAAGAGCCGGTGCCCCCTTCCCTGATCTCTAGAGGCTGCCAACCTGGTCAGCACAAAGCAACAGAGCCATTCAGTCCGACAGAACCCACCCCAACCCCAACCGGCTCATCCATTTTCCTCTGCAGGGGGGAATGATGTCATCGCTACAGGCGGCCATGCTGTTTTCCCAAAACAGGATGTGGCGCTGCGCACAAGGAAAGGGTAGAGCCAGGTTTTGGGGGAAGTCCCAGGAGGCGTGGGCGGAGCCTGGTTCCTTCATGGCACGTTATTTCCTAATGGAAGCAGTCTCTCTCTTTCTCTCTTGATATCTACATATTTTAGCCTGCAGGAAATATATGAGGTAGTGTGGACACAGCCGTGCTTCTGTGTAAGTCAGGGAGTTGGGGGACAAGCAGGATGAGCTCAGAGACAAACCTCTGGGGTGGGAGCAAAGAAAGTACATAGAGCGACCTTCGCTTTTAGAACCAAACATACAAAAATAAAAGTGACCCAGTCTGTTTGCGAAGGCAGGAGCTGGGCTGACAGCATCTGATGTATTATTCCCCCCATGGGGCATCTTTAATACTGTGGTGGTTTCCTTTGCATTTGTGCAAGGAGCATTGGATACTGGTTTGGTGTTGGAGAACCAGGCAGATAGCTGGGGGCGCCTGGCTCACATGTCCTTGTGGATCAGCAGTGCGAGGTTGTGTATGTCTCCAGGATGCAAAAGAGACACCCCAAAATTAAGAAAAATAAGAGTCTGTTAACTGAAGACACGTCCCCTTGTGCATAACTGTCCATTCTTTGTCTCTCCCATGCTGTACCTGGGTGGAAAAGGTTAGAAATATCCCTGAAGCCAACTATTCTCCAAGACTTTTTTTCCTCTTGTTCCTCTTCTTCTTTTCTTTTTTTCTAATACAAGTGAACAAGGAGGTGACGTGGAGATGAATTCTCTTATTTAAAACACTTGGTGGTTGCAGGAACTTACACTTTCATATACATACACACGCACACACTCCAAATATCAAAAAATTCACAGTCCAAAACTAAGACGATTTAAAAAAAGTTAAAAGGCCAGATTCTGTGTTGGCTTTTATCCTTCATTAAGAGCAAGAAGATTACCTGAAATTCTGATTTGTTTTCTGTATTCTGCCTGAGTTCACTTTAAAATTCCAATCAACAGGTGCACAGACGGACCTGGGGTGAGCTTTAGACTTTTGGAAAAGAAAATGATGGCGTGTATATCTCCATATTTTTCCTAATTAGAGATTTATTTTTCTTTTGGTTTCAGGTTATATGATAGAAAGTTCTAGGAAGATGTTCCAGAATCCATTGTCTTTCCTGTGCCCAAATTCAGTTCCCACACCCTCTGGGTTGGGAAGAGTCAATGCAAGAAGTTGGGAGCGGGGCAAAAAAAAAAAAATCTCTTCTGCTCTGGGGCTGGTTCTGAGCCTCTTTCATTGCAAATGTCACATCATTACATTTGGTTCAGAAATCTTTACCGTTTGGCTCTTTGAATAGGGCTCCCGGTCCCAAACGGTATTTTCAAACAAGAGAGTTGCAGACGCAGACCCGGGCCCTGGCTGGGAAGTTTCAAAGTAGTACAGAGATCATTTTGTTTGGAAGTAAAGTAGAGTTGGGAATTTTAGACACGGTGTAACAAGGTTTGTGAAGGAATCCGCTCCAGGATCCTCTTGTGTAAATGGTGTAAAAATTGACACTAGGGAACACAGACACTTGAGTGGGTGTGGGACATTCCATCCAACAGAGGGCAGTGGTGCACCCACCCAGCCGTCCACTGACACACACGCGCATGCACATAGCCAGCTCGCTACTGGAGAGTGATGGGGCCAAAATTAGAGAAAAAAAAAAGATGCAAACAAGGGGAAAACGTCAGTGTATGACACATAGAAGAAGGTAGAGAGTTCCCTTGAGCACTAATGAGCAGGCAGATACTTAACCTAATCATGTCAATTACAATTGCACCAAAATTTAAAAACAGGAAAACCCAAACAAAAATTCTCAGTGGCTGGGGAGAAATCAAAGGCCTTGGTTAATACGTGAAAGGTCAGGAGATGTGAAGAATTGGCTTCTTTGCTTTTGCTTGACTGTGTGCTGTTGTTTTAAACATACTGTTCCTTAGGACAGATGTATGGTGCCCGGGAACCTGGTGGCGGGCAGCAAAAGGAGACATCAGCACGGTGAGGATACAGATCTTCTGGGAGGTATGATAAGGGGTTATAGACACGGGGTATTTTCTCCAGATATTGATCTTCAGGTGAGCAACAGCAGGTCAGGTGATCACTCGCATCCGGTATCTCTGAGTGACACTTTCCAAAGTTCTGGGAGAAGAGACAAAGTCAGTGAATAGAATCATGCAGCTAAAATGCAGTAACAGGCAGTGCTATCTAACTCCCTGTGAGATACCCTCAAATAATGAATAGCGGCAGGGGAAATAATGGAGCTCTGTTGGGTTTTTTTGCAAAAAACAAACTTCACATTTCAACCTGGGCCGTTTTGGCACTGAGAAATTTCTGCCTCACCCCCAAATATGCCCATTTTCCCCATGAAAATTTGCATACTTTGTTCCCAGTCCTGCAAATCCTTTCCCAAGGGCTTAATTTTACACAGGTGAGTTTCAATGGGATGATTCACATGTGTAATATTTACCTTAGGAAGGAAACGCATAAGAAGGGGCATGATAAAAGCATAGATAATAGAGACAGGTGTAGAGAAGGGAGATGGGGAGCTTCTGTCCTCCCTGTCTCATGACACAAAAACCAGGGACGGTCAATGAAATTAAAAGGTGGCAAAATTCAAAACAGATCAAAGGAACTCCTTTTTCATGCAGTGCATAATCAGACTGACACACCCTGCCACTGGATGTCATTGAGGTCTTGAGCTTAGCCACACTGAAAAAAGGAGCGTACATTTATACAGACAACAAGAATAGCCAGAATTAAAACAGTTAAATGCTAACAAACATTTTGGGACCAATATTAGATCTCATGCTTCAGAGCTTAAACCAATCTACTCCTATAAGGATTTAGGAGAAGCCCTCGTGTGCGGGACAGATTGTCTCAGATCTACCTAATGCAGGATTCTTATACACCTTCCTCTGGTGCTAGTTACCGTCAGAGACTGGATACTGCACTAGATGGATCTGGAATCTAATCCAGTCTGGTTATGTCTATGTTCCTTTGTAAAGTGTGTTTGCAGGATCAGGCCTTGGAGAGTGAAATGGTTTATTGTCCAAATAAACCTGCATATCCTTATGCACGTGCTTAACTTTATGCACTGGAGCAGTTCCATTGAAATCACTGGGACTACTCACGTGAGTAACACTAATTGTGTATGTCAGGTTTGCAGGGTTGGGGCTACAGTGTTGAGAACTGAAATGTCCAATTTGGAAAAATATCATGGATTTGGCTCGGACACAAGACCATTTCTTTCAAAGTGGGAAAACAGACCCAATCTTTCCTCCATAAAATGGTTCATTTCTTCCCGGGGCAGAGGGAGGGAGGAAGGGAGAAGAATGCAGTGCTGCTCAGATATTTTGCGAAATCTGGTTCTTTTCTGCAAGCCCTGAACAAAATGCAAACGCTTTGAATTCCAAGGTGCTTGAGTTTTTGTTGTGATTGCTTTGCCCAGTTGTTAATAACAAATGACAATCAAATGTCACTTGTTCTAGTGCAAAATCACCAAGATCTTTCTTTGCTGGGTTTTCTGCGAAACAAAAGGGATGATTGGAAAGAACATCCGCTAATGCTCAGCTCCCTCCCCTCTGCTCGTGTGTGTGTGTGTGTGGGGGGGGGAACAGAACCAGCCTGTTCAGTGCCCCAGGGAAATGCAAAGTCTTCACACGCCCTCCCTTAGGGGTGGCAGTGGATTGGAATGATTCCTTCCTGCCCACACATTTCTCTATTGTTTTGAAACCCTGCAAGCTGATCTTGGTGAAGCATCTAGTGGGGACATCTCTTTGCATCCCAGGCACCATTACAACGATGTGGGTACGTCAATTGCCTTCAGCTCCTGCTTCCTGTTCTTTGGTCTCAGTACATTTAAAAGGACACCTGACAGCTCTTTTTCCTATTAGGCAAAGACTGGCTTATCTGCTACATTTGGGGCTCAAGAGGCCCTACTCCTGCTTTGGTTTTCCATCCAAGGGCTAGCTCCCTCGGGGTGGTGTTCTTCCTGGCTAACTGATTTGCTGAAAGGCATTCAAGGGAGTGAGTGGGCCAGCTTTGATGTGTCACACACCAAAAACGAGGGCTTTCTTTCTCTCAGAGACACCGCCCTGCATTTAAAAATAACACCCTCAAATCTTGACCCATCCAAATCTCTGTTGTTCCACACCCTCATAGGGGCAGGGGTTGTCTTGTGGGTCCAGTGCTTAGTGCAATGGGGCCCTGCTCCTTGATTGGGGCCCCCGGTGCTACTACAACACAAATTAGATATAGAGTCGAGCCCTTTACTTCCCTGAAGCCTCTTTTATCCAAATTCATTGTTCTCCATTCTATTGAGGTTTGGACTACAACAGAGCATTATCTGCTGGGGGAGGGTCCCTGCGTGGTTCTGATACTACAAAGGCTGATCAAATATTGAGCACCCTGGCCTATGTTCTTTTAAAACGGTTGCAAAATGGATGCAGTTATCGGCAGCACCAGACAGGGAGCCGTTCACTGGCCGTAGCCAAGGTGCATGCACATCACACACCCATTCATGCAAACTCTGGCTCATCCTCCTCCCTTTTCCCCAGTTCATCTCAGTTTAGGCAGGGGAAATCAGGACAAGGGAAGGAGAGGGGAAGAGAGATCAATGCTGCCTACACTATTGGCAGATTATCTCCAATGGTTTTTCCACCTTGCTTTATGCTGAGCTGCTCCGGGCAGGAAGGGGTCAAGGAAGCAACCCAGGCCAGCCTGCCAATTGTGATCCTTTGGGTTTTCAAGCATCCTGAATTATCTTTTGGACAATCCTCTGCCTGTCTGGTGAACCAGTAGCATCTATAACCCATGGCAACCAGAACACAACACTCCCATGAAACAATGCAGCATCCTAGATTAAAGGAACATTCTCCTCTCCAGGAAGAGAGCAGCCTGCAATCATTTTTTATGCATGGGCTTTGCTTTTGGCCTGGCTGAAATGCAACTTTGTCTTGGCCCCATCCCTTGCCACAGGGTGGAAATCCCCAAAATGGCGCCATTCAGTGCTAGGATTTGGATCCTCAAGAAGAAAAGCCTGAAGGAACAGAAAGAACCTCTCAGCCCTCTCTCTGCCAGCTCCCGGATAAATATTTCACCAGGCTGCTTTAAAAAAATAATATATATCCAGAAAACAAAATGTCGTTAATGATTTATTGATGGCTCTACAAAGCTGAACTAATGTGCGAGGCAGCAAACAACCTGGAGAGCTGCATGTTCTCCAAGCAATTTCAGGGGCCAGGGAGTGGCAGGAAAGGGGTGGGCGGCTTCTGGGAGTAATGGGTTGCAATTAAGGGATGGAAGATTATGCTGAACATCAGGAAAACCACTCAGCCTGTGCAATGGTCTCCCCAGGAGAAGGGGAGGAACCCTGTTGCTTGAGACATTTAAAGCACCAGGGAAGGCGCTGTAGGGAATGATCCTCTGTTAGGCAGGAGATGGATAGGATCATAATCAAGCCTTAATTGCTACAAGTCCATTAAGGTTTGCCACACAAAGTCCCCCTGAGCTTCAGTTGGCCCCCTGAAGCCCCACGTGGTCTGGCAGTCAGCCACACAGCTGTTTCGGTGCCCTTTCTGTGGCGGTGTCAGTAAATATTAAAAGACTGGAACCCAAAGCCCAGGCCTATAGGACAGGAACAGTCACACCCAGCCCAGGGGTCAGTATCTGTACCACAAGGGCAAACACAGGAGTGCAGCAGGTCCTTGCATAAAGGGTGCTATTAGCACACACATCTCAAGCAATCACACAGCAGGGACTGAGAACAGCTGCCAGGGGAGAACTATTGCTGATCAGATAAGCAATTCTTCTGCTTCTACAGAACATGCTCCTATCTCAAGCTAGCTCCCTGCCTACCTCTAACTGCTCAAGACTCTGAACCCAACCTATCCACCTCCCACCATGTAAAGGGGAGGCAGGCCTTTCCTCCTCCCTCTTTAGAGCCAGGGTCATTAATCAGTCCCTGCACTTGCTGCTGAGAACCCTTGATCAGCCTCACCTGGAAGGCACTTGCTTCCATGCCTGCCAGCTGAGCCAGTCCGCTTGCAGAGGCAGAAATCCCTATCTGAGCAAGGATTTTAACCCCTTCCCGGCCAAGAAGTGGTCAGGGTTTGCCCACCTTACCAGACTGGGGATGTTTGTAGCAAGGGACGCCACCACCCAGTGCGTGGGCAGATGTGCCGTGGCGGGCACAACCCTGGAACTATGGGCAAGGAGGTCTATAATATTAATCCCAGCCGGAGTTGTGCATCCCGTGTGGCACAGGCGTTTGTGCCAGAGTAGGGTGCAAATGGGTATGTCAGAACTGGGCCTACAAAGGGATTCATTAGCATGCGGGGTGACAGGCATAGTGCAAAGGAGTGGCTTACCCTCGCACAGCACAGAGACATTAGAAACGTGCTTCCTTAACTGGGTCTTATGGCCTGGTGGTGGCTGGAGCTGAGCTAGGGATGCAGGAAGACACTGGAACACAACACAGCTGAGCATTGCGCCCGGAGAAACACAGGGGAGCTGATGGGGATACACCCCAAAACGCTGATAACCTGGGGAAGGATCCCAAGGAACAATGAGGGTCTGATTTAGGGACCCTGAACCATGCTGAGAGGCCAATGCTGAGGCCTCAGTAATTGGCTAGTCCACGGACACCCAAGTGGCTAGTACAATGACAGCAAAGCTATTATGATGTAGCCCAGAGCAGGGATCCTGAGACATACCCCAGGGCTAGGGCCCTGAGTTATAGTGAGAAATCTTTATGGATCTGCTGCAAAGACCATTGGAAAACCATGGAGCTGGGCCTAAATCAACCCCTCAAGGACCCATGAAAACTGGGGGCTTCCCACTGCAGATTGAAATGTGCTGCCTATTGCCCATCACTAGAAATACCAATACCCAATAGAGCTGCAAGAGATGGCCAAGTTACAGGGCTTGCTCCTCCACTGCCAAGCTCATTGGGCCCAATTTGCCATTGCCCTGCAGCTTGCATTGCCATTTATCCTGATGTAAGGCACTCCCAGGCTGAGCCGTGCATTGCACGTGGTGGCATAGGCACTGAGGCAGCATTGTGTGCTGTTGCACCAGTGCACTGTGCACAGGTGTAGGTGATCACCCAAGGCACAGGGCAACAGACGATCAGCCACCTTGTGGCCGCTTTTCCACCTGAGCAAGGTGGGTGCAAGAACACTGCCATCCTGCCTTGGTAGCACTGTGTGACCACAGCAAGGCAGACCAGATTTTGGAGCTTAGGGGAGAAAAAAGCATTCCCTGGGCCCTCACACCTTCCTTAAGCCTGAGAATTCAGAAGCCAAGACTGCTCGCCACTTTGCTCACTTTCAAGTAGCAGGAGGGAAGGGGATTGCACACATCCTGTGTTTATTACCAGCTCTGACAGCCAGTGCCCTGCGAATCTCTCCCTTGTCCCTCTGTGACATTTCTGCAACCTTATTTACCTCCAACAAAGTTTGAAATGAAATTATGGCTAATTAAATTTAGCTGCTACACGAATTTTTCCCCCACCTCTTGTGTCTGCTCTCCCCGCCTTCACCTCTGATGCAATTCCATATAACGCTTATGTTAGCTGGGATATTTATTTTAAATCATTTTAAAGAAACTGATTAAGTAGGGTGTCAAAAAGCCATCCATTTCAAACAGCCCGGCAGATTAGTATTAAACTGCCTTTGTTTGATTAACATGTTCTAATTCAGTTTCTCAGTCACTCTAGTTCCATCATCCCTCCCCTCCCCCCCCCTTGGAGCTCTTCTCACATCTGAAAGTCACTCCTTAAGCATAGTTATTAGTGCTGTGAATTGTTTTTCCCTTGTGACCTGGTAATCACCAATAAATCTGTTCATCCCTTGCCAGGAATGAATTCTAACCCGGACGAAGGAGGGGATGGGAGGGGGAAAGATATTGGCCAAGATCTTGAGGTTTGGTTAACTTCATTTCCATGAAAATCAGAAGCAGGAAAGACAGGATGACAAGTGGGGAATATCTGGAGAGGGCTCTGTGCCATCTGGCCATACCCAAAACATTATCACTCCCCTGCAGTGGGATTTGAACACAGGACCTTCTACACGGCTAGCTACCATTTGAGCTAATGGAATAGCTGCATTAGCCATAGGCTATTATCCTCTATTGGGCCAGCCATGGCTAGAGGAAGGGACAGATGCAATAAATTATCCTTTGTTAGCATACTAGTTGTTTTCCCTTTACAGGCAGCTACTCTGGACCATGTGAGGTTAGCTAGAGTTCAAGTCTACTTTTCTAACAATATCCTCACAAGCCACGAACGGGATTTGAACCCCAGGATCTACAGACTACTGAAACTGAAGCAACAACTCTACTAACCAATAGCAGGAAGAGGTGATTATCCTCTAGGGGACCAGCCACTAGCAAGGGATGCTAGCGATATACACCATGTTGCATCCTTACCAATGGGAATTACTGACCGGTTGGGCGATCCCCATAGCACTGGGAAACAGATATTAGACTCAAGCAGTTGCCAAAATACTGGCGTCTTGCATCAGTTTCCCCACTGTGTTTATAAACTGATTCCTCAGCACTTTTAGAGCTCTTTTCATCTTCAACGTGCTGCACAGACTTTAGCTAATTCTCACAGCACTGCTGCTCGTTTGACACCTTATCTATCACAGAGCTCCTTGATTGCTCACCACACCGGGTATATAGTGAGTAATAGCTGCAAGGAGCAGGGAGAGGGGCTGGGACCAAGAGAACTGGGTTCTCATGAGCAATTGATTCTCTTTGGGCTCTTGGATTCAGACCCAGAGGGTGGATCTGAGGTTTGGTTAGGAGGGGCAATGAGGAGCACACAAATTATTCACGCTGGAAGCTCAGCGCTGCAGGATTCCTTGCCGAGGCTTGGTCTCCACTTAAAATGCTACAGCTGCAGTTCTGCTGCCGGAGCGCTTCAGGGTAGCCCCTCGGTACAGAGATGGGAGGGGTTCTCCCGTCCGTGTAGGTAATCCACCTCCCCAAGAGGTGGTAGCTAGGTGGATAGAAGAATTCTTCCCTTCACTGAGCACTGTCTACACCGGGGGGGGTCAGCATAGCTCCGTCTTGGGGTGTGCGTGTGGATTTTTCACACCCCTGAGCGACAAAGCTAGGCCAATGTCAGTTTTCAGTGTAGACCAGCCCTAAGTCTAGCATAGCTATTCATCTGGCCCCATTGCTGCAGTATCTGACTGCCTCACGTGCCCTAATGGATTGGGCGTCGGGGCAGGGCTATTAACCCCACTCGAAAGGTGGGGAATGAGGCCCAGATTGCAGTGGGAGTTAGGCAACTAATTACCTTCAAAAATCTAGGCCTAAGTCACTTGCCCAAGATCACTGTCACTGCTGAGAGTTTGGATTTCTGGTGTTCATCATTTCTGAGCCCCAAAGGATGCCAAGCGCAGGGAATTCGGGGATGGAAATGAAAGGCCTGCGCTGAATAGGGGCAAGGGTTCAGGGGTTGATGGTGCTGAAGTATCATGATCCATTTGGATGCATCCAAACAGCAGTAGTGGCTAGTGCAGTGGGCGGGGACTCAGGAGACCCAGGAGGGTCTATTCCTAACTCTGCCACTGGCCTGCTGGGTGACCTTGGGCAAGTTACTGTGCCTCTCCATTCCTCAGTTTCCCCACCTGTAAAATAGGAATAATGTAATTGGTAGAGCACTTTGAGATCTATGGATGAAAAGCACCATCAAAGCTAGGTATTATTAAAATGGAACTGGAAAACTGGCTTCTACTGTTCTTGGGTGCAGCCTGGATTTGTGGATTCAAATCCAACCCCTTTAACCACGAAGGGGTTCACATCTGAGGTTCTGGTTCTGGCCTGTCTCTGGGTCTGCTGGTACTTGGACAGCAGGCCTGGGAGTCTGCCTCCTGGTTTCATTTCCTCCTGTCACGTTGGGGTCTTGGAATCTGTCTCGTGATCTGAGCCGTCCACATAACAGGGACGAGATGGGAAATTCTCAAGGTGAAGATTTTTTTTTTTTTAATAAAAGCATCAAAAGTGAACCCCAGCCCACGCTGTGTCTGAGTGGGGAGATTTTGCTGCGGTGAGATTACACTTTCAAAGCACCATATGACCGGCTTTATTTTTCCTTCAGAGAAACCAGGAGGCTTTCCAAATTTGGATTTGGCGGATTACTGTCCTTGCGCTGGCAAGAAAATCCCCCACCCCGGGAAGAAAAGGCAAGACCTCCCAAGATGGATTAGAGAACGCTCCCCTTCTTTATAGCTCCGAGAACAGCCTCCCGTTGCAGCGCAAGAATCCTTTGCGAAAGGAGGGGATAAAGGGTGGGTAGATCTCTGCTTTCAAACCTCTCACCTTTTCCTGGGCTCCCTGCTCAGTGTAACTATAACGTGCGAGGCTGTGCAAGGGGGTCAGAGTTAGGAGCTCGGGGTGGGAGCAGAGGGGAAGGAGGGCAGGGGTCCACAGTGGAATCTCTCGCTTGTTTCCCCTCTGCCTGCCAGCCCCTCATGAAGGGGAAATGACGCTTAGCCTGCAGCTGCCTTTCGGAAGCTGCAAAGGGTGGATAGTATCAGAGGGTGGAAATTCAGCTCTGCTCATTTCGCCAGGGATGGGTTTGGCCCCCCTGGATTATGCCGCATGGATCTCGCCTGCGCCTCCAATAGGGCTCTCGAGCCTGTAGGAAGAATAGGTTTGGATCAGGTGCTGTAGGAATGGCTGACAAAGGGCACGCTGGAATGAGATGCCATGTCCCACAGGGCATGCCACTGTGGGATCTAGGAGCCAGCAGGGAGGAATACACTCAGGCCAGCCGCCTGGCACAAAGACATGGCTCTACCTGGAGGTGACCTGAGGGGGCCGAGACTCACGTCTCCATGGGGGTCTGTGTCAAAGTGTGAACCCCAGCCTGGTGAGGAGCACGTCAGAGATGTGAAGCCCAGTGGGTCACAGGGATCCTGGTGAGCCTACACGATGTGCAGTGTGCCAGTGACAGTGCCGAGTGTGTCGGAGGGAAGCAGGGTCTGGGGTGGCGCACCACAAGGAGGGAACGCAGGACCCAATGTGGGGCACGTGGGAGAGGGATACGGGGTGGGGCACCTTAAAGGGGGAGAGACATGCAATATTCCTGGGCCAGCCTAGAGCATATCATGCCCAGATCTCTGCCACTACCAACGGCCCAGCGGGGAACGTGTCACAGCGAGGGAGGCTGGTTCTGATTAAAGGCACCGTCTCTGTTGCCTGTTGGTGCCAGCTCCTAAGAAATCCTGGGTGGTGGAGCCCTCTGCTTGTCAGCCTGGGTGGGTGCTGGGACCCAATCTATCCCTACAGCACCAGGGCAGGACTGGATTCAAGAGGCCCAGTCCACCTTCCATCCCAGTAATGGTAACTGAGGGGCCTGGGCTGGGACACGAAGCCTTCCGGCCGGCCGTCTAGAATCCAGCCTGGGTTGGTAGGGAAGGCTGTCTGGTGCCCTGCATGAGATGAGTTGGCTGGTCTCAGCCCAGAGGGTGGGTGGTCACAAGCCCATTGCTCCAGTGGCACTAATCAGCCTCCTTCTCCATCTCAGTGGGTAGGCTGAGGTGAATGGCCCATGGATCGGCGCTCCACCCTGCCCCGAGGGGAGGGCTAGATTGGCCTGGTTTGTGTGGGATGGCTGGCTGTGCCGTGACCCATGCTCTCCTTGTCCGTTGGATAGAGGCACCCAGCATATGTGGCTGATGACTCAGCACCGCCCGCCTGCGCTAAACTAACAGCGGAACCAACAGGATAAAAAAAAAACACCCAGAAACTTACTGTCCGCTCTCGCTCGTTACGTCTACGAAGACCTTGATCCTCATTCTGCATGCAGGACACGGGCGAGACACCGCAAGAGAGAGAGGTTACCGTCCGCTCTGGGCAAGGCCAGTGGCAGACACTTACCTACCAGCTACTGTGGGGCTCTACAGGGCTCCTTCCAGCACAGGGAACCAAGGGGGTCTACGGGAGGGTGGCAGGCAGACCAGACCCATCCGACTCACTCACACAGTCACTCCAGCCTCTGCAGAGACCCTCACCCCAGAGTGTCCCCTCCTCATGGGGACTCTCACTCCAGGTGCTCCTGTCCCTGGGATGCCCTTACCCCAGACTGTCCTCTCCCCACAGGGACTCACCCCCCAAAAGCTCCTGTCTCTGGCGGGACCCAGACTGTCCTGTTCTGCAGTGACAGGAGCAGGGGACCAGCCTGGGGGCTGAGACATACCAGGGCTGGAATGGGTCCGAATCCTTGTAGCATTTTCCAGCAGACCTTTGTAAAGCTACTTCCCTTCCTTCACGTCCTTCACCTTGCCCCACCTTCTTCCCCTTCCCCGGGTGCATCCCCTCCCCTTACCCCCGCGCCCCGCTCCTGCCCTCTCGTGCCTTCCCACCCCCCAGGCAGTCCCCACTACAGTCTCAAAGCCTTCGAGTGCCCCCTGTCCCACTGGGTGTGCTCCATCCAGGACACTACGTGTCCTGCATGTAGTGGGACAGAGACAGGAGCTTTTGGGGGGCCTGTGTTCAGTGCATTCCCTCGCTGCAGCAGGAGGAGGGAAATTTAAAGCAGTACCAGGGCTGTCACTTTGCTTCCCTCAGGCAGACTCTGCCTCACCCCCTGCCTCTGCCTGCGCCCTTCAGTCGCTCAGACCAGCAGCCCACTCCCTTCCCTGGCTGCCTTGGGCCTCAGAGACATGGTCCTTCTGCTCGGAGGCTGGGACTTTCCATCTCCTCCCGGGGCCTGAGCTTGTCCCCTTTGAGTGGTGCCACAGCGAAGGAAGGGGCAGGGGGAGGCGGCAGTCACCTGAGACACACAGGTAGGAGGGGCACGGGGGCATCCTTCCCCTGATAAACAGTCTCCGAGCTGTTTGGCAAGGTTGAAAGGCTCCGTCGGCCAAGGCTGAGTGCCAAGGGGTGCCCGCCGCAGAGCAGGCCTGTCCCTTCCCTGCAGGGCTGTGACAACAGGGCCACGCTGGCCGCTGAGTCAGGAGAATGGGAGATGGATGCACCTCCCTGGGGCTCACTGAGGCCCACGGTTGCTAGGGGGCCCCCTGACCCTACACAGCAGGGAGGGAGTGGGCTGGCAAGTGGAGGCTGCCCAAGAAGGGGGTGTTACCCGAGGCACAGCTAGACCACGCTCTAAGCCAGACTCCCATCCTGCTGAAGGTAGCAGGAGGTGGAGATTCACGGCTGGGCCTCGGGTCCAGGGAGTCAAGGGTGGGCAGCTGCGGGGGGGGGTTAAGTTCACTCCATTCCCAAGATCCCTGGTGGGACATGGACAGTCGCTTTGGCCAGTCAGCTCCCTCCCCCTGTGATAAAGGATCCCAATAATGGGGCCTGCAGTTCTTAGCGGTTCTCCTCCCCAAAGCCCCGTGCAGCTAGCTTCCCTGCCCCTCTATGCCAGCTGTCCAAGCTGCTCCACTTCTGTGCTGTCACAGCCCCAGCCCCTTTGCCCCTTCCAGGGAGCTGCCCTCGCTGCCCTACCGTCTGCCTTAGGAGGACCCTGTGGTCACCTTGTTACCTTCCCGAGCTGCTCTATCCCTTGATACTGGCTATCCTGGCAGCTTTGCCTTAGACGCCAAGTATGCCAGGCTGTCTCAGTCCTCCCTGCCAGCAGCTCCCCATCTCTTCCCCATCAGTCAGTGGCATTTGCATATCGAAGAGTTATCTGTGCCACACACAGCCCTGAACGAGCCACATGGATAATAGCTCATTATTATATGAGTCCAATTAGCTAATTTATCAGCTGCCTCCCAGCTCTTCCTATGGCTCCGGCCATTACATAGCCAAACTGGCTTTGCCCACACCACCCACTAACCCCACTGCTCCAGGCTGAAGAGTGCGGTGATTTTTTGGGGTGGGGTTCAGGTTCTGAGGCCCCCCTGGCCAGCAGGGCTCAGTCCTCCAGCAGTTGTGAGGAGGAAAGGAAGGGGAAGTGCCCCCTATTGCTCTTGATCTGCTTGTCCCAGTCATGGAGTTGGTGGTCTCCAGATTTCTCTGCTGTCTGGAAAGATGGAGTGACCCACCATGGATGGGGATAAAGGTGAAGGGGACCTGAGAGATCCTGGGGACTCATCCTCCCCCACTGCCTGCCTCAAATTGTCACCATCAGCTGGAGATGACCAGGACCGTTTCCTGAACTAAGCTAGAGGAACTGGGACCTAGATCCAAACAACACTGCTTTGGGGTTCTGCAAATCCAAACCATGGCTGGCCAAGTTCTGCCCCTCTGCTCACGATGAGAGGCAGGGCAGAGCTGGGACGAGGGATCTGGACAGTGAGGGAGTCCAAACATCCTGTCTCAGGCTCCTCTGTCTAATGGCTGAATTGAAACGCTGGACCCTCCTGGGCCTTAGCACTCGTTGGATGGCGCTCCAATTCCAGATCGGAGCTCAGTGTCTAGCCCTGCTGCCCTACAGAGGGTTGAGCCTTCCCAGCCAAGGAAAAGCATTCCTTGTGCAATCCAGCTGGCTGAGGGTCCATTGGAGCTGGGCCTTTCTAATGGAAACCAGGGCATCTTCCGCACCCCCAGAAATTCCCCAAGCCTCGTTCTGCAAAGAAAACCCCAAAGCATTGCCATAAAGAGCTCTGCAGCTGAGAAGCTGGAGGAATTGACTCTCAAGTCAAGCCCCGGTGTAATTCCATTGCATTGGCATGGCTGCACCCAGGATGACCCTGGCCCTAGGTATCGCGCTCTGCAACTCCCCATGCCCGTGTCCTAGCGTCAAACATCCATGCAGCCACTAGAGCCCTTTGGATGGGGTCCTGGGAAGCTCTTCTGTTTGACTGTTAGTGGGAAGTTCCTACGGTATCACAGGAGTTTGGAGATGGCCCTGAGCCACCTAAATTAGGCTCCATCTTTTAAATGCCCCCAAAGCGTGTGGGGTGTTTGGAGCTGGGGTTTTTGGCTGGGGATGCCCACAATCTCTAGAGGGCACCCTCTTCTCTGGGCCCAGACCTGGTCCCTGGCATCAGAGACTGCAGTTGAGGGGAGTTTGTGACATAGACGAAGCAGAGAAAAAAGTAATTAAGGAGCAGAGATGCAGCTTGTGAACTATTGACAAGGGGCTGGATGGTAGAAGGACACGGTGTCTCGCCCGGGCCGGTTAAAGAAGAGCAGAGACGTGTTATATTACAGGATAAACCACTCCTTGTGAGCCAGGGCCAAGGGTTATTGATAATATAAACTCACACACCTGGGCGAAGTGCAGAGACTAGAAATGGTGGATTGGCTGCAGGGTGGGGAGGGCATCTCCACACACACACACACACACACACACACACACACACACACACACACACACACACACACACTGTCGTTCACACATACACAAACTCATTCTCTCTCTCTTACACAAACACACACACACACTCACTCTTATAGACCAACTTTCTCCGACACACAAACATGGGAGCGATGGGCAGTGGGCGAGCAGCGGTGGCCATGGTGAGTGGATTTTCTCACCCCCTGGCTGCGGGAGGCCATGGGCGGAGAGGGGAGGGCAGGCCATTACACAAGAACAACACTCTTCCTCTTCCAACCCCCTGCCTGGGGGCGTTTCCACTTGGCAAATGTCCCGGCTGAGTGTCAGCAAGAGCACTCTCTTCTCCCATGCCCCGCGGAGCTGAGCATTGTCGCAGAGCGGGGCTGGCTTCCCGGCCACGCGGAGCAGGTGGCCATCATCTGCCTGACCCAGCTGCCTCCAGTGCGGAGAAAGAGCCAGGCCCTGGCTTCTCAGATGGGTGTCCCTTGGCAAGAGCACTTCCCTCTCCCAGCCAAGCTACCTGCCCTGACCCACTCTCTCTCTTTCATCTAGCTTGCTAGCCCAGGATTTCTAGGGCACTAATCCTTACAATCCCCAAGCCTCTCTCCCCCACACGTCTCATGACTCGTTTTCTCCAGTAGTTTCTCATTCACTCTTGCTGGTTCCTTCCCCTCTCCCTCTGCACTGTGGAACTAGAGTTCCTCTGACCCACCTAGCCTTGTATCGCATGCTCCTCTGCACAGACCCAGGGAGCTGCCCTTGGGGGTAGCTCTTGAAAAACTTCTCTCAACAGGTCCCTGGGCATTCAGCTTCCTCTTCTGCACATCTTCGCTTTGGGCTACCCAGGCGATTCCAACCGCAAACCCAAACCACGACCCACACCCCCCTCCATTCCCACCCCCACTGCTCACTTCAAACTAGGTCAGCTTGACAGGGGAAAACCAACCAGAAACAAACATTATCCAACCCACCCTGCCCCCAACCTCTCCACACAGCACGAAGCGAAAGGACGGGAGCATCATGCTGCTGCAGGCCGCATGCAGGAGAGGCGAGGCTACAGCGTTCTTGCTTTCGGTTCTCTCTGGCCAGGCCCCGCGAGGACTGGAGGGAGCATGCAGCACCATGGAGACACGGGTGTGGGGGGAGGTTAGTATGCAACGGGAACCATTCCACGAGGGAGGGAAGTGACAGGAGGTGGGGGGAGCACAGATTTCACCAGGAGCACAGAAAGGAGAGTGCGTTTGTGTACCTTGAGGCCAGAATCTTAGGGGAAAGGCCTAGAGTGGCATGCGCTAGCGTAAGTTAGGCTGGATGGTTGCATACTCGACTAGGTCTCCGCCAGCTTGGATGGAGCTCCGGGGGCTGGGTGACGAGGCCAGAGCGGATGTGTCCAGCTCTGCATAGTGGACATGACAGTCCTTGGTGCCCGAATTCTGGAGATGAGAGAGCAGTGAGGTGTGAAAACACAGAGGGGATAGCGGGGAGGAGTGAAGGGGAGGAGACAGAGAGAGAGAGAGAGAGAGCATGACAGAGTGCAAAGAGGGGACGGGGGTGGCATGGGAAGGGGGGGTCATGCCAAGAGGTATGAGAAAGGGCAAAAGAGACAGAGGTGTTAAAAGAAAGGGGGAGGGTGTGAGAGGGAGGAGAAGAAAGACAAGAACAGTGAAAGGGGGAGAAAAGATAAGAAAGGGGAAAAATGAACAATCGTTATAACTAAAATCCCTGAACAAAGGCAGGATCCAAATGGCATTTCTCCCCATTCGTTAGCTGAGCTGGCACTTAACCTGTCTGAACAGACATCACCCGCCAGCGTCTCCTCCACCCTGGCTGAACGGAGGATGCATCCCCACTTCCAGCAGCTACTCCCCCCTACGGACGGCTCCATCTTTGGGAAATGGGGGCTGAAATCCTGACCCCATTGAAGTCAATGGCAAAGCTTCCCTTGACTTCAATGGGGCCAGACTTTCTCCCCCTGGGAGGGTGAACTGGATTCAGCTCCCATGTAATGGCAGTGCTGCCCAGTTCCGTGCCCCCTCCAGGAGCCAGAACTCTCCCTGCAGAGGGTCTGCAGGGGGTGACGGGGGGAACGTAACCCAGAATCAGGGGTAATGCTTGTATTTTAGGCCCCAGGAAAACAGATGCAGGTGCGAGTGGGTGGGAATAGTGGTGGTCAGATCCCTTGTGACATCCACAGGGCATTATATCCCTAGAGCACTTTTGAGACACTCTGGTTGTGCTACCCAGCACAAGTGAGATATCACACATGGAGCTCTCAAAGCCACAGCTTGGTGCCCAAAGGGCAAGAAAACACCCTTCCCCTATAGAGGACACTGGGGTTGGGTGGGGGTCCGTCCTTGCCCCTATTCCTCCTCCTTGCTAGAGCTCTAGCTAGATTGCTAGTTCTTGGGACAGGGAACACCTCTGTGATGTGTCTGCGAAGCACCCAGCCCATCTGTAGGTGTTCAGCAATCTTGCCTGGACAGCATGATACATACCTGGCCTCCTCTGCAGGCTTCCCTCCGGGGACCTCCAAGTGCCTCAACGAACAGTCACGAGTGAACCTCCTGGGAGGTTTGTTTTAGAGTGGGGAAACTGAGGCACAGCCCAAGCTCTCACACAGAATCAGTGCCAGAGCTGGGAATAGAATGCAGCTCTCCTGACTCCCAGCTCTAAGGAGCACCACAAACACCCTCTATAGACAGCATTTCGGGGGCAGCCTCTGATCCCACCCACACAAGGTGCCTGTGTTCACCAAACAAGAAGTGTGTTTGCTACGGCTCACCGGAGGGCAGGCGGGATGCTTCCAGACATGGAAGCCTCTTCTCGCTTCCCCTCCATGAGCTACTGCATCCCGTGCAAATTAGGTAAAAGGTGTTTAATTTGAGAACGTTCCCCGCTCTGCTTCTGAACAGTTCTCAGCCATTTACCAGCTGTGGCAGGGCCATTTCCGGAGGTTTATGGCTCTGTGATAAGCCGTTTTAAATGCCTGTTGCTGCACAGGGTGATTGGTTGAGTCATCGTCTCTGACTGTCTTGCTGTATCGTCTATCTTGCTATAACTCTGTAGGGCAGAACCCCTCCACCCAACGGGGTGGTGGGAAATGAAAAGCAAACAACGGTGGTTCTTCCCGTATCAAATTCCCCACGGGTGCCCAGATAGGCTGGTCTTGGGAGGGGAACCAACAGCCATCAAGGTGCCTTCTGTGCTGCACACTGGGAGAGGGATTGCTGACGCGCTAGCAAGAGAAAACCCAGCATACAGCCAGGAGTTCACAAATGTGTGTAAGTGCATGCACAGCGTATGGAAGTACAGGGCTTGTGTGGCTGTAGGTGCACAGAGTAGTGGTGTATGTGTGTGCATGACATGGGGGGTTGGTGTATGTGGCAACAGTGGAATTAAGCCCTTCTGTCGGACAGAGACCTGAATGGTCTGCGTCTTCATTACATGCTGCAGACACGTGTGTAACGTGTAGAGCCAATGAAATCTCACTGACTGGGACTGAGAGGGCATGTGGAGAGAGTGTGTAGGGGCAAGGGGGCTGGGAAAGAAGAGTTTACTGAACTTCTTCAGTTCAATTCTGGATAATGCTGGTCCGAATCCAAAACCCAGACCCGAAGGACCGTGATCTGGCCCCAGCCTTTGCATCTTGGATCCTTTCTCTAGTCCTGGAGAGGCGTGACCCAAGTCACAAGGGACCCATTCTTCCATTGTCCGCATTGCTGCCCCATAGCCAGCACAGCCCCACACAAGCTGGGCTCTGGGGGTGGGGGTCTGTGTCTTTCCAGAGTCTCTTGCGTCTCTGCCACTCACTGGCTCACGCCTGCTCCCCGCTGCTTGTTTAGAACAAAAATGGATTGCAATAGCAATAATGTGCCTTGTACACAAGATCTAATGCCGACACCCCGGTAATTCCCTGTCAACCAAAGGAATGACACGGCTGCCTGGACCAATGAACCCTTTCCCTCTACACCTGCAAACTCCTCCCATACACGCCTCACACCTGAACTCCCACACGCACACTCCCACCCACCCTGCCATGGGCTCACGTACACATCCCCATCCAACACAGCACCTATGCTCACACGTATGCACCCCTTGGCACACACACGACACCGACATTTACACACACATTCTTGTGCATGCTTATACTCTCTGGCAAGGCCTCACCCACACTGGCAGACCCAATCACATTCATGAACACACACTAGAGAGGGGCTGGCGCTGCAAGCTTTGGAGCCAGATCCGGATGTTGAAATCTGCAGAATGGGGGTGTATTTAGATCCAGGGATCTGGTGCCGGCTCCTCACAGTTATGTGCACAAACATACTCCCTCCTGCACACATCACACACACAATGGTACAGTGAAAACCAGACACAGCATCAGCCCGGCAGCCTTCCAGACCCTGCACCTTTCTCTGGCCTGTGATCCCTGGAAGAGAAAATAGCTGAGCCCGTGGGCACCGGCCTAGTGCAGAGCTCGGAGGGGGAACGCTTACCGGACGTGCATACCCCCAACTTCTGAGCCCCGACCTTCACTGGGAGAGGCAAGGGAAGCTGATGGCAGGGTCATTTGGTACCTGCCTGTCCGCACAGGGTGCTGCAGTGTTTGTGGGGGGCCCATAGACTTGGCTACATGAGCCTGCCCTAGGCCTGCGCCGAGCCCTAGAGACACCAGCCTCTCACTGCTGTGAACGCCACAAATAACCTCCCCCAAAGGAAAAGTGGGGCGGGGGGAGGGACATTTCACCCATGCGGCCGGGGGTGGGATGAGGAGACAGTGTGGAGTGAAGCTAAAATGTTCTCCTCTTGGGGTGCAGGAAGCACTGACACCCGCCTAGGGAAACACCCAGCTAATCAAGGAGCAGCCGAACCTGCCTGTCCCTCTGCACACCTGGCAGGTATGTGAAGGTGGAGGTGTCTATGCGGCCTGGGGCATTGGTGAGGACGGGACTGCTCCTCTTGCTGGAGTCAGGAAGGCAGAAGGGGCCCTGGGGAGAAGGAGGGGGCTGGGGTGAGCAGTGAGACATGATCATGGGAATTTAGGGGTTCTGCGGCTGTTGTTGGCCACCGTGATGGGCTCAGCTCTCAAGGCTGCTTTTGCTCTCTTCCCCTCCCTCCATCCTACTCTCTTTCCCCTTCTCTCTATCCTTCTCTTCCTTTTTTTCACCCATTCTCTCTCAGCTCTCTCTTCCCCCCGCCCTCCCCGTCTCTCTAATCCCTCTCCGACTCTCTTTCTCTCCAACTCTGTGAAATCATCACCCTGAGGCAGCAGTTTTCATGCATCCCTGCGATGAATCTACTTTATCCCAAATTACGAGACATCACACAATTCATTTAACGTATAAAGAGCCCGCCCCAGCTAAACGCAGCGTGGCTGGCTCTCCAATCCCTTCCCCCATCCGTCTCTAAGCAGACAAAGCGCCAGGCAAAACAGGAACATCCTGCATTTCTCCAGCACTTTCCCCTCCGAGGGGGTCCCAAAGCCAGTTACAAACTATCTATACGCAGGAAATGCTTCAGGGTGCAGCCGCTTCTGGGGTGGAACACGCTGAAAATCAGAGTAGGGCAGGAAGAGCCCAAGTAAAACCACAGGGGAATTTAGGGGGCAGCTGGAATTCGCCACCCCGGAACTGGCCGAGGCACTGACCTGACCACTCTTGATGTGAAAAGGGATCTACCATAGCTTCCCCCCTCATGTCCAGCAGCATGGCTCCCCAGAGCAGCATGCCAGAGCCTTGGTGCCAAGACAATCTCCTGCAACCTCCACAGCTGGTCCTTAGAAGTCTCCCATCCAAGTCCTGGCTTAGTCTGACCTTCCTTACCAGCTATCTCGCGCCCTCGTCTAGCTCTAAAGCAGCACTCCTCAGCCTTTTCCATGCCAAGCCCTCCCCCTAGCCCGCCACCCTCCTCCCATCGAGCTGGGATGAACTCCGGCTCCTCCTCCCATTTAGCAATATGGGAAGGGCAGAGGGATTGCTAACACCTGTTTGCAACCCCCCGGCTCTGACGCCCCCATTGTCGCGAGGGCTGCTCTCCTGCAGCACCCCTCCCCCTCGGATCGCTTTGCCAGCATTAAATCTCGTGTCCCTGCCCCCGGTCCCCCAGCTGACGAGATCACACTGTGCAGCACAGAGCACTGTGCCCAGTTGAGCCTGAACAAGCTGATGATGTTGATGCTTCCCTGTAGCCAAACCCCTCCAGCTGCCCAGCAAGCCGCTCCCACCAGCAGGGAGGGCTGCTGGCAGGATGGCTGTGGGAGCTAGTGGTGACCAGGCCATAGACCAGACCGTGGGTCTGGAAAGGGTTTGCGAAGGCCAGCAGAGCTTGCAATAGGCTGGGTGCAGTAACATGGGCAGGAGGCCGTCGCTATGGGTTTATGCAGCGACTAATGATTCCCCCAGAGGGGCCCGTGGGAAGGAGGGGGTAAGACTTGGGCCCTTCCCAGAGCATGGACGTGCAGCACGATGCACACCTGTCCCCATCGCCGTACCGCAGCCAGCGTGCGCTATCTATACACCCCAGAGCCCTTGGCAGGTCCCAGCAGGCCTGGCAGGAAACGAGCACACTCCTCCCGCTGACATTTCAGCAGCCTCCATTCTCCTTCTGCCTGCTCAAAGGGCATGGAGATTAGCAGGGATGGAATGGAGCCGACTGGGAGCAGCACCCCTGCCTCCCCGCAGGCAGCGAGCCAAAGGGGTGTTACCAACAGTGGGAAAACGGGCAGCCCGGGGCCGCGGCGGTGGGGATGATCTCTAGGGTGTGTTGAGAGAGCCAACAGGGGTGGGGAGGGGAGGCAGGAACAAAGCCAAAACCTTGTGAACATTTTCCCTGTGTGTTTGGGGGGCAGGGAGGGGGGGTCAAGGCCCCGGGCGGGGCAGTGAGAGACCCAGTTCCTGCTTTGTCTGATTCCAAACAGAGATTTTCCTCAACATTATTCCGACCAGCATTACCTATTGATAGTGCATAGCAAGCAGCCCGCGGGTGAGTCAGCATAGGGCAGGGGAGGGGTCCTGTGTGCCTGGGAATGGACCGGGGGGGGGGGGGGGGGGGATTGTGGTGCCTGAACAGAACTGGATTCAGGACTGCATGAGCCCAGCTCTGGGTGGGCTGCTCAGGGCTGGCCTCAGGCATCGGTCATTGCAGGAGACTGGGTCCCATGGGCCACTCAGCGTCGCCCATGGGACCCGAGCATCTGGAGGCCGCTGGCTATTCACTGGGGGGCCTCCATGGCTTTGGGCCTGTGGTGTCACACCCAGATGGTTCAAGTTTAACCCCAGTGCTAGTGGAGTCACTCCACTGACCTGAGGTAGGGAACTCTTCCCACTGGCTGGTCACAGCGAAACCTCGGAGCAGGGGCTCCGTGGCCCTGCCCTCCTGTTTGGCCTGTTGGAGGTGAGGCAGAGGTGGGAGGAGAGGGGCAGGTGTCAGGAGTTTCAGGCGCTGAGTGCTCGTCCCCCCTGCCCACCCCATAGCATGATGTGGGGCTGGGTGGGCGAGGGGGGAGATACAGCTCTCAGCAAGGGTCTCCAGACTACCACACTTGAGCACTAGGAAAAGATCCTAGAAATTCAGGCCAGTTTGCCAGTTCCCCTCCCCGCTAATGTGAATTTCCTGCCACTGAAAGGGGCCCAACTGGAACCCCACCGACCAGAGCCCTCTGACTTCTGCAAGGAGAGTCCAGCAGAGCAGGAGGGTCGGGGGATGCTTCCCACACGCTGCCCCCCCTACAGGCCTTTGTCCTGTCCTGGAGGGACCCCCTCTGGGGGAGAAGGTAAGTTTGGTTTCCATTACCCATCCCAGCCTCAGTGCTCCACATGGTGGTGAGTTTTTGGGACAGGTGTCTGCTCCGAGCTGGACTGAGATTACCAAACCCAGTTCCCATGGTTACCACATGGCCACCAGCTGGGCCCATCTTCCCATCACTAGCTTGGCCACTGACGGCTTTCTTTAATTAACCAACCTCTTGTTATTTACCAAGGCGAGCTAACTCCTTCCCTGTAATTATGGGGGAGATACTGCTCTCAGATCCCATCCTCAGAGCACAGCTTGGCTCTGGGGTCCTGCTCTCCCTGAAAAACACACCTGGAAATTGGCAACCAATTGGGGAGACCAGGAAATTGGTCATCCCCCCCTGCAGGTCTCAGCAGAGAATTTTTTCCCTTAGGGCTATATGCCCCCTGCAGCTGCAGTGAACTCCCCGGGATCACACCAGTGGAACCGAGAGCAGAGTTTGGTCTTTAGTGTTAGTTTTTTAATCACAGCTGCTCTTATTGTCTTGCTGGTTGACATTTCTCCGGATGAAGGTGATTGTGTCTGATTGTCCTTGCCCTTATTCTGGAGATTCTCACTAGAGTCTCACTGGTAGAAAAGCAACATGAGGGGGAAATCCTGCTCCCTGCATCCACCAATCCTTGCACATTATTGTGAGTCCTTTACTCTGCACTTTTCATCCCAAAGCACTTCATATATCGAGAGCACTGGTGGAATGCAGCCACCTCTGGGGTGGACAGCAGCAAGCAGAGCACAATGCATTGCACAAGAAGGACTTTTGGCCAAGGATGCCAGGGCAAAACCCTCTGCTGATGAAAACTGCCCTGTATCCATTCTGAGCAGTCAGGCCCGTGACAAAGTCTCACTGAAGAGATTCCCCTATGCCTGGTACCTAATTTATCACCCTCGGAGGAGCAAAGGTGGGTCAACACTGCAGGGATCGAAACCTGCAGTTCCAGGGAGTCTAGCTGTACCAAGGCTGACGTGTAGCCCACTGAGTCACCCCCTGCAGGAAGGCGGCCAGCTACCATGCATCGCTAGCTAACCTATTCTAGATCTGCATCAGCCTTCCCTCCACGTCTGCTAAATTCCCTCCCTGGCTCCCTGACCCCTAGTCCCCCTGCTGCCGCTGCCTTGCATTAGCATCTCCCTGTTTCAAGCTGAACGAATCCACACAAAACACAGGGTTTTAAAGAAGTGTCCTCAATTTAAAGTCAAACTCCAGCCAGCTCTGCCCTGCAGATAATTCATTTCCCAGGCTCCTCCTCTGCGTACATTCTGCTCTCTCAGGGTCACTTCATGGCAGCCTCCCCTCCGGCTTAACAGTCTCTCATGGGACTGGCTGCGGAAGGAGAGGACCCAGCAGGGTGCACCGGCTGGTTACAGGCCCCGATGGCTTGCTGAAAATCCAGAACCCTACTCTAGAATAGATCCTAGCACCACCTGCCTCCATCCTCCTCCCTTTCCAATGCAGATTCGCAACTTGCCTCTTTCACCTGCCGCAAAAAGGCCTGAATCTTTGCTGAGAACAATGCAGAGGTCAATTAGCAGTCAGGTTGGCCCCTGAGCCCCAGAATAAATGTGCCTCAAAAAAGAACTGTAGGCCTGCAGCTGCATTCTCTCCCACTTGCTGCTAGTAGGCGGTTAAGGACCTCAGGCCTCAAGCTCCCTCGGGATATGGGGACCCCAAGAGGCAGGCAGCACAGGGCAGGCCCAGTCAGAGAGGATGGCCCAGGATCCACAGACAGATCCTCACCCCTTCCAGCCACAGGATGGTATGATCTCAGGGAAGGGTATACGGGAGGGGACCCTGTGACTTTGATCTGGCCAGGGGGAAGCTGTCTTGGGACTGGAGGGTCAAGGAGTGGGGGTGTTTGACTCATCCACACCCATTTCAGTCCTAATTCCCACCCCGTAAGCTGCTGGTTGTGTCCTGGAGAGGAGCCCATGGGATGCCCCGGGCACCCACAGTTATGGAAAGCTGGGGGGGGGGGGTCACACAGCAGAAGAGGAAAGGGCAGAGCCCTAGGCTAGGGTTGGCGGTGTCGGGGCGAGGAGGCCTAGGATGGGTTGAACATGGAGACTGTGGTCTCACGTCTCAGTCCAGGAGAGGGCTCTCCTTTCCTCCAACAGCTGGAGAGAGCAGGCTGCCCGGCCCACCCCAGTGGACGGAGGAGTAACCTAATCCTTTATTGGGAGTTTCTGTGCAGAAAGCGGGGGGCGAGGGCCAGGTCAGGTGAGGTCAGTGCCGGCACCGCGCCCTCCTTACCAGCTTGTCGGAGTATGGAGAGGACTCGCTGGCTGCCATGTCGTAGTACGGCGTCTGCAGGGGGAGCTTCTGGATCTCTTCCTCCTGCTTCATGTTGTCTAAGTGGACGACCTGGAGTTGGGGAGACAGGTCAAGAGGGCAAGCACCATTCTCACCCTTCCTGCCACCCATCTGGGGAGCAGCACCTGTCTCAGGGGATTGGACAAGGTAAACAGAGTCACCATGAGACCTCCCCTACAGAGTCCCTCTCTCCAGCTCTCTCTCTGCCCCATTCCTGGTCTCACCATTGTTAGGCATTACACTTCAAAGGATGGGAGTTCACCATTGCACTGATCCTTCCGAGAAGAACCCTGCCTGACCTAGAACCTGTCCATGCCCAGAAGGGTGCAGGTTGCAGTCCCCAAGGGTGCTGAGATCCTGGACAGAGAGGATAATCCCAAACCACTGCCCTCCTCCCACCAAACCTGCTTCATGGGGCATTCCCAAAGGCTGGCTGGAGCTTGCACTCTGGGCATCCAGAGGCCTGGAACCCTGGATTCTGGCTGGAGGCCTGTCTCCCATGCTGGCAAAGGAAGCAGGGGCACTAGGCTTGGGGTAGGTACCTGGATGTCTTCTGCCGTCAAGTGGCTTTTCATCTCCTGTTTCCTCTTTGGCGGTGGGACAGGTTTGTGGGATGGGGGCAGATCAATTCTGCAGGGAGAAAAGCAGCCATTGATTTGACTCTGGGGACAGGGAATCGGCTTGATCCCGAATGCACCAATGTCAATGGCAAAACTCCCTTTAGCTTCAATGGGTGCAGATACAGACCAAGCAGCTTGGGCATTATTGGGGGCCGGGGAGGGCTTTCCTCTGGGTTCCTGACTTTCATCTCCATGAAGCTCACTTCCCCCAGGGAGCCCGTGTGTCAGGGGTGCCCTGCCCCTGGACGTTGCTTCACCCGCTCTGCAATTTAGCCATAGAAATGTTCATAGTCCCAGAATAAGGAATCAGTCAGAGCTCCCAGGTGCAAGCAGCACTCACCTTTTCCTCCTCTCAGAGAACTGCATCCCCCTCCTCTCACTTACCATTGTCCCCCCCCCCCGATGCCTGTTGCCTTTTCACTACAATTCCGACCCAGACTGTAAATCCCTGGGGCAGGATTCCACTTTCTTTTCTGCCTGTGTAAATCTGGAGTAACCCCAATGACTCCACACATTCCCTTTGCCCTTCCCTCCACCCCCCGCAACTTCTCCTCTCCCGGTCACTGGACTCACAGCCGAGTCTTCTCTGAAATTAGCTCGTGAGCTTTACAGGGAGGGACTGTCCATGTGTCCATACAGCGCCTGGCACAGTGGGGTCTCGATCCTGACTGGGGCCTCTAGGCACTACTGTGAGATGGCTAGATCCAGCGATTCAGCTTTCCACTGAACTGTCAACATAATTCAATGGGCTTGTTCTAATATTTCACCCACCTTCCTTGGATTCTTTTGTGCACACTACATTTCTAATCCCAGGTCAGCCTCTGCCTCAGATTGTGGCCCCCCAGGCTGGTGCAGGTAAACCCACTTCAAAGCCGGCACCAAATCATCCCAACAGGGATGGTTCGACTCGTGCTGTAGGATTCCAGGAAGCAGCTTGTGGTGAGCACTGCCGAGCAAGCCAATGGTCTGTCTGGTAGCTGGTCTCTGAGTGGCCGCTGTTGGATGTGTCAGGCTTTGGCACAAAACCTTCATATTGTATACACTGTGCAATTTATTCCTGACCCCCAAATGGGAGCGGGGGGGAATCAGCTTTTGCCCTGAAGCATGAGGATTGACAGCCTTTGTAATCTCCATCCTAGGGACTGTCTCTGCAGATTCTGCTCATATGCATACACGTGTCTAATCCTTTTACAAAACTTATTAAACTCTGCCACTCTAATTAGTGGGCTGCCCCCTCCCTTTCCTCTCCATACTTGTTCATTCTCCTTGTAAACTTCAGCAGATGCGGGCGGGGGGGGGGGGCAGTTTTCTGCAAACTCCAGAGGATTCCAAGCCCGGAGCAGGACTCGGGATGGGGATGCAGGGTGGAAAATGGGGGTTGCGGACTGCAGCAAGGACACCCATTGACTCCAGTGGGCTTTGGATCAAGCTCCTAGATGGTTCTATGCAAAGTGGGGCACCACACAGTGATGGACGGCATGAAGAGTGCGGAGGAGATGTCTCTATTATCTCAGGCTCCAGGAGAAGGCCTGGCCCCAGGGTCAGGGCATTCGGCCTGCTCCATTGTGTGTCTCTTCTCAGCTAAAGTAGCTCTTCTTGAGCCTTTGTGGAGGGCCATTGTGGGAAACCAACTGTCTGAAAGTGGCTCTTTTTGCAGGCCTGATGCTGTCCATGTAATTTCACCCCACATAGCTATTATTGTCTCAGCTCCTGCTTTTCACTCCGCTGTCTCTCTCTGCACACTCCCGCCATCCTCCAGTGCCTTCTCTCAAACAGAATTAAATGGAGCAAAAAATTTTTGCCGGGATGCAACAACAATGTGTGTGTGTGGGGGGAGCTCCATTTGTCCTTCAGCTCTTTGGTGCTTTCCCTTTGCAAATGGGAAGGGGGTGATTTGAGGGCAATAGGCAGGGTGTTTGCTCTCAAAAAGGATACAGCAGCCAGGAGGATGCTGTTCCCTGGGAGGACGCATGAGAAGAACTTCTCCAAAGGTGCGGGGCGGGCGGGGGGGTTGTTTGTGCAGCACACACTGGAGCAACCACTCTGCTCCACAACCTCTGCTCTGTGCCTCAGGGGACATAGCAGGGCAATGGAGCCTCAGTGACCAGCAGCAAGAGGGATCCAGTGAGCTGGTCCCTTCTCCAGCATCAAAGCGATGCGGGATGCCAGGCTAGCACAGTGTGGTAATAACCAGACTGTAACAAACTGCCTGGTGTGGATGTATTACCACTGCCCGCTTCTAAATCAGAACTGTCTGTCTGTGTGTCATAGACTCCATACTGATGACAGCTAATGGAGAGTCACCTTTAGCTCAAGGAGCTGGGGCTGCATCTCGTGCGAGTCTGACTGGCCATGGAGTTTAGGGGCAACCTCCAATTCCTAGGTGGCTACAGACTTCTTGTGATCAGAGTGTGCTAAGAAGGGGCACAGGGAGAGTAGAATGGGGGACAAATTGGGTGTTTGAAAGCAGAGATGAGCCCAAACCCAGACTTTGAAAGTGGTTAGTGGGACCTGAGCCTGGACTCAGACCCGATTCTTGCCAACAACCTGAGCACCTAGGGGAGGATGGGGACAGGCCTGAATTGCAGGTTGGGGTCCCAGCAATGTGACTTGAAACCATTCCAACAGTCAGGGAGCCAGAGAGAGCTGCCACAGGAGAAGAGCCCGGGGTGGGGAGCCTGCAATGGGGAGGATTGGAGGAGCCCAGCTGTGCATCAGGATCATACTTCAAACCCGTGCACACTCTATTATGAGTCGCCTCTTGTTCCGGTGCCTTGTTCACTGGAGCTTGGGAGAATACGACTGCCTCAGTCTCTTGCCCTAATCTGAGTCCTGGGGAGGGGGATCGGGGAGCAGGAGAGGGCAGGAGTAGAAATGGGAGGGGGCCAGGCTGGGAAGCTGCAGGGAGACCCACGTGGGGGGTGTTCAGAGAAGTGGGGAGATCAGGAGAGCAGGAGGGGAGTGAAGAGGCAGAGAAGGCAGGTTGGCTTGTTTGCTTTTCTACCCCGGAATCTCCCAGCGACACAATCAAAGGAGAAACTTTCCCTCCTCCAACTTCTCCCACACTTGAAAAGGATCCACAATGAACTCTGCTGTGAGTGGGGGCCGGAAGCTGGGAACCAGGTGCTGTCCCTGCATGTTGCCAGAGCGTTGGAGGTTGGGAGGGGAATCAGATATTTTTATAAATGGGCCTGGAAGCTCCCACGTGCGAGATGCAGGAGAGAGACACTTGCTAGGATCCCCTCCGGGAAAGGGTCATTCTTGGGGCCAGTAATGGCTTGGCCCTGTTAGGAGGGGGAGCTGCAGCCCTGCATGATTAGGCAGAGAGGAGCAAAGATGATTGATCATTCAGAGGAAACCAGCCAGCAGGAAGAAGGGAGAGAAACACACCCAATGAAAGAGAATAATTCACTCCTTTGCTCAGCAGCCCTGGGCCATGCCCAGCATACCCTCAATATGGGGCACTCCCTCCAACCTGGCCAGCCATCGGGGCTGGAGAGCAGGGTCCTCTTGGGCATGTCCCCCGCCTCCCGCTCCGCTTTGGGGATATTTCAGCACCATGGACAGCGGACACTGCATCAGTTCCCAAGGGCTGTGACAGAGAGGGGCCAAGAGTCTCCAAATCCAAGGGTGGGGCTGGGCCGGGTGGTGGACCCCTGAGCTCCTGCTCCATCAAGGGGCTGCTCTGCTGAGGGGCAGGTGAGGCAGTGCCCCCTGCACCCATACTGGCACAAGCACACTGGCATTTGCGCCTGCCAAGCAGGCCCCCTGCAGCGAAATGGGCAGTGATCCAGTTTTTGCAGGTTCCCCTATCGCACCTCCTCTTTAAACACCTGCCCCCAGATACACACAGCCGGGGTGACAAGGTGGTAGAGAAGCCAGGGGAAGCAATGTGGGACTTTGAGCTCTGTCGGCAGGGAGTAGGGCTTGGGAATCCTGGTTCAATCCTTAGCCTGCAAGTCCTGGTTGTCTCTCCACCAGCAGGCACCCCTGATCAGTAGCCAATGGACCACTTCTCCCACCCGCCCACCCCCTCCACCAAAGATTTATTTACCTCATTCTCTGTAGGGCTCAGGCAGCCTCCACTGCAACTCCCCACCCTTTGCTTGTGATTTTGGAAAATATCAAACTGACCAATTTGCTTAAAGATGCCCAGTTTTGTCCAACCCAGATGTGCATGTGTCCCCATGTGCCTGGTGTCGGTGTGTAGGTT
The DNA here is from genome assembly GCF_011386835.1 of Chrysemys picta bellii. Taxonomy (NCBI): domain Eukaryota; kingdom Metazoa; phylum Chordata; order Testudines; family Emydidae; genus Chrysemys; species Chrysemys picta. The sequence goes on along the minus strand of NC_088806.1, from coordinate 25,921,572 downwards.
TGTGCCAGTCGGGAGCAGCACTCGTCTTTCACTCTCTGGAGCCCGGGATCCCATACACGGGTTCGTACCCTGCTCTCCCTAGCGCAAGCCGTCCCGTGTCACCGAACCGCAGACAAAGGTGTCACTGCTGGCACTCGTTGCAGAGGAGCAGCTGAGGAGTGGAATTGTCGTGGCTGTTGCAGGTTCGGATACGGGGGCATTGGCCAAGAGATGCGCGTGAGGGCTCTGGCCGGGAATCCGAGAGGACGTTGCTGTTTAGGACTGAGGGGTATCAGCAGAGCTTTTGGGGGAGGGATCCAGGACTGGACTAGAGCCACAGCTCAGGCTTGGGGAGCAGGAGTAGAGCTGCAGGGAAGGAGGTGGGGTGGGGCCACTCCAGGACTGGAATGCTGGAGCCCAGGGTTGAGGGGCAGCTGGGAACGAGCACAGAGGCTACTCACAGGTCATTGTCGGTCTCCGTGCGGCTCTTCTGCTGTCGCCTGTAGACGATGAACACAGTGATGGCCACGCCGATGATGAGAGCCGCAGCAATTACGCCCCCCAGGATGCCAATAATGCCCCCCGGAGCTCCCTGAGGCAGCGGCTTATCTGCAACAAACACAGAGACAGAACGCGTTAGCATCCAGAGCCCGGGGAGCAATGGTGCCAGGCGCAGCATTCAGCAGAGCAGAGGCCCAAAGTACTGCAGATCCTGTGGCTCCCAGAAAGAGATCAGCCCCCCCCCACAACACTCCTTGATCTCCCTGTCTCATCACTCCCCCTGCAAGGCAGACCTTCTGCCCCACGATACCTGGTTTCCTATTGACTGACACTGCTCTATCTGGGCCCCTTCTGACCATTGGGTCCATGGATTCCACAATCATAGGGCCCTGCCTCGAGAAGCGCCAGACGCCTCCTTCCCTGGCCTCCCGTGGAGTGAACAAGGCTTCTCGCCACTCATCAGCCCCCTGCCGCGTACCGTGATCCTCCCCACCGAGGCCAAGCACCCGACCCCACTCTGCCAGTTCTCCCCTCCCCATGGCCTGGACCCCACTGGGACCCACCTGCCCATGACCAGCTCTGTCCCAAGGATTAGAGCCAGAACCAACAGCAGGGGGAAAGCTATGGGGCACCGGGTGTGGGGGTCTTGTCCGCCCAGAGTCCTAGTGCTCAAATACTACAATGCTGAGCAGCAGTGCCAAACCCCAGCATTCCCCCCTCTTAGTGGCTAGAGATCCCCCAGGCACAGGTCCCCCCAGCGCCCACCAAAAACTCCTCGCAGTCCACCAGGGGCTTGGCTACGTTCCTGAGGGTTAACCCTTCAGCTGCTGGTATTTTGCCAGCTGGCTGAACGCCCAGGACAACGAGTCTATACTATCAGAGGTTAATCCCAGGGAAGCGCATTTCTTCCTGGAAGCAGTGACTGACTGGGGGCAGAGCAGGGGGCATGTGTGTGTGTCAGGGCCCTGCGTCCATGGGGCACAGATATCCTGACTGTCAGATGGGCCGTATACCCCCTGCCCTGGCTCCCATTGGCCCTGAAGCTGAATAGCTCCATGACTCGGAGCCGGCCTCAATGCAGCTAACATGGACCTCATTCAAAGGAAACCGATCCCGTGGGCTTGATGGGAAAGAGCTTTGAAATGTACGATAAAAGGATTTAATTTGCTCTACCTTCCAACCTAATTAAACTTGAAAACTAGCTAATTGGTACTTTGTACTTACAGCTCCGGCAGTGATGAAAGAGGAAGATAATTGGAATGGAGGAAGGAAAAAAATCCAGGGGAGGGGGAAAAAGGGGCCTGCTGGAGCCTGGTCCCCTGGGGAAGGGATGCGGCTCACAGAGAGCATGTGCCTTCCTTGGAAATGGGGTGGAGACCTGCCCAGTGGTCAGCTCCTCCCTGCAGAGGTGCAAAGTGCGATCTGGTTTATATCCTCCGCACCGGGGCATGTCACATGCACCAGACATGGGCCAATCACGCCAGCCTTGTCTATTGGTGATTGCCCTGGGCCCCACCTATCTGTCCCTGCTGCCTCTGTTGCTGGTTAGACGTGCTGACCAACTGGCATCCTTCCCTGACACACACTACAGGGCTGGACTGATCAACACCCCCCGTCCGCCATCCCACTCAGATGAGATGTGGACCAATCAACCTCCAGCCCTGGCACTTAAACGAAGCAGTGACTTGGCCCCCAAGATCCCCCAGTAATTCGGGGCAGTGCTGGGAAAGGAACCCAGGCGTCCGGACTTCCCCCGCCCATTTCTAACCATTAAACTCCCCTGCCTTCCAGAACTGGGAATTGATCCCCGGCGTCCCAATTCCCACTCCCTGCTCTAACTGCTAGACCATGCTGCTTCCCAGAATGAGATCTAGAACCCAGGAATCCTGGCTCCCGAGTCTCTGCTCTAACCACTAGACCATGCTTCCTCTCCGAGGGCGTGCCAGGAACGTGGCAAGTAGGCATTCTGGAGCTAATCCCTCATCCCTTTATTCTTGACTCTCTCTGTGTGCCAGTCCACGGGGACGCATTGCTGAGCAGGAAGGAGCCATGAACACCTATCAGGAGCAGGTCCTCCTGGAGGGGATTAAGAGCATGATAGCATGTCCACCGCCACACAGCGGTGATGTGGAAGGAAAGCCAACCCTGGGGGCCCTGTCATGACAGCGGGTTCCGTTTTCCTGACTGTGACACCCAGCAGCTGCCCCCGGGGAAGAGGATGGAATGGTTGCAGAACCCTCCCCAGGGCCAAATGCAATGGCAGGAGCTCGCAGCTCCCCTTGCAATAAGCCTCAATTCCCCACCCTGCACCGGGCACTGCCGCTCTGTTTCATTTAGCTCATTGAGGAAAGACGGCTGCGGGGGAGGCAGGCAGGCAGGAGAGCCGCATAAACGTGTAAAGCCAGCGCTGTTCATTTTGATTTAGCCAAGAAGATATTGCTGGGTTTGTACAACACCTAGCACAATGGGTTATGGACCCGGACCCGTCATTTTTCGCTTTGTCCCGGAGTTCGGACAATGCGTACAGACTGCAACAATAATATTAGCTCATAGCTATGTACCTCTCGGAGAGGGCTTTTGATCAATACAGCTCACAATCTTTTCATGCGGTTAGCCCCACAACAAGCCCTGTGACATAGATTATCATCATCACCCCCAGGGAAAACTCAGACCTAGAGAGAGACTAAGTGACATGCCCAAGGACAAAAAGAAAGTTTGTGGCAGAACAGAGAACTGAACCCGTGTTTCCCAAATGACTGGCCTAACCACAGGGACAACCTTCCTCTAGCTGGGATGTTAACACTATCAGCTCTACAGCGCCTTCCAGCCCCAAAGCCCCTGTGGCTTACACATAGTCTGAGAGCATCCAGTGTCCACCTATCTCACAGAAGGGAAGACGCTCTGTGCTAGTCAGTGGAATTCCCCCTGTAGGGCAGATGGAATAATAATAGTCTGGGGCTTTGCCATGTATATCGGAATTGTTTCACTCCACTGATGAAAAGCAGCTACTCCTGGGGTGGAAGAGACCAACTGCTTAACAGCCCCCAGGAACAGAGCAGCTTGGGACAGGAAGTGAAGCAGAATGTTGTGCCCTGTTGAAATGGCAGGGGTGATACAGGCAGGGAGAATGTAATATCTCACAGTGGACTGTATTTGTATCACTGGAATTAATATACTTAGGCTTGGATGGGTTAGATTTTTAGTGGCAAACGTCGATTTCACTGCATATACACAAAGTGACAAAACATATTTCCATCAATAACATTTGAAATTGACAGATAGGCGAAGTCAGGAAAATGCTGCTTGAGAACATGTTAGAGTTTGATTTAAGGATATTTACATTGCTTATTTTGGCATGCGATGTTGACAAATTGTGTTTTAATGGTTATAAAGCTTTAACTTGTTGAAATCAACATCTACGGACCTACCCTGCTTTCTGGCCCCCGCCCATAATTTTGTGCAACTGTGAACATTGAAATTGATAAAACTAAAAATAATGCTTAAAAATAGACATTGCTGTTATCTGTCAAATTCTGCCACACCTAAACAAATCCATGCCAGGGGCTCTTCAATGGCCCCGTGTGGTCAGCACTTTGGATGCATATCCCCGCCACAAGAAAATCTATCCAACGGACTCTGTTAGGGGTGGCTAACCTGAGCCTGAGAAGGAGCCAGAATTTATCAAAGTACATTGCCAAATAGCCACAGTAATACATCAGCAGCCCCCGCCCCATCAGCCCTCCCACCCTGCTCCCAGTGCCTCACCCCCACCGGCAGCCCCGCTGATCAGTGCCTCCCCCTCCCTCCCTGCACCTCCCGATCAGCTGTTTCGTGGCGTGCAGGAGGCTCTGGGGGGGAGGGGGAGGAACGAGGGTACGGCAGGCTCAGGGGAGGGGGCGGGAAGGGGTGGAGTGGGGGCAGGGTCTGTGGCAGAGCCAGGGGTTGAGCAGTGAGCACCCCCCGACACATTGGAAAGTTGGCGCCTGTAGCTCCAGCCCCGGAGTCGCTGCCTATATAAGGAGCCGCATATTAACTTCTGAAGAGCTGCATGTGGTTCCGGAGCCGCAGGATGGCCACCCCTGCCCTATGTGGAGCACTTAGGTTCAGTGCTGACTTGGATGGAAAAGCGCCCCCTATTGATTAGCCCCCATGTTCTGGTACTCCGCCAGCTGCTTAGCTGTGAGGTTGACACCCGGCCATCCCATGCCCGAAGCCCCATTGCATTGCCAGCCAAAAACCAACTGTGCCAGATCCGTGAAAGCAACACATCTGTGCGAATCCCACTCCCAGACTGCTGCACAAAGGAGCAAGCGGGGTCTGCACGGGATTCCCGGAGATGTCCCCTCTCCCCAGCTACTGCCAGCGATCGGTCCCTGTGCCACACGGCAAAGAACCGACACACTTATCACATCAGTGCAAAGGGTTCTGAACGCCAGCACGAGACATCGCAGCAAGCACGGAAAACGCTCAACAGTGAGCCCCGACTTCAATATCCCTGAAGTTCTTCCATCACTTTACATGCTTTGATGCTAACCTGCCTTTATCCTACCTGGCAAGTCACCCCAGCATCTCCATCAGCTGGCATCTCACCTGGCCTCCCCAGGCCCGTCTTTAAAAGCTCCGAGCAGGCCGCAGGATACTGCAGTCATCACAAGGCAAGGCCCGGCTCTCGTCCTCCTGAGCTGTGTCACTTCACTTCCTCTCCCTCCCCCGCTTTCCCTCTCCATACACCACATTACCCCATAAATAATATTTCTGCCTTGAGACAGCTCACTTACTGCCATGCTCAAACAGACAGTTGAAGCAATGGGATATGATCTCTAGGACTGCATTAGAGATTGTGGCAGGGACAACGACTGTAAAGAATCTTCCAGTCACTTCGGCGGGGGCATTTCCATGATGAATTGGCCCCTAATGGCTCTCTTGATGTCAGGTAGCGAGCGGGGAACATCAGCTTCCTGCTACAGCTGTAAATCAGGCTCTTTGCATGGAAAGGGCTTGCGGGGGGTGGGGAATAAATAAATAAATAGAGCCAGGTGGATCTCCAAGAGCCGGCACGGGAGTTCAGGACAATGGAGGGGGTCAGGGAGATTGGGAGAGGGGGCGATGCAGTCCTCAAATTTGCAGGGAAGAGAGAGAGAGAGAGAGAGAGAGAAAGGACAATGGAAAAAGAAAGCCAGAGGAAGAGGAGAGGGAATGATGGTGGGATGAAGGAAACGCAGGAGCTCCAGGATGAGGGGGATGGTAGTGAATAGCTCTACTCCTCAGGCCCTTTCTCCCACAAGGGCGAATCTCGTCTGGGCAGGTTCCAGCCAGCAGAACAAACTCCCCCAGGAACTAAGGATGGTCAGACCTCACCCCCTTCACACCCAGTGGCAGGCGCACTGCTCCCACCCGCCTCTTTTAACAAAAGCACAGAGCTGCGTGGGCATTTACAATCCACAACAGCAACCCTACCAAAACACACCCTTCCACCGCACACGCAGAGGGGTGGAGGACAAAGAACACGCTGCACGTGACAGATGTCAGTCGCGTCGCTGAATGCACGGCTGGGAGGTGATTGGATTTGACGGGGGCCGGATCAGAGCCAGCACAGAATAGACGAGGAAGGAAAGAACGAAGGGAGTAGGCGAGTGGGAGATGCATGCTTGGCTAGACAGGCCAAGTGGGAGAAAGGACAGGAAAGAGAGGGATACAGAGAAGGAGGCTGTCTCCTATTTTCCCCTTCCCTGTTTTCTCTTTCACCTGCTTCTCTCTTCAGCCTTTCACTTTCCTGCTCCCCCCTTCTCTGCTTCTGATGTTCCCCACCAGCGGCCAGGGCTCAGCATCAGCTGGGAAGATGGCCCTGGCCCTTCCTGTCCCTGCCCTTATCAATCTCACTTCCAAGAAGCTGCTCGCTTGGGGGCGTCTTAATGAACCTGCTGCCGGACTGTCTGTCTAGCTGCATTAGCTGGGCTGAGTGAGCCGGGGGGGTCAACTGCAGCCCAAGCTCCTCCTCGCCCTCATAATAACTGGGGTGCTGTGGGTTAGGGCTCAGAAGCACAGCATGGAGTGGACTTGCAGGGGCCGTGGGTCAATATTGGGGTTCACTGGGAAAGCTGTGGGGGTCCAGGGCTGGTCAGGATTGCAGTGCATGGGCAAGGGAGGGGGGAGGGGAAAATCAGGCTTGGACCGAGAAGAACTTTTGCAAATTAAGAATGCAAAACCCCTCGCTCCGTGTCACGCTAGAATTGCTTAAAACTCCCCCAAAAGTTTGCCTGAAGCATTTGGCAGTGAGGCAAGTAGCGGGAAGCCCGATGGGGCTAAACAAACAGCTCAGCCTTATCTGAGCGGCTAAAGGCTGCTGGGAGCTCTTCGTTCCTGCTGGGGACTGAATTAATGCGAACAATTAGAATTAAGGAGGAAAGGAAAAGAAAAAAAAAAACCCCACAAATAATTTTGGTGCCATTTGCCTCCTTTGGTTTGTTCTTGTATTCCATTCTTCCCCAGCCCCCTGCTGCCTCCTGGAGTTGGGAACACGGTGAGGAGCTACCTTCCCTGGCTCTCCTTGGAAGTGGATTAAAAGAGCTATGTATTAATAATGAATCCGTTGCACTCGCACTGTTGTGTATGGCTGGGGTTCTCAAAGCTCCTCCCCAATGTGAGTAAGTATTCTTATCCCCATTTCGCAGATGGGGAAAGCGATACACTAAAGGAAGATGCAACTTTCCACTCGCTGGCAGGAACCCAGGAGTTCCAGCTCCCATGTGGCTCTTCGGAGCTGTGGACCATGAAGCCTTCAGCTGTAGGTCCTGATTCCAGGAATGAAAAAGGAAAGAGATGAAGGACTGAAAGGTTGGGGACAGTTGGTTCCCTGTCAGTTCATTCTGGCATCAGGACCCTAATGAACCAATCAAAACACACGGTGAAATTAGGAACCCTAACAGTGCAATCGGAACCCCAAGGTGGATCAGGAACCTGGAATGATCCAATCACAAAACTTGGTGAGATGGGGAACTCTAAAGAACCAAACCAAACATGACACGAGATCAAGACTTTAGTTAACCAATCTGGTGAGAGCAGGACTCCTAACAAACCAATCATAACCCTGAGTACGGTCATGACTCTGTAAGGAGCCAATCAGAGCTGTGAGTGAGATGACGATCGGGCCCCAAAACAAACTAATCAAAACACTCCATGAGATCAAGACCCTCTGTAATTAACCAGTCATGATGCTCATTTAGCTCATGTCCACCAATCTTATTCAGTTGACCGTTCACTAAGACTGTGCACAATCTCCAGTGGACAGAGAAAATCCCCTTTAGACGGACGAATTGAAGGGGATGTCATGGGAAGGCTCCTGTCCTCAGCACGGACCCCCGCCAGCCACGAAAAACACCCTGGTACAGAACCCCCCCGCAGGGCTGACGTCTCCATTTACAGCGACAGAGGCCTAGCTCAGATTTACGGCCCTGTCTGTGCGAGGAGCAATGGTATCATTTACAAGACAGAGCAAGCCGCCCCCACGCACCGTGCCCCCAGGATAAAATAATGCAAGTGAGACGTCAATAATAGCAGAGGGAGAGGGAGGGTTTTCGAAGGTGGACAGAGAGGTTCCCAGATGGGATTTGGAAAGAGGTGGCGAGCGGAGAAGCTGGAGAGACCCACTGACTTCCCCACTGCCACCTTGCTGGGTCAGTGGTTCAGTGCCAAGTCAGGTGAGGGTGCCGGCTGCTGAACAACCAATGCACTTCCTGCAGCCTGTGGGTCTGACCTCCCCTGCCTTGCACGGTCAGCGTGAGTGCAGATCAAATCCGAGCCATAGTGCTCTCCCGCCGTTTGCACCGGTGTAGACAACGGCGCAGGGCAATGGGGAACGAGACCTAGAGAGCCTCTCCTTTAACGGGCTGACCGGGCCCTGTCTTGCTTAGCTCCCAACCAGAGTGCAGGGCTGCAGGCGAGAATGCGTGTGAAGGCATTTCGCAGTGCGGAGAATCAGCCACTGGGCTGCCGCAAATCGATGCTCCATGCCCAGTCCCGAGCCTGCCGCACAGAGTTAACCCCACAGTGCCCAGCACGTGTTCAGAACCCTACACGGTTGCCCAGCTCCGACGCTTGTGCAAACAGATCTTTGCGTTTCCAGCTCAGCTTGTGTCACACCCCTCAACAGTGCAGGCTGCAGCGGGGTGGCTCAAACCCCAGAGAAGGGGACAGCCATTCAAGTGGGGGTCCGGAACCATGGAGCGAGGGGCAGCTCTGAGAAATCTCTGAATGTAGCAGAGGGCGGACCGGACGCTGCTGGGCTTTCTGAGCCAGAAAACTCTCTGGACCCGATTCTCTGGGGCCTTGCAGCTCAGGTCATCTTGTGTGCAAAGATGGTGGTGGTGGGCAGGGTGAAATGCTCCAGCCACGGGAACGAGCAGAGATTCCTGATCCAATATCGGTTTATACCCCTTTGGCCCAGGTATAAATGACTCCACTGGGTGCAGGGTAGGGGGACAAGCAGGCCCTATATTTCCTCAAAGGAAGAGGGGGAAGGGAGCGAAAGGGTTAATAACCGGCAGAGCTGGGGATATGGCCAGAACAGAGACAAGGCAGAGCTGTTATTCCTGCATCGGGCTCCGTGGAACTATATAAATAAGGAGGAATTTTAAAAGCAAGCCCAGGCTATTTGACGAGACTCCTTGTTTATGTAACAGTCACTTACACATCTGCCAGCCTCGCGGAGAGGGTAGAGCCACCATTGTTCAGGGAGACGCTCCCAGCTCTGCCTGCGTTGATGGTCTGCAGCTCTATGCCCCCCCTTCCCCCCCGAGGCATTCAGCAGAAATCCTCATCTCACCCCGAGCCCAACCACTCTGTGCAACAGAGATGCACGGACCCCCCCGCCCCTACATCCAGCCCCGCAAGCATGCTTGGAGTGCTGCAATCTCACAGCCACGCTGCTCAGGTTCAAAACTGACAGGTACAAGGAGCTAGTTACAGGCTTTGCTGTGGTCACTGCCCCGGTGCCAACCCCAGCATGGCCTAATTTGGTCACTGAATCAGAGCAATCTCCTCCCAGCCAGCACCCAGGGGCTGATCAAGTCCCAGAGGAGAGCACGGCCTGGCACCCAGCCCACAGGGCACCGATTGCATTTCCCTTCCGCGGCCGCGTGCCCTCCCAGCCTGTTTGCCTCGCTCTATGTTCACTAGCCCCGACCAGCACTGGGAAAACAACTCGAGGGGGCGGTGGAGAGCTGGGAGCATGGCCAATGGGGGGCAGACCCCTCCCCCGGGCTACTGCTTTGAAGAGAAAACCCATCTGCCAATGGATACGCCCAGGTGTTTGATATTAGCTGAGATTTCATGCACATTCTAACCTGGGCAATTGCTTTGCCATCCAGCTCAGGCTGTGGCAGCAGGTACCAGAGGAAACTCATCTCTGGCCGCTAATGACCTTCCTCCCCCTCTTCCCCAGCATAGGAGCCATCAGTGGTTAAATAGCTGCTGGACTGTGAGAGTCTCATCTCCTCTGGAATGCAGTTTGACCCCTGGCGACCTCCGATTGCAATTCCTCTTTGAGTCTCCTCCAGCAGCCGCTAATAAGGATGGAGTTTAAGGCTGGGTAATCGCAAGGGGAGCAGAAAGTTAACCCAGCAAGGCCTGGCGGAAACAGCGATTGATCTTTGGAGAATATCCTTGGCACCGAGAGATCACCAAGCACTTTGCCCGTGCCAGAAAAAGCAGCCACTTCTGGTGAGGAGCACAGCAGCTGTTTAACGGCGCATGTCAACACCACGCAACAGTCCAGGGGGACGGGGACAAAGAGCTCTTTATGCATTTTGAAGTGCAAGGGGGATTTAGCAAGGAAGCTACTGCAGTGACGAGCACAACATAAAGAGGGCTAGATCCAATGCTGGTGGAAATCGGCAGGACTCCATTGCTTTCAGTGCATCTATGCCAACCTACCCCAGCGCAGCCCCCTTGGCGTAAACTGGATTGCCCTCATTGGATTTACAGCATGCGCTCGCTCACACACATATAAGTCAGTCAATCACAACACAGCTCAGAAAGGCCTGAATCACAACATTTGGATCTAGATCCAGATTTCAAACTCTCCACGTTTGTGGGTGTTTGGCTCTGCGGCTTCTGCTTGGGTCCGTCTCTCCACACAACCGCCTGTCACACAATGCCCCAAGAAAGCCTTCTGGCAACCTAACTGCCCCCTTGGAGAACCACATGGCACCTGTGCAGCCAGACAGTACACAGGCCAGGCCAGAAACCCTTTCATTTGCTCCAGATCCCAGTCCTTGAGGTGGTTGCTGCAGTAGGGCTCGTGCTGGCATGGGGGATGTAGATATCGCTGCCAGGGACAAAGGCTGCAGCTTCACTTGGTCACCGTTGTGTGTAGCTGGCGCTCCCAGCCCCCACGGGGTAACCAGAGCTCACAGGCAGGGCATTTCTTTGCCAAGCCAATAAATGCAGACCTGCGGTGTCAGCCCACGTGCAAGGAGCAGACAAGGCCTCCAGGGGACTCCTGCTGCTCCACCTTGGTCCTCTTTCCTCAGCAAAGAGAGTGGGCAGGGACCTAGCCAAGCCTTGGCTGTGCCTGGGGAGTGCACAGGTATTTTGGGGTGTGGCCGGGATCATCCTAGGCCTGAGTGGTGCCTGAGGGGGACCATGCTTACGTGTGGCCAGGGTAGATAGACTCTGGTATTATGCTGGGGTTTGCAAGGCTACATTGGAGTGAACCCATGGGTCAGGTTAGGGTCAGCCAGGGAGCTACTCAGTGGGTCCAAGGCTGAGATTAAGGAGCCATGGGAGATTTGCTAAGATGTACCCCGGGGGTCAGTCCACAAGTCTGCCCCCCATCAGCCTCCTGCACACTAGGACTTGACCGGACAAACCGCTCCACCCCAGAGAGTGAATTTCCGAGGGGTGAGAGACACAAGGAGAAAAATGAAGAAGGGCCTGGTATAAACCTGACAGCTAATCCTGTGAGCTCCAGTGACACCCCCAGCCCAGTTCTGGGAAAGAGGGGAGCAGACTTAGCCCCTCTGCTATCTGATCCCGTGCATCCCTCCACTTCCAGTGCTCACCGCATTGCTCCTACAATCCCACCTATTGCCCATTGCCCGGAGTCTGCTGCTTCCCAAGCAAGGCCAACACCGCAGAGCGTCCCCTGTGTGGCTCTGGGGAGGATGGGGCCTGGCGATGTCGAATGTTCCCCCTCCCTCCTACCTCTTAATTTTGGTTCTGCTTCATTTCCTCCTAGCTTAGCAGAGAAATGAACAATCAAATCCCTTTGCTAATTTATTTTTTTCTTCTGCACATTTTCGAGGAGGCGATGGCACTTGAAATTGCCTCTCCTGGAACTAAGGGGCCAGATCCTGATCTCGGTTACACCAGCGTAAATCCAGAGGGACTCCAGGGATTTCAGTGCTCTTACTCCAGATTTATGTCATCGCAAGTGAGAGCAGAAGCCAGCCCCCTAATCCGTCTCTAGCCGTTGATACTCTACGGATCCCCGGGAGAGTGCATTAGGGTCGTGCTATTACAGGCAGCCTCCAAATGAATTTGGAGAGATAGGGGTGCCACTGCTCCTGCTTAAACTCTTATCGTTTGTTTTAATAGAGTTAATTTGCTTAACAACCTTCCAGCTGCACTCCTGGGGACATCTCACTCTCCACTCAGCCTGGGCCCAATCCATCCCATCAGCTTCCCCACAGTTCCACGAGGGATGAGTCTGGCTCAGGAGACAGACCCTTGCTTGCGTTTGTCTGGAGACCCCATCCCTCCTCTCGCTGGCGTCAGGGACCTTCGGAGAGTTAGCCATGATGTAAGGGAGCAGAATCAGGCTCCAGGCAGCGCTTTAGGTTTGTACAGCACCTGACACAATGGGGTCCTGGTCCATAATTGGTAACAACAGCAGCATTGAAAATAGAGGCTTCCAAATAGACTGGGAGATACTTCGCTTACCAGCCATTGCTGCAGCTGCTGTCTCCTGCATGCGCCTCACCCTGATAAGCCTCACTGCTTCCCTACCATTGCTCCATCTCCAGCAGCTTCCCAGATACCCAGGAGACCCTCCAGAGCCCAGACAAAAGAATCACAGGACCGGAAGGGACCTCGAGAGGTCAACTAGTTCAACCCCCTGCCCTGGGCCAAGGCCAAGTAAACCTAGATCATCCCTGACAGGTGTTTGTCTAACATGTTCTTAAAAACCTCCCATGATGGGGATTCCACAACCTCCCTTGGAAGCCTATTCCAGAGCTTAACTACCCTTAGAGTTCGAAAGATTTTCCTAATATCTAACCTAAATTTCCCTGGCTGCAGATTAAGCCCATTACGTCTTGTCCTATCTTCAGTGGACACAGATAAAAATTGATCACTGTCCCCTTTCTAACAGCCCTTAACATATTGGAAGACTGTTATCAGGTTCCACTGCTCAGTCTTCTTTTCTCAAGACGAAACATGCTCACTTTTTAAAATCTTTACTCACAGGTCAGGTTTTCTAAACCGTTTCTCCTGTTTGTTGCTCTGCTCTGGACTCTCTCCAATTTTTCCAGAGGTGTGGCACCCAGAACTGGACACAATACTCCAGCTGAGGACGCGTGACCACTGAGCAGAGCAAGACAATCACCATCCATGTCTTACACACAACACTCCTATTAATACACCCCAGAATGATAGTCGCCTTTTTGCAACTGCATCACAGTGTTGACTCATGTTCAATTTGTGATGCACTATAACACCCAGATCCTTTTCAGCAGTACTACCACCTAGCCAGTTATTCCCCATTTTGTAGTTGTGCATTTGATTCTTCCTTCCTAAGTGAAGCACTTTGCACTTGTATTTACTGAATTTCATCTTGTTGAATTGAGGCCAATTCTCTAATTTGTCAAGGTTGTTTTGAATTCCAATCCTGTCATCCAAAGTGCTTGCAATCCCTCCCAGCTTGGTGTCACTTGCAACATTTTATAAGCATACTCTGCACTCCATTATCCATGTCATTAATGAAAATATTGACTAGTACCAAAGTCAGGACTGATGTCTGTGGGACCTCACTAGAAACACCCACCCAGTCTGACAGCAAACCATTGATAACTACTCTTTGAGGACTAACTTACTAAAAATCAAGATGTATCACATCTATAGCTTCCCCCCTATTCACAAGGCCAGTAAACTAAAGTCAAAGAAGGAAATTAAGTTGCTTTGGCATGATTTGTTCTTCACAAATCCATGCTGGCTATGCCTTATAAACCTGTTATCCTCTAGGTTCTTATACACTGATAGTTTAATAATTTGATCCAGTACCTTTCCAGGTATCAAAGTTAGGCTGTTCAGACTCCTCTCTGTTCCCTTTTTAGAGACAACTATTATGTTTGCCCTTCTCTGGTCTTCTGGGACCTCACCTGTTCTCCATGAGTTCTTGAAGATAATTCCTAACGCGTCTGAGATTGCTTCAGCTAGACCTTTAAGTACCCTAGGGTGAACTTCATCAGGCCCTGCTGACTGGAATATAGCTAACTTATCTAACTATTCTTTAACCTGTTCTTTCCCTGCGTTAGCTTGCATTCCTTCCCCCTTGTTGTTAGTATCAACTGCGTTAAAGTATCTGGTCACTATTAACCTTTTTAGTGAAGACTGAAGCAAAACAGGCATTAGACACCTCAACATTCTTCCCCACTGGGTAGGGAACCCACACGCTCTTTTGTCTTTCTCTTGCTCCTAATGTATTTAAAGAGCCTCTTCTTATTGCCTTTTATGGCCCTGTTGAGATGTAACTCATTTGGGGCCTTAGCCTGTCTGATTTTGTTCCTACCGGCTTGCACTATTCTTTTGTACTTCTCCTTAGAACAGCCTTATCACATCATCCCAGCAACCTCTGGGAGTGGGACTGGGACCACCAGTCATTCTGGAAAGGGGTTACATTTCTCCTCTCCCTCAGGAGTGTGGGTTGGCATCAGACGCTGAGCGTTGCAGGGAATCTCTAGTCAAGTTATTTCCAGGATCCTAGCCCTCTGGATGCGTCGGAGCGCCTTGGAATAAGAACAAAGCTGTTTGATAGTCACAAACCTGGATTCTGGCCTGGATTCTGGTGTCACTGCCTTTCCTATTGCTTGTCACGTGTGCTGCTCCTGATCAATGGCTCTGAGGTTAAGAGCCACTTCCCCTAACCAGTGGAAGCATCCAAGCTCATGGATAGCAATGGCAGCTGTAATGTTTTCCTAGGCTTCCCCTGATATGACCCCTTCCAAAGGGGTGCTTCGGTTGAGCCCTAGACCTCCAAACGCACTGCCCTCCTTGCAAGGAAAAAGAACCATACCATGCACTTCCCTACCACCTTTCCTCTGAGGATCTTTGCAACACTCTTGGGAAACAGACATTGCTATTGCCACCAGTAAGTCAAATGAACCATGATGTAACTTCATATGCTAGAGGTAGACTTGACCCACTATCACTATTTTACCAAAGGGGAAACTGAGGCACAGAGCGGCCGACTGACTTGTCGAAGGTCAATAGTAGAACCAGGAATAGAACCCAGGAGTTCTGACTCCTAGGTCTCTGGCAATTACTACTAGACAATGATCCCCTTCCAGAATGGGGACCAGAACACAGGCATGTGCAAGACCACACCACACAGAGGATGCCATTTTGTGGAGCACGTATTTCTGCATGTGGCCCACGGAGGTGCTTCTGGCCCTCAACACTGGAAAGGTTGGACTGTCTTAAGTGAGAGGTGACTTGAAGGTATAAGTGCCATAATGGGATGAAAATACAGGGTCCTACAAGGCTCTTTTATCTTGCAGAGAAAGGCAGAAGAAGAACCAGTGGCCAGAAGCTAAAGCTAGATAAATTCAAGTTAGAAACAAGGCACACATTTTTAACAGTGGGGGTGATTAACCAGAGGAACAAACTACCAAGTTTCTCCCTCTCATGATGTCTTCTGATCCAGACTGGAAGATATACTTCAGCCAGACACAAGTTCTGCTTTAGTCAAACGTGTCACTGGGCTCAGTACAGGGGTAAATGTAATGGCCTGTGCTTACAGGAGATCAGACTAGATGATCTAATTGTCTTCTGGCTTTAAACTCTATGACTCTAGTCCTCTGGGGTAATTACTAGACAATGTTCTTCTCCCAGAGCAGGGAACAGAACCCAGCAATCCTGAGTTTCATCCCCTGTGCTCTAACCACTAATCAACATTCCCCATCCCAGAGCCAAGGCCAGAAACCAGGGGTAAGTCCCCCAAAGCCCTGCTCTACCCATTAGACGACTCTCCCCCCAGAGTCAATATCATTCCCTTCCCCACTGCATGTGGATGCTAAGGGAAGGAGCCTTGGCATTCTCTGTCTTTGGGAAAGCTGCCAAGCATGCAGCATCACGGAGACAGGAGAGACCCCAGAAGACTCCATGGAGAGCCCAGAAAGCGTAGCATTGCTCGGTGCATGTTCCCTGCAGCTTTGTGAGCCAGGGAGCGCTTCCTCCCCGGGAGCTGGGCTCCACTCGCTCTCCCAGCTCCGTCTATTCTGTTGCTCAGGTAACACTTTAAAGGCAGGTCCTCGGCACAGTTTTTAGGTCAGATATAATTGGGAAGCTGTCGCGAGGCGCTATAAAACCTCAGTTAATACGCTGGAACTATCTAGTTAAATGCCAATTATAAAACCCTATAAGCTTCTCAACTCAAATATATTAATAACATAATTAAACATTTATTGCTTATGCAAATTAAAAATTAAGTTAATCGGACAGCAAGGAAACCCCAGGAAGTGACCATTTAACGAACTAATTTCTATTTAATTATCATTCTGCCCCATTACAAAAGCCCCGGTGATGTTATTTTGGCCTGGTTTGTAATGCTGATTTGAGTGATTCAGCCTCCGCTCCGCTCCAGCTGTTGGGATCAATCTGACTGACCTACCTCTCTGGTGCCACTTGCACAGCTGGCAGCATCTGGATGGGACCCACTTCCCCCCTCCGGCTGCTGAAACCTCAGTGCCCTTCGCTGGGTGTGGCACTGGCAGAATTTACACCTCAGATCCCACCTGTCTCAGTCGGATTATTGTGTAACTAGACGCTATGGGCCTGCTTCTCTGCTGAGCACCCATGACTCCAGCAGAAGCCACTGGGACCTGCGGGTTCTCAGCTCCTTTGAACGTCAGCCATGGGTTTATATGAGGAGGGGGCAAAATACGCTCAGACTTTCGGGGGGGCTGATGGAAACTTTGCAGCTCAGGCCCATTTGTGGCCAGAACAAGGGCTGCATACAGAGACAGGGAGCAGGTGGGCAGTGAGCCCCTCCCGCACCATGCCTTTCAGAGGAAGGTCCCTCCTGTCTGGCTGTCACCCCCATGGGGGGTTGGGGAATCTGCCCCTGCCAGTCTCTAAATGGCCAAGTCCAATCACCCCTCTGCATTTCAAGGGAAGGAAAAGTCATTTGGAAAGGGGAGTGGGGGGCAGGGAGTCCCAGGAAGCAACAGTGGCCAGCTGAGAAGCAATTTGTGCTGCATTCCATCCCCTGAGCCCTAATGGGAACCAGACACTTCAGGGAAAGAGATTTGCGACTGGAACCAAAGGCTGATTTTTACCTCTGGAAGGGCAAGTAGGGAGCTAGCTCTCAAGCCAGAGATGGATTCTCGTCACACTGAGGCAGCAGCCTGGCACATAGCCCATGCCAATCTCTTGCACCCTGCATGGTGGCCCTGGTGCTGGGGTGCTCGCCTCCCCCTCTGGAGATCCAGGCTGAAGGCACTGGGGGCATGGGAATGTTGGGCTCTGTCTAGACCTGACTGGGGATTTGTCCATAGAACGCAAACCTCTCACACAGTTCAGGAGAGGTCTGAGGAAGAAGGGGTGCTACTTGCCAGGGCACAGAGACATTGGCCGGGGCTCAGGACTGGAACAGCAGGGGGTGCTGGTGGCAGGATTGAGGGACATCAGTAGAGTTACGTGGCAGTCCTGGCCTCTAGGCACCCCTCACTTTTCTGAACCCAGGTAGATTGACAAACAGAAGGGAAGAAAGAAAGATCCTTAGGCCAGGAGGCCAGAGAAAGGGATTCAGAGCTCTCCCAAGTGATACTATCAGGAGAAGAGAAAGGTGGATGGGGTACCAAGAGCATGCCAGGGGTGGAATGCCCATGAGCCGCAAAGCAATTTAGACACCTAACTCCCATTGATCTGGGCTGACATGCCTCCACATCCCTAATTTCCCCTCTGCAAAGTGAGCGGA
This sequence comes from Chrysemys picta bellii, assembly GCF_011386835.1. Taxonomy (NCBI): domain Eukaryota; kingdom Metazoa; phylum Chordata; order Testudines; family Emydidae; genus Chrysemys; species Chrysemys picta. The sequence goes on along the minus strand of NC_088806.1, from coordinate 25,903,898 downwards.
CTGGCACTCTCCAAGCTGCCGGGGGCATTCCTAGGCATAGCTGCTGAATGTGTGTGTGGCAGGTTAAGCTCCTGGGGTGAAAGGTGGCATGTCAGAGCAGCGGGCGGTGATGATCGGTATTGCAGAGAGGTAGCTGAAGGGACATTGTAGAAGCCGGCAGCTGGAGAGGTGAACAAAGCTTGGCAGTGGGAAGTGAAGTGTTCTGAGTCCTCGGGGATGGAGCAATTCCTCAGGAGAGCAAAGCCTGTGGGGCCGGAGCTGGGTGGAGAGACGCCCCTCCCTCCCCGTGACAGGCGATCAGTTAAACCTGACAGGTGTGAAGTTGGCAATTTTCTTTTCAAAACTGCCAGATAAACAGGCTGGCAGGAGTCAGAGGAGATGGAGAGGAACAGAGAGATAAGGCGAAATGGAAACATAAAAGATGGGAAAGTCAAACACATTGCTCAGAGAGGCCAGTCACGGTTCAGAGGCGGAGAGGAAAGGAGCGAGAGTATTAACACTACTGTGTGTGCAGCCCCATGCTGCCAGCCAAATGCGCAGCAACCGAGCTAGGAAGGGGCTTGACTCACAGGCAGCTCCCCAGAGGGGTCCCCCTGGCCCTTGTCAATTGCACAGAGGAGGCAAATTTGGATGCCACAGCTTGACATTTCCTCAAGAGGTTTAACTGCCACTGAACAGTCCCTCCCGGGCTGGTGGGCACAGTTCAGAGCCATGTTTTCATGGGGTGTGTGGGAGACGCTTACTTTGCACCCATGACGTTTGCACCCCCAAATTCTGCACTGAGTGGATGCGATAAAAGCCTGATCCAAAGCCCATGAAATCAGGGAAGAGTTACCCACCGATTTCAGTGGGGTTTGGATCAGGCCCTGCGATTGCAAACTCTCTGGGGCAGAGAACATGTCTCACTCTGCATTTGCATGGCTTGTCAGTGGAATTCAAACTTAGCACATTCTGCACAGCAGCATCAGCTAAATGTCTTGAGCTAAAGGTGCAACCACATTAGTTGGTAGCAGTAGTAGGTTATTACCCTTTAGTAGATCGGTCACTAGAAAATGATGTGACATTCTGTGCATTGGTGTATTATACTTGCAAAGCATCATGGATATTTATGGTGCTGTGTATGTGATTTTTCATATCTAATAAGTATTGATCATCTGATTTGTGCACATTGATACTCGTACAAATGCTTGGTTTGTGAGTACAACACGTGCACAAAGTTTGCCAGAGGCCTTTGGATGCCTGGCTTGTGAACATTTGGGGCCATGTGCTGTCTGTAATATGACAGCATGGGTTTTAATGGTTTTTTTTTTTTCGTATTGGGTCATTAAATGCTTCATTGCAATGAGAGCTGCTGTATCCTGGGACAGTGTGCCAGCTCCCCATCCCCCAAATACACACACTTTCTCCTGCCTCATCATAACCGTCACTAACGAAGGAAATTCCAGCCTGTGCAGGACTCCTCAAAGACTACCTCACAATCTCAGTGCAGGGGGCCCTAGTCTGGATGGTATTTGCATAAAGCAATTTCCCGTAACAAATACTTTCATACAAATCAAACTCTGCTTTGCAGATAACCTGAGAACAGAAAAAAAGGGAAATTCATCAAATACATTTTTCACTACAAATAATTCACCCATTTCTGTTTAGACTGATATTGGTCTCCCTTGACTCTGGATTAGCACTACAAGACTGATTGACCTGGTCTGACTGCATTTTCCCTGTTCTGATTTGACTCTGGACTAATTCTGGATTGTCTCTTCTCCTGACACTGGCCTACCTCTAGGGTGACACTTCTGGATTGATTAGATTACCACTGGATTCACCTTAGTCTGGATTGATTATGGATGAGCTCTGGATCAGCCCTGTTCTGGACTGTCTCTGGACTAGCTCTGGATTTGATGCTGGACTAGCTCTTCCTGAAAATTTTAAACCTACATAGTGTTATTTTCACTGGAAAGAATCCCAAAGACTTTCACAAATGCACATGCAGATGGGATGCCCAAAGAATCACTTTTCTGCCCTCTGATGGGGGACTGCTGGGAAGGAACACAGCAGCAGTTCAACAGTGTACCACAGGATGGGAAAACAAGGGGAATCCTGCATTGGGTCGAAACTGCCCTGGGAATGTAGGGAGGCAAAACTCAATCACCCACGCGGGAATTTGTAGCTAAACATCGGACTCCTTCCAGCGTCTCCATGGGATCTTTAACCAGGGCCGGTAGAAGGATGTTTCGCGCCCTAGGCGAAACTTCCACCTTGCGTCCCCCCAAGACCCCGTCCTGAGGCCCTCCCCCAGCGGCATCTCCCCCCCTCCACCCTGAGGCACCCCCCCCGCCCCAGCTCAGCCCTGCCCCGCCTCCTCCCCGAGCACACCGTCGCTGCTTCACTTCTCCCGCCTCCCAGGCTTGCGGCGCCTAAGCTGATTGGGGCCACAAGCCTGGGAGGTGGGAGAAGTGAAGCAGCAATGACGTGCTTGGGGAGGAGGTGGGCCAGGGGTGAGCTGGGGCGGGGAGTTCCCCTGCATGCCGCCCCCTCCCCTTTGCTGCAGGCGGCCCTCCCTGCGCTCCACTGCCCCAGCTCCCTCCGCCTAAATGCCGGCGGTGACCGGGGCAGCCGGAGATCCGGCCGCCGTGGTCACTGCCGAAGAAAATGGCGTCCCCCCAAATCCTAGTGCCCTAGGTCGCCTAAATGGTTGTACCAGCCCTGTCTTTAACCATAGCAAGGGTCAAGTTGAAAGGACTGTGGAGTACCTCTGCACTGATCCTGTCTAACTTGGAGCGGATTGTGGTCTTTTTGGGGCATCCCTCCCCATAGGGTCTAAGCATCAGTCTAGCCCTGGGTTTACACTGATCTAGATGGATTCTCTGCCAGTGGAATCCACCTCCAGCCTCTGCCTGAGCGCACTCTCCTATAGACATGGCTAAAGTCCCAGTAACTCTTCCAACCCTGGCTCTGCTGTTCCTGCAGCACAAATGGATCCTTGGGGATCTACTTGATAGCGAGTGTCGTCCAAGAGGTGAGGGGTTAGGAACCTCATGGAGGAGAACTCCCTCCCCAGAGCTCCGAGGCACCAAACCGGCAGGCAGGTTCCCTGCTTGCACTGGGCAGGATTCCACACTCACTCGCCAGGCAGGGATGGGGATGGGGATACCATCTAGACCTTCAAGGCTGTTGCTCCAGGCCTAAAATTAAAGCAGAGATAAACAGGCAAGCTCTGAGCCACAGCAGCTCCCACACTCAGGCCAGCCTCCCCCAGCTGCTCCAGCACTCGCTCCGTGGAGCAGTTCCAGGCCGCCTGCCTTCGCCCTGCTGTTGCAGAAGACAGAGACCTCTTAAGGAAGCACTGATGAAAGGAATCAGAACTTTGCTAGTGCTGGGCTTGGCAGCGCTGGTGGGAGGGCAGGCAGTGCTTGGCACTGGCTAGGGAAGCTGAGCTGGGCAGGGAGCGGGAGCGGGAGGGGAGTGCAAGGAGCCCTCTCTGGGTACAGTGAGCTCTGCAAGGCCTTTGCGCGCGGCACAGAGTGCTTTTGATGGACTGATGCCAGGGAAGCTTCTTTAATGGGCGGGGACTGTACCTGCAGCACAGGGCACACAGTACAGGAACCAGAGGCACGCTTAGCGTCCTCCCCGGCCATCTGCTGCACTGATGGATTCGCTCCCTTGACCTGGCAGGATCGCACTCTCCAGATGGGGGAATTCACGCTGCCTGGCCATCCAGCCCTGGGCTTCCCACCCATAGGGCCATCAGTGCCACCCTGACCTTGCCCTGCAGCGATCACCCTGTCCCAGATGGCAGGGGGAACTCAGCCTGCGTGGACGTTTGGCTCCCGGCAGCTTGGAACCAGCTCAGGGGAGGGAGAATCGATCGTTCATTCCCATTCATCTCTCGGCTCCACTGACGTAAATCTGGAGTCACTCTATTGGCTCCAGATTTACAACTGAGATCAGAATCTGTCCTTAGGCTTCTGCAGCCAGATCTAGCCTCCTTCACATCAGCTTGTTCGCTGGTTCCTCGCCAGCACTCTTGCCCACCAGCCAGGCTCCGAATGTAGCCCTCGCCGCCAGCTGTGCCAGCCTATAGGTTGCAAAGATGTAGCTTTAGGAATACATCCAAGTTGCCCCACCTGCCCGCCATCTTTCCCCAAGCTGCGTGTGCGCGCGCACACGCACACACACACCCCCCACCGTGTTTTTATTTTGTTGCAGAGAAACAAAACACTTTATGGCACAAGGCGGGAGCTCCGGCTTCTATCGAGCTCAGCTCCCTGCAGCCCAAGCGGAGAAGCAGCCCCATGTTATGGGCTTTATCCATCATCGCTCAACTGGAAGCCATGGCCTGGAAAATGAGGGCAGCACTTCCCTGGAGTGGTTGCTACTATGCACAAGAGCAGCAGGCCCCCATCCTCCATCCCTGCCTTCTTTCCAGCTCGCAGCCCAATCTGTGCTCCCTTATCTCCCACTGAACTTGGCTGGCTCCGCTGAACCAGCTGTTAGGAATCCTGTTCTATATGCCGATGCCCCTGTACATCAGCGTATTGGTCTCTGTTGGTGCTGCTGACTTGAATGATTGCAACTGAAGTGATGCTGCTTTGCAGACATCTGCTGTTCCCAGGCGAGGGAAGGTCAGAGGAGAAGAGCCGCCAAACAATGGAATAAAGATACGGGCACCCGACTTGGGGGCTGGCACTGCCCCATGGCCTGCCTGCAGCCCTTGGGCCGCTTGCTGACCTTTTCCTTCCCATGCACTTTTGCAAGACCACCTCAGGCCAAATCAGTACGGACAGACAGATTTCCCTAGCTGCCCCCAACTTGCCTGGCAGTGATCTGAACCAACAGGACCCTGGCTGGCATTCAGAAGCACACGTTGCTGCTCCTGCCGCTGGCTGGGGAACCTGTCGGTGCATCAGCAGCAAGGCGAGGGCGAGCGTGTGCCCACATTTGCAGCAGGGACATGATAGTTATTCTTTAACCCTCTCTTGAGCTGGCCTCCGGTTCTGGAGTGCCCCCTTCTCCTGTGCCAGCCCCAGTGGGGTGCCTGTGATGAACACTGGCAGCACAGTGCATGCTGGCCCTTCCCAGCCCCGATCCGGAGGGGTCGCCCTCAGCCTTACATGGGAGCCATCCATCAGAATTTAACTGCCACCGAAGCCCTGATTAGTCTCAAGCCACTAAGATTCCCTGCTCTTCGGTCTGTGGCATTCAGACCCAGCTGAGGCAGCGGCTCACCCCACTAGGGGCTCAGGGGCTGCCTTCTGGATATTAATGTCTGGTCCCCGAGGAGCAGCCAGGGAAGGGGAGGGTTGGGCAGGACTGAATTTGCTGCGCAAATACTGCTTCGGATTCCTTTGGCTCATCCCTCTCCTAAAGCCTCCCAGATTAACATCCCTCTCCAAATTCCTGCCAGGTCCTTAGAACACCCAAAGGAGAGCATCTTTCCAACCACCCAGCCCCGAAAGATCCCCCCTGGGTTCTACTCTGAGCCCCGTGCAGGGTGGAAGGGCTCAATTCCTGAGCTGTGCACAGGCCATAAAGCTGCAGCTACCAATCATACACGTACCTTCATACTGAGTCCCAGCCCCTGGGTTCAGGGGGCTCCTGGGAATGTGGGATGCCCCGGGCCCAGCAAGCTACGGAGCATGCTAGCGACCAGCGACGGGCCAAGGCGAGTTCCCAGTCTGTGAGAGAGACTGATCCTGCAGGACAAAGTTAATCCCTGGGTTATGTTGACCATCTTGATGACGTCAATGGGAATGGCCCGTGCTTGTTCAAGGCCCGAGCCCCCCATCTATACACCAGCACCCAGGACTTCTCAGCCTTTTCCACACTGCAACCCCCCTTCCATATAATCCTCCCGCCCCTGCTGACCCCCCTTCCCATACACAATACGAGAAGGGCAGGGTGGTCACAACCCTCTGACTCGTGTGTGTGACCTCCAGGTTGAGAACCCCTGGGTCAGACTAGATCTGAGGCTAAAGAGAGGCAGCTATCTTGGGGTATGAAGGATTAAGCCCATTGCTTTAAGGTGAACCCCAGCTCTAGGTCAAGCCAGCTAGGGAAGAAACGAGACAACCCCCCAGTCAGGCCAGTGCTTTGCGAACTGCATTCCTGGTTCTGATGTAACCTCTCCATAGGCCCTGTTGCACTGAGACCAGACGGGTGCCAGCTGCCAGCATGCTTCATTGAAGATGGGGAGCGAACCGTGTGAGCTGAGCTGTGCGATGCAGACTAACTTTCCCCCCTCCCACACACACACACCCAACCCAGCTTGTCTGTAGAACAATTCCTTACTGCAGCGCGAATCAGCTGAGTTGAGATCTGGATCCGGCTGAGTTCAGATTTGGATCAGGATCCCACTCCCAGTCTCTCTGGCGTGCTGGGACCCCAGGTTTTTGGTTCAAGTTCATCTCTCGTTAAACAGTGATAGGCAGTCAGAAAAGAAAGCAAATGCTGCCTTCCACCAATGGAGGAAACTGTGCTCGGACTTGGCTGCTGGGAACCAGTAGCCAGAACAGTGTGTTCCTTGTCCCACAGTGGTCAGGGCTTTTGAGCAAAGCTGTTCAGTGCAGTATAGGGAGATCACTATGAGTCAGGCACTACATGCCCTAGAGTCAGTTGCAAGCCTCCCATTGGTTTCCTCACATGCTTACGGAGCTCTCTAATAGGGTCCGCTCTATGGGTATCAATGGCAAAACTCCCATTGACTTCAGCGGATGTAAGAACAAATTTGCTCTATTTGATCTATCATCTATTGTATGTCACTGTCTAGCTAAATCTCTCTCTCCAAAGACAGGAGGCTCTGCGTGAGTGAGGAACAAGGACTCCCTGGCAAGCTGTTTGTAGACAGACAGACAGACAATGGAGGGTAAAGATCAGGTTTTTCCCTACGGAGAGATCAATCAATAGGCCCATAGAGATGTAGCCTCCGGAGTGTTCTCTAGCAAGGCACCCTTTACTGCCTGCAGGGCATTGATCTCTCCACGCTTGTCCTGTGACAGTCATGGGTTCTGGATTGCAAGCCGTCCCCTTTCAAAGCACCATATATCACAGAAGAGATCAAGGCAACTGGAAAGGTGCAGCTTCTCCGGATTTTGTTGCACCCGGCCGCGCGTCGCAACGACACACCTTCGCGGTCGAAAAGGAAAAGCGCTGCTTCTTTTAAAATTCTTTATTTATAAAAAAGTACATTTCTTTCCACAGCTGAGCCACTATTTTTTTTATACAAGTAAAAGGGAGGGTGAAGCCACACCCCCCCAATTCGAACCATGAAAACGTCCCCCCCAACCCAAAATCATTACAAAGGATGGAAAACAAAACAAAAAATCATAAAAGCAAATTCAGTCCGTTACATTATTATTATTTTTTTTTTTTACAAAAGCACTTACAACACAGATTACAAAAAATGCAAGGTTTTTTTTTTTTTTAGGGTTGTTGTTTTTTTTATTCCACAATGATAATTACAGCAAGAAAGAAAAAAAAAGTCACTGGAGTTCAGGGACCATGTTTGGAAAGAAAAGATAGCCAGCCAGATCAGCAGCAGCAGCTCTCCATGGATGCCCATTTACACCAGCTGAGGATCTGGCCCCTTATAGTCATTACATTGACCTTCACCCTTAAGGAGATCACATATGGAATGCCGTGCTGTGCGAATGTATGGGGCAAGCCCCTTCTGTAGGGCTTGACCTTGCAACCTTTGCTCATGGATGGAATTCACCCCCGTGCAGAGGACCAGCCTTTCAGCCCAGAGCCTCAGCCCAATGGCAGTTCGGTGCCTAAACGCCATTGAGGATCTGGGCCGTCCCCTCTGCCATCCTACTTAAACCCTGTTTTAAGGGATAACATGGCACCTGGACTGGTGCTGGCTCTTCGGCATGGTGGTGAATCTCGGACTGTGCCATCGCCTTCAACGGGGCTCGTTCCGGTGAGTAACGGCTGCAAGGTTGGCCCTTTGTGGAGAGGGGGGCGAGTTCCAGGAATGATGGTCGGAGGCAGGATTTGGATGGGAGCAAGTTGACACAGTCTCATCCTCTCCTCCCCACCCCATGCTGCCCCCCTCCTCCCCGCATTCCCGGGGGAAGGGGGTGCTCTGCAGGGAAGCGCATTCGTACGCAGAGCGAGTCACTCTAATTCGCTACGGATCATGTCGAAACAGAAAAAGAAAGTCACAAACCGGGGGAGGGGTAAAGTGCTATCATAAGCCACGTAGAATACGGAGAGGCTTCAGTGCACACAGTGCTGGCAGCGTTCCCCACAGCGCCTCCTCCTGGGAGAGGCTGGGACTGGGGTAGCCACGAGCGCCGCACATTCAATGTTCCTAGAGCATTCCCCACCGCCCCTCCTGCTGGTCTACTCTTCCAAACACCCACCATTTCTCCAGCATTTCCAACAGCTGTCAGATTGGGGTGGGATTGCATTTCTCTACCGGCCATTGTTTCCAGAGCGTTTCGTACTGCTTGGCCTGGAGAAGCTCGAAGCATCTCTCCAGCCAGCCCTTCCACAACATGCCCTGCACTGCTTCCTGTTGGGAAAAAGAAACTGGAACGGGAGTGGATCCCAGCCCCCACTTCTTCACAGCAAACTCCGAGCAGCGCTTTGTTTGGGAAGCCCTGCTGGCATGCTACAAACTTGTCCACCTACAAAACTCAATGGAGACCGCCCCCCCTTTCTCTCAGCCCTCCTCCTCCAGCAGACTGACCGGCAAGCTGAGACTGGGAGACTCATTGCATGTGTGTGTGAGAACAAAGGAACCAGTGGTCCCTTCTTCTAATCATGCTCCCATTTCTATTTGCTATACTGACTCTCTCTCTCTCCCCCTCAGCGATCTGTGGTGAACAGTTGCTGAGTTTCTTTCAACGATGAGCCAGGAAAGGCTCCTCTGTCCCTGCCGTCTCTGCAATCAATTCAGCTCTACCATTTGGGTTTTTGTTTGTGTTTGTTTGTTTGTTTGTTTTTTCCCAAAGAAAACTTCAGATGGAGTTTTGTGTTTTGTTTTTTTCTGGCTTGAATAAAAATGATTTACAAAAACACAGGAACAAACCACCAAACAATCTTGTAATTAAATCAGGGAAAATAACATCACTGGGGTGAATTGTGATGGATAATCCCAGACATAAGCCCCAGCAGGAAAACAGCTGGGGCGTTTTCATACGAATAATACAGACTCAATTTAGTTTGCAGGAGGAGACACGTCTGCCTGCGTGTAGCTCACTGTGGGAGGGAAAGGGACGTGGGCATGTAGCTCAGACCAAATTCACCTTCATTTCTCCAACAGGCCATCTCCTGACCTGGAAGCCATATAATGAGGCCTTTCTTTACCAGGAAGGTCACCTTTCCGTCCTGCTGTCCTCACCTTCTCATTGTGATACAGGGTCCCAGATGCTTTGTCTCTCCCCACTTGTCTCTTTCCCTATGGCAACTGCATGGAGAATAATTCCTGGGCTACCATGTCAGGGCCGGGCTGCTTGTCTGTAACCTCTGTGCCCATATCCTTGCCTGGCACTAACAATCCCTTCTCCCCTTGGACTTTCCAGGGACTACTGCTTACACAGGGCTGGCTAGGACTGCCCAGATATCTTTAGCAAGCTCTGGGATTTCCCTGTGGGCAGAGACGTGTGCAATATGACGTGCACGGCAAACTCCTGTGCAAGGCCTCCTGCCCCCCTTTGGCCAATGGGCTCCCCCTGAGCAGCAGAAATGCAGTTTCTGAGTCCCTCTGCACTAGTCTGCCCTGGGGGTAAGTCAAAGAGGCCATGGATGGAAGGGGAAGGAGGAACACACAAGAAAGGAAGCTGTCGGGAAGGGGCAGAGCGGATCTACTTGTCTCCTGCCTCCATGGAAATCTGTGCTCTTTTGCCTGGTTAACAGAGAGAAAGGTTCGAAAGGGGACTGTATTGGAGCGTTAAACCCTAGCTCTGCAAACGGCCCCCTAGGAACTCGTTCCCCATGGCCATAAGGGCAGCTAGCCCTAGATCTCCCACTGGAAATTAACCCCCCTCCCTCAGTAATACTCAGCAGTGGAGGCCACCCCAATGTATCTTCCTGGCCTTCCCCAAGGGTAAGAAGCCTGGGGTCTCATCTGGGAAAATCCCTCCTTGGGGTCTGGGAAGCAGCTCATTAAATAAGGGAGGAGGCACTGCCAGAGACGGACCCATTAGCCCCGTGGCCTGCTCCTGCCCCAGGAGCAGAGCCCATGCCTGGCCACAGAGGACCAGCAGGAGAGGGCCCTTTGGCAGCCATGGGGAGATGGCTGCTCTGAAGAGTCTCCTCAGATTCATAGCATGAGGGCGCCACGTCTCAGGAAGGAGAGAGGCCTTGGCCGGGATCAGCAAAGCTGTCTAGGGGATTTGGACGCTCAGCTCCCATTAAAAGGAACGGGAGTTGGGCGACGGAATCCCACTGGCACTTCGAAAAGCTCACAGACTGATAGACTTTAAGAACCATCGTGATCATCTAGTCTGACTTCCTGCACATGGCAGGTCACAGAACCTCACCCAGAACTCACTCCTGTAACAGACCCCTAAGGTCTGGTGTGTCTCGTGGGCAGGCCCACCTCGCTGAGCTGTGGGGCTCGAGTCACTGGGGTGGGGATGGAGTACCAGTTCTAAACCATTAGCTCCCATGCAGCCCCGGGACACACAACAAACAGCGTCCTCAGTTTAGCCCCCTACGCATCTCCCCTTCACAACCTTCCTGCCGCGACAGCCACCTTTGACCTAATTAGGGGGGAGAGTGCCCCCCCCAACTCAAGCAGAAGGGTTGGACTCCCACGGATGGAGATCAACCCCAGAGAGGGAATGGATCTCGTTATTGTATCCCAGCAGCTCTCAGACAAATTGTCAATCCATAATATTTCATGAGGCAACTTATTCCTCGCTATAGATTAACGGCGAATCGTTTAGGCTCGCTAATTAAGGCCCCATGAGGGACTCTTGTCCAATTAACTGACCCCATAAACGGTCACCCTTTCAGTAACGAGAGCCGGAAGCATCCTTCTTCTGAGGAGGAGAGGGACGGAGCTAGGGGCCCTGGGTTTTTCCATGGCCGTAGGGCCCAGGCCTGCCCCTGATGATGTGCTATGGGGACAGGATAAGTCAGCGGGGTGCCTGGGACCACCTCACGCTGTGGAATGAGCAGCTCTGAGGTGTAGCTCCCAAACCGGACGTGCTGACGGCAAGGGGAGGTGGGCCCCGCTTGGTTCACAGGGGAGGAGTGCTGCTAGCCAAGCAGGCAGGGCCCCGGTTGGGGGGTGGGGGTGGCACTGCATACATTTCCCCCCATCCTCTTTTCTACCGGCCCTGGTGTAGTCACAGAGACAGCAGGTCTAACACAAATTCAGACTGGGCGTAAGGCGTAGATATTTAAGTCAGAGTAATTAGCCATGGGAACCATTTACCCAGGGTCACAGTGGAGTCTCCATCACTGGCCATGTTTTTCAAAAAGCTCTGCTCTGGAAAGTCTTTAGGAAGAGGCCTCTGCCCTGTGTTACACGGGAGGTCAGACTAGATGATCCCAGTGGTCCCGGCTAGTCTTGGAAGCTATGACTCACACTCTGCAGGGGGTGTGTGGGTGAATGAGCCATTAACCCCGGGGAGGTGGTGTGGCACTATACTGGTGTTCCCAATGACCATAGTGTCTCCCCTCAGCCCTTGTTCCCACATGGCCACCCGCCTGTCTATGATCTATCACATTTACGTCCCTATCCTCTCCCTGAGCCAGCCTGCTCTGTCTGCCCAAGGTTGTAAACTTGCTCCTCATTACACTGGATCGCCATGTGTCTGTCTCTCTAGCTGTAAAGAGCCCTTGATTTGCCTAGGGGTGCGAGAGTCTCGCACAAACACACTCTGGATTATTAAGGAGAGGGCAGGATTCCTGTCTAAGTGTGCAAATGGGAGCTCCCTGCATCACACCACACCTCACCTCCTGCCTATGAGTGTGCAAACGAGAAACCCTCCTGCGTCTGGTCAGTTCACATTTACACGCAAGTCTAAAAAAGGGTGCATGTGCTGTTGTGGTGACTTAATTTGCTTTCACACATGAGCATGCAAATGGAAATTTGGGCACATCTCCTCACTTCACATTTGCACGACATGTGCAAAGAAAGAAACAGGATGACTGGGGATTCACTGCATCAGAGTTTCTGCAAACAGGGTGTATTGCTGATAAGCAACACATGAGAATGGGATTACCCTGAGGCAACTCTGCAGATTCTGCAGTGAGAGAATTTGCCAGACCGTGGATTGGGAGCTCCAGCTGCTTGGGGTTGTTAATCCAGGACACAAGGGCAGCTCAACTGGGCCTGGGGGTTTTGCATGAAGTTCTGGCTCGCCCGTGTGAGCGGGTACCTTCAGACGTGGGCCAAATTCACACCTGCAGCTGGAGTTTGGATGTCCCAGAGCTTGGGGTTAGCATGGGCCTGGGATTTTGGCTTGGCCCTTTTTGGAGTCTGATCCCAGTGAGATTTGGCGCCAAAAGCCCATATGTTTGGGAGTGGGAACTTGGCTAGGGCCCATCTCTAATGCATGATGCACCGTAGAGTACAGAACCACCAGACCACCCGAGGTGACAGCAAGGTTGCAGGAGGGTAAGTGTCTGACTGAGATCCAGCAGGAGTATAATGTTACTTCCTCTGCTCTGTCTTTATCCCAGGACTCCATGTGTCCACCACGTGCTGGGAGTCTCATATCATGGTGGTGCACCTTCATCCGATATGTGCTGCTATCCCTAGGCGGGTGAGGCCTTGACTCCCTTTGGGCTTGCGGGTTTACAACAGTAATCGGTACCTAATCAGAGGGATGCTGGGGATTTCATTTCCTTCGATGGGGCATTTGCTCAGTAGTACGAAAAGAGAAAACTGAGATCCCCAAATCCCTATGTTGAAGTGAGGGTAGAATTCGGTCTTCCTGGGTATGGATTCACCTGACAGCGATGGACGGGCATCCTAAAGTTTAATGGCTTCTCTGAACCCCTTGAGCTAGATCTCTGGAGAGCATCTCTCCCGAGATCTCCAAGACATCCTGCTTTTGATCGGGAAAGAAGCACCCCAAGAACAGCCACTCTTGGGGTATTTCCACCAGGAAGCACAGAAACCACCAGGAAAAAACAGAACAATTACAAACAGAGTTATCTGATTTCCCATCCCTGCAGCAGGAACAAAATCAATCAGTCGAGGGAATGGTGTGGGGCAAGTCCGACTGTACCTGACTCAAGCCAGAAACCATGGGGCGGGCTTTGGAACAGAGTCTGGCTGAAGCTGGATGTGGGATTTTGGTTTGGATTATGAAAAAGGGTCCGAGTCTCCATTCTGCTGCCCAGTTGTATGGCTATGGCTATGACATGAAACCCATGTATGGCACCGGGGGAGAATTAAACCCATTCTAATACACCTCTGAAAACAGTGATCTCTTTTTCATTCATTTAGCCATTTGGTAAAGGAACAGAAAAAACTAACACCTAGCGAATCCTGCCTTGGTGGAAGGTCAGTGTCAGACCGACAACCCTGGAGACTGAAATCTCAGTTAGCCACAGAACAGCAGGGGTAGCAGCAACCCAAGCGTCCCTCCAACCTCCCCATCACATCTCAAGGGGGGGCAGAGGAGATCAGCACACGACTCAATCAGTCCTTGGCCTATCAGCCTCCAAAGAGGCCATTCGATGCAGGCTATCAGTGGCCATAAGGGCAAGGGTCATTACTACGGGAGACGTGGCTGGCAACATTCTCACAAAGGGGAAGGATGTAAACAGATGACTGCAAAGACCTAGCAGTTTAAATACAAAGGGCCTGGCCTGATGCCCATTGAAGTCAACGCATAGGCCCCCATTGGACCTCCCCTAAAGAAACCGCCCACTGGGCTGGGTGGCACCATGCCAACCGGCAGCAGGTTTGCAGGCAGGGCACAGGGGTGTCTCCTGGAACCCTCCCCGTTACTGTGGCACGGAGGTACGTGCAGAGGACACGGCGTGTGTCGGAAACGGGGTGAAATTAACTTCTCCTTGGCTGACACTAAAAACCTCTCACATCTTTAAACAATATGGACACCCCAGCAGGGACCAGTGGCATCACCACGGCCAGGGTCTTTCCCCCCCTTTCTCTTTTCCTTTTCTTTTTGTTGGCTTGTTTTTAAATGATGTAAAAGGATAATAAATGGTAGGAGGGAAACGGCAGCTCCATTTCCCTGTGCCAATAACAGCCCCGTGTGCCTTGGATTTTGCTTAGTTTCATTTGATTCTTATTTGTTCATTACATGCTTAACACTGAGACTCGCTCGTCACAGGCACATTGTGGGGAACAGAAACACCCCAAAAAACAAACAAAAAGAAAAAAAATTAATCCGATATGGCATCTAGGTCTTCATTGCTTTGTGCTTTTCCCCTCCTTGGTCCTCCTTTTTTTTTTTTTTTGCCCTCCCATGGACTCCTCTCACCCCCAAATAAGACAACATACAAACAAATTCCAGTGTTTCGGGGGGCATGGAGCGGGAGGGATCTTTGGGGAAGGACGATTCGAGACACTAAGACACAAATGGGGCATATTATACACAGGTGGGCAGTAGTAGTTAAAGCAAATAGTCACACCGAAGCCACTGATCAATACAAACACCACAGAAGGGGACAAAGTCGGTGGGAGAAATTAAAAAAAACAAACAAACCAACCAAAACAACCTCCCCCCCCAAAAAAACGATCCGTAAGCAAAGCTACCAGCCCCTCCCTCCCCGCCCCCGTCGCCTCCGAATGAGTGGCAGGTGTCTCAAGTCTCTGTCGAGCTCCCTTGGGCCGGGCAGCAGTGGACGTGCATGGATGTGAGCGCGCGCGTGCGATGCATGTGCGAACGGCCCTCGGCCGGGGTCTGGAGGGCGGGGGGGGAGCGTGAGTGGGGGTCTGGGGATGGGGCGAGCTACACGTACCACTCTTTTTTGGAAATAAAAGATCCGTCGTTCTGGGAGACCATGTTCTCAGCCAGGTCCAGCTGCTCGGGGTCGTACTGGAAGCCGAGTGTCCTTTCGCTGTAGGGCTCCGGATGGGCCCCGACCTCGTCCACGGTGAAGTAAGGTCGCTTGGAGTCGTCCTCGTACTTGTTGGCGAGGCCCAGCTTGCGCTCGCCTCCGGCGTCCTCCTCTTCGTCCTCGTAGCTGCTGCCCCCGAGCGGGCCCGGCTTCTTCTCGTCGTCTGAGTCGTCGGGGTACTGCAGGTTCTGGGCCATGGGGGGGTGGTGCTGCGGGACGCCGGCCTTGCTGTACCCGTTGCCGTACACGTGTTTCTTGGTGCTGTAGTCGCCCTTGAAGGTGTGACGCCGGCGGCGGAGCAACACAAAGAGCACCACGGCCACCACCAGGACCAGCGAGACTCCGCCCACCACGCCCCCAATCACGGCCTTGGGGATGTTCGGTTGCGCCACTGATTTGCGGTCATCATTTGGAGGCGGGGTGGAGGGGAATTCTGGGTAGGAAAAGACAGATGGAAGGGGGAACAGTGTCAATCCATGTGCAATTGCACCCTTGCTCCGGGCTTGCATTTCAATCGGTTATTGGTTGGAAGATGAGGGTAAGGAACAAGGAAGGGAAAAATTGGGGAAGGGGAGGAGCCTACGTACGGCGGCCGCGACACGGGGTTAGCGCTCGGGTTCTAGGTGTTAGTCACAGGCGGACCGCGCACCATTGCAAGCTTTCCAGGTCAAGCCACCACCACCAGCAGCATGCAGGAGCCCAGCACGCGACAGACCTAAACCCCTTTCACCAGCGGCATCTACACCCAGCTTTCCAAAAGCTTGCCCCAGATTCAGGCTGCCTCTGTGCTTCGGCTGTCCATCTGGAGATGCCTCGAGCGTGATTTTTGGGATGGGCTGAGCACCTGCGACTCCTGGTGACAAACTCCAGGTGCTCAGTGCTCCTCAAGAATCAGGCCCGAGGCATGTCCGGTCGGGCGACTGAAAACCGAGGCAGAGAAACCGGGGAGGCTGCTTTGCAAAAGTGTGGCCATAGAAATTCGCATTGCACTGGAGCAGACCAATGAGCCATCTAACCTGATATCCCTCCTCCCCGCTGTATCAAATGCAGCCCATCCAGCCCTCTGTCTCAGACACCGCTCAACACTGTCTGATGCTTCAGAGGAAGACGGAAAACCCTATGGTGCATCTGTGTAATTCAATGCCATCCAATGGAGTCATCTCCTGCCTGACCCCAGCTGCTGATCGGTTTACACCCTGAAGCATGAGGATAGATAACCTCTATTTTTTTATTCTGGCCGGTACAGTGGCACTGCAGTTGCTAATCCTGTTCACACACAGGTCCTGGCCTAGTTCAAGAAAAAGAAAATCAAAACGAAGTTATTTTCCTTTCCCCCGTGTTTATTTTATATGTTTTATGTTACCACAGACAGCGGTTTGGGGCCAAGAGAGAGCAGGACTAGCTGCTAGGCCCCTAAGCTCAATAAAAGCCCCTAGCAAAAAGCTAGCCCTCCTCCTCAATGGAATGCCAGTCCCATGGGTACCTGCATGGTAGTGCCATAGTAAAGCTGGGTCTGTATCCTTCCTTCCCCAACCTCTGTCACTGGGCCAACAGCCATCTGCCTAGAATGTGCCTATGTCCTCGGCAGAGGCTCTGGAATGCCCTCGGCGTGGGTGGTGCCCTGACGGGGTTAATGCTCCCCTGGAAATCCTAGGCACTTTGCCAAGGGTAGCCCCTAAGGCCCAATCCTGCAAGGGGCTGGTCATGCTCCACCTCTTGTGGAGCCAATGGGAGCTGGAGGTACTTAGCACCATGCAGGATTGGGCCCTCAATGCACATGGGAAGGGGAATGCCGGGCTGGGCCAGCTTTCCCCAACAGTCCCAGCTGCACCTTGGCAATGATGCTGCCCCGGGGTGGCCTGTCCTCCTGTGGACTCGGTACTGTGTGCCTACTCTTTGCTCCAGGGTTCACAATAGTGGGAAGGAGGGAGGGTCATCTGATGCCCTTCTATAGAGCCTCCAATCCAAGGAACACGGTAATCAAACGAGCTAATTACTAACAAGACTTCCAAACCTGGTGCTTCGCTGCAGGTCAGTATCATTATCCCCAGCCCCATCTGAGAGATGGGGAAACTGAGGCACGCAGCGGTGGAGCCCAAGGTCAAACAGCAGGGCAGTAGCAAAGCAGCAAATAGAACCCAGGTGTCCTGACTCCCAGCTCCCTGCTTTACCATCGTCTAGTAGTGCCTTCAAAACAACACTGCTGTAGGGGCTGCTCCAGACAGAGGAGAGAAAGAGAGAGCGAGAGCGCAGGGGAGTAGCCCCTCTTCTCTCCTGGCGCTGCCAGGCTCAGAACACATCCAGGAATGTCCCATCAGGAAAGGACACGCACACACCAGCCAGCCGTCTGGCAACACGTCAAGATACATTCCTTCCACGCGAACACTCACAACACAGGGCCAGATCTCGCTCTTGGGGAGCTGGGGAAAATCCAGAGCAACTTTACGGACTTCAGTGGCATTGTTCTGGATTTACACCGGCCAAGCCGAGAGCCGAATCCAGCCTCGCTGAGCTTCCCAGGAAAGAAGCAAAACATTCTACCACTGTTCCCGCAGCAGAGCATTGCCTGTGCATGCTCCCCCCAGCACTGCCTCGCGCCCCTCCATACTCAGCAGCGTTGCCCTTGCTCTCAGGTCTGCTGGCTTCCACGCTCTCTCCTCGCCAGCCTGGCTGACCCCTCCGGTGCTAAGCATCTCCCACTATGAGGCGACCAGGCCACACATTGGAGCATCCCCTCTCCCCTCAGGGGGGCCTGGCCTTGCCTCCCCAGCATGGAGATTCGACTCCACCAGTCCCTGGGGCTGCTCCTCACTGCTGAATAGCTCCACAGATGCCTTCCCATCTCCTGCTGCATGCAGCTGCCAATCAAACACCAAACTTCCCTCTGGAATAGAAGCTAGGACTACGGGCAGACAGAACGATGGACGATTTCCACCACTGAATGGTTGCCAAGCAAAAACAGATAAAAGGCAATGCCTCCCCCCCCCACCCCCCTGTCCCCGACACCAATCATGAGGGAACTCATGGCCACAAAAGGCCAAGTGCTTAGCTGGATTGCAAAGGAGGATCAGGCATTTATAAGTGATTGTAGGAAACATTAAACAAACTAGAGTTTGGGAAGAGACAGGAATCTTGATGCTTCAGGGCTTAACCCAACCTCAAGCTCAGAAGGAAACTTTCCCCGGGGGAAGGTTATTCCAGAAGTGTAGCAATTTTCCTCCTCTATAGCAGCTGGTGAGAGGATACTGGGCTGGAAGGAGCACCCGTGCAACTGTACTCCATGGGTGCCTAGTCCCCCATTTTAAACCCTCCCCATCCTCTGAGATAGAGGTTTTGTTTGTGCTGTTGAACGAGACATTTAAAAATCTCCAGCCTTTCCTCAAAAAATGCTCCTCTTTTGCATTGTCCCGGATCGACAGTGCCAACTCTTTTGCATTAGGAGTGTTATTAGCGGAAGGCAATGAAACTGTTTGTAGCAGCGAGAAGTGCCAGCCGGAACGGGACAGGTGCACGCAGCTGGGGGCGATTTGCTCCTTCCAGCGCAAGACAGAGGAAAAACGGACATGCTACGTTAAAAGGCGGCCAGTTTAGAAGCCTCTATGTGTGTGTGTCCGTCCAGAAAAGCCAGCCAGACGAAACTAAAAACCTCTCTTGTCTCAACTGCTAAAAATGCGACATGATCTATCCCTAATGGAAACTGGATAATGCTAGCTGCTGATGGCTCAGCCTCTCTCTTTCTCACACACGCACGCTCAGCCACCCCCCTTGTGGCCTCTGCCATGGCCCCATTGAGCTGGTGGGGCCAGGCCCTGGGAGTAACCCCAACACTGGCGAATCTTTAGGGGGTACAAAGCTGGTGTGATGCTCTACATCACCCTTTTCTCCCCTCACAGCTTCCGGCACATGGATGCGGCTGGAACGCTGCTGATCTCGGACTATTCTCAGAGGCGGGAATGGCTCCTTAGGGGGCTCCGGCAGCTGAGTATAAGAGAGAGCAGCCCGTCAGTGACTGTTGACCAGACTGGTTGCCAGCCAACACCAGAACCTGGGGGCTGGATCTTTGCCCCCCCCCGCCCTGAGTCCTAAACTCAGCTTGGCAGCAGTTCAGAATTGGTGGCTCTCTCTCCTGCTCAGAGATGTCATAAGGTGTTTTCAGGCCCAACCAGCTGGTGGAAAACGGGAGCTCAGTTCTCCCCCTGGAGCTGCCCATGGAGGTCAGCTTGGGGACTGGTACCGCACGAGGAAGCGGCGCAATCTCTGGGGTTCTACAGATTCCCCCCTCCTCTTGGCTCCAGGGGGTGGGGGGTAAGTCCAAAGGGAGAGGCCGTGGGTCTGTGATGAGCAGCGAAGGGGAGTTTGGCTCCTGTCTCCTCACCAACGGTCTTGTTAGCCCCGTGATTCAAAGGCAGGAAATGGGATAATCTCCTTCACACACACCCCCCCCCCCCCCACCTCGCAAGATCTCCTGATGTTCGGTTCCTCTCCTCCGGTCCCCAGATGTCACGTTTCTGAGACGTTTCATCAACCTCCCCCCCACCCTCAATGCTTTGGACGCTAAAACTAACGTGTCAGAGTAACAGATTTCGCACCTTGCACAGGGAGGAAATGATTTCACTCAAACATAAGCCCTGTCCCCTCCCCGAAGCCAGTTCTGAGGCAAAACCAGGCGTGACTGCAAATCAGCAGGGAAAGGGGCACCATGCACCATGGGCAACACTGAAATTTCTCCTGCCACTTGTCAGCCAGGGAGAGCGAGAGAGACGGGGAGGATACGGAGAAGGGAAGGGGACAGAGAGAGAGAGAGGAGAGAAGGGGGACTGCGGAATGGCAGCGCGATCAAGAGAAGGAAACTCAGTGACACAGCAGAAAGGGGGCCAGGGCTCACTGGGAAGCCAAGAATGAGGCTGTTCCCAGCACTACCACTGGGTGGCGGGAAAGACCACTTCTGTCCTCCAGAGGATTGGAGGGGAGCAGGGCTAGTGACCTGTTCCCTGCAATCACTGCAGCAGCTATTTGCACCCCTTCCCCCATTCCCCCCCCACCCTTGTTCCCAGCACAAGAGAGAAGTGAATCCACACAGGAGCGACCCAGCAGCCAAGCAGGGCGACTGGGGGTTCCCAGGGACGGCTGCCCCAAACACGGCCTCTTGCACCCATGAGTGCCTTCGCTCAGCAGAGACCTGCAAACTCACAAACAGCGCTGCCAGCATGCTGGTACCCCACACTCCCCATCACTGCCACTCTCTGGGTGCCCCCCGCCCATGTGCCCGGCAGGGAGAAACAAAGGGGAGAGTAATGCTGGCAGGGCCCTGGCCCATCCCCATCCCCAGCAGATGAAGGACAGACGTGGTGGGGTGAGATGAAAGGCCTGGTCTTTATTTCCACATCAGAGCTGTAATGTGCCGCTGGATCTACAGCACAGAGATCCCTTGGATCACCCATTCCCTGTCAGGGGCTTGGAGCACTTTCCAAAAGGCAGGGAAAGGGGATTATCCCCACTGAAAGACAGACTGGGAAACTGAGGCACGGAGCAGGAACACGGCCAGCTGACAGGCAGAGCCAGGAACAGAACTGTCGAGTGCCGACTCCTAGGCCCTGCTGTGACCCTAGAACCTTGCTCCTCACTGCTTTCCTCCTGCCAGTACCTGCCTGGCCATACGGGCTCAGGACTGAAGGGAGGGGGATGGGCAGGGCAGCTTGGCCCCAGATTTCTTTAGACCTACTCCACTTGAACTCCCAGCACCAAGTCTCTTCCAACAGCAGTGGGGATAAGGCGGCAAGCAGCCCATCTCAGCTTCCTGGGGAGCCGGCTTCTCTCCCTCTCCTCTACAAGAGCCACGCAGCCCAGCCCCGCCCCGCTTTATCACCAAGCACTCAGTGCAAACAGTCCCCTACCCCCTCACCCCACCGGGGCCGCTGCACCTGGCTGCTGTCGGCGTTGCCTGTAATCGCCTGGGAGCTGGGCTCACACAGTGGCTGTTACCTGGGCGTTTCTAGGGCACGCCTGGCAGCAGCTGGGAGAGCAAGGCTGGGAGTTAAGCCCCAGCCCCAGCGTCTCCTCTCCCTCCACTGCCCCACCGTTAAACTCTGAAGCTAACTAATGACAGGATGGGCCGGATCCTCTGCTGGCGAAACTTGGCATGGATCCATTGCCGTTGACGGAGCTGTTGTGGCTAATGGAGCGACGCTGATTCACACCAGCTGAGGATCTGGCTCTGAGTACTGGCCGTTGAACAATCCTGAGTTCCACGGGCAGGATGAAACAGACCAAACGACAGGCTGGGGAAGTAAAACGACAGCTCTGGGTGCTTGTGGAATCCTGTGGCCTGTCTCTTCCCCCCCCAGCCCCGGTGCCCGTGAGGGTCCTGGAAACCGACAACCCAACTGCCCGGAGCGGAGCGTGCTGGGCCCCATGTGAAAAATCCATTAGGAAGAGTCTGGAGAGAATTAAAGCTACCGTGGAAAGGGGAGCAGCAGAGAAATGGGAGATGGAGGGAGGGATAAGTTGAGCTTTTACTACAGTGTAACACATTCTTCCTCCCCATTCCTTCCCCCTCCAGCCCCAGTAAAACAGAGAGCGCTGTATGCATAGGAATTAAAGGAGCAACACTATCTCCCCACTGTCCCCCTCCTGTGCTCTGCCAGCTGTTGCATTCAGCCACAGCTTCCTGTCCCCGTGCCAAGAGCCAGGCCTCTTGGGGCAGCAGCTGGGAGCAGAGAGAGAGAGAGAGAGAGAGAGAGAGATGAGGGGTCGCTCTGGGTTTCGCCCTGGAATGAAGCCAAGCCCACAGTTTCCCTTTGATCCCTCCAAAGAAAAGAACAATCCGGCCCCATCTGCAGGGAGCTCTGGCTTCTGGGGCGTTTTCTTCCCCTCTTGGAAAGGCTTGGCTGGGTAGCCAGCCTGGAGCACGTTTCCCCAGATCCAGGGTGGGGGGAGCCAGACATCTCATGGTGGGTTTCACCTGTTGCTGACTCACAGCTGGAAAGTGCATGGGAATGAATGGCTTTGAGGGCTGCCACCCTGAGGGACCCATCAGGAGTAACCCCATCAAGGCCTTAACAGCATTGCCAGTCCTAGGCTTTCCCATATCAGGAGCGAGGCCCCTGCAAATCAGGATCTTTTTCAAGCCAATCATGAGATTAAAAACAAAACACAACTTTCCAGGCTTTGTTTTCCCCTCCTCCTGGTCTTTCAGCCTTTAGGATTCACCTTTCCAAGCTTTTCTCTGCAACCACACGGACTAGAAACTTGCTCCGTTTTTAAAACAAAAGCCAAGATTCTCAAGCAATCACCTGACTCCAGGTTCTGGGGGTTTAAGAAAAAAAACCCACCAGCTAGCATGACAAAGGAGAAGCAGACCCCGAGGGAAGTCTCTGGCCAAGCTGATCCCCGAGAAAACTGATGGAGATAAATCTAGCTACCCCTGCTTCCCCCGGCCTGGCACGTTGCATTGTCATTTAGACCTGTGCAAAACGGAAGTGAAATGAGTTGGTGGAGCACTTTACACCCACTGTGCATTAGCTTTGCACAGGAGGAGTAAATAATGACACAAGATGCCAGGCAAGGGGTTGGAGCTCAGCGAATGTTTTCCTAGCAACTGGCAGGTCTTCAATGTCCTGGTCGTTCTGTTTGGATGAAGTTCAGCTGCTGAGCCTAACACACCACTGGGGTCTGCAAAACCAGGCTGGGAAACTGGCCGGGTCAATGAAACTCATGAGATTCCTATTACCCCCAGCTCCTGCTGAAGGTTGGGAATACTGCAAGAGCTGGCTGCCTTCTGGGGATTGGCAGCTTCCAGCAGGACTCCGCGAGCGCAGAGACAATCATGCTTTAAAAAGAACAAAAAAGTGAGACCCAGTGGAAAAAACTGACCTATTTTCATGAAAAAATTTAGTCCAAATTTCCCAGAGTGTTGGCTGGCTGTATTGAAAGTGTGTGTGTGTCAGGGGCGGGCAGGATGATTTTTTATAACAAAAATGTTCTGGTTAGAGTTTGGGTCAGTTTTCCTATGGTTGAGTTGGGTTCTTATTTGCTCCAGGCACGTCCCAAGGAGATATCCCATTTGGCCTGGGATCTGGATTGGGTTTCAGCTGAAGTTTGGGGATTTGAGCTCAGTCAGGTTCAGGGTTGGATAGAGCCCAGATCTGGTGAGCTGTTCCCGTAAGATTTCTGTCCCTGAGTGGCAACAAAACCAAACCAAACCAAACACCACTCAGATGATATGCCATCTTGGGCCAGAATCCCCTGAGATTTCACTGTGTGCACTGGGAAATTCTGAGCTTAGACCTCAATCTAGGATACCCCCATCGGGGCCGGGTGCATTCTAGTCCAGACCCTCTGTAAAGGGCTTTGATTTGAGACACTCTTATTCTCTCCAGAACACTTGGCCTGCCCCTGCCCATTCACAGTGAAACATCCACCCACGTACCCTGGGGCTGCGGACAATAGGATCCCAGCAGAGCAGCACAGAGCTGGGAAGGGAGATGAAGCCAGTCGTGGGAGCTGTCTAGAAAATACAAGGCAGATCCTTAGCCGGTGTAAGTCAGTGAGGACCCAAAGCCTTCAATGCCGTTTTACCCCAGCGGAGGATCTGCCCCCCCCTTCCATCGTTCCCAGCTCGTCGTGCTGGAGGGGAGTGCAGGGGTGGGAAGGGAAACCACTGGAAGTTAATTCAGAAGTCCAGCAGCTGCTGCTGGCATTTCAGAATGTGACGGCTTTTAGGACAGATGCCAAACGTCTCTTAGGTTCTAATCTCTCTGTCAGGTCACCTATTCCTTGTCAATCAAAGACTACCCCGCAGCAGGTCTCTGGCAGAGAATCCAGCGGCCAGGTTACACCGCCAGGTCCCCCAGTTGCACCTGTTCTGAGCCCCCTTTAACCCACTGCCCTGGGTTCGGAGCCCCAAGGCGTTTGCACGGACCATGCAGCCCACAAAGCTCGGGGTGCACAGCCCCCAAGCTCCTCAGCTTTGCCAAGTCCCA
Source organism: Chrysemys picta bellii (assembly GCF_011386835.1). Classification (NCBI taxonomy): domain Eukaryota; kingdom Metazoa; phylum Chordata; order Testudines; family Emydidae; genus Chrysemys; species Chrysemys picta. Next base: position 25,879,920 of record NC_088806.1, on the reverse strand, counting down.
CAGGCTGTTTGCAGTGACCTTGCTGGGATGAGATCACGGCGGGTGAGTAAATAACTCTCCAGGCAGCACAGCAAACCGGGGACCCCTCTCTTCTCCGCTTGCTCCCCTCCCACCCGTCTTGCTGAGCCATGGCCCCTCTCACCGTGGAGGAGAGGCCAGGAGCCAACGGCAGAACGGCACATTTATCAAACCCCATCGGCTGCTTACAAATCGATAGGGGCTCGGGGGACATCTCAGGGATGCACAGGAGCGCCAATGTACCGGGGGCATGAATCCGGTGGGCACGAACAGCAGGGCAGGGCAGGGCAGGGTGAGGCGAAATTCAATCAGTGACAGGAGAGAAGCCTCACCATGCTGGGGTAGCCACTGGGAGTTGGACTGAGCCCCCCGTAGGCAGGGGTGTGGAGTTAACACCGGGCACCCGAGCTCCACCTTTCTGGAGCACATCCCTTCCTCTGGCGCTCCCAGAGCCCCTCACCGAGGTGCCCAGTTCCTCCCACTCCATGGAGAAGGACGAGGTCGACGTTCTCCAGAGGGGCTGTTGGTTCTGGAGGCCTCTGACTTGAGACACCCGTGGGTTGGGTTTTCTGAGATGCTGAGCACCCGCAACCTCCTTTGCAATCAGTGGGATTGGCGGGTGCTCCGCACCTCGGGAAGTCAGGCGTGAGGCATCTCAAGCAGACACCCTCCCAAAACAAATAAAAACAAGAGGCCCCAGTTTAGTGGCAGTTTTGGAAGATGTTCAATTTATCGATTTACTGAGGGTCACCCAGGGAGGGGGTGGTGGAGCAGGGGACAGCTTCCTTTATCCGTCCACCTGCCCATTTTATCCGGCTGCCCCTTACTGTGGTATCTGAGCGCCTTCCCCAGAAAGTCAAGAGTAATAGCGATGTCCCCATGCTCTCCTGGCTCCTTCCCACTGGGCAGCAGGCTCTGAGCTCCAGGGAGGTGCCCTCACATACAGACCCTGAGGGAGATGCGTGACAGCTCAGAAGCTGCTAGGGGAGCCTGTCCCCCCTTCCCAGGCCTCTTCCTTCCTGCAGAGAGCAGGGTTGCCCTGCCAGGTCCTCCTGCGGTGGAACAGCTGGACTGACCCAGCACAGGGGATCCTGGGGACAGGTTTTAAATCTGCCCTGGCCGTGGCTGATGACCCCTCTGGAGCTTGGCCCCTTCTCTTGCCTTTCCCCCTCTTTCCCTCCGGGTCCCCATCCTCTCTCATCCCTGTCCCGGCTCAGCATTGCCACCCCACTCCCTGTCCTCTTTAGCCTTCGCGGGTCATTGCACATGCTGAGTACATGGCCTGGCCTCCGGGATGAACCATGTTTCCTTAGGCCAGGCACCGCTTCACGAGCTCCTCCTTCGGGAGTTACAGCCGCCAGGGCCGAGGCTGGGCAAGGGAGGGATGCTCTGGGGAGAGCGGCATAGGGAGCGCCCCAATGCTGGCCCCGCCGTGCGGGAGAAAGAAACATGGGGAGAGGGCTGCCAGGCTCTCCCAGTGCTCTGCTAATCTCCACTAGCTCTGATTAAGTGTGCCCGGAGCTCACAGGCCTGCGCAGGGTTTGTTTTAATGAGGTCTCTCACCCTGTGCCTGCGCTGAGCGAAGCCAATACACACGGTCTCCAGCCTCCCTGCTTCTCCCCCCGCCCAGACCTACACGAAGACCCAGTCCTCTCCCGCAGCTGCGTTGCTCCAGCCCCGTGGGGTGCAGAGAACTGCTACACATATCCACATGCTGCCAGACTGTGCAGAGCAACACATCCTGCATGCAGAGACTGAGCCCAGCTGAGACCTTCTGGACCAAACAACGAGCCGAGCCTGAATGACGACCGCTTCTCCTTTGAGCATCTGCGAAATGCAGCTGCCAGTAAGCTGGGTTCAGGGAGGATTTTAGGCCTCCTTCTCCAACACACCTCCTCAGGTCCCTCCCTGCCATTTCCACAGGGAGCGTGCAAGCCCTCTGCATGAGCGTGCAGGTGGGTGGGCGCAGGGAGTTGTGAATATACAGGTCTGCCCTTGCACATTATAACGTGTGTGTGCACTAGGCTGGGGATCCATGTGCACAGGCTGCGTGTGTCTGAAGATGGGCATGCAGAGACGACTGTGTCTACATGCGCATAGGCATGTTTGTGTGCGTCTGCATGCAGGGATGTCTGTGTGCGCAGGTTGGTGCATTTGTGTACACATGCCGGTGACGGTGTATGGGCGTGTCCGAGTGTGTGTATGTGTGTGTGTGTATGTATGTGTGTGTGTGTATGCACAGGGGAGCCAAATGGGTGGGCACGTGTGTGACTGTACATGGATGCTCAGTTGTGCCTGGCTGTGTCAGAAGGTACAATCGTACAGAGATGCGTGTGCACAACTGCTCACGAATGTGCAATTGTGCCCGAATCGGCATGTGCCTGACTGTGCACAAACGTGTCTTTGAGCCCCGGTGCACGTGAGCGTGTGCATGCATGATGGAGCGTGCTCCCCTGCAGGGAAGCCTGCCTGCCCTAGAGCCCACTTAGACACGCAGGGACACATGTGCAGACACAGTGAGTCTATAATAAGAGTCCCTTATTATTTCCCACAACCAGCTGTAATAAATAGTTACATGCCTCACTACATGGATTTGCCTCGACCGACAAACGTCCTGCAAGGCAGGAGAAGCTATTATGTGAACAGATTGCAGGGATAAAATATTAAATTTCCACTTATCAATCTTTTTAATGTGCTATAACTCTAATAGCAGCTTCCAGCCTTTCCCCGGAACAAATCCCCGGTTGGCTCAGGAGGGAGACCAAACTAGCCAGGTGATTCCCCTCCTCGTTCAGGTCTGGAGTGGGCTAATAGCAGGCTGCCATGATGGCAGGAGAGGGGGACAGGCGCGTGTGTGAGTGAGGTGGGAGCTGGGCGGGGTTGGCTCCGCTTTGGGCTCCTCTCTATTTTACCCAAGGCTAGCGGCTCACTCGACTGAGCGCCATTTATTGCGCACGGCCCTTGAAAGAGGCTTCGTGGTCCGCTGACAATCCCTAAATTGCCTGCAAGCCCCAAACAAATGTACCTGTAATAGCCGAGCGAGGCCGGCTGAGCCCTCTCCAGCGCCGACCTAATCAGCCCTTGGGGAGAGCTGGATAAACATATTCAGATCCCATGAATTATTAAAAGGTATTACTTTGTGTATCCCCGGTCTAACGAGTCAGCTGCTAATCGGCTCGAACGCGGCCCCCTTCAGTGCATGCTCTTACCCCCCCATCCCTGCTGCAGCTGGTCACCTCACCATGGATCCTGTTCTACACGCTGGCACCTCAGGGTCCAGATTCTGATCTCAGCCACGTGGGTGTAAACCTGGAGTCACTCCACTGAAAACAAGGTGTGGGGTGTGACTCCAGATTTATGCATCTGGCATCCAGGGCAGTACCAGCCCTCATTCCCCAGCACTATCACTGATGCCCTATCCCAACACCCTCGAAAGCCTGATTTTAACGAGGGCTTTCCCCTGCCCTCGGTGCTAATCGTCCCCTGGGCTCCCATCTGCCTGGTAAACAGCAATTCCCAAAAGCTTTTCCTGCTGTGCCCATTTCTGCTTCTCCCTGCTCGACACATGCCCCTTCCCTCCCACGCTCGGTTCTCCATTCCCTCCCGGTGGCTCACTCCATGGGCCCATCCACCAAGGCACAAAGAGCACTTAGGCACCCAGCTCCCACTGGCAGTCAATGAGAGTGGGCACCTAACTCCCAGGGGTTCATGGTTCCCCCTGAGTGCAAGGCCTTTCCACGAGAAGAACCACACTCACAACCCTGCCACCATCTGCCCAATGAGCCCCACAGCCTAGCCAACTCTGAAACGGGAGATGTGCCGGAGACGCCAGGAAATCCACTAGAGACTTCACTATTGCTAGGGATTTCATGTGGAAGGTACCCGGGTACGGTGATGATGGGCGGCAGCGTAAGCCCCTTGGGTAGGCAGACGTGCGAGTGTCATTGTACATGGCTGTGCAATTGTGCATGGCCGGCTGAGAGACATGGGAGCAGAAACAGGGCCTCACTATTACAGGCCTCACAGCAACGGGCATCTTGGGGCATATTTCGACTGCGACACAGTAATGGTTGCGAGGCAGAGAGATCTGAGCTTAGAATGAAACACTCTCTACAGAAACCCTGTCTCCCCCAAACCCTTCTCTTGTGTGTGTCTCCTGTGCTGGGAACAGGGAGCTTTCCACCTCCCGGTCTAGTCCAGATTACTGGTCGTTACCATTTGACGGCTTTGGGCCTACGTGAAATAATCTGCAGGGGTCTAGAGGGCAGTTGCCCACGTTGCCAAAGGAGCACAATGGCTGGCATTGATCAGCCCTCTTGTTGGTACTCACAAATGTGGCTGAAGGGATTTCGGAGATGCTCATCTCTCTGGCCCCTAGACACGATCCTGGGTCAACGCTGAGTCATGGCTCCTCGCCCCACTGCTGCCCAGGCTGTATCTCGTCTGTAGGGAGCGCTCCCCAGTCGCTCAGGCTGCCATGATGCCAGCTCCTTTCACCAGTAAAGTATTCCACGAAGGGAAACAGGAACCCATCCCGACTCAATCGGTAATGGCGCAAGGCAAACGGTTTGGACCACAGGTTCACCCCAACACCAATTAACGAATGATACGTAGCATCTCAACAGCTTGTTTCATCCACAGACCTCCACACGCTTCACAAGGGAAAGTTAACATGACTGTCCCCACATGCGAGGCGGGGGAAACTGAGGCACAGGGAGGCGCCCAGACCAACATTATCATTGATTTCAGTTTGAGGCACCCTGGGTCCAATTCTCAGAGCTGCAAGGGGCATCAATGGAGGCCAGGGGTGCTCAGCACCTCTTCGAATCAGGCCTGAGATGTCTCAAGTCGGGCACCTCCCCGAAGAATGAAGGCCACGGTCCCACAATGAGTCTGTGGCAGCTCTGGGAATGGGACCCCAGTGTCCTGACTCCACGCAGCCCCTTGTCTAGCCCAGCGAGTGCAGGAGGCCCCGTCCCTGCTCTCCACTTGTGCTCCCAACATCCCATGCCCTGGAAGCTCCCGCAGCCCGCAGGGCGTCTCATTAGCCATGCGCCTCAGAGGGAACAATATGGCAGCGCTTGGGCCTTTGGTCAGATTTAGAGAAAGGAGACTGTGCGACGATTCCCCAACCTGCCTGACAGCAGCCGCCTTGGCCCCAGAAGCTTGTTTCCCCTCCCATCCCCACCAGGGAGCCATGCCTGCCTCAGGGACGGGACACAAGTCTCCAGTGCCCCCTGTCATAGGACAGCCTGAGAAGCAGTCAGTCCTCTGCCTCATTCTGCATGGCCAATTGACAGCAGTCCCTCGGAGAGAGTTTTACAAGGCCTGGAAATTCCCCAGTGGAGATCGAAATCAGGCAAGCAGGGAGACCAAACAACTGGGCACTGTAACGTGGTGACAGATCCAATGCCTTGCTAAGCCCAGGGCTTAGCGCGCTGGGCATCTTGGGTCATATGTTGGTTATGGCACGGTTTGGTATACTCTCCCAGGTCTCTCTATCCCAGCAGCATTGCGGCCTGGCCATTGGGTGGGGAAAATCTCAGAGCTCCCCTGCATTGTGGAAAAGGTTAAACCCAGGGCAAGAGGCATCCAGCCATTGTATTAAGCCAGCTGAGAGAGATCAGGCGGGGCTCTGCCTATCTAGATGTTCATACCATGCGTCTCATCCTGGTAGCTTTGTCTCCAGGGCACCGGGTGGCACATGGTCTCCTCGCAGATGCTGGGAACAACACTGGGTCATTTGTCTTTTTATAACCACCATGGACTGAGTGGATCCGAGATGGAGATCGCCCACCAGAGGAACACACGTCACAAGCACAACCACACACCGTCAGCAGCGCAACATACCCCAGGCCTCAGGGCTGCTTTGTCAGCCAGCCACTCCTTGCTATCTCCACCAAGGCCCGAGAGCAAGCAGATGCTCTGCCTACCGCACAAGCCCTTAGCTGTATGAGGACACTTCCTTTCTCTGCCATTCGCCTGTCACTGCCAGAGGTTACTTCTGCATGATGTCAGACCAACAACTTCTGATGTCATTTCTCCCCCCCCTCATTAATCTACTGCCACATGATGTCATTTCCTCCCTTTGACATCATCATGATGCCTCCTGATGTCATCTCCTCTCTTGATGTTAACCCAACATCTCCAGATGCCACTTCCTCTCTCAGTGGCTAGCCTGATTTCTCATATGACACCATATGACATCACCATTTTAACTCCTGGCCCTCTGATGTCACTCCCTCCTGGAGCCTAGAGAAAGTGGCCCATCTCCCTAAGCTTGTCTCCTCAGCCTTGTGTGCGATGGTAGGGTTAGCGGCTGTACAGAGCAGCACAACTGGAAAAAACTGCTGAGTCGCTTCAAACCGACAAACACGGGAAACAAACAGTCACCCACAGATGTCGGACCACTGCCTTGTTGGGAGGCACTCCTCTTTCCCGCCCCCTCAGAAAGCCTCTCCTTCAACACTTCTCACCACACATCCCAGCTTCAACTCTCGCTTTGAATCAGAAGCGGAAAGGAAAACAAAGGGAGGTGAGATCAAACAAGCCACCGTGTATAAAAGGAAGCGAGACCAAGAAAACATGAAATGAAATCCAAGCCCAAATCACTCAGAAAACAAACCCCGTGAGCACAGGGCAAAGCGGAGATCCTGTTTGCTTTATCGGTTATACCCCGAGAGAGAGAGTCGAGCTCTAGAAGAATCGACAGAAGAGCCTGTGTCTGGTTGTTCACCACCAAACTGCCCCTTCACAGATAGGCTGAGTTTTTCCTACCTGTGACATTGACTTCCACGAGCCCCGACCGCGTGCCGATGGTGTTGGTGGCCTCACAGATGTACGTCCCCGCCAGGCTGTAGGAGACGGGCCCTTTGAAGAACAGGGTGTTGTTCTGGACTTCTACGTTCTCGGGCAGCGAGCCGTTCAGCCTACGGGGGGAAGAGCATTGGGGTTGGTTCCCAGGGTCTCGCGGTGTAGGGCAATGCTCAGGCAAGGCTGTCGCACTCACGAATGCCTAGATAACTCCACTGACTTCAACAGAGCCCTGGTGTGAGCAGGAGGGGGATCAGGTCCTTGTTTCACCAACTCCCTTCCACCACCTCCGCGTGTCTATCCCTCTCCATCTGCAAACGCAGCCAATGGGCGCGAGTTACCCTCCTCTGTCACTACCGCCTGTCCCCTGACCTGCTTGGAGCGCGGATTCCCATCTCACCTAGGGCTCCCCAAGCCCAAGGGAGTTAGCTGGAAGACTTGCATTGACTTCAGCGGGCTTTGGATCAGACTGGCATAAATCAGGAGTCCATGGAGCTACGCCTGGGTAAAACCATTGAGCTATCAGAATCGGGCCCTTTGCATGAACTTACCCCCGTTTATGTTATTGCTGGATCTGACCACCTGGTTGCTGAGCTGTCATAGACAAACCTCTTGGGTCTGCAAATCTTTCTAGAGCATCCTTATTTGAGGCACTCCCAGTTCCAGCCAGGCACCAGAAGAGGGTGGTGGTAGGGGAAATCAGCAAAATATGTCAGAGCCTTAAAACGGATCAGTTTCCAGTGTGGTTCTGGAAATAGGTGCAGATTTTTGGGGGTGGGGGGGGGAGGAGTGATTAGGTTTGAGGGTGGGTGCAGTTAGGTTATCATTTTATCTCATAGACTCATCTCTAGCAGGCCTTCAACGCACTTACATCCCCCTCGCCTTCCATTCAGTGCAACCAACAGACACAAGGATACTGATTTGCTACTGCATGATTCCCATTTCATGCCAGTGTAACCCCACTGGGCGGATCTTCAACTGGTGACAATCAGCACAACAACGCTGACTTCCGTGGAGCTCTGCCGATATACACCAGCGAAGGATCTCACCCACTGATGTAAAACTGGAACAACAGCACCGAGTCAGGCGCCAAGTTTCGGAAAGCCGTGAAACAAACAATCCCCAAAAATCCATACACCAAGGAAAGAAATACACATCCCAGTCATTCTTAATTACCGCTACAAGGTAAAGCAATTACTTTTATTAAGCAATTACATTTACTAAGTAATCTCCCCCCCCTACAAAAAATGCATTAACTGTAAGTAATCCTTACTAAAAAAAGAGGAATTAAGTGGTACCTTGATTGCATTAGTATAGGAAATGGATATAAATAACAATATATATAAGGCAAGGGATGACCATGAATACCATTAATAAAGAAAATGCATTAGTCAGGAAGGGTGAAATTCATCCCTTTGCTGAGAGCCAGTGAAAGGGCTAGGTGCCACTTAAGTCTCACTTATGCCCTGGGACTTAAGTGGTGCATACATAGGCCTGCTGCTGGTCCAGTGCCAATGGGTGAATCAGGGCCTGTCTCTGCAAGGCACTGAACAGCAGAGTCATTGGGCCCTGTGGATGCCCTGCACTGTTAGCATTTCAGCAGGGATGCAAAGGCAGTTATGCAGCCAACTCCCAATGGGCTGGCACCTTGGGGAGGAATCCCAACCTTAAAAGGCTGAACACTGCTTCCAACAGACACCCTGGGCCAGCCCCCGCGCTGGGGGAAACCAGCCACGCTCTGTTGATTTCAGTGGAGCTGCTGCACTGGTTTATGCCTGCCGAGAACCCCCCCATCTCCTCGACTTGCCATCAGTTTCCTGGCTCATCCTATGTAACCATGAGTCAGTCCCGACAGGAAACCCACTTCCTCAAGCCTGGCAGCCGTTCGGCTTCTGAGCCCTTATGTGGGCCCACAAGAGCCCAGTGACGACCTTGGTGCCTGTGGGTCCAAATGGGACCCTGGCAGCTGGAAATCTGCACCCAGACGTTGGCATTTTCCCAAGCGCTCGGCACTGGCCTAATCCTGGGCCCACCGAAGCCAGCCTGCATAGGGCACTTACGTGGCCCCGTTACAGGAATATCCAAACTCCTCCAACTTGAATACATCTATTCTCATGGGTGACCAGTCCCGTTAAGCGGGAGCCAGGTCCAGTGCACCTGTGATTGATTTCCTGCTGCCCAGCTGGGCCTCAGGGAGACAGGAGTAGACGCCAGGCTGGTAACAAGTCCCTGGTGCACTGGATCCCCCTCCCTCTTAAAGGGGCCAGTCACCCTGGCACCCCTCAGAAGCCCAGGAGGCAGGGAAGTGCTATTATCCCCATGGACAGACAGAACTACTCCCTGGTGTCAGCTGATTCCCGCAGAGCTTGGCAGCCCCACAACGTGGAGCGCTACACAACCGACCAGGCCCATAATGCAGGGTTCCCACTTTCTACTTAAGCAGCCCCCTGGGTCATTGCTGGAGGGAGGCTGCTGATTGGCGCAATGGTCAGCTCTCGTGTAACACGGAATCCCCCACTAATATGGGTAAAGAGATGGATGGGGCATTAGGAAGAATCTGTATAAAGGGCTAGGTATTGTCATCAGGGGGCCACTCTCACTCACCCCCTCATGGCCTCAGGCCAGCCCTGCAAGCAGCCCCCTGCCTCAGTGTCCTCCTGCAAGGGGCTTCTTCAATCACTCACACCCCCATTCACAGACCTTCCCAAATTCTGGTTTATTCAATTAGCAGCATCCAAAATCAAGTTCTCAAATCTATTTAGCCTCTTATCAGCTCACTCCCAGGCCTTGCCTGCCTGTACCTTGCTCCCCAAGTCCCAGCAGCCTCCATACTCCTGCTAGGGCTCTCTGAAAATCCCCTTTCTGCAGCGGCCTGCTGCTCTTTATAGGGGAATCAGCTGATCCCTGATCAGGTGTGCCTGCTTAGCAACTTTTTTTTTTCCCCCCATTCCCAGTCTTTGGAGCCCAGCATCCTCAAGTACTATTCGGGAGTTCTGCTATAGCAGCTCAAAGAGAGGCTTGTGCCCTGGCTCCCAAATTCTGAATCCTAATGCAGACTCTCTACCATTTCTATGTCTCAGTTTCCCACATCTGTTAAAACCAGGGCTGGGCTAATTCAATGTGACCTAATTCCCAACCTAGCTGTGGGGCTGAGAACCAATGAGACTGGGTTTGCAATACAGGAGCAAAGATCCCAATGAAAAAATAAACACTTCTGCCAGCAGAGCTGGTGGGTGTGAGGCTGGCAAACCAGAGGCCAGCTCATGCCAAGGTCCCCGTGTCTCAATGGACACTGACAAACACATGGCTGGGCTCGGTCTGGCCCCTCTGCATGTTAGTCTTGTTAACACGGGTATTAGAGTTATAAGAATATGTTTAGAGTTTAGACTGTATTGAATGCTCGTGGGCTGCTGCCTGCATTAGTCTCAACCTTCTGTAGCCCATACTGTAAGGTAATATTTGAGTGCTTGTATGGTGAGCCTCTGTGACTGTGTAAATCGCCAGAGAGGAGAGAGACATTAGCTAGTGTGAAGTGCTGATCTCCAACAGAAAGCATTACGTCCTGCCCGACAGGAAAAGTCCATCGACACCAGACGAACTAGTGTGCAACGTTAAAGAGGACAAAAGGCACTGATTGTTTTGCCCTCCCCTCCCCATGAAGAGGAGCCATGCAAGTGGATTCTCCCATCAGCTGAGTTTGCAGCTCAGAGCTTAAGGCAGGAGGTGAATAAAAAAAAAACCCTAACAAGAAGATTCTGTATCTCTGTGCTGCTTAGACTCTGGGGGACAAGGGTTTCTAGGAACAGGCACGAGATCCCAGCTGCATAGCCTGGGTTAGCCCTAAAGGGCCTGAAGAGCTTGCTTATTATAAAAGCTTCTATTACCTTTTAAAACTTAAGATTGTAACTCATTTGTGTGTGTATGTTCACCTGCTTTAACCTTGCATATAACTCCCTGTTCCTATTTTATAAATCTGTAAACGTTTTATTATAGGATTGGCTACAAGCGTTGTCTTTGGTGTGGGACCTAAGGTGCAACTGACTTGGGGGTAAGTGACTGGTCCTTTGGGACTGGAAGTAACCTGAATATTATTCCTGGTGTAAGGGACCAGCTATCAGAAAGGTAGGCTCACCTGTGTGGCGAGATAGATCAGAGTACCCCAGGGGACTGTCTGTGACTCCGTGTGAAGGCTGTTAGAGTGCCTGAGGAATTGACACTTGATACTTGGTTGGTGAAATCTAAGTATTCCCAGCCAGTTTGGGGTTTGTATGCTGGTTTTGAACAGTCTGCTCTGAGCATGGAACTCATGCTCTCAAGTCACTGCATGCAGCATTACAGGTAGGGAGGCTTTTCTATCCCTAATACAAGGAACGGGCTGCCCTAGAGCTGGTGGTATTTCCGCTCCAATTTAATCTAGTTGGATAGGAAGAAAAGGGTGGGAAGTATAGGGGGATACAGACGGAGAACGTAATTCAGATTTGCAAAGTGTCCCAGAAATGGTCAGACAGATTCCCCGAGACCTGGCCTCCATGCGGCCAGCTCTCTCTGGTAGACCAGGGATAAGAACGGCTCAGAGAGCTCAGTGTTCATGTGCTGCTTGGGAGGTGACGTACGGTAGGTGTTGCTGTTAGGGTGATGGTCCCACCGGTGGTTCTGGGAGGGTAAGAGACAGTAAGCTGTGCTAGCTCGATGGAGGACAGCCTTGCTATGAAAAGAAAGGCTTGGCTTCTTGAACCTGGTGGGGTCGAGGCTAGGCACCTCCTGGTCTCCAGGCAAGGGGCCCGCTGAGTTGACGGGCTCCCCCCGCAGGGTCAAGTTGGGGAATGGGAAGCCTGTGCTGATTACTGTAACGAGCAAGTGAGGGAATCAGCAGCCGCTCTCCGCCACACAAAAGCGAGGGAAGGGGAGGGGGTGAATTGCCATTCCAGGCAGGGCTGCGGTGTCATCACCAGTAATTTGCTGCCTCTCCTTCAGGAACAGAAGCAGGCAAATGTGATGCGCAGGTTAACGAAAGGCCTGGGAAGCGATTTCTCAGCCTGTCCGGCTGGGCTCTGACGTGGGAGCAGGGAATCAGTTCTACGTTAATCAGCAGCACGGGGGGACACGTCAGAGTGAATTTCTCTCCAGCGCTGCTGCTCCGCTCGCGATGTGGCCCTGTCCCCATCACTCACCATCCCCATCCCTCCCGCCGTGCACACGCAGCTCCCAGGGCCTGGCTGCTGGGGAGCAGCAGAGTTAGTTAGCAAGCTCCAAACCCAGACTTTGGCCTGTGTCTCTCCCAGGGAACAGGCTAATAGGCAGCCCTGAGCTGACGGGGAAGCAGAGTCTGTGGCAAGGAGGAAGAGAGAGAAAGCAAACAGCACTTTTGCCCCTCTCTTCCCCTCCCATCTCTCTGTTCTCCTTTCTATGCCCCTCCCTCTATCTTTACTACTTCTCTCTTCTTTCCCTTCCCTTCCTCCCCCTGCAGCACTCCCTCTCAGTTTAATAAACCTATACGCAAACCTCACTGACCAGTATGTCCTCTGGGAAGGGAGTGGTGAGGACAGGATCAAAGGGGTATTTGTCGCAGTAGCAGGCTTTCTCTGTCTCTCCCTTCTCCTCTCCCCAGCTCCTTCTGCAGCCAACGAGCCTGTGCCCCCGGTTGGCTGAGTCGTGAGTCATGGTCCCCTCGGGACCGGGGGCCATAGATACACACACTCACACATGGACGATAGGAGAATCCTTAGTCTTTCTAGATTTTAAAACTGTAACGAAATGCATGGCCACGGAGGGCTAACTCCAGGCCTGGCATCAGGGAGTACAATTCTCCAGGGCGTTGCCTCCTTCTGGGAGTTGGGAGCGCTTATGCCAGTTGCCAACCAATACGCCACCTGAAGTGGTCTTGCTGAGGGAAACGCAGCAGGCAGAGTGTATGGAACCCTGCATCCCCTGCAGGCTATAACTGCCCCTCCTACCTGGCCTGGGCTAGGAAATCTCACCGGGCTGAGAAAAAATGGCCCCGTCTTACTCATACCGTGGCTGTCTGCCTCTCTCTAGTGTTACAGCAGTAGCTGGAGGCCCCATGCTGAGATCAGGGCCCCACTGCGCAAGGTGCTGTACGCATGCATAGTAAGGGACAGCCTGCCCCTGAAGAGCTTATAATTTAAACAGACCAAGGGAGTATTATTGTCTCCATCTTACACAGGGGGAACTGAGGCATGGGGAGATCATGTGACTTGCCCAAAGTGACAGACAAAGCCTGGAACAGAGGCAGGAATTGAATCCTGGTCTCCTATGCTCTTGGCCAGCCCTTGTCCCACAGGACCACCTTTAACGCCAGGAAGCTGGCCTTACTGCCCAAAGGATGTTAGCGCCGGGAGCCAACGCCACTCTGCAGGGGTCGCTGGAGCCTCCTGTATCACGCGTGAAACCCTCTCTCTGCGCTGCGCTGGGTGATGGTGCAAGAGGTGCCAAGAGCCACATGGAGTTTACAGGGGAAGAATTGGCGGCGGTGACAGAAGAATCCTCTTCAGGCTCGTAAGCCAAGCAGCCTGATGCGGGAAGCGACATGAGAGAGAATAACTCTGGCTCCCTGCAAAGACATTTTGAGAGCCGCTTTCCCGACGACAAGCGCCAGCCGAAGAGAAAAGAATCCGTTTGAACGGTTTTTAAGCTCCGTGAATGCAAAAAGAAATAACCACTCCAGGTTCCGTCAATTTTCATCTAAACCCCCAACGGCTCCGGCTCACTCCTCCTTCCCTTTAGGGCTTTCAGCCCAAAGCTGACAACCTGGAGGAGGCTGAATTGCTTCCATTTAATGACTGAAATGTGGGGAGGGCTGCGCCAAAGGGAGGTTGGTTAGAATGAGGTTCATTGCAGGGAGAGATTTTCAAAGGTGCATAAAGTCAAGAGAACTTGTGCTCTTTAATCCCTGTAGGCACACATGACAATCCCCCGCACCACTGCCGAACTCCTGGGTTCTTTTTCTGGCTCTGCTACTGACTCGCTGAGTGAGCTTGGGCAAGTCACTATGCCGCTCCGTGCCTCAGTTTCCCCACTTGCAGCACAGGGAGAATAATACTCACCCTCCTTATAGGAGGGTTGGGAGGATTATTGGATGTCTGTCCAGCTTCATGGAGATGCGAAGGTCTATATAAGGGCCACTGCCATATATGCACACTCAGAGGTAATGGAGTGACAGCTGGGTTACTCCGTCAGGTCCAGTGATGGAGCTAGAGCCTCCAAGATTGAAGGGAAGCCATGGAGTTATGTGTGTCCCACCACCTGCTCGACCTCCATGCAACAAAGGGCGTCTCTTCTCCTGGGGCCCCGGAGAGCATGTCTGCGTCTGGACACGTCACAGCTATGCTCCGTCTCCGCACTGGAAAGGGGCTGGCAGATGGAGTCTTCATGCCCCAGCGGAGCCTGCAGCTGGCACCATGCACCCGGGTTTGCTAGGGAAGTATGCTAACCTGCAGCCCTTCACTCCTGGGTCCCCTTGCGCAGCTCATTGTGCTGGGGTCAATCTCCCAGCCACCATGAACACAACAGGGGCAGGGCAGCAGCGTTTTCTGCTCTTCTCCTGTGCATCAAGGGATCCTCCTGCCGCCGCAGTTCAACGGCCCTCGCAGCCCAGCTCTCCCCGCTCTCGGGTCCTTGTCAGATTGACCGGCAATGGTGCCTAATTAATGCAAACCGGGGCCGAGAGGGGCGGGAGGGAGCTGGAAGCTCCTTGCCTGTTGCCTGTTCCCCTCCATCGGAGATGGCGGGGCCCACTGGGTCTGAATTCTCTTCCCCTTGGCAAGTGCTGGGCCTGGAGGAGGCCGTGGGCAGGAGAATAACCCGAGAGAGCAGGGAGGGGATGTAATCCTGGGGGAAGGGACCTTTTCAGCTCCCCACCCCGCCCCATCCCCCACAGAGCCTGTTAGCAGAGCTGTGAGCAGACCTGGAAATCTTTGCCCATGCCAGGCAGAAGCGCTGGGGCTCAGACCAAACCCCAGCCCCATCCGTGTCATCTCAGCTGTCAGGCCACGTGAGTCCATCCGCCTGGAAAGGCACTGGTGTCCCCAGTCGCCTGGAAAGCTCCGGTGCCTTCCCCGCCAGCACGGTCTGCAGCCACACCCCCGCAGGCTGTCCTGTAGGCATGGCTGGCAGAGGAAGCAGGTTGCTCTGTGTCTGACAGGCCAGGCTCCATGGGGAGGGGGTGAGGGAGCTGAAAAGGTCAAAGTCCCGGACAGCAGCGACTCCAGACCCCCTGAATTGGCAGCGAGACCCCCCCCCGCAGAAAGCTGGTTTCAGTCCCGATGGATAGACCCTTCTATAGGTGCACCAGAGTTCTATGTAGAGGCAGTCCATAGAGAGGTAGGATTTATAGACGTGCTTCTCCGCTGGTGTATGGTTTACACCAGCGGAGGAGCTGCCCCATACAGGTGCAGGCGTGAGTTCCCTATAGAAAGCTAGTTTTAATCCCGGCAGAGTCAGGATTTCTATACACAGCCCATTTCGCCCCCAAAGAAGTAGAGATTTCTCTCTGCCGCCCTGAGCGTCCCGTGGGAAGATGGTTTCAGTCTCTAGTGACCCCGAGGCCCCATTTCTCCTCTCAAGGGCACAGGTTTTACCCCACTGACGGCAATGGAGATACTCCGGATTCACAGCAGCATCAGTGAGAGCAGAGCCAGGCCCTGGGTCTCTATACACAGCTCTGCAACCAGGCCTTACGGGAGTCCAAGTACCAGTTGGTAGGAGTCTTCTAGCTCTCCAAGGAGAGCTCCCTGGCTTCCGTGGGAAGTGTGTGTGCTGCTACAGGGCTGGATGCCTTGGGGGTACTTACAGCCTCCATTGGTAGGTGGTAGCAGGGGGGTTGGCATCGGATTTGCACGTCAGTTTCACATCCTTCCGGTTCAAAAACCAGTTGCCGTCAAAGCCCTCGATGGTGACTTCTGGCTCATCTGTCAGGGAAGAGAGGGATGGCAAGAAACAGGGCGGGGGGAGGGGGGGGGTAGAAGAAAGAGAGATGGAGAAAGGAGGGGAGGGGGAAGGAAATGGGAGAGGAAGGGAAAAGGAGAAATGAGGAGACAGCGATGGGGGTGAAAACACAGAAAAGAAGGATGGAGGAACAGTGGGAATGCAGGAGAATGGGAGATGGGGACAGAGAACATTAGAGAGGAAGACAGGAAGAAGGGAGAGGTGGAAAGGGAGAGAAAGAATGGGCAAAAGGAAGGAGTGGGTGAGAGAGGGAGGGAGGGTGAGTGGTTATTCCAAGAGATCACGCTGTTCTCTTCTACCCCAAGGAGGGCCCGGCACTGGTCTCCACCCCTGCAGCAAGCTCATGACCCTCCCCGCCCGGGGGATATTCAGTCAAGACACCAGGCCTTGGCAGTTGGCCTGCCTCATTGCTCTCTCACTTACACTGCACATTGAGGGTCATGCTGTCGGTGAAACGGTCCAGTTGGTAATTGACCACGCACATGAGCTGCTGCCGGTGGGCCTCCCGGCTCGGCACTAGGCGGTACCGGCTGATCACCGTGATGGTGCCGTTGCTGTTCTTGATCTCCTGGAACTCCGCCTCCCCTTTGAGCTTGGTGTCCCAGGTGACGGTGCTGGGCGGCTTCCCATTGGAGGACATGCAGGTGGCTACCAGGATCTTTTCCGTCTTGCCGGATCTGGCTACGAGGGGCCGGGTGGTGCCCTCCATCCGGTTGGTGGGCTTGGCTACAAAGAGACAGCAGAGCAGGGAGAGGTTATAAAATCACCACCAATCCCCACGGCTCCCAACCCCCAGGACACCCAGCAGTACAGCCCCATAGCTGGGCTCTCCCTGGCCTGATCCAGAACTCGAGCAAATTTCCTGCAGTCTCAGCAGAGCTTCTCTGAACCTCACCCACTGGAGATCCAACCCTCCAGGCTGCAGGTCATGAAGAAGGGTGGTGACACATTGGATGGACAGTTGAATTCTCTCCTTCCCTGAGAAGCCCAAGTTAGAGAGAGCCTTGTGGGGGAATCCTAGGCCAAGGTCTCTCTACCCACAAACCCAGGCTAAGAGAGCTCCAGGGAGGAACCCTACTAATGCTTTGTATCGCTCTAGTGTCTTTCATCTGGGACTCTCAAGCCACTTAGCAAACTAGTTCAGCCTCCCCGTGCTCCTGGCAATGCCAGATTATGGAGAAAGAGCTCTGTGGGTGCGATTTAAACCAAGGGATTCCCCCCACCAGAGCCTCAGGGAGTCCTAGGTCGCTGGTCCCAGGTTCCAGAAGGCGCTCGGTGGGTGACTCTGACCCAGGGCAGTGATACGGGCTGAGCATCCGGCCCAAGACAATGGCTATATCTTACCCAGCACGGTGAGGTTCAGCTGGCTCTCCCGGTTGCCGGTTGGGAAGGTGGCAAATTCGCAGATGTACACGCCCTCATCCTCCAGCTCCAGCCGGGACAGCTGGATGGTGCCATCCTTAAAGGAGGGGTTACGGAAGGTCACGCGCTCCTTGTAGGGGGAGAGGATGGAGACCCCCATGGCGGGGTTGTAGATGGCCACATTCTGCTTGGAGCCATTGGTGGCCTTCTGCCACGTGACCTGCGTGATCTTCACACTGGGGAGCGGGTTGGTGAAGCTACAGTGAAGGACCACGTCCGTCCCGATGAACCCCGAGACTGTGTCATTGACCAGGACGGTCTGAGCCCGGAGCCCTGCAACGACAGAGCAGGGAAGACGTGGATGAGATTGAGAAAGAGAGAGAGAGGAACGAAGGGATCCTGGTCTCTGGAACCCCTTGGCGCATAGCAGCCAAGGAGCTGACGTTCCGTGACCACCCCCTGAATTTCAGCTGCCCCAGGAATTTGTCAGGCAGTCGATACACTGGGCCAATTCCTACAGCATTTGATTGCAGAGCGCACCGCCCTATGGACGTTGGGGGCTTATGGTCCCTGCCGCCTGCCTTCCAGTTAGCCAAGAGCTATTGGACCCCAGAGGTCCGTCCCCAGCGCAGGACATAGCGTCACATAACAAAACTCTCCGGGCCAAATCCACCCCGATGTAACGCCATGGAGCCCTCTGCAGCCAGGGCTGGCTGGGACCCACGTCAGTCTCTGGGGGAGCCAGCCCCACTGCTGTTGTATAACAAACTGCAACCCCACCTACAATAGCTGTTCGATAAGGGCTGATATCCCCCAGCCATGCCGGCCAGTGAGGTCTGCTGCTCCCTTCCCGCTCGTAGCCACCCAGTTAGGTCTAGAGCCCAATGGCTAATGTGGTGCCCTGTGACCATCCCCTTACGGCCTGGGGATGGACAAACAAGCTGATGCTTTTACACTTGGGAAACATATCACATGCCACTAGTCATTACTGCAAATATACAGCACACACATGGCTATATAAGCATACCCTTCGCACACATCCACACACCACACACCCCGCGCCATCACACACATGCACAGACACATTGACTGTTCTAGGCATGGGGGAACCACATAACCAGGTACCCACTGTACACACATGAACTTACATGTGCGCATCCAGCTACATGCTTGGCCAAACTCCGCTCTCAGGACATTGCAGGTGGCTCACTGAAAGCAAGGGGAGTTACTCAGGAAGATTTGTTGGCAGCATTTGATCCATCCCAAGGGTGCAAAAGACACTTGCAAACTGACACATGCATGCACGTGTGTGTGTGCTCAAAAAACACACACACACACACACACATGCAGAGGAAAACAAGCCCATGCAGATTAATGGCTTGCTCCAACTCCCATTAAGGTCAGTGGAGATACTCTCATTGAGCTGCTGAGGCCTAGACTGTGATTTTCAGAGCAAATCTGAAGAACAGGGTTATGAGAACACCCAGGCACACAGGCTGCTCCAGCCAGATACTCTATTTTTCACTTCCTGACCTTTCCTTTCCTGTTGTGCATTGTTGCTGTCAGTTGGCAAACTGCTGCCTCGTTCCACCCCAGAGGTGGCTGCATTTTAGAGGCAGATGAAGCCATTCCTAGACACAGGCTCTGTAACACAGAGATGAAAGGCGCTCAGCAGAAGCGTAGCATATTCTTAATGGTTATTCTTCTGTCCCAGGTGATTCCTCCCTCTACAGAGTGGGAAATAAAGTCTCTCACAAGATCAACATTTAAATTCATCTATGGCTGCTGCCACATCTTCCTCTAATCTGTGTGTTTAGAGATAACGCTCCAATAATTATACAGTTGGTATTTATATTAAAAATGTATTGGAAGAGCAAGGTGCAGAGAACTGGAAAAGCGGGTTCTGCTCACTCCCTTACGGAGGAGGCTGAAACGCATGTGTGCAGAGTGTGAGAGAGGGAGCCCAGGGAAAGAGAGAAAGGGTAGGAGGAGGGAAAGGGGTAAAAAGAAAGAAGTACAAGAAAGGGTGATGGAGAGGAAGGGAGGGTCAGGAGACAGAGAGGGAGGGATGTAGGAGAAATGGAGACAGAGTATCTTCATGGTCAGCACACACGGCCATTCAAAGCCATTGCTGCTAAGTGCAAGGGCATCAATACTGCTGCTGTCAGAGCCAAGGCTAGAAACAGTCTGGCCTCTGCGCTCCCACTCTTCTAATGGCCAACTAGGTCCAAGTGAGTGCAAAACCGAATTAGCTCCCCACGGGCCCCCACCCCAAGTACACACACGTGTACATTAACCCAGTGTCCTCTCAAACATATTCTCACGCACGTCCTCAGACACACATCTATCCCTCCACATACAATCCCTCATGGACACGTGCCCTCTGTCACACACTCGCACATTTCCAATCTCACACACACACACGTCCTCACTCAGGCACACACTTCTCCTCGCTCACACGCAGGCACACACACACACACACACATCCACAGACAGGGGTTCCCCCTCTCAAACACACATCCACACACACGTCCTCACGGAGGCACATGCTCACTCCCAGCATTTTGTTTAAAGCCGGCTGCACTTGCTTCCCTCCTGCAGTCTGCAGCCCTCGCCGCGGCCCGGCTGAGCCCAGAAGGGATCTTAACAAAACCTGCCCAGCACTGACACTTCACCCGTAGCCCACAGCAGGGCAACAATGAAGCCTCAACACCCTTCCTCTGGGCTGAGTACGGGCTCTCTCCTTCAGCCAGGCTTCATGCCCCTGCCAGTCACTCAGCACCGCCAGGGAACAGGTGCTTGCCTAATGCTCTGCTAAGAGTCACTGAAAGGCACTGGGTGTGTGCAGCTGGGGAGCACCAGGCACTGGTGACGTGAGGTGCCACCGCGCGCCTCTTGGCCTTTAGATACAGCTAATGACCCCGCAGAGCAGCACTGCAAATGTCGTTTTACTTTGGGAGCTGCACAGCAGCCCTTTGGTGTGGGAGGAGACGGAGCCAGCTGATGCCGAGCAGAGCACCCCCAGCAGCACCGCACCTCCCGATGCCACGCTGGAGCAATGACAGATAGGACCAGCCGGAGTCAGGAAGGGAATGGCAGCAGGACTGAGATGGATGAAGAATGTCTGGGCAATGAAGCTCTCAGCACAGCACCCCCTAACCAGGGGGCAGAGATCTGGGACCTGTTATGAACAGCGGCCCCCTTAGCAGCACAAGGAGCACTGGGTGATGGAGCACGCTACGAGGGCAAAGAGCAGCACCGTGCTTCCTAATACCAGGCCGGGATTCGAGGGAGGCGGGAAATGCGGCGCAGCCAATTCGTCGGGCTGCATGCTAGGATCCTTCTGCCCTCCAGGTGAGAAAGCCTCTTGCAGAACTGGCTGCACCTGCAGAGGTAAGCCAGAGCCTTGCAAGCATCCCAGCTCTGAAGTGTTTACAGCCCCGGAGAGCGTGTGGGAGCTTGCCGGCTAGCAGAGACAGTCACGTAACAAAGGTCCTGGGAACAGACGCCTGCACGGCTCACTGCTGCCTGCATGTAGGTGTGCTAAGCACTCCCTCTTGCTCCCAAGGCCTGGGGAGGATGGATTCATCAGCCCCAGCCCCACCTTCTTCTGAAGCGCTACCAGCACAGGCAGGTAGGCTCAGCCACCAGTGAGAAACCTCCCTCAACAAGCTCTGGTTCTCAAAGTGAGCTGTTGGCTCCGGGGCTTGGGCGATGGTGCAGCTGGCTCCGGTTCCGCATAAGCTCTGTGACCTACAGGCTTCAGCTGTTCCTCACAAGCCCAGCTTTCCAAAGACCAACAGAAGAGGAAGAGGCCATGTTCGCTTTCAGTTCGGCGAATGGACAGCAGAAAACCACACTCCTTGCTGAGGCTGGACTCCTCACCACAAGGGCCAGAAAAGCGAGTGATTGGCCAGAGAATCATGGACGTCAGAGACAGAAGAACCCTCCGGGGTTCTCTGGGGCACCCCCCTGCCAATGCAGTTACAGGGAGAGGAGCGATGTCCCAATGGCAAGGGGATGGGTGGCCTAAAAAAACGGAGTTTCCATCACTGCCCAAGGGATGCTTTTCCACAGGCCAGATGCTAAGGTGACAGGCACCTTAGAGATATCATTGGGATGATGATAATGATGAGGAATAGGATACACAGACAGACAGGTGGATACCCTCAGGAAGCTTTTCTTTATATTCAGCTTCAATTTCCCCTATGTTAATTCCATTCCATTACCCCGAGCTCTGTTCCCGGCAATGTCCGAGGAAACTAATTAAGGATCCTTACAAAACTGGTCAGGTTCTTCAAAGAGCTGGAACTGCAGTACACTTCCCAGGCCGGGGCATTCAGCCTGGCTTGCTATTCTGCCACGGAAAATAGCCTTCTCTCCCCTGCCTGGATCTTTCCAAGCCTGGAGTCATGGAGAGGGAGCAGCAGGGTCCCGGGCACATGGCAGTGGAACGGACGCAGGGACATGCAAACAGAGCAGAACGAGCGCTGGGATAAAGGGAAACAGCACTGGGCAGAGGGCAAGGGCTGGGGTACACGGAAATGGAGCTGGAGTGGCTGGGAATCAGGGTGATGGAGCATGAGGTCCTAGGATACAGGGATATGGTGTAGCAGGCCGCACAGAACCAGGGGTTAGGGCAGAGGGACATGGAACATGATGGCTGCACCCATGCCCAGCAAGATGGCAGAGACCTGGATAATGTTAAATTTGATCCTGATCTCCAACGTGTGTAGAACAAGAAGCAGCTGCCAGATCCCCCATGACAGGGGGGCCCCTCACCTCCCAGACACGGAGGGCTGGATCCACGGCCGGCAGAAAGCAGTGTGGCCATGCCAAAGAAGCCACTCTGACTGAGGCCGGTTGAGGATCCAGATGGGCACCGTGCCCGGCTGGTAGTCAGGCTTCTACATGCAGCTGCTTTAAAAAAAACCACATTCCTAACTGTCAGAGGCTGCAGGGGGGAAAAATATAACAAGAAAACAACCAGTACGCGGAAATCATGTTTCCTCCCAAGGTGTCTGAACGCTGATGGCTGCTTTGGGAGAGGAGACAAACCTCTGATGACCCCTCCTGGCTTGCAGCACCCCAGATCCCATGTGGGGAAACAACCCCACCTCCACTCCAAGCGACAACACCAAATCCCGGCTCGCATCACCGAGAACGAGGTCAGACGGAGCCAAGGCTTTTTGCAAGTTACCAGCGAACACGAGCGACCTCCCTCTGCTCCCCAACCTAAACCTGCAGCCAGAGTGTAGATTGGCTGCCACGGAGCAGCCAGCTGCCCTCGAGGGCGTTTGCTTGCAAGGTGACTGAGACTGGATGGCTTCTCTCCCCTTGGCCCAGTGCACACTCAATAATTCATCAGGGCCAATGCACAAATTATTGATGGGAATCAGAGAGTGTGCACACGCAGGAGAGAAGATAACGCCCCCAATCAGCCTCTGGAGAGGCCTGGAAGAGCCCAGGGTGTGTGTGATGCGGGAGTCGGAGGGGTGGGCCCATGTCCAGCTCTGCTGCTCCCGTGCCAGATCGCCAAGAGCCTGTTGACCTGTCCCTTCCTCTGCCCGGGAGGCAGCTAGCTAGCTAGGCAGAGCGCTGAGTAGCATCAGAGCATGCCCAGTTGTGCCCTCCTTCCTAGTCCTAGGGCCAAAAAGCCCTAGCTGAGTGCTGGAGACATGCCGGTGCCCTGACTTCATTAGCCGAGACCTCGGCCCCACTTCCCCGCCCTGGCTTCCGAAGTGCTTCGTGTGGAGTCTTTTCTCCCGGAGCCTCATTCCAGACACTCGCTGGGCCACGTGAGGCTCCAGCGCTCCGGCAGCTGTGCTCAGCACAGAGCCGGCTGCACCCTCCGGCATCGGCAGGGAGCTAGGAGGGGCGTGGCGGGAGGAGGATGCGTACAGAGGTCCTCTGGCTCATACTTCCCCTGCGTCCCAGGCAATAGCTGGGTCTGGCCTCGTGAGGCCCCCGAGTGTTGGGCTAGGATAGAAGAACAGGCTCTAAGAGACCCACTGAACTACCCCCATCCCTCCTGCTGCACCAACACCTCCACCTTCTAACCAAGGGACTCCTTCCTCCCCCAGCCCCTCCTTCCTCCCCATGAGACAGGCCTCTTAGCAGCCACCAGCACTGCTCTCTGGTGCCTGCCAAGCCCTGCACCGTCACCTGGAACCTGGGCTCGTCAGTGCTAAGAACAAGAGCATCTCCCACTCGAATGAAAGGGATAGCACCGTGCTTTGCGGACATGGCTGCCTAATATACTGCCCCTCAAGAGTCTCGCCTCCCACTCAGAGAGCTCTGTAGACCAGTGGTTCCCAAACTTGTTCTGCCGCTTGTGCAGGGAAAGCCCCTGGCGGGCCGGGCCGGTTTGTTTACCTGCCGCGTCCGCAGGTTCGGCCGATCGCAGCTCCCACTGGCCGCGGTTCGCTGCTCCAGGCCAATGGGGGCTGCGGGAAGCAACAGCCAGTACGTCCCTCGGCCCGCGCCGCTTCCAGCAGCTCCCATTGGCCTGGAGCAGCAAACCGTGGCCCCTGGGAGCCGCGATCGGCTGAACCTGCGGACGCGGCAGGTAAACAAACCGGCCCGGCCCGCCAGGGGCTTTCCCTGCACAAGCGGCGGAACAAGTTTGGGAACCACTGCTGTAGACGATCCAGCGATCGCTGGAGACAGCAGATTGACGCTCTGGTGCACTGTCGTGTACCCAATTGATCGCTCTTTGTTAGTAAGAACCGTGTGAACTTCACGCTGCTTTGCACAACTTCACATTGGCCCAACCGCCATGGATTTCTCCCGCCCGTTCCCAGATATCCTTCCTGCCCCTAAGGCGTTGAAACAGCCCTTGGCATCAGCCTGGTGAGACTCCCCTATGGTGTGGCAATATCTTTGTGTACCTTGCTGACACAAATGTTATGACAGGTCAGAGATGCAAAGGCCCTTGTGTCTCAGGCTATGTCTACACTACAGCCTATGTTTATTTATAATGTGTTAATTTTTTACTTTTCTCTAGAACCCAGTCCTGAGAGGCTCTGTACACCCACAGTTCCCATTGACTTCTGTAGGTGTGGTCCTATATATACACAAAGATCAAGTCACTTGGCACTGAAATGCAGCCACCTCTGGAGCAGAATGCAGCAGGCATCGAACAGCCCACAGCAACACTGCACATGGTCTGGGGAGGATGGGAAGTAATAAAGAATCTTGAATCCAGCTGAAACCACGTGGGGAATTTTGAGAGGCAGGGTGTAATTACCTGAGCTGGGACATGGCCAAGACACTGGGATTAACACCCTTCCTCTTGCAAAAAAAGTACCAAAAAAAAAAAATGCCCAGGAGATTTTAACTGATCACTAGGCGTTAGAAACTTCTTTCTACATCTCTTCCGACAGGCACCGCTCTCACCACGCCATGCTTAGTCACCAGCTGGTTGCTGGCTGAGAAAGGAGAGTGCTCCCTAATGAATCACCAATGCACCACTTCCTGCAGCACACCAGCCCTTCATTGGAGGTCTCTTATTCAAATACTGATCCACCTCAACCTTGCTCAGCTTGCGAGCTCAGATACCAGAGGGATTAGACAGTAGTGCTTAGACAGCCATGCAAGAGGCGCATTAGTAATAAGACAGAGAGATAGCTAGGGAGATAGTGTGGCAAGATTGCCACTGAAGGTGACACAGTGGCATACAAATGCAAAATGTCCAGACTGGGTTGAAATAACATTAAGATCATGGCAGGGACAAGTTGAGAAAATTGCAAGCTAAGGCATTGCCTCCCACAGCGATATGACATCAAGGCGCTGCAGATTCAGTGACGTGGCTTACAATGCCGCCTCTGGCTTCCGTTCAAATCCCTCTCAGAAAAGAAAGACCAATCTTGGCTTGGGATTGCTAATGGGATAGACAGCCCCTTTCACTCGAGGTCACCGGTTCATAGCCAGAGTAGGTCAGGCGTGACGACAGAGATGTCACCAGCTGATGGCTGGCCAGTGGCCTCGAGTGAAGTGAATTTTTTTGGTAGGTCTCTGTCTAGTTCCAAGGAGTGTCCACATCACAAAACCACCTCACATCTCGCCCCTTTGCTGGCAGTCTAATGGTACCGGATAATGGAAACAGACCCAGGTTGAGGTACAATGGAGAGGAAGCATGCCTAGGCTGGTCCGGCCTGGTGGCTAAACTTCAATCTCCGCCCGGATGCCATCAGTCAACACTGAATCCTGAAAGAAAGATCTGCCCTGGATCTTTTTTGATTTTCCACTAATTCCCCTCAAGGCTTTATTATAACTTTCCTGGCACTATTGTGATGACTGCTCTGATGGTAGCACCTACAGACCCCGCCCAAGATCAGTGCTCCGTTGTGCTGGGCACTGCACAGACACAGTAAGAGACAGCCCCCATCCCCAAGAGCTTACAGGCTAAATATACAAGACGGAAACAGATACAGGGAGAGGGGATGTGATTTGCCCAAGACCACACAACAGGTCAGTGGTAGAGTTAGAAATAGGCCCAAGGTCTCCTGAGAACCAGCCCTATCCACTAGGCCACACAGCCTCTCAAGTTTCCTACTTCTGTGACTGGCAAATGGCACCCCTCTAGAAAATGAACTGCAGACTAGACTCACTATAGTGATTCTCCACCCACTCCCATGGCTTTCCCACAGCTCTGGGTCCACTGACTTCAGAGCAGCCGCTTCGCCCAGTGTGAATGGGAGACGAATGCTCCCTCGGGCAGAAGCAGGAAGGCTGGCAGAGCCGGGCTCCAGGTGAAAGTGCTGACACAGCGCTGGGACGGGCCTTCCTGCAATAAAGCTACGAAAGCCAAAGCTCAGCAGCAAAGCACAAAGGCTCCTCAGTCCGCGCTCCCGCTCCCAGCGCTGGCCCCGCCCCGCGAGCATGCCAGCTAATCCCTCGGCTAGTTCTGCCAGTTCCCACCCCAGAGCGGGTAGCAGCACTGCCCCTCGCCTCTGCCTGACCCATGCTGAGCGTCACTGCTCGACCCAACACGGCTGCCCGAGCCAGCCTGGGGCTTCCTGTGCCTGACATCTCACCAGCTCCCACTCAGCCTCTTCGTCTCACTCCCCTTCTGCACCCCTTCCCTCCACATGAACTGCACCCCTCAGCGCTGATGTGCTGCCAGCTTGTCTCTGCCCTCCCCTGACTCCATATCCCGCATTTTTACCCAACCCTTCTGTCTCCCCCAGCCCCCGCACAGCAGCCCCAGGCTTCCTCTGAAAGGTGCCCCTCAGACTGACTCTAACATTTCCCTTCCACTGACCTGTATCCCTCACCCCTCAAACCCTCAACCAGCCCTGTACCCCTCACCCCCCTTCCATTCTCCTCTGGTGTATTCCCATCTCTAGCTCCACACCTTGTCCCCTCCGTTTCCCCTGACCCATCTCCAGAGGGTCATTTCCTCTGAGGCATAATTATTACCAGGGAGCGCGGCTGAGTAGAGGGATCCCAGCGGTGCAGAGGAACCAGAACTCTATCTGAGGAGCTGTCTTTGCTACGGAAACCGGGTCACGTGTGGGCAAGGGGCGGGGAAGAGGTAGCACCCGGGCTCAGGTGGGGTCGTCCCCTGGGCCTACCGATGAGCTGCTCACGGGGATCGCTCTCTTGCCAGTTCTCCACTGAACTGCACACAGGAGGGAACGGCGGAGTCTGGGCAGGCGAGCTGAAGCGAGATGCCCTCCCTTAGGAGTCCATCGGCCAGAAGGTGATGCAGGGAAGGCAATGCAGATGAGCAAACACGGGGCCTGACAAGAGCACCCCCTACAGGATGGAACTTTACCCTTGACATGCCCCTGCTATCACCTCTGTGGGAACATCCCTCCCAGAGGCTGAGAGCAGGGGCCAGATTCAGAGCAGATATTTGCGTGGGTGCAGGAGAGGGTTGGGTGGAAGAGAACAGTACACCTGAAAGATAAAGGGTGCTGGGAGTGATGGTAGCTTATTTTGCCGGCCATCCCCCTGAATGTATGGGAGCCTCCCTCCTACCCACCTTCTCCAAGGTCACCTCTGGAGGTGGCTCGGGGAGTTCGGTGCAGGAGGGGATCAGCGAGGCATTCGGGGGGGATCAATCTGTGAGACCGTCTCGTTTCTGAAACAAAGGAATCCGAGACCTAACAGCTTCAATGAAAACACAAATAAACCCGATGGAAAAAGTATCCCCCCTGAGCTGTCGGATTAGAGTGGGAGCAGGAAGCAGAGAGCGTGGAGTGCCCGGCCTGGGGAGATGACTCACCCAGCAGCACAATGGGGACATGACAAAAGCCGAAACTCTGCTGATTCAGCCCTGAGCTCAGCGCCAGCAGGCCGGGTTAATGGCTGCCATCTCCATGTCCCCACCCCTCCTGATCCCAGCGGGGCAGTTAAACCTGGCCTCACCTAGACACACTGTCACCAAAGGGGCAGCTGGCCAGGCATACGGAATCACACGGGATTAGAGAGTCACCTGGTGTTATGTCCTGGATGGGAAACTAGACGAGTGCCAAACAAACCAATCA
Organism: Chrysemys picta bellii; assembly: GCF_011386835.1. Lineage (NCBI taxonomy): Eukaryota > Metazoa > Chordata > Testudines > Emydidae > Chrysemys > Chrysemys picta. The sequence goes on along the minus strand of NC_088806.1, from coordinate 25,852,267 downwards.
ATGCCAGCCCCAATGGACATCTCATCAACCAGAGCTGATATCTTTGTGCCATTAGATCACTCAGGACCCCTGCTTTGCTGTGCCTTATAGTAATGTGGTCGGATTGCAAGATAGCAGATCGTAATCTCATGCCATTCTGATTACAGTCTTGCTTCCGTCCCGTCCTACACCGGCTGTGGTCCTGGAATGAATTTACCAACTAATCTCTCACCATCTCCTGCAGTTAGAGGGGGATGCTCCCTGCCTTTTGAGAGCTGGGATTCTGAACTCTTCGATGATATAAGGCATCGGTTGCTAATCCTTCCCAAGACACCAACAGCTAAAATGTCAGTCAAAGCAGGGAGAAGAGGGAGAATGCACGACTGCAAGCAGAATGATGTGACTTTAAGGTTTGATAGTTCACAACAGACTGAAGCTGGACACTCTCTGAGGAACCTGTAAGCACCTGCAAACTCCCCTGGTCAAAAAGAAAGAGGGCACATGAGCATGGATGGGGGAGTGGGGCAAGTGACTGAGAAAGGAAGATATTCTTCACTGGCGCCTCCCCCTCTCCCAATGTAACTCGCCTTCTCTAGCTGGAGGAATAGTCGCTCCAAGAAAGGTGATACATATCTTGGTATCTCCACAACCCTGGAGCCACCAGGGCTGTTGATAAGGTTCCTGCCCATGGAAAAACAGGCTGCAAAGGGCAGCATGTGCCTTTGCATGAGGGTGTGCGCCAGAAACAAGTCCACTACCCCCCTGCCTGCTTCCCAGCCTCCTGTTCAGCCTTCATCTAATCTAGACTCAGAGATTCACAAACTCCTCCTCTTCCTCTGGGCACAGACTGGCCGAATCTAAGGCACCGAGGGACACTACCAATCCCTCCTGCCTTGGCCCCTCCTGTAAGAATAATACTTCATGTTTAGACAGAGCTTTACATCTCTTCAAAGGGCTTGACACTAATTTCCCCTCCCAACAGCCTGTGAGTATTGTTATCCTGGTTTCACAGATGGGGAACTCTGAGACACACAGAGGTGAAGTAACTTGCCCATTGCCACCCAGGGAGTCAGTGGGAGAACAACGTCTGTGTCTCCCAGCAGCCTCCCTCTCTCTAACCTGAGGCTGAGGTTTGACATATTGACTGATCCCAAGCTCAGGGCTCAGAAATGATACTGGCACTTTGCGTCCAAGGAAGCACTTACAGACATGGATGGACTAAGCCCAACAGTCCCCACTGCTGTGCAGTAAGCGTCATCCCCATGCTACCGATGGGGAGAACGAGGCACTGAGAGGGGATGCGACTTGTGCAAGGTCACACTGGGAAGAGAATCCAGGTCTCCCGGCTCCCGGCTCTCAGCACTAGACCCCACTCTCTGGGTGACTAGAGACGGACACAAATGGAGCTATAGCTCTGTCAGGGGGTTCTGACAAATGGTTCCACCAATCCCTGGTTGCTAAGGCCTGATCAGCTGACTCCAAACCAGCTGCTGGTTGGGAGGGCGGAGAACTGTGAACAGACCCTCTGGCTCCCATGAGCCTCTCCACCTCACTAGCGTGAGCCGTTGTCTCGCCGCTGAGTGGGTCTGGAGAGCTCGGCCAGAAGAATCCCACCAAGATGGACAATCTGGGGGCTCCTGAGGGAAGCTGAGTCCAGAGGGGGGTTCCCCAGAGAGTAATCTGGGAATGAGGGGGTCCCCCCGGGAGGCTAAAGATCAAAGTCCCCGTTCAGCTCTGGTCCAAGCAATTGAAACGCCACAGAACTTAACAGCTGAGATCAGAGCTGGATTTGTCCCAAGCTCTGACCATGCTGCCCGACCCTGCACGGAGGTGCTGCTCTGCTCTTCTGTCTAATCAGCTCCAAGCCTCCACCAGGGCCAGGCCGTGGCTGGAATGAGCGCTGGGCTAGGAGGCAGCTGCACAGATGGGGGCTTAAGGGAGCCTGCTGCGCTCCTAAGACTCAGGACTGTAAACAAGCCAGGGGACCACCCACTAAAGGCTCCTTGCAATGGTCCTAATCACACAGTGAGTCTGGGGGGAGGAGATGAGTGAGGGTCACAGCCTGGCTGAGGGGCCTGCCAAGCAGGACCACGCAGCCTGCCTTGTCCTGTCTGGTACAGATGCAGCCCCGGGCTGGGTGGGAACGCGGCTTTGCCGTCAGGAGTCACTGATCCACTCAGAATAAGACTCACTATGATCCACTGAGCTCAACCCCCATGTCTACTGGACCTAAAGGGCGGGGGGTCTGTCTGCTTCATCCCTCCCAGCTGATTGCTTGAAAAGGACCGAAAAGACAAAGATGTCCCAACCCAGAAACGCTCCTCCCAGACACAGGCTGCAGGGTGGCGGTGGTGGTGGGGTCTTTCTCTCCAGCAAAGGGAAAGATAATTTGCCCCTGGGGCCGGGGGCACATTCCAGGGGTCAGATTGCTCAGCGCCCAGCCAGGCATGTATATGAAGTGCCCAGCACCCAGCAGCTCCCATTCTTCTCAATGGGGTGTGGGGAGCGGAGAGGGAGGGATTCTCCATTGGTCTTAACGGGAGCTCCTGCGTGTTGAACATTCTGGTTCTGCTTGTCCCTGGGGTGTCAAGAGGGACCAGAACCAACTCCCCAGGTCCAAACAGTCCCCGAAGTGGTTGGGAGGGGGGAGGAAGTCTAGATCTGGATGTGGATCCAGAACATTGGAGCTGGGGCCCACGTGTGCTTTTGTACGAACAGGGCAGGGAGGCAGAGCAAACAAAAGAGGGGGAAGGAGAGAGAGAGAAAAGGAGAGAAAGGAGGGACGAGCCGCCTCCTCTCTAGAGGCCGAGGAAAAGAAATCAAAACCCCTTTCTCCAGCCTGCTAGGTTCTCCCCGGAAGCCCCACATCGGGGCCCATGGCCTGATGGGACACTGAGGCACTCAGCTGGCTGCGTGGGAGGGAGAGAGCACAGCAGCTCTGCTGCAACAAGGTGCAATAAAGGGGCTTCTGTGCCACGCAGGTATTTAATGGTCCTCCCAGGAGCCCAGGCCAGGCAGCAAATTGTGCCCACTTGCCCTTCGAGCCACCTGCAGTGGGCATAAGCCCTCATTTTGAGGTGAGGAAAATCGGCAAATGCCGATAATGTGGGGTTAGGCTAATGGGATTTGCACGCCAAGCGTTTAAGAGGCTGTGAGCAGGCAGGGGGCAGGCCTGGAAAGCTATGGGGGGAGACGGGAACCTCCCTGTGACCCATGGTCCCTTCACCAGACAGGCATCTTCACACTCCCAGGCAGCCTGGAGCCCAGAGGGAGATGGCAGGTGAGCCACAGCAAACAAAACGCAAGGGGGATCTGATGCTAAACATCACCCAGACCAGCACTTAGGGCTGGAATTACAGGTTGCACAGTGTGACTCAACAGGCACATTATTGCCCAGGTAAGGCGCCAGCTCAGGTGATGTGCAACAACACACAATAGGGGGGATGCCTGCCAGACATGCACAGACAGGAAAATTTGCAGTGCACCATAGCATCGGTCCTCCACGAGAATAACCATCCACCATCTACACTGTCATGCAGCCACTGATTCCCAGGGTCTGGTGGGAGAGTCCAGTGGTACCTCCCAAGATTAGGTACCAGCAGTGGAGAAATCCAGTACTGAATAGACACGGGGGTTCAGATCCTTGAAGGTGTTTTGGCACCTAACTCCCATTGAAAGCAATAGGAGTCAGGTGCCTAAATACCTTCGAGCATCTGGACCGAGGAGCCCAATTTTCAACCATGGGATACGCACCATGGCCTCCAGATCCCATCTCAGGATGTTTGAGTGGGTAGGTAGGGTCACAAATACCCACCTCGTAGCTGAAGCCCTGACCAGACCATGTTCCAGGGAGGCAGAGCCGAGTCACAAAGTTTGGATCTGGAATCTGGCCATTCCCAAAGGCCAGTTGCGGGATCCAGATCCAAAGGTCCCCAACACCAGGAGGCCATTAGCAGCTGGTGGCCCAGTCTGAGTCATGATATGGTAGGCAAAGTACCAAAGGTCAGATCTGGAATTGGCTCCAAACCCCAGCTGCCCAGAAGCAGGCGAGGTCTGGAGGCAGGGCCCCTTAGAGAGGCTGTGAGGGTTTTAAAAAAATAACATTTTAGCCAAAAAAAGTTGTCATTCAAATATTTGTGATCTTCCCTTCTAATTTCCAACCACTTTGCATTACATAGATGGGCCATAGTCAGGACATTCAGATCCCAACTTCCTTAATGATCAGTCAATGGAATAGAGTCAAATCCACTGTCCCAGTTCAGGGCCCACATTGGAGAAATGGGCCCACAGATACAGGGTCAGATGCTCAGCTAGTGCAAATCGGTGTATCTCTTTGACTTCAATGGAACGATGCTGATTTACACCAACTCCGGATCTGGCTCCATATTTCCCTTTTGCACAGTAATGAGCGATGCTGGGAAGGTTTGGGGCTGGGATGGGAAAAGCAAACTCCTCGGCCAGGCTCTGAAACTTTGGGCAAACCGCAAAGCTGGGCGAACAGGCTGTCTGAGGTGTCTGGAGGTGATTCCTCCCAACATCAAAACACCATGACCTCAGCCATTCTCCTGGGATCTCTGCACGTTCAGTCCCCACTGAAACTGGGAAATGAAGAGGCTGCCACAAAAATGGAAGGTGTGTTAAAATATATATTAATCTTTTATATTTAATCTGTACAACACACACACAGAACACCTTCTGTGTACCTCTCCATCTATTAAAAAGCAACAGAGGGTCCTGTGGAACCTTTAAGACTAACAGACGTATTGGAGCATAAGCTTCCGTGGGTGAATGCCCACTTCATCAGACGCAAGGCTTGCATCTGATGAAGTGGGCATTCACCCACGGAAGCTTATGCTCCAATACGTCTGTTAGTCTTAAAGGTGCCACAGGACCCTCTGTTGCTTTTTACAGATTCAGACTAACACGGCTACCCCTCTGATACTCTCCATCTATTGAATCTGACATACACCTTCTATCTATCTATCTATCTATCTATCTATCTATCTATCTATCTATCTATCTATCTATCTATCCCTGTTAGAATTTTCCATCACTGTACTATGTAACTACAGAACTCCTGGGTTCCATTCTTATCTGTCGTCCTTTCATCCGAACCAGCTGGCCCATCCCCATGCCCTCCCCTTAGATCAAGCCTACCCATTCTGGATGGGTGCTGGGTGCCACCGGAGATAGCCCATGGCACGCCTGTGCAGCTGCAAAGCAGATTAGATTCTGGCTCTGAAGAGTTCTCAACCTCCAGCTGTCTGCCCCCCAGAAGGAACCCTGTCTTTCCCTCTTTCCGTACAGAAGGTTCTGCTCTTCCCACCCACCTGGTTAGCGAGCCCCCACTCCCCTCCGTCTGTTGTTTGCTTCTTTCTTAGCGGTAACTGGTACACGGAGGCTGTTTAAAAGAACTCATGTTCCTTGCTAATCAAAAAAAGAACAAACCAAACTGTTACATTTTGTAGCAGAAACGGCAATATGGACTCGATTCCTGCAGCAATTCTGCATTCTTAATGATCAGCTTTACCCAAGGAAATTTCAGCCAGCTCCCGCAGCGGTAGGGAAATGAGGAAGGGAAAGGGTTCTTCACGTTTCCAGGAGAACTTTTTTAAAAGCTGCGTGCGGCTGGATGAAATCTCTCAGCACCTGGCTGTGTAGTCTAGAGGCTGTGTGTTTGGCCACAACACACAGCATCTGCTCTTAGGCAGGCAGCTGTGAGCTTCCAGCTAGCCAAGACTGGCACTGCGAGCTTCCTCACAGCAGTGCCCCCAGTGCCAGCCAGGACTCCAGCACTGTGAGCTGCCTCACAGCAGTGCCCTGTTACAAAAGCAAGTTGCATATCCTGTCGCATCCCTCCACTCCAATGCCAGGACAGCCGGCCCCACACATCACAGCACAGCCGGGCAATACGTTCTCAGCTCTCAAGAGCAAGCCCGGACTCCCGACAAAGAACCCTCAGCATGACAGAAAGGGAAGTCCGATCCCGAGAGCAGGGAATCGACTGTGACAGCTGCCATTTGGGCCGACCCACCAGGGACTGAAGTGGGATCTCCAGAGCTAAAAACACAAGCTACTCCAGCTTGAGCTGAAGAGACACACCTCCTCGGCGGGTGCTGTAACAGACTCATCTCCTCTGTGGATCAGGCACAGCAGGGGATCTATATCACACTCTCACCAGCGGGCTCTAGAAGTGCCCGGACAGAGAGTGAGGCAGCTGCTTTCCAAAGGAGGACAGTGGGGGGTAGAGCGGATAAGTATCCAATACAGAGGGTTTGTGATACAGCCTGATGCTGACACAGCACTGTGGATTCAGCCAGATTTGCACTTCACTTGTCTCCTGCTTAAGTGGAATCCACCCCATGTGTTTGATGCATTAGCAAAGTGTTTGTGCTTAATTAGTGGCCCTTTCTTCCCTGTTAAAGTTACAAGTGGTGCAGGTCTCTCTGTCTTTCTCCTGGCTCAGATGTGGCTCCTGCTCTAATAAAAAAGGAATCCCTAGCAGAACCCTTGCGGGATCATCTCGCCGCAGCCACCCAGCGATCGCTTCCCTCCTCCGATGGCATTTGAAAGCACACAGCTAGCGGGCACGGCTGAGGGTGAGCATTGTCATACCTTGGCCTACGCACTGCCCCTGGAGCCCCAATACCACCGTGCCCCTCCCCATGGCATCTCTCCACTTTACTCTGAAAACCTCATCACCCAGTGGTCTCTATCCCTGGCACCACTATGCCCAGGGCACCCTCATCCCCCAGCATTTCCTACCTGTGTCACTCCAACCCCATGTCACCCCATATGCAATGCGGTCCCCTTACTCCAACCCCCTTACTCCACATCACCCTCTTCCCACATCCTCCCTGCCTGCTGATGTCCCCATCCCTCTGAAGCCTCATCTTATGCCCAAGGACAACCTCTTACCTGGGTGATTCCATCCCATGACATCCCCCATGCACATGGCACGTCCCTTACTCTATATCATGCCCAATGCCTGCTATGTATATTAATGGCCCCATCCCGTGCCACCCAACAGCTAGTGAACGCCCCTTCCCTGGCACTCCCCTGCCAACGGTAGGGCCAAAACCCACAGGACTCCATGCCCAGTGCACCACCACTGTGCTTAATACATTACACTCAGGCAGTCACCACAGAACACCCAGCAAGGCTGGCACTCCCGCCACCTACCCCGGCAGCTGCCTGCTCCCAGCAGGTGTGACCCAGTTTGTTCTCTGCCCCGCACCTGGCAGGGGGCTGGGCATGAGGCTGGCTAATTAGTCTCTACATTCCACGCGGCAGTGTCTAATTATGACAAAAACATTTTATCAGGCAATAAATATTTATTTTTGAAAAAAAATATTGACACGTGTTGATTTAGCAACCAGGCTAATCAGCCCCGAGAGGGAAAAGCTTTGCCTGCATTAATTCCACTGCTCAGGATTCAGAGGAGGAAACGCAGGTCACCCGGCCTCCCTTGCTTGGCATCGGGCGTGTTATCACGGTCACCGAAGTGAGCTGGAGTTTTGCCCCCCGGCCATGAGGTGTATCACCAGTCATTTTCCTCTAAACCAGAAGCGATCAGAGGTGTTAATAAAAACGACCCTTTCCCTAGCACCTTTATCCAAAGGGACGCTGAAGCAGGAGCACTCCACAGACTATGCAGCCTCTACAGTCTTTACCTGCCACTGAAGTGCGGCCACCTCTGGGGTGGAATGCAGCCGCTGTACACAGTGATGCTGCTCAACTGTTTAGAAGCTTCCCTACTCATTGCTGAGATACCAAGGTGACAGGCTCCTGAGAAATACCATAGCTAGACGGCTGAGCACCTCAGAGATTAGATCTAGAGGTAGATGTATTTGAAAAGCAGCCATACTGAAATATCTTTAAGACGTTCAGGACATTGACTATAGATCTCATCTGCAGGACCTGCAAACCCGGTGCAGGGGTCTTTGGTTCAGTGCTGCCTTGGAAAGAAAAGCTCCACCTACAGACAAGGAAATCACTTAACCGCTGGGTGGCTAAATTCTGCATCTGTAAAATGGGGATAATGCTTCCCTGCCTGGTTGCAAGATGCTCAGACACTGGTGATGGGGGCCGGACGTGTACATACATCGACAGGATTCACTGCTGTTATTGAGTGAATTGGAGAATCAAAGGGTCACCCTTCACCGAGCAATTCAGGGATGGCTAATCAGAACAGAGAGCTGCCTGCTGCCGCTTGGAGCAGGCTCTGGTTTGCATGCTCTTAGGTGAATGCAAAGTGGAGAAGAGAAACAAGCTCTCCATGCATTAACAAGAACAGCACAATCTGGGGGTCAAACCTTGGGGGAAAATATTTCTTTGAAATGTCAAGTGAAATTTGCTCTCTCTAGACAAGCACAGAGCAAGTCTTGTGGTTTCGGTTTTGTTTCAGCACAAAACTTGCGATAGCTGGTGCAGTAACAGGTCTCCCCTGAACAAACAGCACGACCCCATAAGCCATGCAAGGGTCTAACAAAATTCACTGGCTTTGTTATGGGGTTTGCATTCATCTCACTGGATTAGCATCAGCCCAAACCTTAAACCAACATTCCAGGAATGCAAAGCCAGTGGGCACTGAATGTGACATCAGCCCAAAGCCTACATCTAGTGAAATATATCAGACATACCAAACACTCAGCCATGTGAGGAAAATCCTGCACTGATGAGAATGACACCGCCAGTGGGAAAGTGAAGGTGCCTCACGCAGGGGAATGACACTCCCTCCCAGGGAAAGATCCGACCAGCAAGACACAGCCACCCCTAGAGGGACAATATTTCCCTCTCCTCTGTTAGGTGAAACCCAGCCTCAAAGGATAAGGACCTTCTCCCCCAGCCTGTTTCAAACCTGGGGGCGGGAGGTGTCTTGCTCAGGGTAGTTTTGGCTCCGACCTTCAGAGCTCTTCAGGCAAAGGAAACAGATGGGAAACCAATAGGAAACTAACACCTGATTCACTTATTCCAGTGTAAACCCAGAGTAACTCCACTGACTTCAGCAGGGTTACTCCAGATTTACTTCCGTGTAGCTGAGATCTGGATCTTGATCTCTTCCCCGCCCCCTCCCACCGCCGCCGCCATTCTAAGATCTCAAAATCATATTCTGTCCTTCTCCTTTTCCAGGAGCTAGCTAGCCTCTTTGCTTCTCTAGCCTATCCCCTTCTTTTCACCACTCTAAAAACTGGGTGTTTGAATCTCTCTCACACACAAACACACCCTGTCTCTCACCATTTCACACAAACCCTTGCATTCCCAACTAACTGCTACTCATATCCCTTGACATTTCAAAGAAATCTCTCTCCCCCCCCAAGCTTTGACCCCCAGATTGTGTTCTTCTTGCTAATGATGGGGATCTCCAGACAGGACCATAAGCTAAATGTCCCCCGGGTGCAGACATGTTATCTGGAGGCAGCTGTTTGGGTTATGTGGATATTAAGCCCTTTTAATCACCTGGAAGCAGAGAGCCCGTGGAATAATGGTCAGTGTTTAAAGCAACCCCAGCTGCCTCGGTGGGGCTGGGATATCTCACTAAGAGCTGCCTGCTGATTTTCTGTTTGATTAAATTGTTACATGAGCGCAAGGGAATCTCTGACCTGCAGCAACACGGCAATGGGGAGAACTTATCTGAGACCCTTAGAGCCCATCGCAGGGCCCACAGCAGAGCCTGTTTACCAGCGAGGGTTCTGAGCTGCAACGTTCAGGTCTGGATTCCAAATCCCTCCGCGAAACCGGGGGCACTGAGAATGGGGCGGGGATTTTGGCTTCAACAGTGACAGAACTAGATTCAGATCCAAACTCCCCGACCCTCGCAGAATTTCAGGAGATGAGATCTGGGCTTTGAGGTCTGGCCTAACTCTACATTATACCCAGATGAGAACAATGACTGCCAGGGGCCAGTACAGAGGCTGGGGTGAACCGGCTGAAGTAGCACAGTACCTCCATAATGGCTGACACTCAGTATGTCTATGGAGCTTTCTGGTTCTGAAACTCTGTACAGACACAAAATCACCAGCCAGAATCAGAGATACAGGATGAATCCCCCCTGTCCCGTCCCCCTTTTCCTCCTTTATTTCTCCTTGCTGCCTCCCCGGTCCCAGGTTTGGGCTGGCACCAGGAGCGGAGGCGCCAGGATACCATCATATAAATATAGCTGTTATCATACAGACGGGGCCCTAGCTAAACTCTCTTTAGTCCAACCACCCAGACACAGGTGTTGCTCAAGATTTGAATGCAAATTCAGAGGTGGGTTTTGCGAATGGCTCCTGTTTTCTCAAGCAAAACCCCCACATCCGAACACCCCCCGACTTGAGAGCCTTTGAAACCTCCATCTGGATGAGAATTCCCTAGCTTGAGCCGATCTCTAGATCACACAACCCCCTGCGATCCAGCCCTACCCCCATGTTCGCACAGCACCGACCGCCTGGGTTAAGCAGCCCTTGCGGACAGATCCATCCCAGCGTGACTGTCTCATTCCCTCATCTCCAGTCGCTGCCTCGAGGGAATCCCGTATGTAAGGGGACTCGTGTCATGGCGAGAGCGTGTCTAGGATCCCCCCGGGGACACAGAAGCCAAACTTGCTGCTCATCCCTCCTGAGCCCCCGGCCTGGCAGAGAGCACTCGTCGGAAGGGAAATGCACCCAAGGAGCTAGGCTGGGGCTTGCTAGACACGGGCAGCCGTCATCACTCCATGGAGCAGAGCAGACTAATTAACAGGCTTCTGATTACCATGGACAATTGGACAAATGAGGGGACAGTTCCAGCTTGAATTGGCCTCGCCACAGGGCACTGGGGCCACCAAAACAGCCCCACCAAGCTTTCACTGTACCCACCCACATCCTGCCTCGCCCTGAATCCCCATGGATCACCCAGCTCACAACACACTGTCATTCACTCCCTTTTCCTCTCCCATGTGCGCTTTCCCGGTGAGAGAGAACCATGGGGAGGCCAAATCTCCCAAGAAGCCAAGATCTGAGCCCGTGCTAAGGTGAAACGGTAGGACTGGCAATTCCCTGCAGCGCTGGCGGTCAGGGTCCCCATATAAGATTATGGCAGCTCCCCCAGTCTCACGGGCAGAGTCCTGGGGCCTGCAGGAGGCAGTCAAAGGGTCAGTGGGAGGCTGGACGTGCCCCCTGATTCTCCCACCTTGCTCCATGGCCATGCGCTCGGATCTCAGCCATTCCCTAAGGGGACGCTGGCGTTTCAAGCTGGGGTTTGACACCTAGCTTGAGGAGACAGACCCGTTGGCGCTCCTAGTGCCCTAAAACGAGAGCGGAGCTAGCAACAGGAGGGGCTAACGGTCCTGTCTGAGGTGCTAGGTACACCCTGCCATGGCCACACTAGAGCAGTAGCTCAGTGGGAACTAGTGTGGGGACGTCCCCTCCAGCTGGGAACGAGTCCCCCCTCCCCGCAGCTCCAAGTGCAGACGTACCCTAAGTCCCAACACACTCAGCTTCGTCGCTGCCAGTGGTGACCCCGCGACTAACCCCTCCTACCTACGGTCACCTTCCCCAGGCCGGCTAGAACAGGCCATGTGGGGCGGGCCCCATGTGGGGCTACCTTTCCGATAGCAGCAGTCCCCCAGGGCTCACTCTCCTCCTCCAGCCTGGCTCCTCCTCCCTCCCTTCCCCCAGGCACCAAGAGAGTCACCGTTTTGGTCCCACGGGACCTGGGGTCTCTAGCACGCTCCCGCGTCTCCTTCTCCCCACCCCCTCCACCCCTTCTGGATCCCGCTGTGGGAAGCCGCACCCTGCCCCTTCCAGCTCTGACTTGCACGCTTTCCGATCCTGGCTGGGTCGGGGCAGAACAAGCTGGGGCCTGCCGCCTCTTCCTCGCCTTCCCTTTGAACAGAGACACGTAGCCGGTGAGGTATGTCAAGCGCAGCTGCACACACAGGAGCCAGCCCTCGGACCACTGTGCACCTAATCCTCCCCACAACCCGTGAGTCACCTTGATTCTTGGTCCCGGAGTAGCCGCGTCTTTGGAAGTAGGGCCCAGAATAGCCACGTCCTCCTCTGCCCCACACCTCCTCTCTACAGCCAGGGTCCCAGGGCACAGGCTTTTCTGGGTTAGCCCCATGGGACGGTTCCCCGTGGTTCCTCCCCCACTGACGCCTCTGGGAGAACTGGGCTCCAGGGTGCCATAATTGGGCTCCTGTGGGGCAGCCACTGGTCTTTGCCATGCTCTGGGGATGGGACTGTGAAGCAGAGGGCAAAAAGGTGAAAGTGGCCACTAGTGACTGGGCACGGGGGGGCAGCACCGAAGGGCTCCGGATACTCCAGCAATGGTTGCGGTGCCGTCTGTGTGGCTGTCTTTCCAGAGGCCTGCATCGCTGGGGGAGGTGGTCGGACACCCAGGCCTGCCGCCTTCCCCACATGCAGCACAGGGAAGGGAGGCAGGGTGCTGGGGAGCAGGGATAGCCTCACGAGCAGATGACTAGATCCAGGGAGCAATAATGGCTCCTTGCACAGACACGATCCAAGCCCTTGGGACCAGATGGAATCGGCTTTCATCAGACTTCCCCTTCGAGCCCCAGCTCATGAACAGAGAGAGGTGACAGCAGTCACTGTCCTATTCACAGTCTGGGGAAGGGCTTCCTTCTGATCCCCCCACTCCTCCCTCAGCCCTCTCTCCCCTCCGCCCTACATCCCCTCCCAGGTACTGCTCCTCCCCCATATCCCCATTTGCCCCCTCCCCAATGCTCTTCCTCACTCATGTTCTCTTGTCTTCAGAATCTCTCCCCTTTGACCCTTTCTCCAGGGATTACTTAGCTCCTCTGATTTTGGCCCCATACCTCTCCCTATTTTTCACGTGCATCAGCTGACCGAGGGCCCCTGCCTGAATTAAGAGAGTGCCCTGCCATTTCTGTGGGGAAGCCTGTAGTGATCATCAGTGCAGCTGCTGGGGGGATCAGAGACATGCCCCCCCACAACTATTCACTGTCTTGTCTTGATCCCCCCCCCCCAATAGGCTGCTGGAGCTGACAGCTAGGAAGGAAATTCACCCTTCAAAGCCAAAGACGTGAAACCAGTCAGCCAGAAATTACCTGCCCTCTCCCTGCACTGGCCAGTGCGTGGATAACTCGCCTGCCCCCGCCACCTCTCCTAACTGGAGCAGAGGCTGTAATTAGGTTAATGAGCTAAACCTGGATTGTAATTGGGATTCCCTGATTTACCAGTCCGTCTCCAGCTTTTGTTTTACTGCCAGGGAAGGTTCCAAAACCCGTCCCGACTAATGGCTCCGAAAGCAGAAAGGTCTCCCGGATCTTTAATTGTATTTAATGGCCAAGGTAATTAATGATCATCGAGCAAAATGGAGATGCTTGAAACAGGGCTCTGGGCATGCCCCACTGCACCTGTCGTGTCTCCAGCCTGGGCAGAGACATCCTGCAGACACAGATAAAGAGGGATGAAAGAGAGAGAGAGAGAAAACAGATGAAAGAGTAAATGGAAGAGAGAGTGGTGGAAAAAACAAAGGATGAGAGAGAAAGTGATGAAAGAAACAAGGTTGAAAAAGTGAATGGAAGAGAAAAGAGGAGTGTGAAAGAGGAATTGGAGAAGAAGAGAGAAAGAGCAAAGGAAGGAGGCAGAGAGACAGCCATCCCGTCCCATCCTGATCCTCGGATGCATAAACAGGAGAATCTCGAATGGGAGTAGAGATGTTATTTTACCTCTTTATTTGGCACTGGTGCGACCGCTGCTGGAATCCTGTGTCCAGTTCTGGTGCTCACAGTTCAAGAAGGATGTTGATAAATTGAAGAAGGTTCCGAGAAGAGCCACAAGAATGATTGAAGGATTAGAACACCTGCCTTATCATGGCAGATTGAAAGAGCTCAATCTATGTAGCTTAAGAGAGAGCAGGGTAAGGGGTAACTTGATTATAGTCTAAAAATATCTACACAGGGAACAGATATTTAACAACAGGCTCCCCAATCTAGCAGAGAAAGGTAGAACATGATCCAATGGCTGGAAGCAGAAGTGAGACAAATTCAGGAAATAAGATGTAAATTTTAACAGTGAGGATAACTAACCACTGGAACAATTTGCCAAGGGTCGGGGTGGATTCTCCATCACTGGCCGTTTTTAAATCCAGATGGGATGCTTTTCTAAAAGCTCTGCTCTGGGAATTATTTGGCGCAGGTCTCTGGCCTGTGTTATACCGGAGGTCAAACTTGCTGATCACAATGGTCCCTTCTGGCCTTGGAATCTATGAATCTATTCTCAGTCCATCCCATCCTAGACTCATCTGCACAGGGCAGGAAAGGTTCAGTGGAATGGGAAGTTAAATGGCCTTTTAGCAGCAGGGCCGGCTCCAGGGTTTTGGCCGCCCCAAGCAGCCAAACAAACAAACAAACAAACAAACAAAAGCCGCGATCGCAATCGCGATCTGCGGCAGCAATTTGGCGGGAGGTCCTTCGCTCCGAGCAGGAGTGAGGGACTGTCCGCCGAATTGCTGCCAAACAGCTGGACGTGCCGCCCCTTTCCGAAGTGGCCGCCCCAAGCATCTGCTTGGTAAGCTGGTGCCTGGAGCCGGCCCTGCTTAGCAGTGCATCTACTGGATGACCCCTGATCCCTCAGAGACCATCATGTCCCTGTAAATGCTCATTGGCAGCTCAGTCCACTGGGAATCAATCCAGATTTTGTTTTTTCATCCCGTTCTCCAGTGATCGGCCCGGTCTCCCAGCAGAGTTTTCCAGGGGAACGTGCTGTCTCCTTCCATCATCCCCCCTCTCCCCGCAAGCCCTCCGCCTGGCTCTCTCCCCAGCACTGTTACAGGAAAGTCAGTGGGTGGCCTCAGCACCGCTGTTTGATGTGTACAGCTCTGGCTGAGAGAGCCTGGCAGAGTGCGCAGAGCTGTCAGCGGATAAAGTAGCAGATAACAAGGCCAGGGGTGTGGAGTCAATCCCCAGAACCAAGAGACAAGACACGAGAGCCCGGGATCCAATCCCTACTTGGTATAGCCAGGTGGCAGAGACATCAATAGCCCTAAGTTCGGTCGTGACTTGGTACAGACCCTGCTCAAGGCACCAGAGGCCGTGGCTCAGCCTGATACAGTCGCCAGGGGCTAGGTTCATACCCAATGCGCTGAGCTCTTTGGAAAACGTGAGCCCTTTTCGTGGTGCCTAAAATGGGAGCTGAGCTCTTCTGAAAACCTGGCCCAGGATTTGTGGCTTCCATGTCGAGCCCATAAAGGCCCTGGAGAGTAAAAGGGGAAGGGGCATTTACAGACATTGCTTGGACCTTGGTCAGCAGGCTAGTATTGCGCAGAGAAGCAGGGTAAGAGCTCCCAAGTATCTCTCCTCCTACCTCCTCCTTCCCAAGGGGAAAACTCTGGCCAACAGACCATGCTCCGGGAGCATTTGCCTCTTCCTTCTCTGGCTGTTTCCAAAGTTCAAGCCCCAGGGCTGGGGGAAGCAGGTTGCAACACATCCCCTCTCTCCCTGGCTACATGGATGCGGCTCCCCTCCCAGCCAAGATCTGCAGCCAGCATCTCTCTGTCTCTCTCTCCCCGGAGCAGGAACAAAGCTAGTCCAACCAGTAATTGGCTTTCCTGCTCCGACTTGCCCCAGAAACACAGCTGCAATCAGAAATGTCAGCGTGAGAGCAGGGGCTGGGAAATGTGAATCAGGCCCGGTGCTTTGAGGCCTTCCAGATAAGGCTCTTGGTAAACAACGGGGTTGCATGTCAGGCGGGTGGAGGGTCTGTTCTGTCTTGCTGAGGAATGTGCTCCAGCTCCTAGACCAGATGACGAGGGTTGGTTTAACGTTCACCAGTTGGTAGAGAACCACTGTGCCCTCTGCCTCTCCTCCCTGCCTCTCGCCAACACTGGACACGCTCAACACAATGGCAGCTTTGGTGCCAGCTGCCCAACTCAGCCCCCGACTCATGTGGAGGGAGCGCCATAGCATGGGAACTCACCCAAGATCAAGGCAAGCTAGAGAGGGGCTTGAGCTGGGCTTGGTGGCGAAGGGGGTTGGATTAGGAGATCCCAGTCAGCCCACCGTAGAGGTAAAAGTCAGCTGTGAAATTGGGAGCTGAACATCACCCAGGTTCCAGGGGCTCGTTTGGGTTTCTCTATTGAGGGAACTTTCCCTCCAGTTTCCATACTGCTGGGTTCTCCTCCCCTCACCTCCCAAGCTTTGGTTGCTGTTTGCATTTGTGCAACCCCCAAATGCTGCTGAAACCACCGGATGGCACCCGATTCTATGCTAGCTCCATGAATCAGTCCCAGGTTCATTTCAAACTGAGCCCAGATGAGCTTGACGGGCTTGCAAACCGCAGAGAAACCTCTGCTGAGCTGGGTCTGAGTTTCGAGTTTGCAAGTAGAACTGGGCCCAGGCCATGAAGTTCAGATCCAAACTTTCCCCAAGTCCTGGGTAGCCCTGAACTGGGTTTTTGCTTCCATCTACTACAGAGATAAGGGCGGGGTGTAAAGTTCACCGTCTGATCCTGGATCAGCTTGGATCTGCCTTTTCCCCCACATCCTCAGCATTTAGTCTGATCCATGATAGCGACTGTGGCCCGTTGCCAAATTCAGTTCCGGCTCCTAACTTTCCCAGGGTCTGGGAATCATCCCCATCCCCCTTTGAGACAAGCTGTATAACCAGGCAAGTTTCACCTTGTTGTGGCCGTCATAACTCCTTTACTAACCTAGGTGCCCGCCCCAGAGCTTTGGGAAAAGATATCCTATCCTATCTCCTAGAGCTGGAAGGGACCTTGAAAGGTCATCGAGTCCAGCCCCCTGCCTTCACTAGCAGGACCAAGTACTGATTTTGCCCCAGATCCCTAAGTGGCCCCCTCCAGGATTGAACTCACAACCCTGGGTTTAGCAGGACAACACCTCTTACAGTACAAGCGAATATTTTCCAGCTCACCGCCTCCACCCGATACAATGCAGCTTTGCTCCATTTGCCTTTGGTATATGCTCTCACTCTATTTGCTTTGTTTGCACTGAGCTAACTTATAGTTACGGAGCTGGAGCCAGATTTTTCAATGTACTTAGGTCCTTACAGATTCAGATAGCTGCCTAGTGATGCAGATAGCCCCTGACTCCAACCCCCCAAGAGCTTATGAAAATCCCACTAGGCGCCTATCTGCATCTTTAGAAGCCTAAACACCTTTGCGAATCTGACCCTTAAATAATACTGAATGGCCAGCAGAGAGAGAAACGAAGAGGCACGAACCAGGGAGCAGAGAGAGATCCTCAGCTGGGATTTGAAAAGAGCTGGAGAGGCTGGGGAGCTGCACAGGAAGAAGCTCTTGCACCAAACAGGCTGAGACTCGGTGGCAGGGCGTGGAGGAAGGCAGGGCTAGATGAGTAGCGGGACGGTGGAAGGGAGTGGAGACCGAGATAGGTCAGGGAAGCTGCCTCAAGCAAGTCAGTAGAGAGCAGTTTACAACTCGATCCTTAAGTGAATGGGAAGGCAGGAGAGGGGCATGTGTATGTGTGTGGGGTGCTAGGGGGTGAAGCTGCCACTTGGGATCTGTCTACCATGATATATTCAGCTGTAACAGATCACACATGAAGGACAGGGCCTAACCCTGCAACCATTGCAGTCAATGTTGAAACTGCTCCTCCTAACTTCGACAGCATCAGGATCTGGCACTGTAACCCCTTCTCTGAGGGACTGATCCTGAGAACTACGGAGCTGATCCCAGCAGGAGCAACAGATGCTCAGAGCCCCGCAGGATTGGGCCCACCTCCTAGATCAGGGCTCTTTGTTTGTGTCATTGTTCCCCCCTTGAAACCAATAAAAAAAAAGTAAATGAAAGAAATCCTTGCGACATTCCTCCCCATGCATGTGCCAGACAGGCAGAGGAGGGCCAGGCCGGTTTATTACAGCAATTACAGCAGGGTCTAAATTTTCCTGAGGGCCGTGTGCTGGTGACAGAGCAGAGATTTGCTCTTTAACGACAGCCCCAGAGGCAAGGCAGGTGCTGGGAGCCCGACAGGTATCACATGCCCAAACACTAAGGGACATTTCAAAAACAGCATCATTTGTTGCCTCTTGTCCTGAAGGATCCAAATCCCTTCGCAGACAGTTCACAGGCCAGAGTACTTTATCCCACTGCTGAAACGCAGCCACCTCTGGGGAGGAGAGCAACAACAAGGGCTGAGGGAGGGGAAATTTCTCTAGAGAGGAGAAGGTTTTCCCCAAGAGGCATGCTGCCAGCATTGTAATTTATTGTTGGTATTGCAGTTGGGTCGAGGAGCCCCAATCATGGCCAGAACCCCACGGTGTTAGGCGCTGTACAAACAAAAGATGGTGCTTGTCTCAAGGGGCATATGTACCACTGGAAACACACTCCCATCTCCCCTCACCCATGACTGAATCCTTTCCTGTACCACTGGACACTGCAAAGCCAGCACTGCCCCTTCCCAGAGGACACCCAGGAGGCGGCATGATCTGGAGGCAGCATGGTCAATAAGCATTGCAGGACCCTGGCTTTAAGCACAAACTCTTTGGGGGCCTGCACATGGGTCATGCTGGTCCCACCATCCCGCTCCAGAGCGAAATCTCTCTGCACGTACAACAGGGCACTGCACTTTACCTCCCTGCTTTGCAGTCCAAAGGAAGATGAAGGGACAAGCTTTGGGGAGGAATTATCCACCCTATGGCGGGTTACTGCTTCCAGTTACCCCCTCCCATTTCCCCCATGCCTGGGGGGGGGGGACAGCTTGGCTCAGATGGGGGTAGAGTTTCAAACTCTCTGACTGCTGTTGACTGATCCCCAGAGACCAACATTCACCACCAGTAGGGAATCGCTCAGTTTAGATCTTCCACCCACAGCCACACTAGCTGGGATGAACATGTGTCAAGGATCTCAGCCCTCATGCTTCAGGGCATGAGCCAATCATGACCTGATGGGTCAGGAAGAAACTACCACTGCTGGGCATGTTGATGAATAAGTATCATCCTCTGGTGCAGCTACACCCACAGCTGGAGACATGATGCTGGGCTTGATAGAACAGCGGTCCAACGATATGGTTACTCCTATGTTATCGTTTGTTTGTTTCCATCAGCAGCTACACTGGGGGGCAGCCAACTGGATCCACCTCACGTGAAAGCCGGGTCAAACCTGCACCTAAAGCTAGAGATGGGCCCAAGCCTAATAACTGGATTTCAAACACCCTGGAATTCAAGGCTGCTCACTGGGACCTGGGCAGGGACTCCAGGGAGCAAATAGTACTGCCACAATCGGGGAAGGGCAGTGGGTCAGTGCAGGGTGCTGGGGCAAGCCAAAGCACCATCTGCTACTGAGGCCAAAAAGGGACTTTTCCATTGTCCAGTGGAGGCAGATCATTTTCTGCAGGAAGCGGGAAGGGCACACAATAGACTGAGGAACATCCAGCCAAGTGCAGCATTCGCATTGCTGTGAGGTCTGGATGCACTGGGAAGAGCAGCTGGATTCAGTTACCTGATAAGCTGGGGGGATCTTCCTTATACTCCCATCCTAGCTCTGATGCAATCCCCATCGCAGCCGGCCTTGCACCCGCCCCCACTCCAGCTGCTGGTGGGAGCCAGAGCCTGCGTGCTCGTGTCAGGGCTCCGGGAAGCAGGGTGTGTGTTGTGCCACACGGGAAAACCCCCCAGGGTCTCTTTTCAGACCAGCTAAACATCGCTGCAGTGCACACATGTGCCTGCAGCATCTGTGCAGCCTCGTGTGGGCCAGCTGCTGGGTAACAAGTTGCATCTAAATTGCTGAGCTTCTGGTTTCAGTGTCTATGAAACTCCCCCGATACCACGCAGTTCCGGATTCCCAGCAAGCCCTCCTGTAAAGGGGCAGGCTCAGGAACACAGGCAGCCTATACAAAGATGCTGAAGGGGTGTCCGCAGAACCCCCCAGCCCCCGCATGCAGTGCAAAGCACCGCATTGAGTGCATGTTCACAACTGCACACATGCAATTGGCAACACCCATCTGGATTCTGTTACCCACTTGTTAAAGGGCTGGAGACACCCGTTTGCGCCTCTGTGCAGTTCTCCCCTATTTCCTCCTCCTCCTTCACCGTTTCTGGTCTCTCATTCTTTCCATCGCCCTCTTGTTTCCACTCTTGCTTTCAGTCTCCCCTTCCACCATCTCTGCAGCAGCACGCAGCCACCTGGGCTGATTGCTGCAGCTCTCCCGGTGCTGTTGAGAGACCAGATGCACTCCGGCCTGCCAGCCTCGGAAAGCAGGAGCACGGGCGGGGGGAAGATTGCCCGACTCCACTCGCTGCAGGAACTTTTCCTGCCGACCCCACCTCGAAACATCTGTACTTAATAAATCAGACTTCAAGCCCAGTGATTTCCAACAGCTGAAGGCACCATGTGAGCAATTTCCATCTGCAGCACAGCAAGGACACCACAGCTCTCGCTCCCCTTCTCTGCTACTGCTGCTTAGACGGAGCACCAAGGAAGGCTCTGATCCAGACTTCCCCATAGTTTGCTGGGGAGGAAGATTTTAGATCTGAGGTTCCAGTCGCAGGCCATGGTTTCTAACAAAGGGGCAGAAAGTGAGGGCAGCCCCCTCCCTCCGTCCCCCACCCCACCAGCTACATAGAGTCCAGAAAGCCACTGCATATTCTCCTCTTCGAGGCTGGATGTGCTGAAGAGTCACATAGTTAGCCTGTGGAACTCACCACCACAAGGTATGCTCAAGACCAAGTGCTCAGGTGGGTGAAAAACAGAGGAGCGGACATTTATATGGATAGCAAGACTATCCAGAGTTATAAAAATAAGGAGGAAAAGAAAACAGGAGCTTTAAAAGGGACTGAAACCTCCTGCTTCAGGGTGAAATGCTATCTTTAACTGTTCGGGGTCAGGACATTTCCCCCGGTGGCGGGGTTTTTTTACATAACCACATACTACAGTTGTTGTTTTTTTGCATCTTCCTCTGAAGCAGCTGGTGCTGGCTAATGTCAGTGACAGACTGAACTATATGAAGCCCTGCTCTGATCCAGTCTGGCAGTTTCTATGTACCATGAGTCATTTCCTGCAAGCTTGGATCACCCATATTCCTTCCTGGGCTCCCCTACTCTCCACAGCATTGGCAGGATAACCGATGGGCTCTGCGCTGACCTGACTTCTGTGGCAAGAGCCCTGCATTCCCCAGCCTTCCAGTGCAGCAGGTTGGTGATCCCATGGCAGATAAATCAAAACCGTGGAGATGTGTATTGTTTCACGTATACAGATGAGTTAACCAATCACGACAGAGTGAACCCTCAGTTATTTAACTGGATGTTCAATACCATTCATTGAATGCTGCCCTTCCTTTTTTAACTTTCCGAGAGCTGGTGAATTTTTCAGTGAAAATGCATGACTGTTGTCAGAGGGTGAGGCTGGAGGATTCAGCCACTGAGTGGGGGACAGCTGGGACTTTTGGCATCTGGTAGGGTGAGGGAGGCAGGCTGGGATTGTGAGATAACTGCAGTAGCTGGATGGGGCTTCTAGGCACTTCTACCATACAACTATTAAATAATCAATGTTATCAAAATCAGCAGTGAAAGAGTTAACAGTGCTGACATTTGTAATTCCGTCATTAAGTTTCAGAGTTAACGTGCAATTGAGGGGAGGGGGGGCCGCTCACACCTCTTGGGGCTATTGTCTCAGGCTGTCTGCAGATTCAGGCATCCGTTTGTAGCCAATTCCCAAGTTTAACGTTTTCTTTGCAAGCTTAGCTTCTTGATCATAATTCTGTAGCCAATGCCACCCGGGTGCCCGTATGCCTTCTGTGTGGCTGCTCTTTGGGCTCCCTTCTTGCAGTGCACTCGTGTAACTCTGAAATTCACCACAAAGGTCCAAAGCTGGCCTAGCTGCCACTTAAATCCCACTTACAGGCCTCGTGCAGTGGATTTCATCAGGTGAGCAGAAGCTGCCGGGGGCAGAGGGCGATCATTGCCTGGCTCTAGTTCACTGTGTCCTTCTTCGATCTACTACCTTAAGCCTTTTTACGGTGTGCAACACCACTGCACCAGGTTTTACATTCACCCTGAGCCAGCTCCATCTCATTCCCAGCTCCATCCCTTTCCCCAGAAAGCCATCCTCAGCCTTTCTGAGTCACAGAGTACTGGAGCCCTTGGGGGCGATGTCAGTGAGTCATGGGGGACCAAGGAAGGAGACAAATCTTGGCGAGACCTTAATTAGTTCTGACAAATTAATAACACTGGGGGAGGGGAAGCCCTCATTTATCCTCCAGATCTAATTTCCTTGCCTTGTGTTTTATTTCCCTGTCACACTGCACACTGTCAGGAATGTTGGAGGGGACAAAGGACTGGGGGTGGGTGGGGGGGGGACTGTCAAGCAAGCCGTCAACCCCTGCCCTGCACACCCTGTTAGCATTTCCAGATACAAAGCCATCAAAACCACTCCTAATGATCTCCCTCGGTGCTGAGGGCAGAATGGGTGACAGGGACTAGACTGGCACCACAGCCACCCTTCACAGAGAGATCCTGATGGAAAAGTACAGGGCCAACATGAATTCCAGTCACCGGGTGAGAGAAATCGAGACACCTGCCTCCACCAGTCATGGAATCACAGGCAAAATTGCACCCAGATATGGGCCTTCTACCAGACAAAAAGCCCTCATCCGTCATGGAACATGGGGCCCCATTCTGCCATGGCATAGACACGGACGACTTTCTACAAGAGAAGACGCATTCAGCAACTTGGGCGTAAGGCATGCCAGGCTGTGGGGAGAGATGGCCTTCTGCCAGGCAATCTGTCTTCAGAAGCCATAGAACCAGGGATTGAAGTCTATCCAGACAAGGATGGCTGTGGCCGTCAGCCAGACAAGACGCCTCAACCACTCACTGGACCAGTGAAAGGAGGAACACAGCAAAGCCCGGGCAGGAATCCTGGCTAGCTTGGCCAGCATTTCCGAGTGGTTCTGGGTGCTGCTGAACCTGAGAGCCCCCGAAGGAGAACTGAGCGCCTGCGTTCCGAAAAGCACCCCCCTCAACTTGGGCGCCCAGAATCACGGGTCACTTATGAAAAGTAGCACCAGGTGAATGGCAAAGCTCTCTTCTCCAGAGCCCTGTCGGAGGATATTTATTCCTAGCTTAGTCTTTACCCTTGGATTCTCCCCACCCCCGCCATGAAAGCTGATGCTGCCCGAGGATCCAGTTTCTGACTCATCCCTGAAAGACGAGGCGCTTTGGCCCAGCATTCGATCCAGGCCTTGTAAAGTGATGCGTGGCCCTGGTGAGCTCTGAGACAGAAGGACGTGTGCCACGGCATCTCAGCTGCAGCTGTATTTATGGTAGGAAGGGGATTAGTGCTGCTCGGATACCCGCAGGAGCTCTCGAAGCACTGGGGATGGGTACCCTGCTGGCAGACAAAACAGCTCAAGCGGACCATCTATTTAATTGGGGGGCTTGATCATTCCCCTGGGACTCACCACTCCAGCAGAGCTTTTCCAATCTGATTGATACTACAATAGCATCCCAGCTGAGATGAGGGTCGCATGGTGCTAGGTGCTGTACGGACCTAGAGTCAGAGACAGCCCCTACCCCGAATTGCTTATAACTTAAATAGACAAGGTAGATGGGTAACAAAGGCTGGGGAGGGGTCAGCGGCAGAACCAGGAAGAGAACCCAGGTCCGAATGTCCACTCCCGTGCCCTACCAGTACACCACTCTGCCTTGCCTTCCCTCACTACCGGCTCTAGTCAAAGGGCGGGTTTGCAGCTCTAAATGTTCTCTTGCTGTTTGAACCGTTGCCGTCCTGGTGAAGCTCAGGCTGCCATCAGAAAAAAACGCCCAACGGCCACATTCAGTGGAAAAGCCGAATAACCCAAACCCCGCCTCCCCGTCCCCCCCCCATGCATGCTGTCCATTGTATAATCCACACAGGTGGTCACCGCTAATGCCTCGTTGCCCTGGTCACCGGGAGTGCTGAACTGCAGGAGGATAAAGGGATCCTCCTCCCCAGCTTCACTGCATACTCCAGCTCCCAGCTCAGCCCAAGGCGCACAATGTGCCCCAGGAAAAAGATGAATGGCCCAGGGAGCCATTCTCTACACAGCTGTTCACTGCCAGCCTGTGATTGGAGGGTAGGGGAAAGAGAAGGGGGAAGGTTTGATTACTGCTCGTCACGCAGGGTAAAACAAAGCTATGGCGCTCAGAGCTCTGGAGTGCAGCTAGAGACATTTCTAGCCAAATAAATACTAGATCCTGCCCCTGTGGCGCCCCCTGCAATCCCACAGCAAGTCAGAGAGGAAACTCTAGGCGGAGAAGGAGGCAACCGTTCCGCCCGCAGAATGGGGCTGGATCCCAATGTTGATACTGAGCCCCGAGGTTTATTTTGAATCGACTTATGTTCCTGCGGGAGCCAGCTCCCACTGCCATCCCTTCCAATGGCCCAGCTGTCGCGTTTCAGAAGCAGCATCCAGAAAAGTGCAATCGTAATATTTCCCAATACTCCCCATCCTTCCTACTCTGTTTCTGAACCATCAGAGAAGGAAGAATTCCTTGGGAGAGCCATGAAACGCCCTGAGCCAGATGATCCACCCGTATCGTGCAGTCCTTCCTACCTGTGCCATGTGCGGACACCATGCTACCATTCTGACCGGGTCACGCTTTCCACCCATGTTTCCCAGGTTTAAATGACAATACAAGGGGCCACGCAAGAGAGAATCAGCCCCACAAGCACTTAGTAGCCCACAAGAAATACGTTCTAGCCTTCTTTTGTTATTGCTGTAGATCCTGATTCTTATAACATTGGATAAGTCTTTCCACTGGTTTTCAGACAGGACAGAGGGTCACTAACGTTTATGAATGAAGATCACACCCTTCCAAATCTATCCACAATGCCCACATTTTGCCCAACCCGAAGGCTACGGTGGCAATTTGCCAGGGCATCCGAGCCATATCTGCCAGAAACGGAGAAGGTTGCAAACATCTTCCTTGCCTGCATGTGCTGCCTTTACAAACACGTTCCCTGTGTGCAATGCCCTGTCTTGTTCCCTCACTTAAATCAAGATGGAGCATTGTGGTCTCTCTTGGCTGAGACTCTCTATAGAAGGCCAGGGTGGCTATGGGCCAAACTTTGGCTATAAGGCCTCTAGCATGCTTTTCCCCTGACTTCCTCCCTCCCCACCAAACTTGCCTAGGCTGGTATTGTCAATGGGACCTAAGGGAGTTAAGCACTCATTGAAAGTCAAACTGGACTAACACCCCTAGGCCTATTTGAAAACCCCCTTCTCTAGCCTGAGGTCCCTCTTTGCACCGTCCTGGCCTCACAGCTCCTTTGCAGTTCCAGTCCGGCTCATTATAAATGCTTTCTGCTTGCACAGCACTTTTCACCCACGGGTCTCAAAGCAATTTCCAAAGGGTTATTTACACACATTGTCAGCTCCATTGTGGAGACGGGGAACTGAGGAAACCGCAAGGCACTGATATGCAGTGAGTCTATGCCACAGTCGGAACTAGAATCCAGATCTCCTGACGCCTCGATCAATCCACAAGACCACGACCATCCTGTAGCAGGGCAGCATGTTAACTCCAGCCCCTCGTAAAACAGATCTGGCCAAGACACTAGCCCCTGGGGTAGTGGACTCGACCCTCTAATACAGGAGCTGATTTCAAGCTGGTGTAAATTTCTAATCACTTGGAAATGGAATTGACATGCTGCTGCTTGATCCATCTTGAAAATAAACCACCCCCTTTCTACACATGTACTCACATCTCCAGGTGGCCATGCCACTGCTTGTTCTCTGGGGATACTAGACCAGAGACCTTGCACTGCACAGACAACAGGGAGACGTGACAACTATTATGCCCCCAGTGTGCTGATACCACGGCTTATCGACCAATATTGTCTGTTTCCTTGTACTCCCCCGTCTGTCTGTATACACCTGTTGCCTCCTGTGGGACCATATTTTTGCTCTTTGTTTGTACAGCGTCTAGCACAATGGGACTCCAGTCCATGATGGGGGTTCCTAGGTGCTATTGTATGACAAATCATTAGAAAATAATAAGAAGAAGCTCCTTCGTGCAGTTCAGACTTAAAAACTTCCAGCCTTATCATTGGGGAAACATGAAACAATTGTCCTGAGGCTGAGAGCTTGCCCACACTGGGGACAGGGCAGACAAGTAAAGCTGTTCCAAGACATTATTTGCATTGGGGCAGCTTATCCCTGCTTGACGCTAGGCTAAACTGCACTGGGGAAAGCTGAAGTTTTGCCTTGGAATTTGCATTGGGGTAACTACATCAGGGCAAATCCCCACCGTCGAGAAAGCCACAGGTGGGGCCATTCCCAGAAGTTTGGAAGCTTCTGCAGGAGGGGATATCAAATTTGCCTCCTGCAAGCCTTGGAGCTTAGTAGAACCCGAGTGTATGAACATTTGTGGAAGGAGACCCCAACGGGGGAGCAGAACGAGCTGGGGCCAGTCGCATCACACATTTCTAATGCCCCTTGGTGGAAAATGTTCAGATCGCGCACGGCATTTTCTAAAGAGCTCTGCATCTCGGGCGCCCGCTGGTAGCGGAGAACTTTTGATAGCCTGGCCCTGATGCAGGTGCCTCAGTGGGAGCTAAGCTCTTTCGAAAACCTGGCCCCAAATGTGGGTGTTGAAACCTTGAAAATGTGACCCTGAGCTCTTTGGGAAATCTGGCCCCACTTGGCCAGCTCTTAAAATAGGAAGACAGATATTTACCAACCAAAGTAAATCCAGTGCAGGCCCCTGATTAACTATTAACTCCTTTGTACAGACCACAGGCAAACTCTGCTACTATTTATTGCTCAAAGTGGAATTGCGGGCAGAAAAATAATCAGGGACACACAGTGCCAACTTATTCATCAAGTCTGTGTCTGAGACAGATCTGTTCTGGGAGACACTTACAGAGTGCACTTCACAGGTCTCCCTGCTCTCGGAGCCATGCTGTCTGTGTACCTCTGCTGTCAACACATGTGCCTCTCTGCGGCACTTGCTCTGGCCTGCAGAACATGACAAGATCTGCTCACGTAACTGGCCAAGGGTCTGCCCCACAGCTCACCAAGTCAATATGGTCCTGACTTCAATGGCTTTGAGGCCAGGTTCCAATATACCTGTGATGTCCGCAGAGCCAATATAGCTAGGGGAGGGTGAACTGGTCCCTAATTTGCCTCATGCCTCACCTGCTAAGCCCCAAACGCAGAACCCTTTCAAAGATCCCCGTTTGGATCAACAAGGGCTGCAGCATAAATCACTTGGTGATGTGTAAACAGGGTTGAATGGATCCAGAGAGAGCCCCACGACTTCACTAGTTATCTGAACATAAATGACACTTTAACATTCCATCACCGATAAATTAAAGCTTGCTCGGGTCCCAATAGCAGTGATGCTGTGACATAACAAGTTTCAGGCTGTACAAGCCCACCTGGGACCCTGGGTAATGACTCAGGTGGCTTAGCTGTTGTTTTAAAGCCAGCTGTGATGGGGTGTATTCCCCATCCTGGTTTTAAAAGGTTTACTGTGGGCCTGAGAGGTCAATTAACCCACCTGGAAGGTGGGCCAGCCCCAATTAAAGTGAGTCCCAGCTGGGAGAGGAGCTGGGTGGTTTCTGAAAAGGCAGGGGGTCTGGAGCAGAAAGGGGCTGCAGGGAGAGAAAGAGAGAACTCTGCAATCACTCTCTGGGACTAGAGAGTGGAGAGACTGCCTGGGGGACAGTCAGCCCTGGGATCCTCCTGCGTAAAAAAGTCTGGCAAGGAGCAGCCATTGGGGGTGCACCAAACTCTGGTGATGAGCCCTGATTGTAAGGCAGGATCTGGCCTTCCAGGGAGAGAGCCCCCAGGAAGCGTTCAACTGAAGACCAGAGAGGGATGAACAGTCAAGACTGAGGATGGCAGGAGTTGGGTTAAGTTTATACTTTTGGCTGGGGACTTAGTGGGGAATTCCAGGGAGGAACTCTGTGGCCTGCAAGAAGGGTGAACTTAGGCAGGCTGTGGGAGAGGCCTGCCGACAGGCATGGGTAGGAAAAAGTCCAAGGAGGTGGCAGCACAGAGTCTGGCGGGGTGAACCTTGACTGCCTGTCCTAGATTCCCTGGGCTGGAACCTGCTGTCGAGGACAGGGAAGGTGACAGGTAGTCCTTGAGAAGGGGATGTGGACTCCTGGGAGCCCTGAGAAAAAGGGACATTGAGTGTGGAAGGATCGGACATGTGTCCATGTTGGACTTTCTGGTGCCCCAGAAGGAACAGGACTAGATGTGAGCTGGCCAGGTCATGAGAAGAGGCAGACCAACGCTGGGCAGCAGCGGCCGTCGGCAGGGTCACTAGACAAGGAGAGCCTGCTACACCATTCCCGGCCATGAGGGAGTCAACTCTCCTGCA
Source organism: Chrysemys picta bellii (assembly GCF_011386835.1). Classification (NCBI taxonomy): domain Eukaryota; kingdom Metazoa; phylum Chordata; order Testudines; family Emydidae; genus Chrysemys; species Chrysemys picta. The sequence continues at coordinate 25,823,994 of NC_088806.1, read as the reverse complement.
GGGCACCGGCACTGAGACAAATCATCCTTTGGTGTGTAAATGGGCCTGAATGGATCCAGAGAGAGCCCAGCGATGCCACCAGTTAGCTTCATACAACGGATGCTTCAATGTCCAGTGCCAGTGTAACAAATCTCTAGCCACCTAAGGGGATGTCTACTCTGCAATTGGAGGCATGACAGCAGCACATGTAGACATACCTGGGCTAGCTTTAATTTAGCAGCAGCACTTTAACATGGCTTGTGTAGTTGCTGCACCACCTTCGCGAGGGGCGCGGCTCCCAGCACTGGGACACTGTCCATACTGGGACATTACAGCGCTGAAACTTGCAGCGCTCAGGGGTGTGTTTTTTCACACCCCTGAGCGAGAAAGTTGCAGCACTGTTAAGTGCCAGTGTAGACAAGCCCTTAGAGATGGTCTCCGCCCCAAGAGTTTACAATCTAATGAGACAAGGTAGACAAAGGAAATGTGGTTATTCCTGTTCTGATCAAGGTGGAACTGAGGCATAGAGAGACTAAGGGCCAGATTTTCCAAGGTTATCAAAGATCAGCCTGCAACAGTCTGAGCTCTTTTGAAAACTCTGGCCTAAGTGACTTGCTCAAGCTCACACAGGATTGAGGGAGGTTCTGTGGCAGTGTGGGAAATTGAACTCAGGACTTCTCGCCCCCAGCACAAAGGTCCACATGACCAGCCTCTTTAATATAGGGATTAAATTCCATCCAGAAGATGCATTAGTTTAACTCCAGGTGCGGCATTACACTGAGTTGGTACAACTGGTGCCAATTTGTGCATGGCGCCGTTGTTTTAAACCTGGCTTCGGGGCAAGCTAAGCTGATAGCAGCCAGGTTTAAATTGATGTAAAAGTGTCCACACTCAAAGTTGCATTGGTTTAGCTAAATTAGTTTAAGCTCATTGCTTTATTTGACCTGGTTCAACTCTGTGCTTTGGCCCCCATTCGGTAAAACACGTATGCAGGTGTTTTACCGTTAAGCACCTGTGTAGTCCCCTTGCCTTCAATCACATGGTTCACATTAAGCACCTGCTTATGTGCTTTGCTGAACAGGGATGAGCTTATTCATATGCTTCAAGTTAAGCACATACTTAGGTGATTTGCCAAACTGTGGCCTAACTAAATTCATGCTTAGGCGTACCAGCCTGTAGCATTGGTTCTGGTTTGTCATGTTAACTGGATACAAAAAGTTAACATCCTTGTACACTAGATGCCATCTCTGAAGGCTTTTCCTGAGGATTGCAGAGTCACAGGATAGCCCAGAGCACAAAGACAAAAGATGCTTGTTCCTCATCTTATTTCTAATTATTATTGGGAATAAGAAAGTAGCTGTGCTCCTGTTTGGCCTGAGAGGCAGCGCCAATCCCTCCCTCCCCAACTCTCAGGCACATCAGGTTTCCTGACATGCAGAGATCAAATAACCTATCACTGAAAGGAAAGATATTATCCCCTAGCACCATTCAATGCAAACACCAAAACAGCGCTTGGCTTCCCGAATGAAAAGCCAATTAAAGAACTTGGCTTTTCAAGGGGAACAAGGATCTGACATAAATGTTTGGGTCGCTTTTGTTGTTGTTATTGGTTTTGGCAAGGAGGAATTGCTCCATTTAAGTGCTATCGATGAGCTACGTTAAAATCAAATCAATCTTTCTCAAAACATTTTGGCTTCCTGGCTGCTTTGGCAAAAAACACATCTGCAAAACAAACCAAAAATCTTTCTGGATGATTTTTTTTGTTTTTTTGGCTTACCTCATCAATGACGTTTTGGGTTCGGTTTGCCGTTCTTGTGCTGGGCTCTGACATAAGCAGAGCTAACGCAGGCATTTAAAATCTACATCAGAATAGACAGGCCCTGGTCCCAAGAAAAGTGAGCTGGGGGAAGCCTCAAAGCGAAACAGACCAGTGATGGCCATTCAATGGGGCTGGGATTTCGGGTCATTACGAAAATAACATTTTCTTTGCAAGCAGGAACCGAGATAAGGGCTCCAGATCAACACTTGTGCATCTCTGAACACAAGATGTCTGATTGCATTTACTCCCTTTCTGCACTTAGTGGTGTGTCAGAGGCAAAGGGATAGAGATAGCTTTAAGCCATCTTTGCGCTCCCATGGGCCATTCAGATGGGCCTACCCAGCCCCCAGTGTAAGTCAGCCCCCAGTCTCAGCGTTGCTCTAATTTACGCTTTGTTTCCCACGGCCCAATTTGGGTCTTAAGAAGCAGAGAATAGCTGTAGGGCAGTGCACTCACCCACACCCTGGTACGCCTCTGATTCGCTCTGCACCAGGGGCACAGATACAGAGTTAGCAATTTTCAAGGTAGGAGCAGGGCATGAGATTGTAAACTCTTGCCACATGGAGAGTGTCTAGCGCAGTGGGGCTCCAAAAGTGATCGGGGCTTTTGGGGGCACAGAAATAAATACAATGATAAATCAACAGGTATGTCTGGTGATAGGTAGAGTCTCTGTGTGGCAATGCCAGACTGATAGATTTTTGAAACAAGTCATTTTCAGGCTGGTTTCAGTTTCTGAGTCTCGTGCACTAGCGCAAAGCTGCGATGTGGAGGTCGCAAAGACTGCAGGCACACCGTTATTTGTTTCTCTCTCCTATGTTCGTTTGTTTTTTCAACGGCTTCCACTGGAAATAGAAAATATAAATAGCAGGGAACCATTTCTACTGGCCTGAGTATTCATTACAGGCTTGTTTTGAATAGAAATAGGATCGTGGGTCTACCTTTGCCTGACAAGTGACTCTTTAAATAAAAACAAACAGAGAGAAGAACAAACAAACTGGCCTGGATTCTGCTTTGGGTTATGCACCGGCAGGTCACTGAGATTGCGCCAGTTTCTCCTGTGCTGTCTGGGGATGTGCTGAGGGCAGGGGGCTGGGGATTTCAGTCCATACTCTGTATGTACAGGAGCACAGGACGGGGGAGTGGGTACACGTGGGAATCTAGCTGGGGGGACACCCAGAATCCTGCTCCTCATGAACCTTTCAGGCAAGACGTGGGGGAGCTTTAGCATGGCCGGAGTTGGTGCAGAGCCCAGAGGGGATGCGGGTGGGTGGGGACGAGGGTGTTGCTAGCGGCACCTCCATAAAGGAAGTATTGTAGCCATGCCTTCTAGTGCCGCCCCCGCCCGCCTCAGTGCAGGATGTCTCTGAGCATGGTCTGAGGGGAGCAGGGGGCAAATCTCTGCTGCACCCCATTGCTCTCTGAGTTAGGGTGACCAGATGTCCCGATTTTATAGGGACAGTCCCGATTTTTGGGTCTTTTTCTTATATAGGCTCCTATTACCCCCACCCCCTGTCCCGATTTTTCATATTTGATGTCTGGTCACCCTACTCTGAGTGCAGCTCAGGGTTTCCAAGCCGTGACCCAGCAGTGGATAGGTGGGTGTGAGAGAGAATGAAACCAACAGGAGACAGAGCGAGAGAGGGGGAGAGACAGAAGGGAAAGCAGGAGGGGAAGGGAGAAGCAAGGCTGGGCAGGGAGGAATGAGACGGGGCAGGAAGGTCCCACCCCACACAGGATCCCTCCCTCTCCCATGCCTTTCCGCCCAGGGAAGGAGGAGACCTTTGGTTGTGTATTTTTTTTTCCCAGCATTCCCCAGGCCACCACTCGATAAACCTCTGTCTCAAGCCACTCCATCGCCATGACAACGGGGCGAAAAGGAACAGATGGTCTCAATGAGCCAAATTCCAGTTAAAGAGGGAGGAGGGGAGCGGAGAGGCGCTGGCTGGAGAGGGGAAGTTGTGAAATGCTCGGTGACACAGACACCCCGTCCCGAACATCGCCCCACGCCCAGCCGAGCATGCAACGTCACCCCAGCAGGGCCAGCAGCTCCCTGGCCCCCCTCAGGAGAGTCAATAGGCGTAGAGTGATCCCTGGGCTCGGAGGAAGACCCGAAGGGTCCATGACGAGGAGGGCACAAAAACAGGGGCCCGACACGCCCTGCCACGAGCCGACTGGAAAGAGGCCCACACAGACACACAGCCATGGGCAGCAGCACAGCACAGACACTCAAAGAGACAGATGCACTTGTATACACACGGACATCACACACACATACACACACAGGTAAGACACACACAGAGACATGAGCAGAGCCCGCCTTTCTCCTCCCACCACAGGTGGTTACACTCCCATTGACACCCATGGAGCCCAACCCACAGCTGTGGGGCCTTCAATGCATCCCTGGGAGCAGGGACGCCAAGCAGACCAGGGGAATGGAGGTTGTCAGCTAGGATTGCCAACTTTCTGATTGCAGAAAACCGAACACCCTTGCCCCACCCCTGGCCCTTCCCTGAGGCCCCGCCCCTTTCCCCAGCCCCCGCCCCCACTCATTCCATTCCCCCCTCACTCACTCACTTGCTCTGCCCCACCCTTGCTCATTTTCACCAGGCTGGGGCAAGGGGTTGGGGTGCAGAAGGGGGTGAGAGCTCCGGCTGGGGGTGCAAGCTCTGGGGTGGGGCCGGGGATGAGGTCTGTGGGGTGCAGGAGGGGGCTCCGGGCTGGGGGTGGGGCTGAGGGGTTCAGAGTGTGGGAGGGGGCTCTGGGCTGGGGCACAGGGTTGGGTGCGGGAGGGAGTGAGGCCTCCAACTGGGGGTGTGGGCTCTGGGGTGGGGCCAAGGATGAGGGGTTTGGGGTGCAGGAGGGAGCTCCGGGCTGGGACAGGGAGCTGGGGTGTGGGCAGGGGTGTGGGGTGCAGGCTCTGGGAGGGAGTTTGGGTGTGGGAGGGGGTTTGGGACAGGGGGTTGGGGTGTGGGAGCGGGTTCGGGGTGCGGGCTCCGGGTGGCAGTTACCTCAGGCAGCTCCCGGAAGCAGTGGCATGTCCCTGCAGCCCCTAGGGGGAGGCACAACCAGGCGACTCAGACCCCACCCCCACAGCTCCCCTTGGGCGTGGTTCCCAGCCAATGGGAGCTACAGAGCCGGCATTCGGGGCGGGGGCAGCGCGCAGAGCCTCCCTGGCTGCCCCTTCACCTAGGGGCTGCAGGGACATGCCGCCGCTTCCAGGAGCCGCATGGAGCCAGAGCAGGCAGGGAGTCTGCCTTAGCCCCTCTGTACTGCCAACCGGACTTTTAATGGCCTGGTCAGCGGTGCTGACTGGAGCCGCCAGCAGGTTCCCTTTTTGACCGAGCGTTCTGGTTGAAAACCGGACGCTTGGCAACCCTATTGTCAGCAGAAGGACTAGCCTCCCCACCCCGCCTCCCAAAACAATTCATGGAAAAATTTCCCAATCTCCTTAACCCAGTGGGGACTCTGCCAGGAAGGATGCCAGGGGAGTATCTTGAATGTATCTGATCTGATCTGCCAGGGAGCTGCCCAGGCCTGGGTGAGGTGTGTTGGGCAGGCCAAGAATCCCTTCAATGTGTAGACAATTCTCATGTCTCCCTGAACCAAAGCTCGTCCTCTCCAGCTTCTGGGGTGACTGCATGCTAGTGCAGCTGGGTCTTCCTCATGCTGGGGGGGCTGGGGACCAGACAGCCCCAGCCCGTAGGCAATCCCCGAGACCCACGTCAGCAGTGCAGTGATCACCGCTTGTCAGCAAGGGAGACAGGCGCCTGCCTCAAATGGATTCATCAGAGCAGATGGGGGACCGGAGGGGGGAGGAAAACCAGGTCACTAATCTCCTCATGGATTAGCTGCTAGCCCAGTCCGTGGGGGGCCCCAGGGTAGTGTTTTGGATCAGAGAAGAGACGGGGAAGCAGCAGCAAAACGTCTCTGAGACTCACACAAACCGCAGCAAGTATTCAGGGCTGGGACAGATATTGCAGGGCCTGCCACATTTCCTTCAGAGAGTGCAGTGTCGGTCAGACATGGGATTCTTCCTCACATCCGGGCCTAATCAGATTTGCAACAGTGGCTGTGCGGCTGTTAACAGCTGCTACGTTCCAGAAATGGCTGCATTTCAGGGGTGGACGAAAGTGGTGCTCATGTATATTTACAGCACGTAATCAGTTTCCTAAAGTCTATAAAGCCTTCCAGGCTCCCATGCATTGCAAAGCACCGTACGTATAAATGCAAATGATCAACCCTGATTATAGAGCCTCAAAGAGCCATTGTTTCAGGAAAGAAAGAAAGAAAAAAAAATGCTGACTTTTCATTATCCACCTTAATTTCAAACACTGGACAATGGGGATCCTTTGGATATGCGGATCCATTTTCTCCAAAACAACTGAGGCAACGATCTCTTTCCAGAGCCAGCTCCAGGGGGACATCTACACTGCAGTCAGGAGGCGTGGCTGCATCATGTGCAGATGTTCAAGGTAGCTTTGATCTAGCTGCTGCTCCATTGCTAATGTCACTCAAGCTAGCCTTGATCTAGTTAGGGGTTCTCAAACTGGGGGGGCGGGACCCCTCAGGGGGTCACGAGGTTAATACATGAGGGGTCACGAGCTGTCAGCCTCCACCCCAAACCCCGCTTTGCCTCCAGCATTTATAATGGTGTTAAATATGTTAAAAAGTGTTTTTCATTTATAAGGGGGGGTCGCACTCAGAGGCTTGGTATGTGAAAGGGGTCACCAGTACAAACGTTTGAGAACCTAGGAGTTAGCTCAAAGCTTGCTCCGGTATATCTGCACACGCGACAATCCCACCTCCTGATGGCAGTGCAACCATACCCTGGAGTGGCTCATCGTCATCCAACAGCATCTAGCTCATCTCCAGAGTGCAGCCAAGTTCTACAGCCAGTCTCCTCCTCTGCACCAAGCGCACAGCTGCGCTTGCAATGTCCTGGGGGCATTTAACCCTAGTTGGGAGCAAGCACTGCACAGGGTGCCATAGGGCCCAACAGCTGGAATAGGGAATGGGAACTAATGGGACTTGACCCATCTCCATCTTCTCATCTTTCCCCTCCGCTGGAGCTGCTCCCTCATCTCTGGCCCAGTGAACACAAAGATGACGCCCTCAGGGGACCAGGCGGACCAGCCATTTCACGCCCCAGGTGAACAGCAAAAGCTGGTCCCAGCCTCCCAGCTGTCTCTCTTCCCCTGCAAGCTCCTGTCGAGGGGGGGTTGAAAGCCAGCCTGGAGCCAACGACCTTCATGTTCAGGAGGAGCAAACCAGGAACTGTACAATGACACGTGCCACAGGGGCTGTCTGCCCCACGGGAGTCCAGGAAGAGACTTCCAAGAATTGCCACCTCTGGCTTTTGATTATGGGTTATTATTAGCAGTTCCTCCTCCCCATCCCCCCTCATTTGTTTTCTAGGAGGAGGTTGTCTCATGTAATTTTCTACTATGCTCGGACTGCAGTCGGGATCTCCGACAGCCCCATTATCAGCACCTGGGCACGTGGAGGCTGAGGAGTGAATGGTTCATTCATTTCAGCCCCTGGGTGAATGGGAGACTCTGACCTTGGAGCCTCCTGGCATGGATCCGTCCAGAACAGGCCCGCTGCCTCCTGTCGGAGTCATGCTCAGACATGTCCTTCTCCATTTGCTCCCGTCCACCTCCCCACCCCAGGCTGCTGCAGGCATCTCAGACAGGCTTCGCCAAACTCCCTCTGTGCTGCTGGAAGCCAGGAGAGCAACGAAGCAAGATGCTCTCAGGCTGCGGCAACTAACAACTTGCATCCTCCTGGCCCAGAGCAGCTGCTTAATAGGGGAGCCATGGAAAACAGATGCAACTCGATTCAAACCCTTGACAGAGGAGGCTGCTCCTGCTCACCTCCCCTATTGCCCGCTGCCCGTGCCTGCACCTCCCTCACCTACGCAGGTTTGAACCTCTACAGCCTCTCTCTAAACTCAGCTGTTTTAGGTAGTGTTTCTACAGGGCCTGATCCTACTCAGATCAATACCAATAGGAAAACTCTCGTACAATGATGCAGGTTCACACTTGTCACACCTCACTGGCGCACATGGCGAACCAACACAAGGCTGTTAGCGGACCTCCAGAGTCCCATTCCGTAGCCTTCACCACCCCTCCACTGCTGGGGAAAGGCCCCTGCCCTTTTACACATGGGGAGCTGAGGGGCAGAGAGATGATGGGCTGAGTGCTCTGAATGTCTGTTCAAACCAATCGACGTCTGGAGCCTAACTCCTCTGGAGCATTCAGCCCTAAGTTATACACGGGTTTGTAGCAGAGCTAAGTTCCTGGGTCCCACTGCTGTGCCTTAACCACAAGACCATCCCGCTTAATGAATGTTGGCTCTACTTCTGGCTCCCTGTGAAGATAAAGTTACATCCTAGCGTCCCCTGGGGCTTGTCTAGATGAGGGAAATTCGCACTGATGTAGGGCACGCTCCAAATGTAGACGCACTGCGCTAGTGCACAGCCAGGCTGGCACGAGTGTCTTTTCCCCCATAACTCACCAATGGAGTGACCCCAGTGCAAATTTCCCTTTGTGGGGAAAGGGACCGGCCCTGGAGACCGACGCCCTCCAATCACAGGAACCGCCTGGACAGCAGCAGCGCAGGCTTCCCACACAGAAAATTAACCCAGTTTGACCCACCCCCCTCCTTCTTCATTGTCCCATTCGTGTTCCTCTTTTCCTTTCATGTCTGTGCTAACTCTCCCCTCCATCGCTCCTCCTAGATCAAAGCTGCCTCTGCTCCCTGTATTACAAACATAATTCAGCTGGAAGATAAGAAACTCTCCAGCAGGTCTTTATTAATCCCACGGAAGGGTGAAACGAGAGGAGAATACAAGGCCTGTACAGCTCAGAAAGGCCAGGACAGGAGCTAATATGCTGTGAAACCAGTTCACAAAGGAAACAACCATTCAAAAAAGTCCCTTTCTTAATGCACCTTAAATCTCCTCCCCTCCGACTCCACACCAGGGTTTCACAATAACCAGCTCGGAGTCAGCTCCTGAAGAATCCCATCCCAGATTTCCCAGGAGACACCCAGCATGCTGAGGCAGGACATTTAAGGAGCACAGGCAGTTCTATGGAGACCTCCAGCCAGGCAGGGTGTATTCAATAAAGCTGCATCTTCTTTACTCCAATACTGAGCCTCGGTGTATTAATTCCAGCTTCCCAGGGAGCTAGGACACAAATCTCCTTTCCGTGCATCCTGACAACAATTTGCAACTCCCTCTGGCAGAAAGCAAATGGCTCCAACTCCAGCTTTGCAAAGCACACGCTTTCCTAAGGGTTTGCCAGCTTCTACATACCCTGCCTTCCCCTGGAACGCTGCAATGCATACCCGGGCACAAACACAGCTCCACACTGGCAATGGAATGTCAAGCCCTTCCTCCACCACCAGGCTGTGAGCTCAAGTCCAGCTTGCAGCCGCAGATACCACAGTTACCAGCTGAGCGCCTGCGTATGCATTGAGCGTAATGGTTCTCAGACAAGCACCTACAGCGCTACTTGCTCCCCTTATGTAACGAGCTGGGCACCGCACGAGATTTGATGTATTTACCCTCAGATCCCTCCTGGGAGGTGGGTCAGGGCTATTGTCCCCATTGTACAGATGGGCAACTGAGGCTGAGAACGGCTAAATGACTTGCCCAAGGTCTCGCAGGAAGTCTGTGGCAGAGGAGGAAATTGAACCCAGATCTCTAGCTAGCAACCTAACCACTAGGCAATCCTTCCTGCCTTGGCATTCTTAACAGAGAGACCCAGGATTGAGTGGGGCATGGGCCATGAACTCCCTCTTCAACCCTACAAGTGGTTTCTCCAGTTAAGGGGTCAGTGGGCGGCTGGCAGAAGCTGGCCCTGCTGCTGCCTGTTCCTTGTCTAAACGGCTGGTACCTTTCACCAGCCCTAAAAATTCCCATCAAATATTTACTTTAAACCACAAATGAGCTGGCTGCAAAGCAATTGACTGTAAAATCAACAGACCCTTTGCAATGAAACACAGGAGAAATACAATGGACCAAGTTCATCCCTGGCATAACCCCCGCAAAGTTAGACCAGAAAGAAATATTTGCTCGGTTTGAGAACATTTGCAAATTTACCTGCACTAAACAGCTTCCCACCCTGGGAATTCCCTCTGCAGTGAGCTGGCTGATCTCTGCATGTCTCAAAAGAGAAACTATTTTGCAGCTTATTTGTGGTACCAAAAAGAGTCACCTGTCTCCGTGCTTTGCAAATTTCCTCCCATTTGTATTATACTAGCACCCACTGAGATCGAGGTCCTTTTGTGCTAGGGGCCGTACAAACTCATCGCAAGAGTTCCTGCCCCAACAAGCTTATAACAACAAGGGGAGGGGGGAAGGATTCTTATCAGCAACCCATTCCCAGAGGAGGCATAGACAGAGTAAGTAATTTGTCCAATTTCACAGAGGGAGTCGAGCAGAGCAGGGATTAAACCCAAATCTTCTGCGTCCGAAGGCACGGCTTTAACCACAAGGCTAGCTTTCCACTCTGAATACAAGTTGATTCAAGCATGATGCCAGCTGGTGTGGAGCAGAAGGCGTTGCAAATATATTGAGCGCTAGGGTGCCAGGCAATCATTTTGCAGGGAGGGCAGCAGCTGGATGTCAGAAGCACGAAAAATATACTTCAAAATAAGGCATTTAGTTTCATACTTCCAGAGTGCTGGGGAAAGGGCTCAGATCGATAGCACAGCAAACTACAAATTGGAGTTCTCTCCTTAGCCACTGAGCGGGTACGGCTGAGACAGCATCTGTGCAAACAACCTCCCAGTAGAGTCCCTTGCCTGCGCGCCTCTACTGAGGGGCTGCCACGAAGAGTGAGGGGAAGCTCTCCCTCTCATGGTCCCTTCTGTACTTGGCCTCTGGGCCCTGAATACAGGAGGCAATTGTGGTTTGGGCCATGGACGCAGACTGATTGGAAAGCAAACGGTGGCCTGACACGCTCAGTTCACATAAGTCACCGAATAGGCTCTCTACAGTGACAGCTGGAGATGGGTCTGAGCCACAAACTCTCATCTGGATCCAAATGCCACCAAAGTTCAGGGGTGGTGTTTGGACAGAACTCAACCAGGATGCCCTGGTCGGGATTTGAACCAGGAGGGTGACTTCTACATACATGGGGGCAGCATCCCTCCCTGTGGGTTGCAGATATAAACAAGCCCTTCCGCCTCTCTCCAGCTCCTCAACTGTCCGTGTTCTCAGCCCCACGCTCCAGGGACCTCTGGATATGGTATTATTGGATCTCCCATATAAAAGTGGGATCAATGCAGTTGTCAGGCTATGGTTGCACTGTTCCTGCTAATTGGTATTACAACAGGCAGACTGCAGCTCTCACTCCAACTCTCTGTTGCTTGTCATAATGTAATCAAAATCTCTCTTGCTCTCTCTTTATCATGGAGCGTGACGGGAGCAGAGGCTAGGGCAGCTGTGCGGCTTCCAGAGCGCATGGATCCTTCCTTATCACAGAATCGTAGAAATGTCGGGCTGGAAGGGACCTTGAGAGGTCACCAAGTCCAACCCCTGGCACTGAGGCAGGACCAAGTAAACACAGACCATCCCCAACAGATGTGTGTCCAACCTGTTCTTAAAAACCTCCAAGGACAGGGTTCCACAGCATCCCTTCGAAGCCCATTGCAGAGCAGAACATTTTCCTAATACCTAAATCTCCCTTGCTGCAGATTAAGCCCATTACTTCTTGTCCTACCTTGGACATGGGAGAACAATTGATCAACGTTCTCTTTCTAACCGCCCTTCACGTATTTGAAGACTGTTCTCAGGTCCCCCCTGTCTGTCTTCTTTCCAAAGATGCCCAGTTTTTTTAACCTTTCCTTGTAGGTCAGGTTCTCTAAACCTTTTATCATTTTTGTTGCTCTCCTCTGCACTCTCTCCAAATTGTCCACATCTTTCCTCAAGTGCAGCACCTGGAATTGGGCACAGTCCTCCAGGTGAGACCTCACCAGTGCCAAGTAGAGTGGGACAATTACCACCTGTGTCTTGCAAACCTCTGGCTCCTTTTCAGCAGTGCTCCCATCTACCCACTTATTCCTCATTTTGTAGTTGTGCATTTGATTTTTCCTTCCTTTTTTTTCCTTATGAGGCCCGGGACCGTAGCTTTATCAGCCTTTCACCTCCAGAGCCCTGAGCTCCATCTCACAAGTGAAATGGGTTTGTTGGTCTTAACTTTGTGCCAGTAGAACATTGTCCATATCACAACATTGTGCTGCCGCCTGGCGCAGCTGATGGTCTCTGCTTGGGAAAGGTCCTGAAGATTGGCATTACAGGGGGGGATGCAAGTCAGGACAGAGCTTTGGGGTGTGTATGCCCAGGGCTGGAATTGTAGTTGAGAATGTGACAAGCACTGGCAGAGCTGGGCATGGATAATCTAGGACTGGCATAGCAGGGGGGGCTGTGGGTCAGGTTTGAGGAGCATCAACAGAGTTGATCATGGAGGAATCTAGGACCGGCATAGCAGGGGGAGCGTGGGTCAGGTTTGAGGAGCATTGGCAGAGCTGTGCGGGAGACTACAGTGCGATAGCAGGGCGAGCTGCAGGTAGGACTCAAGTACTGTCCACTGGCAGAACTGCAGATTGCCCTCCCTGGGAACTGTAGGACATTCCAAAGAGCAGCACTAAGTTAGGCCAACAGAGCTGGGTGGGATCCCAGGGCTGGCCCAGCAAATGATGCTGCAGAGCGGAGCTGGGGTGCAGGGACAGTATTGGGGAGGGGGAAGGCAAGGACTTGAAGAGCAGGGGCTGCAGCAGGCCAGGGTGGAGGTTAAGCTCCGAGCATGTCTGCATTGAAGCTGCTTGCCCCATGCATGGCGCTCAGCCGATTTACGTTGGTTGGGTGATACCTGGCAGGTGATAGACACAGAGCCCGGGATTTGCTGATTGTTACCAAATGGCAGTTCCGCAGGGCTGAGTTTCCAAGACAAATGAAGGCTCAGCAGCCCTGGACCACGCAGCTCTCCGGAGACTGGCCATAAACAAAGCTCAAATAATTGGACTGCTTGGGCCAAGATGCAGCTTCTAATTATTCCTAGGCTCCCACAAATAAAGGGAATAAATCCTTGGACAGTGCCAGGCTGGAGGGTGCCGAGGGAAGCTTATTTTCCACATCACTTGAAAGCAACTATTATAAATCGCACTGAAAGATGCACCTCCCTGGGCTAGCCATATTTTTAAACTCCAGGAAAGAGGGGAAGGAAAAGCACCTTTTAGTATTTACACCACAGGCAAAAATTTGTATTTAAAAATCATACATTCCTGCTGGGCTGAGAAAGAAAGAAAGAAAGAAAGAAAGAAAGAAAGAAAGAAAGAAAGAAAGAAAGAAAGAAAGAAAGAAAGAATTCAGCTTCTACAGTTAGATGCCTGGAAATGTTATGGGGTAGGCAACCTATGGCACGTGTGCTGAAGGTGGCACGCAAGCTGATTTTCAGTGGCACTCACACTGCCCGTGTCCTGGCCACCGGTCCGGGGGGGGGAGGGGGCTCTGCATTTTAATTTAATTTTAAATGAAGCTTCTCTAAACATTTTAAAAAGCTTATTTACTTTACATACAATCATTTAGTTATATATTATAGACTTATAGAAAGAGATCTTCTGAAAATGTTAACATGTCTGACTGGCACGCGAAACCTTAAATCAGAGTGATTAAATGAAGACTCGGCACATGACTTCTGAAAGGTTGCCGACCCGTGTTATACTCATGAAATCCACTCCTACCAGCCTCCCTCTGGAATGGAGTGAGAAAACGGGGACCTTGTCAGGCCGGATAGGGTTAGGCAACTTTCACTGAGATCGCTGATTCAACTCCAGTCTGTGTCAGTAACAAAGGCAAGTTGTTAACATCTGACTGCGGGTGGGTAGCCTACATATTACCCTTGTTCTTAGTGGTGCCATGCACTGAACACCCAAATGAAACTGCGGCCCGTTGCGGTAGGTGCTGTACATACTCATAGTGCGCGACAGTCTCTGCCCTGAGGGGCTTACAATCAAAATAGGCAAGACAGACAAAAGGTGGGAGGCGAAACAGAGCAGAAGTGAGTTGCCCACAGTCAGCGGTAGAGCCAAGAACGGAAGCCAGGTCTCTGAGCTGCTAGGCGGGACGGCTATCCACTAGACCACACTGAGTGTAATGAAGGGGTGGGTCTCAGCCCAGCTCCCAGCAGAAGGAGGTGCATGCATGTTGCACTAGGCTCAGCACCCTGGTTGGCTATCTTGCCAGACAGGCCAAAGACTTCTAGAGGCTCCTCCTCCTATAATGTGCAACCCATCGTGAGAGAGAGAAGCCAGACATAACCAGAGCACTGTTCTCCCCAGAGATCCCAAAGATTTTTCTCCTCCTGAGCGTGGTCCCATTTCTAATTTCCCCTCCAGCCTCATGCACCAAGAACCCCCTCTCCCGCCCCCTTTGCAAGTGGGACGGCGTGTGCTGCGGTGTTATCCCTTTGCCTCCATCCCATGCTCACCACTGCGGTGTCGTGTCCACCGTGAATCGAAGGAACTCGTCAGACATCGCAGCACCAATCAACCCCCCAAACAATATGTCTCTAACAGTCAGAGCGTACTGTGATCCCTCCCTCTGGAAGGAGATGCTGATAAGTCTTCCCTGTGCCTTTAATTCACATCTCTGGAGTCAAGCGCGAGTCACACATGTTGGGCAAGCTCTGCTTAATTACTAGTGGACAGTAAAAGCATCGTTAGGAAATTCACACTCAGGGATCTTGCAGTCTCTCTCTCTCGTTCTCACTAAGCAGAAGATGCTCAGAAGCTTGCTACACAGACTGCATTGCCTCTGTCCGAAAGGCCATGGTTTGTTACATCCCTGCCTGCAGCTGGAGCATGGCAGCTGGCGTGGGAGGGAAGAGGGCTGCTGCAGATGTCACAAGCTCTAATAGCACACAGCAAAAGCGTGATGACCATGGAGATGAGCAGAACCGTAGGCTTCGCATGTGCAGATAGACATGTGTGAACAGCAGTGGCTGCAGATGTGCAGCAGTGCACACACGCAAACACGGAGACGCATGCAATTACGGGGACCAGCACAGACGCACGCAAGGAGTCAGAGCCAAGCACATGGGAAACACGGGTGCACATGCCTGAACATATGCAAACATGGAGACCGACACGCCTGCAGCTGGCCCAAACATGCCTGCACATGTGCAAACAGGGAGACAAAAGTGGTATTTAGAAACATGCATGCTGCTATGTCTGTGCGCTGTCTCTCTCATACACCCACACAGACTCCCTTTCCCCCAGCAATATCCCAAAGGGCAAAGCCTGGGGCTTTTCTAATGGCTCCTGTAGGGAAGTATGTGCCTCTTCCCTACGCCACATGGAACCCTGCCCCTGGCTTGGGAGCCATGTCACTAACCATCATAGATCTCTGGGGTTTGGATTTGTCAAAGGTTTTGCTCCTTCTTTAATGCCTTTTGCCCCAGGATCTCAAGCCCTTTACAGTCATGCATTAGTCAACTTTTACAGAGCCCGTGAGGCAGGGAGAAGATCACTCCAACCACAGCTCGAACTCATCCAGCTCTGGGGTGGAGCGCATCAGCTGATTAACAGCCCCCAGCAATGCTACCAAACAGTTTGGAAGAGGAAGTGACAAGGGATCTTGTATCCCACGGACTCTGCAGGGGAGATTGTGGTAGTTGATACGAGTTAGCATTTGACAAGTATGCCAAGGCTGCTATGCAAAGTGTCATGGGATGCTGTGGCGGCTGCAGAGAAGAGGGCTCTGGCCTGACAATGAACAGTTTGTTCGGTTGTTTCCATTGCAGTTAAATGTCCAGTGGACTAAATCCTCTTCCAGCCCAGCTGCACCATCCAGCATCTTCACCTGTCAAATGGCTGAGCTCCTGTTCCCCTGGACGAGGCTATACAGACTGGGGAAGTGAGAGCCGGAGAACGCATCCTTAGCCATAAGCTCTGTGGGGACGCCCTTTTCGTTTTGTGTATGTACAGCGCCTAGCACTGAACTTGGCTAGGGCCTCTAAGCACCACATTCCTTACTCTTCCTCTGTGGCTGGCACCCCTTGTACATCAGCAAATCCACCCTGTGCGTCTACCTGAGAGCCTGCTGAGACCTGGTTACTCAGAAAGACCAGGGAGAGCAGCAGCTCGGCACCGAGTCCTCGGCCCTTGCTCCTCCTTGGAGCACGGCTACCTCTCCTTTGCAATGGCACTAAATCACTACGGTTCACAAGTGGCTAACACCAGCTTGGGGTCATTCTTACTCTGGGATGCCCGAATAACAATCTGATCTTTAGTGCCTAGCCCCAGTGGAGGGTGAAGAGAAATTTCAGGGCAGGAGATGGCTCCACTGTTGTTGTTTGCACACAGCAGGTTTGGGTTTGGTGGTCAGTTATGACTCCACAATGTGCCGATAACTCACCCGTCCCAGGCCCTGGGAGCAGTCGGGTGGTTTGTTTTGGTTACCCAAGGACAGAGCTAAGATCATTCCTCCCCTTGTTTCTTTCCTCGCTGACACTGTTTATCTCGCAGCGAGCTCAGTGCTGGTGAAAGGTGCTGGACTGACTGCCCTGGAGATGGGAATCCTCTGTTTGTTCACAGCACAGCTGGGGAGAGGGTTGCAGACGCCCGGCCTCTTCCCCCTGCTATGTACCCAGGGCCCTATAGCCATATTCCCCATGCCCTTATTCTGTACCTAGGGCTTGCTGGCCCCTTACTATCCCTCATGCCCTTCTATAGCCTTTCTTTAGCCTCTACCCTGTTTCCCTTTGTTCTCCATGCCCTGCAGAGACTGGCCAGTGCTCCCTAACTTGTGGCTCATCCCCCAGGGTCTGTCCTCTATCCCTCACCTATATGTCTATTATAACCTGTGCCTTATCTCTGGGATCCTACATTCTATGCCTGATACCCTGGCCCGGTCAGCCTCTGCTTAGACCCTAAAGTCCCACAGCCACTAACTAGTCTCTTCTACCCGATAGGCCTGGATTGAGCCCCCCCTGACTGATGTCCTGGCTCCTGCATCTCATGCCCTGAGCCACATCTACGTGTAATGGATGGCATAGGAATAGATGGCACACCATTAACGGCATCTAGGCCACAGAGCACCAGCCACATGGGGTCTCACCAGTGGATTTTGCAAAGAATATTAAGATTGAACCCAGAGATGCTGCCGAGCTAGACTCAGAAAGTGCCCCATCCCTGTGGGAAAAGCTGAGCGGTTCAAAGCAGATACACAGAATGCCAAGACAGAAACCGATTGGAGACAGTAACCGGAACCCCAGCCTGGATCTGCCCAACACAGCCATGGATTCTCTTTTGCCCCCTCAGCGGCTGAGATCTGCATTTTCAGCCTCCATTAGAAAACAAGGCTGTTTATGCATTTGGGTGGCCACATGGCACTCGGCTCCAGCCCCTTCGCCTCCCAAACAGACATCCCATTGTATCTGGAACCACTGTCGCCTGTTACCAGAGAAGAAACGCTGGACGCTAGCCACTACCCGCAGGATCCCTGGACCTGTCTGTCACTCCAGGATGTGTCTCCAATCAGCCTGCTCGAAAAGAAAAGGACAACGGATCCCTCACTGGGGAACAATAAATTCCCTAGGTCCGGAGAGTCAAATAGGCACCAGACATACTGAACTACAGAAAGCCACGTCCACCTGAGCTAACATCCAGGGGAGGGAACCCAAAAGTTCTATCTCCGTGGGGCAACTGCCTGCGTTTAACAAATGGGTGAGAGGGTGTGTGGCTGACCTCCTGGAAAGAAAGAAAGAAAGAAAGAAAGAAAGAAAGAAAGAAAGAAAGAAAGAAAGAAAGAAAGAAAGAAGAATAAATGGTTTGGCTGGCCAGGAAAGAGGACTGCAATAACATGCTTAACCCCAGGTAAAGAGGGGCTGGGAAGAAAGGATGGAGAAAGAGGAAGAGATGCAGCCACTCCTCAATATACAGAGGCTTAGTGGCACCTGCTGTTGCCTAGATAGGTGGCTTATATGGCACACACTGATGCTTCAAATCAATGATGTGATTCGAGATCCTTGTGCAACATCTCAGCACAGCAGAGTGGGGTCACCAGCCATTTCCTCTCCCGGGCTGCAGCAGCCTCCCCTGCAGCGTATGCCCCTATCAGAAGGAGGAAGGCAAAGCAGGGCACGGCAAGAGCAGGAATGACCTTTCTCTCCTTTCTCTCGGCGGGCAAGGTTGCCAGGTGGATTGCTCCTTCCCTAGATCTCTCCCACCCACCCATATGGCTGATGAGAATTCAAAGAGCCACTGAAAACATCCTTGACCGGGACTGGCTCTAAGCCACGGTGTGTAGGGTAGGAGCAACGGGAGGGTCTGGAGCAGAGTGGGAGAGCGAGGCAGAGCCTAGCGGACAAGGTGCAAAAAGACCATTGCCCCTGCCCCCTTGCTGGAGCTGAGTCCTGGAGCATCAAGCATGTGGAAGGAGGGGAGGATGGAATCTCAGTGGGCACCAGAGGTCTGGGGTGGTAGACCCGTGTTGGAGGGCCCGGGAATGGAATGTCAAGCTGTGATGGAGTGTAGGCTCGGGGTGCACTTGGGGTGGGATGAGGCTCATCTGCATTCTGCCTGGATCTCGCTGATAACAAGAGTGTCCCCCACCCAAATATTGTCTGGAGGGAGGGGAATATATACCTCACTGAGCGCCAGCATCAGAAGGGACGTCTTGTAAGGGGGAGGTGTCCCTAATACAGACCATTCCCCTCCCAGTGGGATCTGGAAGGGTAGGAACCTGTGAGTCAGATCCTCATCTGGTGTCAAGCACCCCATTCACAGCAGAGGCTGAGCCCCTGTTCCAAAGTCCGCTGCCTCGTGGTACAGAGAGAGCAGGGAGCTTCAGCCATGCCAGGGCAGAGCATCGGGAAAGAGGGAAGAAGAGAGAGATGGCTGACACCCCTGTCCTACCCACAGAATCACTCACTGCTCACTGCTTAAAAGCCTTTCAGTAGCAGCAGAGCAGAGCAGTTGCTGCAACCCCTCTGGGACCAGCCTGTGCCAACGGGCTGTCCCAGCCCCTGAGATGAAGAGGAAGAGAAAAGCAATTGCAAAGAAAGTATAGGGGTTAAACTGCCACACTCCATCCCCCAGATCACCTGCA
The DNA here is from genome assembly GCF_011386835.1 of Chrysemys picta bellii. Lineage (NCBI taxonomy): Eukaryota > Metazoa > Chordata > Testudines > Emydidae > Chrysemys > Chrysemys picta. The sequence goes on along the minus strand of NC_088806.1, from coordinate 25,805,077 downwards.
ATGCAGCCCCAGAGCCAGGCACATGCGCCCATAACGCGGATTGGTGCACGTAAACCGGGCAGCGGCAGGGTACGTACCCACTGGGCTCGGCATGTGCAAGCATCGCTCCCTGCTTCACCCGCAGTTTGTGTCTGTGACAAGCGCGCATTCAGTGGCTGCGAGGCTTGGAAGCCAGGCCCTTAAAACACGGGAAGAGTCACTCAGCCACTGGGGAGGCAGGGGAAGGACGGATGGAGGTTTGACTAGCCCCTGCGAGCTCTCACCTGCTGACTCAAGGAGCTCACTGCTCCCTCTACGGCAGCTAAGGCTGGAGTTTCTTTTCTGCTCCAGAGCTGAGAGGTTCCCTTCATCCCAGCAGCAATGAGAAAGTGAGCAGGCCCCATCCTAACCTGGTCTAAAACCTTTGCCAGGACAGGTCAATGGGCATCTTAGCTGGACATCAGGAGAGGGGCCTGGGCTTAAAAGCAGCTTAAGGGGGAGTGGGGGGATATAGTTGTCAGAGGTTTCCTTCCTCGGTTAGATGGGTTTTCAATTGAAAAGGTGATATGGGCTACAGAGCTTTCACTGCCGCCGGAGAGACCCTGGGAGGGCAGGGACTGAATGTGTGGCTCTGTGACCAAGCAAAACCTGTTTCTCGGCTGACATTAAGAGGGGACGGGGGAGAGGATGCAAACTGCACGCTGGCTCCCGGCACCAAACCACCAATGAGCTGGGGAGCTGGCTAGAGCTAAGCTGACGCATTTGAATAAGAGAACAGTTCTCACGGCATTATTTGATTAGGAGCCATCTGCCCCTCCCTAGATTTCATCTGTGCCCTTCGTACCAACAAACCCAACTGGCCTGTGCAGAAAGACACACGGACATGGCAGCGCACACCCCTTGTACACACATGCACACACCTCTGAACATGCCCACATCCCTGGATACACACGCACACCCACAGGGCATGCACACATACCGTTGTACGCACACTTGCATAGACGTACATATGTGCATACACACAAGCATGAAAAGACACATACACACATAGACACTTGTCTGTGGGCGCACCCACTCTCATGGGGTCACCGCTGCAGGGCTGGTAAAAAGCACTTTGGCATATGAGCCCGGGATAGCTATTGGGGGTATTTGCAGGATTCCCACCGCCACCTCGTCTGCTTTCATTACAAGCTTTAGCTCATCTGAGCAACACACTGGCCCAAATCTCATCACCCCAGGGAGTGGGCACCTTTGAAGGAAACTCTCCCAAACATCCTCTCCTGATCAGGAGGAATTCCCAGTGGAGGGTGGGGGCTCAGGACAAGCCCATGTGGGGGCTCCCACCACAGGACAGCAGGAGAGACAGCCACGGAAGGGGCAGCTAAAGCCAGAAATCTTCATTGGCCCAACGAGATCAAAGAAGAGCTGCTCTGACCGAAGAGCAACAACTTAGCAAGATGGAAGCGTGCATGGCTGCCATTTGCTAGAGAAAGTCAAGGGGGTCTTGTGTGTCCACCTGAGGACTTGCAAACTCATCCCTGCAAAGCTCCATGGACAGCCTCCTTCCTACTGCTTTGTGTCCCAGAGGGCCATCTCTCCCTCTGCTCCGTGCTGTGCACCTCACTATATAGCTGCCCCTTCCCCCAGGCCTGGCTGCTGCCGATTGCAATGACACAGTGCGTTTAGAGATGAGTGAATCTCCCTAGGCTACAGCAAGGCCATGTCACTGAGGAGGGGGCAGTCGCTTCTGCTCCACCCCAGCATCCTCCTCCTTCTTTATCTCATCTCTCTATCTAGGTTTAGACACCACGCCCATCTGACTGACTATGCACTCACTCCAACAGGAGAGCGAAAGGGAGGCCGCTGAGGGGGCCACCTGCTCATCTGGGGCTGGGAAGCAGGTCACTGGAGCTGGCTCACCCGGTTCCCGGTGTGACTCAACTCAGGAGCGAGAGGTGCCCGAAGGATAGTTCTCAGCTACCCAGTGCCTCCCTGGAAACTAGGCTGGTGCCAGCTGGAACGATCAAGCCTGAGGGAGAGCCAGCCATGAGGAAAAGGCTGCTGGACCCTGCCAATGCCCACTTACGCTATTAACCACTGGTTAGCGATGCCCCTTGCATTGTTCTGAGATGAGTATCCCATCATGTCCTCTCTTCCTAATCCTGCTTTGCAGCCCCCATAGCGTTTGCCAATGCTTTCCCATTAATTTTAACACCCCGGTGAGGCTGGTGATTATTATAACCCCATTATCCAGATCGGGGCAACTGAGGCAAAAGGAGGCAAAGAGACTCACCCTACAGTCATGCAGACTCAGAGGCAGAGCTTGGAAATTAAAGCCTGGAGTCTTGTTCCCTGGTCCCCCCCACTCTAACCAGTAGTCAAAAGTGGTTTCCACCATGCGGTAACCGCCGGGCTAGTTGAACTCGGGTCAGCTGGGTCGGCTCCAATTCCAGTTGGAACACCCAACCCCTGGTGACACACACACACGCCCATAAATTCACTCCAGGCCAAAACTCGGTCGGTAAGTTCCAGTGCACTAGCGATATTTAATGAGAAAACAGCCGCAAAACACACACGCTCACTTCCCAAAATAGTCTGATCCAGTTGTTGTCATGCTGCAGGAGTGCACAGAAGAAAAAAATCTGACCAATGAATGCGATGTTTGCAAGCGTCAGCCTTTTGGCAGATGCTTCATGATATTATAGCTGCTCTTCAGACCATAATATGGACCAGTCTCCTTTGGCCTCTAACACAGATATACAGCTTGGGCATTGTGAATGGTCTGATGACGGATTCTCCTGAAGGCTGTGCAATCTCCTTGGAAAGGAAATTTCCCCTTGAATTGCAGTGAAGTCTCACATCTGACCTAAGGCCTCCAGGCCACTATAACTTTGGTGTGACTTAGTCAGTGATCATCAAAGTACTTTGAAGTTGCAAATTGCCATCAGGCATGTCTATAGCACCTCCCATCTGAGGATCTCAAAGCACCTTACAAACCAAGCTATGCCGGCCCCACTATGAACTCAAGAAGTATTACTGTCCCAACTTAAGAGAAGGGAATTGCCAAAGGTCCCACAGGAAAGCCTGTAGCAGCACTGGGAATAGAAACCAGATCTTCTGGTGCCAAGTCACCCATATCAACCACAAGACTGGCAGTGCCCCGAATGGCACCAATTTCCATGGCAGATAAACAGATAGCGCATTAGTGCTTCTTAAACATAAATTGAACCACAACTGTTCCCAGCCTCTGAAAATCAGCTGGTTAAGATCTTTCTTCTCCAGCTCCCTATGGTTTTGAATAGGCTGATTCCCATTAACATCTTTGAAGCTCTACACCACAGCCTGACACGATACCTGGTAATGGCTCCAAACGGACAGGAAAGCAGATTTGCATGGTAGACTGCAGGAGCCCTGAATTGAATCCGTTATGGGCGATTGAGCAGATTGCATTAAAGACAATTTGTGAAACAGATTTTTATAAGGGACTTCTTATGGCTTTTTATGGCAAGGAACTTTTATCTCCTTAAAAGACAAAGCTAACATTATAAGAAGAGGGGGAAGGGGAGGGAAATGTACACAGGAGACGAACAAAAAAAAATCTGCACTGAACAGATGAGCATTAAAGGTCTGACAGAAGCAGAGGAATGCAGGGAGAAGACTAAAATTGCCTCCTGATTTCATTGCATCCTTCCTGGGTCCCATACCATTCTCTTCAGCAAAGTGGGTTATTTTTTTTTATTTGTTTTTTTGACCAGAGGAGTGAAAAAAAGCTTCATTCTGTGTTCTCCATCTCTCCCTGTCTTTTCCCTGACACCTCTGCCTCTCTAGCTCTCAGTGGCTATATATGGATAGCTTCATGCACACGCTCTCCAGCTTTTAAATGTAACGTCTCACTCCCTTGCAGAACTCACTGTGAACCGATGTTGCTGAGGTGAGCAGTTTAGTAAGATCCATAAGCTCCTTGAGCCTCAGGGACCATCTTTTTGTTCTGTTTCTGTACAGCATCTAGCACCCTTGAGCCCTCATCTCTGGCTGGGACTCCTACCCGCTACCACCCATGCTTCAGGGCACAAAGCAGTCACCAGCAGGGGTCAGGAAGGACTATATCGCCAAAGCGTTGCGGAGTTGACTGTACATTTCTCTCTGCAAATCAGAGCCAGGCTACCAGACTAGGTCGGCCACTGGTAGGCTCCAGGAGAGACAGAGGAGGGATAGCAGAGTAGACAGAGCACTGACCTATTGCAATATGGCAGGAGATGGGACTTCCCATGGACCCTTAAGTATAGCAGGAAGCAGGATACTGATTAGATGGAGCACTAGTCTCGTCTAGCATAGGCGACTGAAACTGAAGCAATGAAGAGACAGAGCAATTGTGTTTTGCTAAGGCAAGTCCTACGCTTCAGTGGTGATTTGAGGGATAAATTATTAATCACAGTGGCTGCAAGAGCAAACCACTCATCCCTCTGCCCCTGCAGACTCATTCCATCTCCAGTACTTTTTGGCTGTGGGTGGGGAGCGTGACCTAGCCAATGCCCTGAATGGAAAATCTCCAAGGGCATCCACGGCACATGATTTCCTGCAAAGTTTGAGCTTGTTTCCTGCAAGAAGCCACAGCTCAGAGCGGCTCTTAAAACAGCCAATCCACCTGGCTGGAGGAATAGTGGAGAACAGTGACCTGTATAAGAGCCCCAGGCTGTTTTCACCCATCACCTTATTCCTCTGCAATGCACAACCAGCTCCTTTTCCTCCCAGGCAGGGGGATAAGGAGGAACAGATCCAGCTCTGGCTTCCCTTTCCCCTGGACTCTCCACCCTTGGCAGATCCTCTCTGGACTCCTGACTTTCAGCACCAGGCCTTCAGCAGTCTCCCACATCCCTTGAGCTGGCCAGTCTCCGGGTTTGCCCATCCCTGATGCTCTCCAGTGGAGACAGGTCCTGGGTGCTTGTGGCCAGCTGCTGATCCGGCCCTCTGCCTTTCCCCCCTTTTAAAACACCCATCTCTGATCCAGCTCCTCCTGCCTCCCCAGCTGCAAGCCTCCCTCCCTCTGCAGCACGCACCCCCTGGGGAAGGGCAGGCAATGGGGCGCTGGCACCTGCACTCCCAGGCCCAGGCACAAGAAGCTAAGCCCTGAAAGAGGTTATCTGTTGCAGTTGCCTCCCAAACGCATTTTCCAGCACAATGCACCGGGACTGTCCCTGCCCCATCCGAGTGCTAAACTGACCGTCACCTTTTGTTTTCTTTGCAGGACCCCGGATTTACATTAACCCGTTTGGTGCTGCGGCAGGCGCAAGCCAGGGCCATTTGAAAAGTGGGTCAGCCTATGAACTGCCCTAAAGGCCAGGGGAGAAGGGGGCAGAACCAAGCCACGCCTGGCAAACCGCTGCCCCCGGGCCGGTTCTCCTCCCACTTGCACCAGCGGTAACGCGGGGTGAGTCTTCAGGGGAGTGGTTCTGTCTCGACCCACCTGGCCCCGGGATCCGAATCAGGCCCCAGGAGCGGCTCGGCACCGTGACCCGTGCAGCTGGGGGAAGTTCCCTCCGGAAACGGAACCCCCAAAGCATCTCTTGTCTGCGGGATAACGCAGCGGGGGCTTCCCACCCCTTTCAGAAAAGTGGGGGGCTGGCGAGCGAGCGCGCCCCAAACAGCTGTGCGCCTCGCCCAGCCCTTTTCTGGGAAGCCTGGCAGCGCCAGACGCTGCGAGCGCCAACAAGCAAACACACCGCCCCAGCGCCCGGGACACTGGAGCCCGGCTGCTGCCAAAACAAATCATCCTGTTGTTGTTTTACAGGCAAAATGAGATCGGCCCGTTCTGCCAGGCTCCCTCCGCCCCCTCCCTCCCATGCGGCACCCCCAGATGCCCACGCAGATGCCTTCACATCGGCTCCAAAGCTGGGCAAAAAAGGAAACAGCGTTCCCACCCCAGCAGCACCCCCACCCTATTCACCTCCAACTTCCCTTCGCCCCACAGCAGCCCACCCCCACCCCCATCCTTGCTGCCAGGGAGCCGGGCCCTTGGGAGGATGGGGCTGGGCACAGCCGATGCCCGTCGCTCACCTGGTAAGAGGGAAGCCACCAGCAAGCAAACTCCAGTAGTCCACCAGCACCCAGGGCATCTCGACTGCCGCCGCGGAGCCATCAGAGTTCCTGAGTCAAACAGACCGGGAGCGGCGCCGGGGTTCAGGCGAGCTGCTGGCTTGGGGTTGCACCCCGCCCCCCTTCCAAAAAAAAATTGCAAAGGAAAATACAAACCCAACCTAGGCCGGGGCAATAAATATCGAGTGCACCACACAAAGCTGGAGGGGCCCCTTAAAAATCCACCGATTGTCGCGGACAGCCTCCCTTCTGGGGCTGCAAAAAGAGCTCCAAGCGGGAGCCCGGACCCGGCTTTTTTTTTTCCAGCGGGCAGCTCTCCTCCTTCCTCCGGCGACCACGTCCTCAGGGGCAGAGCTCTCTCCCGGGGCGCCTGGCGTCCCCCCTTAGCACCGCCGCTCCCTGGAACCAGGCGGAGGGCAGGTCATGCTCCCCTTCACCGCCTCCCCCTCCGGACCCTGGGGGCAGGTCGGAGCCCTTCACCGGGGAACAAATCCCAATGCAACCGCGCAGGAGGCTGGGTCTCTTCCCCCGCCGCCCAGCCGGGCTTTGCAAAGAGGGGGAAAGGGCTGGTTAATTTCCAGTCCACGTTGCTGCTGCGATCAGATGGTCCCAGCTTGGTGCAAGTTGCAAAGCTCCATGTCTTTGCTTCTCTCCTCCAGGAGCAGAGGGGAGGCAGTCCCCGGGCACCGAGAGCGGGAGAGAGCGGGCTGGCGGCCGGGGGACTCTTTGGCACCGAGATTTTGCTGCTGCGGCGGCGGCTGGGGGAAAGAACTGGAGTCTCCTTGGAGCATCAGCACGGGAAAAGCGGGTCCCTCCCTTCTGGTCTCTGATCTGTAACAATGGAACGCGCAGACACACACTGGCGCGGCTCCGGATCCGTAACCCCGCTCCTCCGCCGTGATGTCAGCCCATGTAAAGCAGGAGGAGGGCTCAGCCTTAACCCTTTCCAGCCCCCCCACGCCTCGGCAGCAGCCGCCCAGCCGTGGCCTGCAGCCGCCCCACACTCGCAGACCGGGCTCTGGCTCGGTTTTTTTAGGGCTCCCCCCTCCCCCCCTAAAAATTAGCACCGAGTTCAAGTGGCTGCGCCCGCCGGGAAAAGCAGATTTAACATGGTCCCAGACCAGTACTCAGCCAGTCTGGTCCCGATCCTGCTAAGGCACCATTAGCCCACTAGTTTCAACTGGATAACTCCCCCCCACACACACACACACACAGGGAAGATCTGCAGCGCCGGACCCACTGTTTGTTCTGGTTTGGCATATTTAATCCCTGTAGTCATCCCATGGGACCGGGGTTTTGTGGGTTCCAGTGCTCTTGAGTAGTGGGCCGGGGAGTCAGGATTCCTGGGTTCACCCACACATGCCCGCCTTCACCTCAAGCATTTCCCTTGTATATTGTTTCCCTCGTCCAGCATCCATAGTCTGTCCTGTCCATTTAGACTACAAGCTTTTCTGGGAGAGGACTGGAATGATGGATAAGTAATAAAATGATCTGGTTTTCATGGCTGAGAGTCCCTGGGCCCCATTTTATCTATCTGTACAAAGGGGGTAACCATGATAGGGATTTGCTTTACAAAGGGGTTGGATGAAGGCTACAGGACAAGGTTCCCAGCTCGTGGAGTCACGGGATGAAATCAGAATACTATGGTTTTAGCCCTCATGGATACAGAGGAACGCCTGAACATGTGAACCAAGTATTATATGCCTGTCTGTGCTTGAAATAATAGCCCCTGTCACCTCAGTGGAGGGTGGGGCTGCACTGTGGGGGTGAGGGACTGGGCAATATCTAAATCTCCCGCTTTCTGTCATTTGGCCCAGTTGTGAGACTTCATTAACGACTGCAAAGCACTTGGATGATGAAGGCAAACTTGTACTATTGGTAACAAGTAGAAGTCTGCCCCCAGCCAGAGACAGCTCATCAGAGGGATGCAGTTTAGGGTGCAACCGTTTCCATAGCCCATGGTATAGAAGGAGTGGCACAGCTGGCATCATAGCTGACTGCTTTTGACTTCCCTAAGCCAATGGATCAGGTGCCTATTTTGCAGCTGGGTGGACTGGAGGTGAGATTTAGTGTGTGATTAAGCAAAACTCAAACCCACCACCTCTGAGACTGCAGTCAAGCCACTGGCCACCACACCTCATAATTGGTTTATGTATATACACACATACACACACATACTTTTATAAACGTCCCTTGTTTATGTAGGACCTAGACAATGTGCAATGTAAACAAAGGCCATGCTTTGAACATATTTTGTGTGTATATCTATAGGTAGTCATGCTGATTCAGAATTAGCATTTTTTGCATGTATGTACTTTTTTAAAATGACCCTTGAATATAGGACCTAGAGAAAAACAATGTTTTCTGCTTTTAAAGGTCCCTCTGCTAACTCAGTATTTAACCAACAAACCCTAGACCTCAAGCTGCACTGGCATCAACAAGGTTGCTGAGTCTCAAACAAAGATGTGACGAACAACAACAACAACAACAAAGTCATGTTGATTTCAAGCTCCATTAGAAACAACACAGGAACAAATCAATGCTTGGCAAACAGAAAAGGACAGAATCAGTAGGGAAGGATATTGCATACAATGGTGAGTGGAAAGGCGGAAGCTATAAAAAGATACCTCCAAGGACTCTTTCAACACCCCTTTCCTTTTTTTCTTCCCAGTGAAGCTAATTGCCATTCAAGGGAAGGTTGGACAGTGCTGTAACCAAGCGGATTAGCCAAATACAAGGTTTGTTTGAAAATAATGAAGGTTATTACGTAGTAATGAGGTTTAGCTAATAGATTCATGGATTTCAAGGCCTGAAGGGACCATTAGGATCATCTCATCTGACCTCCTCTGTAGCACCGGCTAGAAAACGTCATCCAGTAATTTCTGCACCAAGCCTAGGTCTTCTGCCTGATCTACAGCATACATGATAGAAAGATAACCAGTCTTGATTTAAAGACAAGTGGTGGTGGATGGACAGGTGATAGTAAGTTGTTCCAGTGGTTAACTACCTCACTGTTAAAAATGTGTAGCTTAATTTTAGTTTGAATTTGTCTAGCCTCATCTTTTAGCCATTGGATCTCATGTTGCCTTTTTCTGTTACATTAAAGAGCAGTCTACTGTCAAGTTCATGGAGGATAGATCTATCATTGGCTATTAGCCAATATGATCAGGGTGCAACCCCATGCTTCGGGTGTCCCTAAACTGCTGACTGCTAGAAGCTGGGACTGGACAACACGGGATAGATCACTTGAAAATGCCTTGTTCTGTTCATTCCCTCTGAAGCATCTGGCATTGGCTACTGTCGGAAGACAGGATACTGGGCTAGATGGACCATTGGTCTAAGCCAGTGTGGCCGTTCTTATGTTCTTAACTTGCTTCCCCACATAGGTACTTGTAGAGATCGTCACCTCACATTTCACAGCATCATAACTTAGATCTTTTAATTTTATTTTGCTGCTGGGTGCTTATCATTTGTAAGTCAAATTAATTAGTAGGGCACTTAGAGCTTTCTGTATGGGCTTTTAAAATTGTGGAAGAAAGAAAGAAAGAAAGAAAGAAAGAAAGAAAGAAAGAAAGAAAGAAAGAAAGGGTATGTCTACACTACCCCCAACAGGTAGTGATCGATCTATCAGGGATCGATGTATAACGTCTCGTCTAGATGCAATAAATCGATCCCTGAACGTGCTCCCCTGTCGACTCCGGAACTCCACCAAGGTGCGAGGCGGAAGCGGAGTCGACGGGGAGCGTCGGCCGTCAACCCTGCGCTGCGAGGACACGAAGTAAGTCAATCTAAGTCGATCTAAGATACGTTGACTTCAGCTACGCTAGTCTCATAGCTGAAGTTGCGTATCTTAGATTGATCCCCCCACAGGGTAGACCAGGCCAAAGAAAGAAAGAAGGAAAGAAAGAAAAAGATTTATTCCCAAGTAACACAAGTATGGGCCTGGTTCTCAAGCGCTACTGAGCATACACAACTCCAGTAGAAGGTAGTGCACGCAACAGGTGCTCAGAACCCTTGAAAATCATGCCCGGTCTGTCTACGCTCTTTAATTTAGCCAGGTATTTTTAGAGCATCCATCACGCTTTAAGGTTAAAGGCACAGAAATGAGGCACGCTTCTCTGAGGTGCCACTGTGTATTGCAATGAACTAGGGAGTGTGTCTATGCGCCACTGCCCCCTACGGGCATGGAATCAGAACTGCTTAACTGTGGGGCATAGTTACTATACTGCTAACAGGCCTGTAGACAGTCATGACTCTTCTTTAGTTCAAGTGATTTTGGAGCTGGAGGGTGTGAATGGTTTGTCTACATTAGGAAAGGCAGTCAGGCTTAGTTAACCCACGCTAGCTAGTCCCAATCTCACCAAGGCCTTTTCCCTAATGTAGATGCAGTTTAATCTCCCTTCTCCCCTCTTACTTCAATTTAGCCGACTGAGGTAACCCAAGAGTTTAGGCTAGGGTATATCACAACTGTTTGTGTTGTGGAACAATCTTTTGTGGAGCATCTAGACTAATATTCGTAATCATGTTAGTTAACTCAAGTTAGAATAGGAGCACAAGCCCCAGGTTAGAGAAACCTACAAAGGCTCTGTCCCTATTAATAAATAGCTCTAGGTACATTTCACTAAAGACAAAGAGAAAAATGAATCTGTGTTATCAGTGACCTGAAACCTAGCAAGGAAAACAGCTCTCCAATCCCACCTGGAAGTGATCTTTGCCACTGAATGTACAGGGACTCTAAAGAGATGGTAGAAAGGAGCCATTCATGTTAGGTGGGAGCCACTCACCAAATCAGAGCTTTTCCTGTGACGCGAGTCCAGCTTTCCTTGTGGGGTCTGGCCTAGGCCCAGATACTAGCAATACCATAGTCACTTGGCCCACTCTTTTATAAGTTGTCATGCAACTAATGTTCTTGAAATTGCAATTAAAGCATGCAACATTTGGCTGGGAATGGACAGGCTCCCTGCAGCGCAGTGACAAATCGCCGGCCACACGTCAGCTGAGGGTGCATCGAACTAATCCAGGACTTTTTCATGGATGCTGACTCTACAGGCAGCCTTTTGCAACCAGATCCCATTTGGTGCAAGCCCCAAAATTCTTAGCGACAATTACCAGGCTGAGCGCAGATGCAGTGGCTTAGATGGTTCGCTCTGAGGAGGACACATTTGGTAGTGGCTAAGGTCTGCACTAGCAAGAGAACAGACACAGAGAAAGAGAGGGATTCAAAGTGCCTGAAGACTGGTCATTTGGGGCCTTCCCTACATCCAGGGCCGGCTCCAGGCACCAGCGCAGCAAGCAGGTGCTTGGGGTGGCCAATGGAAAGGGATGTCACATCTGGCTCTTCGGTGGCAATTCGGCGGTGGGTCACTCAGTCCCTCTCGGAGGGAAGGACCTGCCGCCAAATTGCTGCCGAAGACTGAAGCGGCAGCGGTAGAGCTGCCACTGATCGCGGCTATTTTTTTTTTTCGCCGCTTGGGGCGGCAAAAATGCTGGAGCCAGCCCTGCCTACATCATAGGCTGAAAACAGCTGGCGAGGATGTTACAAACGCCCAGTGACAAAGTTTATCATAACAATAGGGACAGACCCCAGCTGCATAAATTCCTACAGGTATGACAGATCAACAATCTCTTAGCCAATCAGCAACACAGAGGACTGCTGCACGGGCAGAGAGCCCGATCTCAGTGAAGGCAGCACTGCTCTGGGCCTTCGTCACATGCAGGGGCACTTTCTGTGACTCAGCGTCATAGGAACACACGTTAGAATCATAGAATGATAGTTAGACTCAGCTGTTTGTCCCTCTGAAGCAGAGAAACATGGGTCCACGCACGGGAGGGGGAAGGGGAGAAACCATTCAGCTACGCCTTTGTAGACACTAACCCCTTTTCTGCTCTGGGAAGACATTACAAAGCCTGCGGAACTATGGGCTTGAATTGACTATAGGCCAAAAAGGACCATTTAGGATCATCTACTCTGGCCTCCTGCCTAACACAGGCCAGAGAATTTCACCCAGTAATTCCCAGATCCTGGCACCTTTTGGCAAAATTTCCTCTCCTGCATTAGATGATGCTTTGCCACCACCCACCCTTGAGGTGACAGCTTTCCAGCAGTCCCCTGTGCATGTAGTTTGCAGAGCACTGTGACATGAACGGCACTATAGACATGGATGATGTCATATTATGCTGATGATTATGGCCAGAGGGACTGAAAGGGGAAAAGAAATTGCTCTTTAAAGCATTTCTCACTGGGCTTTTGCAGCTGCTTTTGTTCTGTGAACGGCCCGCAGCAGAGCCCTGTCACTCTACATGGGGAGCGCATTTGACACTCTTGTCACCGCCCCGTACCTGGGGTGTATTTGCTGCAGCAGTTGATTACATTACCTTCCGTGTTTATAAACATTTTGAATCAGTGCGGAGTGCAGCGCTGCACAGAATGTTTAAGCGGGCATTGGCTTTATTTTTGCTTTTTCATCTGTAAACACACATAAATTGTCTGCGATGCACTCAACAGTGAAGGATCAGAGCTGCAAATACTTCTGCGCTTGGCTTCAGTCCTGAGCTAGCCTATTGCAACCTCTCTCTCTCTCTCTCTCTCTCTCTCTCTCTCACACTGCTCCAGCAACAGAGCCAGATCTCCTGTACCACCTCTCCTGTAGAGAGAGGGCATTTCAATCTCCGTATTCCTTCCCAGCCTGTGGTTCTCTAGATGGCTCCATTTAACAGAGCCGAAAGCAACCCTGAATTAGAGGGGAACTTGTCCCACAGTTAACAGAGCTCACACAAGTTCTAATCCCTCTGCAAACATGAGCTGGGTCTAGGTGTTTATGCAATGCTATCAGAGCACCTTAGCCCCCTGAAAAGCTCACAGCATCCCTAGTGAGGCAGGAATTTTCATATAATCCCCTTTGTACATGGGAGAAAAGAGGCCCAGGGAGATTAAAGCCCTTAGGTGCAATCCTGGCCCTACTGAAGTCAATGGGAGTTTTGCCATTGGCTTCAAAGAGATCAGGATTTCACCCCATATTTTCAATGTCAATTGACTTGGAGTCCCCAGTGTTTGGATGCCCAGCAAGAGATACATGGCGGGGCTGATTTTCAGAGGTGTTGGGCACCCACCACTCCAATCAACATCTATGGGAGCTGCAGACGCTCCGCACCTCAGAAAATCAGGCTCCCACAGGTGTCTGGATTACAGCATCCAAAATCAGGGAACGATTTTGGCTGGAGTGACTCTGCCCCAGTCTCACAGCAAATTCAGGACTCCCCGATCGCCTGCTGTGCCAAGCTGCCTTCCAGTCCCAGGGTTTCTCCTGGGCTGGTTGTATAGATGCGCCCATGTCTGACCTGAATGGACCCTCCCTGCCCTTGCTGCAGGGAGGCAAAGAATTCCTGCCACCTGGTCTTTCGGGACTCCTCCTACGGCTCCGAGCCAGGCCCAGAAAAGGATGGAGGATCTGCCCTTGCCAGCACACAGCCAGCTCAGGAGAGAAGAGACAGACTTTGTCCTGAACACAGCTCCTCTTCAGGGTACCTCTACCCCAGACCAGGGCTGGCACCTCCCTCTTATAGTGCCCAGGGAGTGAATGGATGTGTGCCCCACCCTGCTTCTCCCAGGGCCAGAGCTTAATTTGTAAGAGGTGCCAGGGATACACACAATTTTTTTTTTTACTTTCATACCTGACGTGGCAAGCTCACAGGTGCCGGAGCTGTGAACTGCTAAGCCTAGAGGTGCCGGGGCTCAGCCCTGGCTCAAATTAAGTCCTGCCCAGGGCACACATAGCTGGAGGCCGGAATCCCCAGTGGAGCCTAATTTGGATGGTACCCAGCTATAAGCTGGAAATTGGTGGGTAGATTCTGAAGGAAACATCTTCATCACGGGGGCTGGGATGGTTTCTGATGGAGCGGTAGGGGCCCTCAGGAAGCCAGCAGTTGGCTAGGAAAAGGATGGGCAGAGCCGGGGTTTCTCTCTCCCTAAAATTCCCCCACATTTTTAGGGAGAGAAGGTGACGGCACAGCTGCAAGAAGCACAACTGTCTGACGCCATCTAGTGACTGAAGGGCAGCATTTATGCTGCTGGATTCACCCAGCCAGGCAAGGATTTCGGGGCTAGGGAGTCATTTATCACAGCAGAGGATGAGTTGCTGTTCACAGGGACAGCTAGAGAGAAAGAGGATCGAGAGGCAGGTAATGGAAATGTCCAGAATATCATGGAGCCAGGCTGATTTCCACCAGCTGAAGATCTGGCCCGTCGTCCCTAGGAGTTTTCTCACTGCTTAGCCCCAAATGCGTTGCTTTTGGTAGTGCCGAGGTGTGTGTCTTCCCTGTGAGGATATCAGCTCTCTCTGTTCAAGTGTGCATCCAAACACGACAAAAGAATAATTTTGCTCAGGGAAAGTTGTTTAAACGCCTGATGCAAAGAGCTATTGTTGCTGTTGACAGAGCTGGCACTCCAGGAAGCACACACACACACACACACAGCCTCATGTTAGACAGAGAACACCATCGGCTTCCAAGGAGGCACGGGGGACAGACAGAGAAAATATAGAGAGAGGAAATCAAATAAAAACAGCTCTCCCCTCATTTCAAAGGGCATCTATTCCCAGGGTAGCTAACAAGGTGCTGCAAAGAAAACACAGCCTTCTTCCCTGCAAGGATACAGCCCCAGACACGACACTGTGAGTCCCACACCCTCTGCAAAGCCTACGCTTCTCATCTGGAGAGTGCGCAAGACTTAATGGTGGTTGTACTAGAAAGTATCATCCATTATTTAAGATCCACTGTATTTCTGCCTTCCTGAGAGATGTGGCACACCCTGTGAGGCTTTAAGGACAGGACATAGAGTCCCCAAGTGGTACTCTGAATAGCCTGCAGGGTGAGAGTTTTGGAAACTCATGGGTGCTCACTCCTGTGAGAAAAGCAATGGAGGGCTTGTCTACACTTGGAAATTTACTGGAATACCTATTCCAGAATCATTATTAGCCTTGTGTTCGTCTCGGACGTGAAAACAGTCTTGTTCCCTCATAGAGGCTCTGTGGGCTGTGGACAACTGTGGTCGAGTGGCTGGATCATGGGACCAGATGGTGGGAGTTGTATTCCTGGCTCATCTGTTGATTCACTGAACTCAGTGGAATCACTGGTATGAATCTAGAGTAACCCCACAGCAGTCAGTGAGTAAATGTGGAGTAACTCCACTGCAGTCAGTGGTTTAAATCTAGTGTAACTCCAATGGAGTCACTGATGTAAATCCAGAGTAATTCCACTGAAGTTATTGGAGTGACTGGGATCATTCTGGAGTAACTCCAGAATCATTAAGAGTAGGTTAGATAAATGTCTATCAGGGATGGTCTAGACAGTATTTGGTCCTGCCATGAGGGCAGGGGACTGGACTCGATGACCTCTCGAGGTCCCTTCCAGTCCTAGAATCTATGAATCTATGAAACTCCTATGGATCCACTGTTCGGACTCTGGAATAACTCCAGTGCAGCCAGTGGAGTCACTGCTGTGAATCGGGAGTAGCTCCAATGGAATCATTGCTGAATCTGGAGTAACTCCAGGCGGGTGGCGGTCAGTGGAGTCACTGCTGTGAATCGGGAGAAGCTCCAGTGGAATCATTGCTGAATCTGGAGTAACTCCGGGCGGGGTGGTGGTCAGTGGAGTCACTGCTGTGAATCTCAAGTAACTCCAGTGGGGTCAGTGCCTTTCCTCCAGATCTGGGGTAAGCGAGAGCAGAATCCTCACCTGTGCTGTGCATTGAAATCACCACCCTTACTGCACAGGCAGCCTCGCTGTAATTTGCCTACCACTTATCACAGAGCCACCTCCAGCGAGCTCCCTCCTTTCACTCGCTCCTTCCCACACCCACCTCTTTCAAACAGATAATTAGTTTCTATTTGTCACAAACCAGCTGCCGCTCTGAAGCCAGCTCCGGAGACCCAGTTCCCTCTGAGATCCAGGTGTCATCTTCCTCGTCACAAACTTCTTGATCGACCAGCGGAAGCACAGCCCTCCCCAGTGATGCTGATTTATCGTCCTCTAGGCTGTTAGCATTAATACTTGATAAATACAGATATTAATAAGCCAGCCTGAGTTTTCCTCCCTGGAGTTAATGAATCTCCCCGTGCTGACACGCGTGGGCATTGCCGGGCTGCATTGACAGCGGAGAGCACATTGGTGTATTGTTCCATTGAGTCTGTGGGAGGACGGACCAAGGGGGTGAGCCTCAGGTGTGTGAGGGCTCTGACCCCACAGATCTCAAGGGCCTACAAAGGCTGAGCTGGCCCTAAATTAAAGGCCTCCCACCGACCATCTCCCTTCTCCATCTATGCTTCTCTCGCCCTCCCTGAGATGCTGGTAGGTGGGCCGACCTTCCTTCTCCACCTCTGACAAGTAGTGAATGCGCTCCTCTTCTTACCTCTAAGGCACTGGCAGGACTGGGGACTGTCCTCCTCTGGGGCACAAGTGGGACAGTGGTTGTCCTCAGCCGTGGTTCTGTTCCTATCTGACCTACCTGGGGTTCCAAAGACAATTCAACCAGCCAATTATCCAGATTCTGCCCTCTTTGCATCCCATGCAACCTTCCCAAGTGACTTCCATGGGCATGTGCAGATATAGCCAGGAGCAGAATTTGGCCCGATCCCTGCAGAGAGGGGATGACATCCCAGGGCTGCGTCTGCAGGGGGCACACCCCTTGTGGCTTGGCTAGAATTAATGAAGATGTTTTACTGGCAGAGGGTTGGGGATGAGACACTCGGTTTTTCATCTAATCAACCTGCAATGCACCAAATTCACCACAGCGGAGAGAGCGGCGCTTGCGAAAGGGCGGAGTTGTGATGACAGAATGGAGAAGGATTTTGTGGGCAGCGAAGGCGAAATGGTGGCAGTTTGCATGATGGTTAGACCCATTGGACTGGATCCACTGCTGGAGGAAAGTCTCAGATTTGCAGACTTCTGACCTGCAGTAGGGGTGGTTAGTGACCATACATGAGAAGGGAGGCTAGCCCAATGGTTAGGGCACTAGCCTGGGATTGGAAAACTCCAGGTTTAGTTCCTTGCTCTGCCACAGACTTCCTGTGTGACCTTGGACAAATCACTCAGATCCTCAAATGTATGTCGGCACCTAAGTCCCATGGAAATCAATAGCACCTAAATACCTTTGAGGATCTTGGCCTTAGTGTCTCTGTGTCTCAGTTCCCCATCTGTAGAACTTAGCTAATATTATTATTATTATTTATTTGTAGCACTGAGGAGCCCCATCAGGGACAAGGACCCCACTGTGCTAGGTGCTGTACAGACACAGAACCAAAAGACGGTGCCTCCAAGGTAATCTGATCTAGAACTGCCCTACCTCCCAGGGAGGCTGGGGGATGGGGGGGGGGAATAAATATCTTAAAGACTGTGAGGTGTCGAGATACTTCAGTCATGGGGGCTAGACAGGAGCTTTAGATCGACTGACTTAACGAATCACCTCGTGACAAGCAGGGAGAAAAACAACATATTAAATTTTCCTTTGCAAATTTTTGAACGTGAAATTTGATTCCCGACTCAAACAAGCTCAGATCAAAAATCGTTTGAAAGCCTGAGATTTCAGCAGGAGTGTTTTTGGTGGAGGTTGGGTGACAGGTGACATTTCTGGGTTGCAAAACACCCTGATCTGGAGGGACAGAAACACCCACTGTTGGTGTGGAATTTCGCTGGGATGTTGTGGCTTTCACAGAGCTAGGAGCAAAGAAGAAGTTCTTCTGAGAAGTTCTGAGCATCTTCCACTCCCATAGGGAAGCAGGGGTGGCCAGTCCATCGGGCACTGGACTAGGATCCCAGAGACCCTGGCTCTCCCACTGACCTATGTGTGACCTTGGGGACTTCCTTTTGCCCTTTGTCTGTGTTATCTGTTTAGACTGTAAGCTTCTTGGGACAAGGAGCCAAGTTACTGACTGTTAGGCAGCACTTGCCTCAAAGGGGCCCTGGTCTCAGTTGGGGCTGCTAGGTGCTTGATATAAATAACCCCCACTGAAGTGGTGGGTGCATGCCACCTTTTAGAACTTCATTGACTTCAGCAAGGAGTTTTCCTGAGTAAGAAGCGACTAAAGCCTCAGGGCTTGGCCTAGGGAAGTTAGAGAGGGGAAAGCCCTAGTAGGGCATTGTGGCAAGGCATAGAGCCCCCAGGGAACAAAGGGTTAACCGTAGCTCTCTTTTGCACAGGTGCTCTGGGGAAAGGTTTTAGGAGTGGCCGGTTGGCAGTGCTTGCTCTGGGGGAAGGCGCCATGCACAGGAGTCACGCCACAGCCCTTTGCCAGTGCACAGACCCTCCCTGCTGTATGGCTCTCGGTGATTTTCAGAGAGCACACAGAAAAGATTGCTCCAGGCTCCCGCTCCCCACTCCTGCTGCCGAGGGCGAGCGGTGAAGGAGGACTGGGACTTGCGTGGAGCTTGCTTGTCAGTCACCCCAGGCCTGAGCCAGTGAAGTCAAGGGGACACTTTGCACTGCCTTCAGTGGACCTGGGATCAAGCCCTGGAACAGGAAGGATGACTGGCAGCTGGAGTTACCTATTCTGCTAACCCCAGCAGGAGCCCAGCTGGAGGGGATGTCTTCCCCTGCTGACTGTATAACAAGCAGAGCCTTCAAAAACTCCCCTCCACCGACAAGCGCTGCCCCTTCTGCATGTCCCCCTTAGCAGCCAAGAAATGCTGGCACTGGCTGAAAACAGGTCTGGGTGGGGTGGACAGCTGTGAGCGTGCACGGCCCATCCTCTCCTCAAAACCAGACAGTGCGGGGCAGAAGGATGGTTGGGCAGTTATTGTGTCCAGCTGGACTCCTGGGCTCTAATCGCAGCTCTGCTGCAGATTTCCTGTGCGACCTTGAGCATGTCGTTCAAGGCCAGATTGCGCCTGACCCCCCTCCCCCGGGCTCACAAGGGCACCCTTGCCTCTGCAGAAGGATGCTTGACCTTTGCCCACGGCTCAGGGGGTCAGTGGCGCTTGGAATTCTAGAGGGGGAGATGGCACGGCTATCGTCCCCTGCACACCTGCCAGCTGGCTGAGGGTGGGGGAGCACCCAGGGATCTTTTTCAGAGTCTCCCCCGGGGCACCTGAGAGCTCCCACTAGGGAAGTGTTGCGCACCGCTGACAACTACGGCTCAAAACCACAATTTACCCCTTTCTGCCTCAGTTTCCTTCTCTGCAAAATGGGGATGAGAACACTACTTCCCTTCCCCAAAAGGTTCAACTCATTGCTGGCTGGGGGGCCGGGGGGGGGGGGGGGGGGGCTGTTCCTGAGCTTTAGATGGAGGGTGCTAGGGAAGTGGGTGGAGCAGTGTGAGCCTTCAGAAAAGCTAGTGGATAGGGCATCAGAATGGGAAGCAGGATTCTCTTCCTGGCTTTGCTGCATGGTTTTGGGCAAGCCTTTTCCCCTCCCTCTGCCTCTGCTTCCCTTTCTGCCTTGTCTCATTAATCTGTGAGCTTTCAGAGGCAGGACGGACTCTCCCTCTGTTCCTGTGCAGCGCCAGGCCCAATGGGGCCTTGATCTCCACTGAGATCTCTCTGCACCACCGTAATCATTATGAAGCCACATCTGCACTCACAAGGCAAGAGTGGCTGATGCCATTCACGCTGAAGACATGTGAAGACACTGGACTGGAGGCAAAGAGAAAATAAACCCGAGAAGAATGGAGCCTGAATGGCCCATATGCTCTGAAACCCTCAGCTCTGTGGGGAGCAGCCGATAAAATTCATCACTGCGCTTAAAGGCAGTAAAAAGAAAGGAAGTAAACAGAGTAATTGAGAGGCATAAACAGAGGGCAAGTCAAAGGTACGGCTAAGCACAGGGCTGTGGCCCATTATAACTTCCCCAGCGGTCTGCGGGCAGGGAATTGTTCAGTCTAACACAAAGGAGGGGGTTGCTGAGCTGTGTTATGGAGGGTTAGACTGGGATATGTGTGTAGGCATGCACAGTTCTGATCAGCTCGCGGCCAGCCCCTCACTGATGCCCTGTGCTTTCCTCCCAAACCCTCTCCACTCCCCACCTTCTCTGCCACTTTTGAAAGCACCACCATCCTCCCTGTCACTCAGGCCCCTAGCCAAGGTGTCTCTTTTGATTCCTCCTTTTGTCCCCCCTTCCCTTCACATCCAAATCCTGCTGCTGATTCCTGCACAGCATCACTAAAGTCTGCCCTTTATCCCCGCTTCTGGTAGCAAAAAACTCTCCTCCACGCCCATCTGGATTGCTGCAACATGCCCTTCTCCAGTCCTTGTCCAATGCTCCGTCCTTCCGCAGTGTGCAAAAGGCTGCTAATACCGTGTCTTCCTCGCTTGCAGCTCCCTGCACATCACCTCCTTGAATGAAATCCTCCACTTGCTCTTCCACCATATCCACTGCAAGTGCAATGTACAGGGGAGTGTGGGTAACAAATCCCACCTTGATGCCTGATCTACACAGGATATGGGTCTGTTAAAGGACCACCAGGGGCAGCCTGGTTCTTTAGCTCAAGCTCGGGCTTTTAGTGTTGAAGGTCCCCAGGTCAGTCCCCAGTTTGTTAGCCAACATGGCAGTTCTCACATGAGCTTCTTGTCCTCCCCTTCAATGCACTTCTCAGATCTAATCACCCAGATATCGGCCTTGATTCCCTCTTTGCTTCTTCGGGAGCCATCTTCCCACTTGCTTCCATGCCATTCCAACTAATCCATCAGGCTGTAACCCTCTTCTCCCGCAAATGCCTCCTCAAGACCCAGTTCACCAGCGAGGCCTGTGACTAATTAGAGCTCGCTAGAGGGGCAGTCAGGGCTAATTGTGATTTCTGATTTTTAACAGGAGGATTTTGGGGGCAGATCCTCAACTGGTGGAAACTGGTGCAAGTAGCCGTGGAAATGCTCAGTGAAGATGCAGAATTCAGAAAACTTGGCCAGCTGTAACTTGAAAGCAGTGTACAGTCAAGCTTGGGGAGAAACCTGCGGCTGCAGTTGATGTTATGACGGTGGAGAACTGCCTGGTGAAAGCCATCTCACCACACCTGGGTGAGGTCGCCATGAACTGCGCCATCCCTGGTACCGACAGCCATCTGCGATCTGATGTCGTCATCATCGACAAGGCCCAGAAAAAGAATCATCCTTGTTGACGTCATGGTCTCCTTTGAGAACAGGACCCCGGCCTTTCATGAAGCCTGAGCTCGTAATCTGGAAAAGTATGCTCCCCTGGCCGACACCCTGAGAGCGAAGGGCTACGAGGTGCAGATGGACGCCCTGATCGTCGGAGTCCTGGGCACTTGGGACCCTTGCAACGAGCGTGTGCTGCGGGATTGGTCGACGTTACGCTCAGCTCATGTGGCGCCTCATGGTCTCAGACACCATCTGACGGTCCAGGGACTTCTACACTGAACACGTCACCCGCCACCAATAGTACCAGGAGGCGTGAGCTGGAGCGACATCGTGCATCAACTACGAGAAAGAGACCTTGTCTATTGGACCATATGAACTGGAACCACTGAATGTTAAATCTCACCAAATGAGGGTCAATCCATCCTCATCATCGTATCCACTCATTATACTCCACACCCGAACATAGCCATTATATGAACAACAAACCCTCATATCTCAATGTCTGTACTTTGACCCATTAAGCTTTTACCCCCAATCGGGGATATTGCAGATTATGTATTCCTTACGCCATCCAATCTTAAACCGAACTTCTCACCCCTTGATAATCTGTACGTTATTCCCTGATAACCAGAAACTTCTATGCTTAAATTCTGTACTGTTCACTTTTTTTAAACATCATCTTAATAACATTTTTATTTAAGTTACCAAACCTCGGGAAGTGGGTAAGTTTGGAGTTTATTCAATGCCTGTAAAGTAGGAAAGTTGGTCCAGTGGGAGACAGCGTGGCCTAGCGGATTCAGGAGTGGGACTAAGGAAACCAGGTTCTATTCCTAGCTTTGCCACTGGCCTGCTGGATGACTGTGAGCAAGTCACATCATTGCTCCATGCCTCAGTTTCCCCACCTGTAAAACAGGGCAAATGATGGTAAAGTGCTTTGAGATCAACTGATGGAAAGAGCTGGGTAATGTTATAGGGGATGGAGCACAGGACTAGAGCTGGTTCAATTCCTGGCTCTGCCACAGACTCCCTGTGTGACAAGTCGCCTGATCTCTCTGTGCCTCAGTTTACATCTGTAAAAGGGGGATAATACTTTCCTGCCTAACAGGGGTGCTGCGAGGCTAACATCGATTAGGTGCTCAGATACTCGGATGATGGGGGCCAGAGTAGTAGACAGAGGGTTTTTGCTCTGGAACACTGGGCTCTCCACCCTCCTTTACAGGTGAGGTTCTATGGATCATGTAATGGCAGGGGCAAACCTTAAGGGCTTTCCTCTTCTTCTGTGTGTCTCTGGCATATCTAAGAGCATTCCGGAGAAGGCACGATGGACTCAGCTGGCTTGTCATGTTGAAAAAAAAACATTATTTAGATACTTTTACAGGGTCTGTTAATGAAACTTCAGTGACCCTGCCATTCCTAGGAGAATCCATCTGCATCTAAGTGATGGAAATGAACTCGTTAATGGCCGGGGCCTGTTCGGTCACTATTGGAAATCGATTCAGAGTGACGAAGGGCTGTGAGAGGAGGGCCACATGTCCCAGGCAATAGCTAAATGGATGTTGTGGTGATGAATAGGGGGGTGGAGGGGCTGTAATTACTGAAGGGAGGTTGTAGAGCAGCTGGGAACATCCCTAGGCTTTTTCTGTTGTCTCTCCCGCCTATCCCTCCCTTTAGCCTGCCTTCCTTCCCTGCAGCTCAGCACAGAAGCTAAAGGATGCGCTAAAATGCCCAGTGGTCCAGATGTCCCAGGGGATCTGTAGGGGAGACTGTAAACTCTATAAGACTAGATTGTGAGCTCAGTCTGGGGGAGGGAGTGTCTTTGTGTTCTGTGTTTGCACAGCGCCTAGCGCAATGGGGCTTGATCCCTGACCGGGACTCCTAGATGATCTGATGATACAAATAGCAACAATGGAAAAGACCAGGTGTGGATCCAGTGCTAAAGAAAATCTGCCTGGCACCCGATATAGCAGGCAGAGGGATAGTGAGGGGATGAATTTTCTGTCCCAAATTTTAGAACTCTTTGGAAAATTCCTCCGGCAACAAATGGAAATGATTGTCTGCTCATCAGGCCCAAATGCTGGGTTAACTAACTCCTTTGTCACACTGCTCTGTCCTCCATAGTAATCTGCTTCCAGGCCCCTGGTTATATGCACCCACCTCCCCATGAGCACCTTGTTAAGCCACTCGCCTGCAGAGATTCGCTGTGTGGATTGGTGCCAGCTGAGGATCTGGTCACAGGTCAGCCTGGAGGGTCCCGCTCCGGCTTGGTGTGGGGAAGGGGAGCACCGGAGCCATGGGATGTTGGGTTATCCAGTAAATGAAGTAAGGGGGGCAATCCTTGGGCAGCTCCCTCTGTGTGCTGCACTGCGGCTCTGGCATTCCCATGGAGGCCTAAGAATTCTAGGGAAGTGACTAGTTACCTTACAGGCCCCTGTTCTGAGTCACTGCCTGCCTGCTGCTGCAGCGTTCATGACAGGAGGAAATTAGGGGTGATCTACAAAGGAGCAGTAGGTAGGGGAGCTGGCCGCATCCTCCCCTGGTGTACAGCGGTGGCACCATGCCAGTTTACACCAGCTGAAGTCCTGCCCCCGCATGCCCACACTGCATGATTTGATGAAGCCTCTGCTCTTTCTCTCCATTTGCCCCTAGTCACCGAAATCTGCTTCATTAACGAGGCTTCACCAATTGCTGCTCCGGCACAGCTGAGCCTCTTGCCCCCTGAGGTATGGCACGAAGCGTCTTCCTGCAGATTGTTTCAGAGAGCACAGCGCGCTCGGTGAGGTTCTTTAATGACTTCTCCTCTCCTCAGACAGTTGTCAGGGGGATACGGAGCAGTGATTCTGCAGGGCTCGCTGAGCTGAGCGTCTCGCATCATGGTCCGGACCCTGCTGGCGAATGCAGCTGACAAACACAGAAAGCAGGGAAAAGGGGCTTGGGTGAAATGGCGTTTTGCAAAGAGCAGTAGTCAGGAGGCTGGGATGAGGGCTGGAGGCCTCGTGAAGGGGACGATGGAGGATTAGAGGATGTCCAAGCAACTTTGGCTTTGCATCAAAGAGCAGTGGCATCTCTCATCTATCCAGACCTCTGGAGGTTTTTGCAACAGCTTCCTGGAAACGGTTTCCTGACCCGGAACCAGGTGCTGTTTGGGACACACGACATGGCGGAGTTCCACCGTAGGGGATCCTGGCTTCTGGTCAGAGCAGGCTGTAAAGTCTCAACCTGAGGGATTTAGAAGCATCTGAGAGCAGAGTGCTGGTGTGATGATACATCACCTCAGTTGGCAGCGTTCTGCCCTGGGGGGCTGGAGTGTTTGGTGCAATCCCTGGCGGAATTCTGCCTTGGCTTATGTGAGGTGGGATTTTCGAAGGGGCAGGAAGGCCTAATGACTTCAATGGGAGAGCAGTTAGGGCAGTGGGGAGGGCTCTTACAGGTCCAACCCACGGGCTAGATTCTGATCTGGGTTACAGGAGGGCCAAGCCACGGAGGGTACGTCTACACAGCAAGTCTCAGAGCCCGGTCAACTGACTGGGGGCTTGCACCACCCCAGGGCTAAAAACAGCAGTGTAGACATTCCCACTCTGAAACCTGGGGGGGCGGGGGGGGGGGAGAAGGCCTCAGAGCCCAGGCTCCCGCCCGAGTGGGAATGTCTGCATTGCTATTTTTAGCCCCCTAGCGCAAGCCCGAGCCCATTGACCTGTGCTTTGAGACTCGCTGCTGTGGGTTGGTTTGTTTTTTACAGTGTAGCTGTATCCAGTGATTCTGCTGAAGCCAGTGGAGTTAATATGTACTGACATCAAGACACAATCTATTGGCTGGGGCCCTGGATTGACATTCAGTCCCTCAGCCCCTTCTGGGTCTGCCTTCCCACTTCTTCTGTGGCCAGTGTAATCCAGGGTGGGTCCTCTCCGCTGCATTCGTATCTTTCCTTGCTGCTGCCAGGAATCTCAGTGGCAGGATGCAGCTAGGGGGTGGTCCTCCTGCAGACTACCCATCTCCTGGTATCTCTGCAGCTCAAACACCTGCTTGGTCGATTACTGTTCTGCATCGTCATTTCATTAGTGTCTGTATTACCGGGGTGCCTGAACTGAGAACAGACACATAGTACTAGCTCGTCCCTGCCTTAAAGAGCTTACAGTCTAAATAGACATGACAGACAAATGGTAGGAGAGGAAACTGAGTCACGGAGAAGGAGATGGGGATAGAACCCCAAACTCCTGAGTCCCAGTCCTGTTCCTAGAGGAAGAGCGATCAGCTGGGGGAGCGGACGGGGGATGGGAGAGAATATTTTTCTCCCTGAAGCTGCCTACCCTCATATTTCACTATCCAGGAATCCATTTAAGGAACGACTGGACTTTCAATCACCATTAATCTGCAGCGCTTCCTTTCCACACGTCCTCTTCGAGCCTAGATGCAAATCTATGTGCCAAGATTAATCCCAGCACTTAACTTTGTCTTGGAGGAAGCAAAGTCAAAATGAAATGTACGAGAGGTAGATGAGGGAGGGAGGGAACTATACCGGGGCTGAGGAGAGACAGAATGAGAGAAGCCGAAGCAGCTGAGAGAAAGAGAGAGGGAGAGGAAACTAATGAAGGAAGAGGCTAGATTGGCAAGGGGTGGGGGTGGGGTAGGAGTAGGAGACAGAGAGATGCTGCTGGAGAGTTTGACAGCAGGAAAGCGCAGGCCGCAGAATTCTCTATCATTAATTATCATGGTGCTGAAGGCAGTTAGAGGAACAGGAATTAAATGTGTAGGTGAGAGGTTAGGGACAGAAATGTTAATTATGGGGAGCTGCCGCCTTAGCAGAGAGAACACAAACATGCTGCATATCAGCCGAGAATGATCCCCCTTGCAATGCACACAGCGGCAAGCACCAGCCCTGGGAGGTCCTGGGCTTGCTCAGCAGCTGTGAGAGGTGCTGCCAGGGCCATATGTCATGTCCTGGGCAGACCACCGCCCCAGGGAACGCGGCTTCTCTCTAGACTGCACCCAGTCACTGACCTCCTCCCTGAGAGGGATGCATCCCCTGGGCCATATTCATCCAGCGAAGCCATATGAATTAGGCCCTCTAGATTCAGTCAGCTATCGGCTTCCTACCATGTGCCTCCACCAGTGACCCTCCAAAACCACCTGCTGTTAAGGATGTGCTTCTCACTTGTGGGGGAGGAGGGCGTGCTGACCTGGTGGAACCAGTTTTTGCTGGGCTGAGAGGGGAATTCAATCCCCTGGTTTAAAAATGGCAAATCCACCTCCACCCACCATTAGACTGCTGATACTTGCTTGGTGCATGGGGATCCCATGGCCAGGGCACAGAACAGCACTGGCCATGGGATCCCCTCAGCCTCAGGCGTGGGGTAGCATCTGCAGAATATGCGCCATGTCCCCACTAATCCCCAGTTGTGCAGGAGCTAGCGGCTGCTGGCTCCACATGGCTGTGGATCATACAGGCGCTGCCCTTGCCTTGGCTACGTTTCCCGACCCCACTCCTTCAGCTGTGCGTGTCAAGCCCCATGGAACACGGATGATGCAGGACTAGCCCCACTGTGCCGCATGGAGACTGAAATTCAATCCATTCTATTCCGAGGCTGGCATTGTGCCATTTGTTCTAGATCTAGGACGCCTCCTGCTCCCACGCCCCGCAAGCAGCAGTTTGCGGGTTGCAGAGCTCTTCACCCAGGTGCAGAAGGCTCAGCAGAGCTGTGAGGAGCAGCCCAAGCTGGGCATTTCCTGTGGGTGGCTTGTTTTCCCCCCACCCCTCCCAACGATGATGACTATTTTTTCTTACATGTGCAGAAATAGCTCGCATTTGTCGTATATCACCCTCACTCCAGATGGTGAGTCACCCGGTTGATCAAAGGAAGGATCTGTCCCAGGTCTACGGGGAAGAGCTGATACCTCAGTAAATCATTAAGAATTGTTGGCAGAGAGAGAGAGTTTCCTATGGATTTAAACAGAAAATCTCCCCTCCCACCCACCCACCCTTCAGCCCGTCTGGTATAAATTGCAAAATCTAGTGATATTTGATGGGGAGGGGATGCCTGGTTTAGGGTTTTCTCAGAGGTTCTAGTTCTTGGACTGTCTGCACCGAAACTTCCCAAACAGCAGCAATGGAAGAGGTGGAAGCCAAGTGGTTGTCTCAGTCCAACTCCACGGGATACACGTGTGTGTCTTTTTTCAGTGATGGTGCTTTCTGGGACCAGGCAGTTGGGTAACATGGGGTCGTGAGTGTGTGATGGGTAAAGATGTGAGACGATGATTGTGTGGGTTTGTAAAATGAGAATGTGAAGGAGTCAAGAGATAACATTGCTGCTTCCTTTGCGGTTTTATATTGTACCACGGGACGTGGATAATAGGGGGGTGATCAATTGTTCTCCAGGTCCACTGAAGGTAGGACAAGAAATAATGGGCTTAATCGGCAGCAAGGGAGATTTAGGTTAGATATGAGGGTAATTAAGCTCTGGAATAGGCTTCCAAGGGAGGTTGTGGAATTCCCGTCATTGGAGGATTTGAAGAGGAGGTTGGATAAATACCTGTGAGAATTGATCTCGGTTTACTTGGCCCTGCATCAGCAAAGAGGGTTGGACTTGATGACCTCTCAAGGCCCCTTTCAGCAAGACATTTCTATGGTTCTGTGTGTTCAATGAATT
Organism: Chrysemys picta bellii; assembly: GCF_011386835.1. Classification (NCBI taxonomy): domain Eukaryota; kingdom Metazoa; phylum Chordata; order Testudines; family Emydidae; genus Chrysemys; species Chrysemys picta. The sequence goes on along the minus strand of NC_088806.1, from coordinate 25,777,283 downwards.
TTGTGCTTCCCTTTCAAACATACGGAACAGGCAGTGGATGGAGATGGGATCGGAAAGACCATCAATCTATTCTGGCATAGTAAGGGTGATGGGGTTAGATCTTGGACCCGGGGTCTGTTCTGGTGGGACAGGAGGACCTGGGATCCAGAACTAGATGGGTGTGTGGAGATGTGGCATGAGTTGGGATACAGGACTAGGTGCGCCATTGGTCAGTTACAATGTGGCAGGAGCTAGGATGATTAAATGGACTATTCATCTGCTCCAATGTGGTCGGAGCTGTGCTCTGGATTGAACAGATCGTTGGTCCATTCTGATGTGGCATGAGGCAGAATATTACATGAGCCCAATCACCAGAGAGAGGATGAGAGAAAGAACCAACCACACGCGACCAGTGTTAGTCACGCTGCTTAAGGCATAACTGGAAGCTGCTCAGATATGGTGGTGATGCGCGAGGGGTAAGAACCTTTATAAAATACAATGGAACTACTCAATTACAGCACCTCTATCCTTGCACCTGCAAATGCCCCAACAAATCCCGACCTGGCCTCTCTGGGGAGCAGGTACCAATGGCTCTTGAGGCCCAGTTGATAGCAGAACAGATGAAGGATTTACCATCTGAGAACAAGTGCTTGGATTGAATTAAGGAGCATTTAACATTTACAGATCATTAGAAACAGCTGCCCATTACAAAGCGAACAAGGGAGAGCAGGGGAGAAGGAACCTTTTGAAAGGAGATCTGAGCTCCTTGACATGCCAGCCAGGGGAACTTTTCAAAGGGGAGTTCTGAGTGTCCCCAAAAGCTTTATGTTCATTACATCTCAGGATCTCAGCCACCAGATACCTATATGTGTCTCTTTCTTCTCCACCCCCCACTCCTATTATTCTCAGCTGCTCTCACATTCTAGTCCCAGCATGGAGACTTTGTCTGGGTATCCTTTGTTCTGTAGCCAGGTATCCAGATGTGGTGCAAGGAGGAGGGGGAGAGAAATGATCTTCTCAGCAGTCAGCTGCTTGCCGCCTCTTTAATGTTGATCCGATACATGCATCGTTTATGACGCTCGAGTAGCCAGCCACATTAAGGGACAGGGTGTTTGCCATATCTACCCTGACTCGGTTCTCGGGCTAATTGAAGTCTGCTGGCTCACACCTCCTGGTATAAGATGTCTCTGCGCTCATGTCCGGGTCGCTGGATAGTAACACAATATCTTCTGAGCTCTGTGGCATTTTGAAATTTCTCTCTGTGCACGTTGAGCTTAACATGCCTTCTGGAGATTGTGTGTTCTGAATGTTAATTCGGGCCCAGATGCCCCTCTCGCTTCTCCACTCCCAGCAGTGGAGCCTGGAGGGGCTGCTATAAAGACACGCCGGAAGGGAGAGAAGGGGAGCTGGTTCCGTGTCAGACCCAGTGCTAAATCTCCCCTTCTTTGCAGGGCTCTCCTGCAGATGGAGCACTGTAGTTTTATTGCACAAGGATGGAACAGGATTAAGGGTGGTTCTGCAGGCCTCTGGGACCTTCCTCCATGAGATGACGCTCTCAAGCCTGATTCCTCCCAGCCCCGCACCTCGTGCGGGTCTCTTACACTGGTGCAAAGTGGGTGTGAGGAATGTGGAGGATGTGTGTGTCACCATTCAGTGCAGCCTGCCCCATCCCCACGGTGCTCTCCAGAGTCAATTCTCACGTCACCCAAGCAACCTCATGACCGTTTTGGCCCCGATCCTCAGCTAGTGTAAATCAGACGGTCAATGGATTTACACCAGTTGAGGGTTGGCTCATCATCTTCACCTTTGTCCTCCCTGCACCCTTCCCTGTGTTTGCCCCCTCCTTCTGCTGAGATCCCCAGGGGCAGGGAATCCATCTTCACCTGTGTGCCTCTGTCACCGAGTGACTGTCCCTTTAAGGGGGAGGCGATGGGGCCAGTTGCACCTGTGCCATAATTCCCAGCCCGAGGGAGAAGGGCTAAGAAGATGAGGTGATAGATTCATGGACACCTGGATCTTATAAAAGGACTGAGTGTGAGGTCACTCTGTGTTGGAACTATTGGGAACTACTCATGTAGAGGGCCCTGAGCCAGGGTCTGCCGGGGACCAGCCTGGGGGCCAGTACTCTAGTCCAAAATGGAGAAAGAGATTCTCAAAGGAGCTGGGAACAGGGCCCAGAGAACGGGCTGAAGAGAAGCCCCAGAAGGACCTCTTTGTTTGTTTGGACTTTTGCTGTCCCAGATGGGGTTAGGTTTGTTTGTGACGTGGCCGAATAGCTCAGCCACATCTCCAACCACAGACTGGTGTGAGGAGAGTCGAGAGCCACCTCAGGGAAGGAAACTGAGGCAGGGAGTGCCCTGCTGTACCATGCTTGACCAGCGATGGCTGCTATGGGGTGGGCACACCCATCTAGAGCCTCTCTCTAGTGCATCCTACACATACGTGGTCCTAAATAATAAATGACAGTCGCCTGTCCCTAGCAGGGAAGGGTTGATTCCTATAGAGAAACATCCTGGCTATGAAGTTATTGAGCTAATTGGCCCATTAAGGGGCAAGTGGTTGAAAAAGAATACAAGAAGGACGCGCTCCAGGAGGAAGTGGGGGAGTGAAGTGAGAGAAAAAACGGGGCGAGCCTGACACAGGGAGGATGGGCCAGAAATCGGGAAAACAGCACAAAGGTGTGGAAGCACTCTCATGTATTGGTGGAGGGGTGAGACACTGCAAATGGGGTACACGTTGGTGTTCTCAAGTGAGAAGGCCTCAGAGCCAGTCAGTTTCTGCTGAAATGATTTCTGACAGAAAATTGTATTTTCAAATCAATGTAGTTTCTGGTGGAAAGTGTCTGAACTTTCAATGGGGTTCGTACTCCTCATTTCCTCTGATGCTTTTGACTCCTCCCTCCCCCTTTAACTCTGCCCCACGTTAGGTGACAGACAGTAGGAAATAAAGTCCGGGGGTCTCTTGCCTGCAATCCTGTTTGTCACAACTTTATTGCAATCTTTGCCTACCTCTCAGGGTTGCTATGAGGCTAAATGCATTATTGTGATTTGCTGCATAAATTCAGCCCGATTGTTAGTTTCCAATCGGGAGAGGCACAGAAGTGGAAAACTAGTAGCATGTTGCCCACTGGGTGAGAACCATTTATCTGGAATACCTTTCCTGCCCACCTTCCCCTCAAACTTCGGGGGTTTGGATAAAGTGGGGCCTGGATCGGAGAGTTTTGATTCACTTTGGGTGCATTTGATACTATTCTGGTCCACAAGGGCTCTTCTCCTTCATGTGATTTTGACCCCGGAAGCGACAGAGTAGAAGGGAAATAAAACAGAGTGTAGGTGTTTGCAGTGGTTTAAGTGTGATCTCCACTCATCATTCCAATGCAGCAAGGCTCCGCTATTTGTGGAAGGACCATGGAAGCAAGAAGTATATGTAAAGAAACTTGTTCAGTATTGGCCGCGTGCACCAAAGAGCTGATCCTGCACCATTCAAAGCACTGGGAATCTTTCCATTGACTTAAACAAGAGCAGGCTCAAGACCTAAATCTGGGGCAAATCAGTTTTTTACTATAAGCACTAGAATGAATTACCACATTGTACTTTCCCCCTCACTTCCTGTCCTAAACTATCCTGCAGCGTTGCTATGTGGCTGTATAACACCTGCCCTGTTCCACCCCACAGGTGGCTGCCTTTCATCGTTGGGAGAAGACTATTCTTTTTATAGTTTATACCTTCCTTTGGGATGAGAAGTGCTCTACAAATATCATACTGGTTGAAACTTTTTAAATCATAAACTTTTCTGATTAAAAATGGCTTTTTGAACAAAGTGAACATGTTTACAGAAAAATTTCACTTTGGTTCCACTTTCCCCAAAACAGTAGAAACAGAAAAAAAAATTCACTTTTTGGTTTTAAAATAATCAGGTTTGGGTTAAATTTTTCTTTTTGTTTGTTTGATATTTGGGTAAATGTTTTTTTTTAGGAAAAACATTTTTGGGGAGATTGGGGTTTTTTTGATTAAAAAAAAATGTTGAAAAATTTAAAAAACAACTTTTCCCCCTCAAAATTTCCCAGAAAAATAACTTGCATACGGTGTTGTAGCCATGCTGGTTCCAGAATATTAGAGAGATAAGGTGGGTGAGGTAATATCTTTGTCTCTCTGTGTCTCTCTCTCACCAACAGAAGTTGGTCCAATAAAAGAGATTACCTCATTCACCTTGTCTCGTGAACAATAACTGGCATTTTGACCAGCTCCAACAGCAATTGCATTACATCAGCGGTAAATATTTACCAAGAGGTGAAATCATAAAGCTGCAGCTATTGTTTTGTGGGAAGAGCTGAGCCATGAGACTTGGGAGAGTGAACTTGACTCACCAACTTGACCTCCGCCCCCAGGCTCCAGGATGAATCAGGAAGGTTCTATCCCCCCCCAACCCCCACACCTCTGCAGTATGGCACTGAAGTCCTCCGCCCCACTGCAACCAGAGCATCTGCTGCTCCTCTGCCAGGCTATCCTCCCACAGGCTGAAGGGAGAAGCCTATCAGGGAGGGGAGCATGTCTGCGGGAACACTGCTGCCCCCTCTTCCTTAGGGGACTGTCACCCTATGGAGCTGCCAGCCCCTCTGGGGAATTGAGGGCATTTGAGCAGCAGGGGTTAGGTTTATGATAAATGGCAAAGGAACCACTGAGGGCTCCTGTCACTGTGATTTATGCTGGGAAGCGTCGTGAACACCGTGAGGCCAGATTCATCTCTCCTGCTGAGACCAGGGGACGCAGCTCCCAGCAACAGCAGGGCCTCTGCAGGTCAAGGAGAAAGGGAACCTGGTGGAGGGGAATGGAAAGCAGTCTCCAGCTGCTTGAAGAATTGCACAGAGAAATGGAGTTGAGAGGAGGCCATGAGAGAAGGGACTGCACGGTCCTGGGAACTGACTCTCACATTTGGCAGCTCCAGGAGGCCAGCTCAGTCCCAGAGCTCTGGGAGATGAATTCAGCTATGACGGGTGGGTGATGAAAGTGTGAGGTAAACTGAGTTTGGTTTCCTCAGCTCCTATGGGTCCGAGCTGCAAAAAGCTCTTCTGCTCCCTCAGAATCTGAATTTTGGTTCCTTGCTCTGTGGTGGGGAACTGCAGAGCTGGATGAAGGTTTCAAACCAAATTCCTTCCTCAGCGTGGGAGTCAGTGGCCTTCCAGACCAGAGCTGAGACTGGCCAGTGAAGGGGTGTGTATTGGGTGGAAAAAGTTAACGTATGGGGCTTGATTGGTCCTAACAGAGGTGTCTACCCTCGCTCACAGGGGTATTGAGAGAAGAAACACATTAAAGATCATGAGATGCTCAAATACCACAGTAATGGGAGCTAAATAAAAACCATACCTGGATCGATGCCAGTCAGCTTCCTCATAATTCACCAGCAGAAATAAACAGAGCTGAAGTTTAAAAAAATTCCCTATTGGAATATGTGGTTTAATTGAAAGTTTCCACCAGGAAAACATGAACTTGGTGAAATTCTTAGATTTTTCCAGTGGGGAGAATGGAAATGAAAAATTTCATTTCCTATTGATATTTGAATCAGACAATGTTTTGGTTAGAAATGTGAAGGGAAAAATTTCATTTTAACGTATCAAATCATTCCATCTTGGTTGGAAATGCTGAAATTTTCCATTTTGATGTTTCCAAGTCAAAGTTTCTTGACATTTTTTATTTTCAGAATTCTTTTCTTTGATACTTTGCCTTTTTGTGCTAATACAGAATGGAAAATAATATTAAAACATCAACATTTCCCTTGAAAGGAACATTCCATTTTTTTCCCCCTAAGAGCTCTAGAAATAAATAATTCAGAGCTGATCTGAATTTTTTTTTCTGCTGAAAATTTTATCTTTTTATCAAAAAATGAGAAGTTTTGGCCAAAATATTTTGCTTTTGGGGTTTTTGGTATGCTGACAAACCATCCAAATTTTTCCAGGAAAGCAGACAATTTCCATGCACACTTTTGCTGAGTCAAAAACCCAACTTCCCATTTAAAAAAAAATTTTTTTGACAGAAAAATTTTGACCAGCCCCAATAAATAGCCCGAAATCATATTGAACATCCTTCCTGTTTCTCTGGAAAGCACCTATCACATTGTGATACCATAAAATAATAATTAAAAATGAGAGGGAAATAGAAATCTCCAGGGCCATAAACCTGTAGTCTCCATTCCAGAATAGAATGCTAGAGGATGAAAGAATTCACCATCAGGTATCTTCCTCTGAGAAACAAATTTAGGGGAAGTGTTTCCCTGAGACTACACGTCAAACCACCACTCCACTGGGCATTACTTTGGCCCCTTGATGACAATTGCAGCACATAAGGCCTGGAAGTGGACCATACAGATTGAATTCCTCTGTTGTGCTTGGGGGCTGCCATGCTATATGGAATCACACTCCTTAACCAAAAGGCATTTATTAAAGGTAACCACAATTACAAACACAGGTTTCCTCCCAGCCCATGTTCCAGCTTTGTGTCTCTTGTTCACCCTGTCAAGCATTCAATATGGCACCGTGAGACACCTGGTAACAGAGTAATCTAACTACAAGCACATGTTGCAAAGATGGGTCTCTCCATATTAAGTGGTGAGGCAGGTTTAGTGGAGAGATGAGGTTGGGAGATGAGGTATGGTCCCTGTTCTGTGACTAAATAGAGGACTTTTGTCGCCAGGGAGCATTGATCCTTCATCAGTGCTGAAGTGACGTGCAGGAAGGAAGAAAGGAAACTCGCTGTGACCCAGCAATGTTGTTTCTTGGAGAACAAGACTGAATGGGAATGCCCACACCTCTCTGTGGCTAACCTATCTCCGTTCAGGGGGCACTACCAGCTGCCCCACTCCACCGGAGAAGGAGCTTACCAGCAGTGGCGGCACGTGCCCAGATCTCCACGGGAAGCGTGAGTAAATGCCTCGGAGGGAGTGTCAGACACAGTTACGGTGACGCATGATATTTATAACAAAGTGTGGAGGAAGGTGTCACATCACATTACACTGATGCTCCAGCACAGGAGACTCAGGGACACACTGCAGGGTGTGTGTCTGTGTGTGTGGGGCGGGGGGGGGGAGGGGAGGGAGAAGCCTGCTCCAAAAATATTGATTCTTCTCTGGAGCTCTGGCAGCATGCCAGGAGAGACCCAGCTTCCCCTGGGGAAATGCCCTTTTTGAGCCCATCTGTGCTCCAGCACGGGACGTGGCCCGGCCATTGGCATCAGCCAATGCAGGACAATTGGCTCGCTCCACCTGGGACTGCTCTCCCACCACTGAGCTTCTGCTCTGTTTCACAGAGGCCTGCCCAAGAGGTGGCACAGTCTAATGGTTAGAGGAGGTGAGGCGGGTCAGGGTTGGTGAAGCCAAATTCAGCCTTAGCATAAGCAACTCTCCACACTAAATTCAGAGCTGAGGTAACCGGTGTGTAAATTGGCTATCAGGGGAACTTAATTGAGATCTCCTGGGTCCTTAAGCATAGGACCATCCTTTCTCTCCACTAGCGATTGGGAGAGTTTGCTGTACTTTAAATCTCCCTCAGTCCTTCCAAGTAGATACAAAAAGGAAAAATCCACCCAAGTCACAAAGTCCATGTCTGTCTAGGATGCCAGTCCCCCTGTCCTTCCCTTCTCTTTGAGGCAGTCAATGCTGCTGTGAGTTTTGCTATCTTCCACTGCAGCAGGATCGCTCTGGAGCTCCCACCAATAGAGTCAGTGACCTGTCAGGGGAGATGAAGCACCTCCAGAAACAAGGCAGCAGTGAAGGGAGTAGTCTGGATAGGACATCTCCTCCTGGTCTCTTGGAGGTGGGGAAATGACTGACTGCCACAACTCATGGACATTTCTTGATAGCGAATAATAAGCCGTGGTAGGAGTGGCTGTGACAGGGAGATTTCCAACCTCAGCTCTAATGCCCTGTGGACCTGCAGGGATTCCCTCATTATCTAATTATTACACATGCAAACCTCGCAGCCTGCTACACAGGGAACGGGCTTCTCTCCGAGCTTCCTTGTCCTTTCATCTGATCAGCTTCTGAAGCATCAGAGTGCTTGTTCCCCATTGTTTGTCTTCAGGAACATGAAGGCACAGACTCTCTCTCTTCCACCCAGCTGAAACTTTTAATGGAATTGCTACTATTCGGCCATGTCAGCTGAAACATTCCCGCAATCCAGCACCAAGCTGTGGTCTGAGAAATCGACACACATTAATCCCAGCCACACACTTGCCATATGCAGCCGGGATGCTCCCAACAGTGCCGCAAGAGTGTGAGTGCCAACCACAGGGCAGACTGTTAAAAACCAGGGCACAAAACCCCAAAGTAGCTGTGAGTTCTAAACTTAGATTTCACCAACCAACTGCACCAAGTGCAAACTCCTCAGGCACTATAACTGCCTAAGCATGGAGTTGCAGACAGTCCCCTTGGGTACCCCAGTCTGTCTTGCCACCCAAGCGAGCATATCTCTGTGATAGATCATTCCCTACACCAAGAATCACAGTAATATTCAGGTTACTTCTAGTCCCAACGGATCAGTCACTTTCACTTACCCCAGGTCAATTGCACTTTAGGTCTCACACCAAAGACAATCCTATAGTAAAAGATATGAAGATTTGTTAAATAGGAAAAGAAAATTGGGGAGTTATTTACAAGGTTAAAGAAAGCAAACAGAGACACATGAATGAGTTACAGTCATAGGTTGCAAAAGGTAATATAGGGTTCTGTAATCAGCAAACTCTATTTGTCCTTTAGGGCTAACCCGGGCTAAGCAGCTGGGGAATCTCTTGCTTATGCCTAGGAATATCTTTGCTTTGCTTCCCCACTACCCCACAAGAGGGAAAGAAACATAGAGATACCCAGTGGTTAGTTCCTTTGGTGTGGGCTTTTTATCCCCCTCCTGCCATGTGCAAACTCAGCTGATGGGAGGAGTTTGCTTGCATGACTCATCTTCACAGGACAGAGAGCAGAACAACAATAATTGTCTTTGGTCTTTTTGTTGATGGTTTCTCAATCCAGATATGGGGAGTTTCCAGTTGTACAATCCAACCAGAGTCCATCTGGTATCGATGGGTCTCCTCTTTTGTGTACAACCGCTCAAATATTACATTTCAGTATGGAATACAGGTATTACAAGTGAGATTAATGCAGGCAGCAACTCACAAGCATTCGATCGAGTCGGAACACTAAACAGTTTCTAATAATTCTAATACCTATTTTATCAATATTAACCCACAAGTGAGCCAGGCAGATTCCAGCCATGTATCTGTCAGTGTCCAGTTCAGACACGGGGACCTTAGCATGAGCTAGCACCTGGCCTGCCAGCATCGCAGCAGCCAGGTAAACTCACCTGGAGCAGAGCCACAGACATGCATGACACAAACACACACATTGATGCCAGTCATGCATTGATAGGCAAGATGTAGTGTTCACACACACACACACTCACACAGAACACACTCACACTCATTCACTGGTAGACATGGGAATGGTATAATATCTATACAAACATATGTATGCATTGATAGACATGGGAGTAGTGTTTATACACACATGGATAGACATGGGAGTAGTGTACATACAGACACATACATACTGTGGTAGACCTGGGAGTAGTGTTGTGGAGAGCATGAGAAATTTCTGTTGTATTTTTATGAAAAGTATGCCTGCCTCAGTTTCTCCACTCTCTTTTGTATTGTTACCCACTGGGTTTGAAGGGGTTAACTTCTTTTCTGGGGCAGAGGATAACCAAGGGGGTGATGCAGTGCCATGTTGGGAATGGGATGGGTGGGTTACGAATGGTCTATCGGGAACTGCCCCCGTGTGAACGGAGCTACCCTGAAATACAGTGGAGACCAGTGACCAGCAACTAACCTTTAATGACTGTCGGCCCAGGGGAGCAGGACAAGTGACCGGAACTGGAGACAAAGAACTGAGATGTGAGGAGGCTGCAATAAGATCCTGCCCTACCAGGGCAGGGGGGTTAGTCTTGGGCATTTGGGGCAAGACGTGTGTCCTGCAGGCTACACGTAGGCTTTGCGTTACCAGTCTAACCTAATGTCCCTAAACACTGTATTCCAGCTGGCTTATAAATGAGACCCGGTTTTGAAAAGTCTGTCCTATGTCGCTGCAAACATCTGCTGGTTGCATTGCTCCCAAAAGGGGCAGTCTCCAGCAGGGGCCCTTTAGACCTGCTGCAGGAGCGCTGGTGAGAAACGGAGGCGCTGAAGCCAGGGACCCAGGCTTGGAGTAGTGCAGCTGCGTGGTCTAGCCTGAAGAAGAGTGCACTCCCAGGGAGACAGAAATGGGAGTAGTGTGTATATCTACACATACACAAGTAGCTGTGGGAGTAGAGTATACACACACACATGGATAGACCTAGGAGTTGTGTATACATACACCCACAGATAGAGATGGGAGTAGCACACACACACACACATACACACACACACACACACACACACACACACACACACACACAGTAACAATATAATCTCCTGCTCTTTCTCACTGCCTATGCATATCACTGTGGAATCTCAGCACAATGCTATGTACTCATTAACCAAACTCCTGTGGCTAATTGCTCAGGACTAACTTTTGACAGGAAACATTCAGCCGTTCTTGCCAAAGTACAATCATCTGCTAGGAAGGGTGTGGACACGTGAGCTGATGCTGCGAGTTATAGGCACTGCTCACTGCCCTGCAGTGCTGTTCAGTGGTATTCCTCCTGCAGGTGGAATTGCAGACATGGAGTATACATCTCCCCCCAGGCCAGATGCCCATAGTGGTGAATGGAGCCCACTGTGCTCTGGCTGTGTGTGCACATGCGTGCACAGGCCGTGTCCTTGCTTTGTGTATGCTGCTGTGCATGTTAGTGCCCTTCTTTCTCTCATCCCAGGGATGTTTTGCCATCCCTCTGCCACCTCCTCTGTGATGTCACGAATACAGAACGTGTCTCTGCCCATTTTGGTGCCCCGCAGCCCTTCCTGGGGCTGTGCCAGCACTTCTTGCTGTCTCTACTCCTCTTTCTCCTTGGCCTGTCACTTTCTCCCCCCTGCAGAGATTCCTGCTGCTCCCCTTGTCCAACTTTCAGCTGCCCAGGGTCTGAAGAGACTGATGTCCTTTCTTAGAGCAATTCCAGGCAGGATCTAAAGTCACAGCTTCATCCAGCAGCGGTGAGTGACTGGCTGTTATTCTCAGCACTAGCTTTCTCAGTGACAGCTTTTCATTCTCCCGGGATCTCCGTGCTGCCGCCTCTTATAGACTCATAGACTCTAAAGTCAGAAGGGACCATTATGATCATCTAGTCTGACCTCCCGCATGATGCGGGCCACAAAAGCTGACCCACCCACTCCTGGAAGAATTCTCTCCCTTGACTCAGCTGTTGAAGTCCCCAAATCATGATTTAAAGACTTCAAATCGCTGAGAATCCTCTCAGCAAGCGACCCCTGCCCCATGCTGCGGAGGAAGGCGAAAAACCTCCAGGGCCTCTGCCAATCTACCCTGGAGGAAAATTCCTTCCCGACCCCAACTATGGTGATCAGCTGAACCCCAAGCATGCGAGCAAGATTCTCTAGCCAGACCCTCTGGAAAAAGTTCTCTGTAGTAACTTTTAATATCCCATCATTGACCATTGTTACTAATTACCAGCGATGGCACGTTATTGACCTAGTGACTAAAATCACTTTATCCCATCAAACCATCCCCTCCATAAACTTATCAAGCTTAATCTTAAAGCCAGAGAGGTCTTTCGCCCCCACTGTTGCCCTCGGAAGGCTGTTCCAAAACTTCATCCCTCTGATGGTTAGAAACCTTCATCTAATTTCAAGCCTAAACTTCCCGACGGCCAGTTTATATCCATTTGTTCTCGTGTCCACATTAGTACTGAGCTGAAATAATTCCTCTCCCTCCCTGGTATTTATCCCTCTGATATATTTAAAGAGAGCAATCATATCCCCCCTCAGTCTTCTTTTGGTTAAGGTAAACAAACCGAGCTCCTCGAGTCGCCTTTCATCTGACAGATTTTCCATTCCTCGGATCATCCTAGTGGCCCTTCTTTGTACCCGTTCCAGTTTGATTTCTTGTTTGCATGCAGCCTTGGGTACATGTGACCTTGAACCCATGGCTTGCCCCTTACGAGGCAGCTTCCAAAACGCCCTAGAATTAAAGCATCAGAGCATTGAGCGGCACCATCAGCAGCTGCTGCAGATGGAACAGCAAGGTTCAGCTGCGGCTGTTTGGGGGAAGGATTCCCTGAAATGGTGTTAAAATCCTGTCCCTTTCCAGTGCTGCAACGTGAATTCGCACATGTCCATTGCTGAGTGAAGAGACCATTAATTTTCATATGTAAATTAATGCTGTTCATCTCAACTCTAGCCCCCGCTGCCTCCCATGGGGCTCACTTGCCAGCCACCCTGTCCAGAGATAATCCACAAGCAATCTTGTACAATATCCTCCTTTAGGACAGTGTTTTCAACCTTTTTTTCATTGGTGGCCCCCCTAAAACATTTCAAATGGAGGTGTGGACCCCTTTGGAAATCTTAGACATAGTCTGCAGATCCCCAAGGGTCTGCAGACCACAGGTTGCAAACCACTGCTTTAGGATATTGCTAAGACCTGAGCTCATGAACTTATGGCATAAAACTTGCAGTGCTTGGAAGAAACAGAGAGGGGCAGAGGGCACAGGTTGTTGAGCAGTCCCTCCATAGCTGGGCCCTACAGCATCCTGGAAAGGTGCAGTCCCTCGTTAGCACAGCCGTAATTGCTGCTGAATCTCCTGGCTGCTTTCTGAAGCAAAGTGGGCTATCAGGAAAGCTTGAAGCCTTGGCAAGGCAGGTCCCATTCATCCCAGCATAGGGGCCGGACAAGCATTTTGCTAAGCGAGAGTCATTGAGCGGTGGCTACATGTGTCTAGCCCGATGGATAGATATGTAACAGTGACTGTGCAATCACATGATATCTGTGTAAGCCTGCCGGGGTTGAGGTGTCTCTAGATTGTGTATGTGGTGTTTATGCACATGTGTGATATGGTTTCAATGCATTTGTGTTGCTATCTGTGTGTGCACTATGTGTGCACACATCACTAATGGCAGTGAGTGAGGTGACTGCAGTATTCCTATGCATGTGTTTGTAAGGTAGAAGCCTGCTTGAGTGGGTCTATAACATGTTTAGGCATGTGCATGACTGGGCATAGGTGTGATGATCATGTAGGTGGCTTGTGTATGGGAGCGACAAATGTGTGTGTGTGTGCACATGTGCATGATGTGATTCTTGCCCTGTGTACTATTAGCCAGGATGGGCAGGGATGGTGTCACTAGCCTCTGTTTGCCAGAAGCTGGGAATGGGCGACAGGGGATGGATCACTTGGTGATTACCTGTTCTGTTCATTCCCTCTGGGGCACCTGGCATTGGCCACTGTCAGAAGACAGGATACTGGGCTAGATGGACCTTTGGTCTGACCCAGTCTGGCCATTCTTATATTCCTACCGTGTCCATACACATGTGCAAAGTGTAGCTGTCTGCCTGCAATATGTTTATGGATGTGTATGACTATGTGTTTGTGTCACCTGTATGGAGATGTGATCTGTATATGAGACATGAACATGCATGAATATGTGTGCATATATGCAAGACATAAATATACCCCTGTATATTACATATGTGTGGAGGGGATGTCTCATGCATTCCTGTGTTTTCTCCCAGGTGTTCATGTGTGGATGTGATTGAGTTTGTGTTATGTATGTGTAGGTGTATAAAGTGCATTGTGCATATATTGTCTGTAAATGTGTATGTGCTGTATATTTGTGCATTTATAATAGACTTACGCATGCATGTGTTAGTGTAATGTGTGATATGTTTGTGTGTGCATGTATGTATGAAGTGCCTTTATGTAGTATGTCTGTATGTATATATCTAGTTATGAATGTTTGCTCATTCTAAGCTCTCTCTGTCATCGGCGGGCTTGTCTCTTTATATGTTGTTTCTTTAAATGCCACTGTGCTTTGATACAGGGTTGTCTTGTCTGTAACGTGGGCACCGTTCTCCTGAATATGCAAGCAATTGAAAGAGGGCCTCTTTGCCCCATTTCAGCCTGTGGCTCAGGCAGGGTGGCGCTTTCCCAGGATTCATTTGGGCATGTTGGAGCCAGGCGTGCAATTTTTTTCATTTGACTTCTTACCCTTTTTGATTGCTCGGCTCCTGGGTGTACGGCGGAGACGGGACCAATTCTTACTCATTCCAGGGGAGGGAGGGATCAGACAGAGGGCGGATTCATGAGCAAAGGAAGAAACCTGGTGACTTTCCCTAGCAATACATGAAATTCCTAGGAAACGATTTCCTCTGGCTCTTCACAGAGAGGTTTATCTGTTTGCTCCCCACTGGGGTCGGGTTTCCGGTGTTCCAGTGGGATTGGAACAGTCCAGATTAGCTGTGCATCTTCAGCCTCTCATTAGTCTATTTGCTGTGTTGTTATTGACCTACGCAGGATAGAAAGTAGGTCAAGCCACGCTGATGAGGCTGGATATGGCACTGCAATGTAAATCAGTATGAATGAGGGCGTCCGTTTGCCGAGCCATCGGTGCATGCTTTGGGGCGGGTCGTGTCTAATGTGTCCAGGGGACGTAATTAGTCAGGCGCTTTCCCCGGAGCTGTCAATCAGAAGCACGCGGTGATTGAGAGATGTTCTGTGTTCTATTCCATAGAGGTTCTTTGTCTGTGCTCGTCACCGGAGGTGCAGGGAAGGTGGAGGACTTTTGGTGGGAGCACCCAGCATCTATAGGGAGGGGCACTTAAGGAGCACGCACCTAGAGCTTGGCTTCTGGGCAGGTGCTGGTTAGCACCTGTCAGCAACCTCTGTACAAAGCAGAGGACAAGTCAGCCCCACTCTGGGGGATCAACATCAGGATTCCACTGGCTCGCAGCCTCGCGGCAGCTTTTACATTCCTTCGGTGTTGCCGAACCTTGTTGACGTGGGAATGGTTTTCGCTGCGCCTGTCTGAGGGCCCATGCCGCTGCCAGGATCGGCCTTAGCCACCAACAAAGCAAGGGGCCATTTGGGATCCCTAGCAAACTTTGGAGCTCAGGGCTCAGTGGGACTAGAGCAGGCGGCAACCTGTGGTGTGATCCACTGCTGACTGCGCAGGGGCCCTGCTTTGGGGTGAAAGGAGGAGGGAGAGGCCTGTAAACTGCAAGCCCACCCCCCTGCTCCAGTGGCACTACGAAAGCCACCACTGCAATCCAAAGGCTCCTTGCAGAGACTTAGGTGTCTGGTGAGAAAAGTTTCCAGGATGAGACGCAGAGAGCAGCCGCAGCTGGTCTTGTCCTCAGCATGTCACACGCTCGGAGTGAGATGTCACATTGCATTAGCCTCACTTTCCAGCGGGGCGGACGTGGCTGGCGTTCTCGGCGTGACAGCTGAGGGGGCTCCCGGCGCCATCCCCAAGAAGAAGAGGAGGAGGAAAAACAACATAGAAATGCAAGCAGGGCTGACTCCCGAGCGCAGCGGGAGGGAGGGCCTGCGAGGGGCTGCAGGGAGATGGGACTGGAGCCATGAAGACACGAAGCGTGGCGCTGCCTATAGGGCAGGCTTGGCTGTCCATGCTAATCACAGTTACCCTAGAACTCATTTGCATGCCACCGTCGGGTTGGTAGCCAGGCTGGCCAGAACCACCTCTCTGCTGCATGGAGCGTGAGTCTCCGCAGAAGGGAATCTAGGGCCAGCGTCATGTTGAGCTTGACGCGCACGCGTGTTGCATTGTGGGAAGGGTGGAAGGGCTGGCTCTTGCCCCACTGTGGAAAAGCCCCATGGATCCAGCTAGGGCCACTTCCCAGGGGCACGGTAGCTAGGTGGCTATGTAGGGTAAAAGCAGCAAGACCATGTGGCCATAAGGTGGATTGGATGCTTCAAATGAGCGTCCATCAGCATAGCGGGGGAGACAGCCCGATCTTGCACCACCCGCAAAGTGCGGAGAGCTCTCGGTGCCTGCCAAAGTCACTGCGAGCTGGAGGACGCTCCGCACCTGCCTGGCCGTGCTAGGGTCAGGCCCACATTGCACTGGCCCCTGCCTCCATCACTGGCAAATTATCCCCAAAATGTCCACGATTGCTCCCAACCCAAACGCTGCAGACCCAGCGTTACTCTCTGAAGGGCGGGCTCATCTGCCACTCACTTTAAGGATCGCTCAGCCCGCCAGACACTGATATGCATCCTTCTCGCGGGGGGAGGAGGGTGGCAAAGGAGCGGAGCACATGAACGCTGCCAGCCAGGGAGACGCTTTGGTCAAGGACACAAAGGAAACATCAGCAGTTCTGGGGAATGACAGAGCGCACAAAGCCTTGCTCTAAAGGCTAACGGGAAATCACAAGGCAAACTGTATGGAACCCAAATGGACATGCGGCTGAGTCAGCCTGCAGGCTGCATGGCTGCTGCCCTCGCCTGCAGGGTGCTGAGTTCCCTACGCTCTCAGCAAGGTCAATGGGAGTAGAGGACTCTTAGCCCCTTGCAGGACAGGACCCCATGATGCACAAGACCTGACCTTTTCCATGTCAACCCCGAACGGAGAGTCCTAGAAATGCTACTGCTTAGCCCAGTGCAAAACTGCATCTGCCAGGCGGGAGGCTGCGCTCAGCAGCAGCTCGTTATGAGTGATGGCCCTGGCTTCCCAGTCGCATTTGCATTCCTCTTGCACACAGCCGCCGCCATGCCTCTGTATGATTGTGATTTACTGACGTCACAGACGCTGCATCACGGAATTGAATTTATGGGAGGCTGAATTTATGATTAGAGAAATGAACCCTTCACCACTTCACGCTTCCCCCTCCCGCCGCACTCCCCACTCCACTTCGGGATGACTCCGTTGGGCAGCGTCTCATGTACTTTCCAGGACCATGGTCCATATTTTGCCTTGTCATGTTGGAAAGTTATGATGCGTGGGATTGCAGAAAAAAAAACAAAGTTCCCCTGGGGGAGGGTGCTATTTCACGGTTAGAGCTGAGGTCGGGGAGCCAGGATTCCTGAAATCTATTCACATAGCTGCCAGGTAGTGTGGTCTTGGGGTTAAAACAGCAATGTGGTAGGTTAGACTCCTGGCTTCTATTCCTATCACTGGGAAGATACATTGGTTAGAACAGCATTCAGGACTGCTGCGTTCTAGTCCCACCTTGAGAGACCGATCTCGTGGATCGGGCATGGGAGCCAGGACCCCTGGGTTGTGTATTTATGTTTGTGATGCTTGGATAAAAGATGCCATGAAAATGCAACATACTCTTGTCATATTTTTCACACACAAGAAAGCCAAGCAGGCCCTTTCAGGAACAAGCAGAGACAGAAAGAAAAACAACAGCGCTAGCTAGCAAGAACAAATAGAATTCCCCAGCGCTGGGAAAGAGAGAGCACACAGTGGTCACTCAAGGTGTATTGACTCTTATGGCGGCATGTAGAATACAGCTGCTGCATGCCCACCTAGCACGGGTTTAAACAGCAGTTTAAATGGCACAGCTTAGGGGAGTAGAGTGGACTGCCCCACATGCCTGAAGCCCCAAGGTATACCCTGCACAGCTCTCTACATCCCCAAGCCATGCCCCCCATGTCTACACTGCTACAGTGTAGTGTGGGAGGCATTGGAGAAAGATTCCAGTAGCGGGAATGCAGCGGGGAAAGGCTCTGGCAGCTCCCCACTGCCAGGGCCTTTCCCTGCTGCCAGAGCCTTTCAGTGCTGCATGGAGCTACACACCGCAGCGACAAGCATGGAGGCAGCCTGCCTTTCACTGTGGTGCGTAGACAAGGTCTCAGCTCCTGCTCCCTTGAACTGACCAGCCGCACACCGCTTCCCAACAGACAAGCAGGGAGATTCATTTGCCCTGAGTCTTCTCCAGCTGTCCTTGATTTGCCCCTGGTCTAAGCTGAATGACTTCTGAGGAGTTACTCCTGATTCATACGGGTGCAGGTGAGAGCAGAATCAGGCCCATCTCTTTCTCTAGCTGAGGAATACCATTCCAGGGCAGCGACACAGCCCTGCCCAGCTGCAGACAGGGCATTGGTTGCAAGTCACCTGGTGGGCTCTTGACCAACTGGCTGGCACTGAAGTGGTGCTGGGAGAAAACTGAGGACTTGGGCAGAGAGCACATACTGCTGCCAGAAGGAGTGGGCCCAAACACCAGCACAAGGCCCAGAAGGTGGTAAGATGCTGTATATTTAACACTGGGGACTCAGTCCATTGTGGGCAGGGTGTTGTGATTCTTGTAGGGGCCCTCTGAATGGCCCCTTGTCCTAACTGAGGTTTTGGTGATTTATATCTGAGTACAGCAGTTGATGTGGGGGTTAATTCCTGCCTCCCTGGGGAATCTGCGGACCTGACTGCTCCCACTGCAGAAGTCAGGGTTCAAGCTGGGAAAAAGGAAAGTTTCCCCTAGTGCCAAAGACCTTCTGTGCTTAGAGGTGATGCTTTGCCTCTCGTCTGGTTACTTCACCCAGGTGTGTTCTCGTGTTGCGGTGATGCCCTTAGCATTTCCTGCAGATTCTCAGCTCTGCAGCCTGGGAGTCTTCCATCGAAATGCAAGCCTGCAACATTTCCCCATTGCTCCCCTTTCTTTGAACTCTCCTGGCCTGTTCTCTTTCCCCAAAGGATGGGGGGAGCTGACTGCCTTCCCTCTGCCTGCCAGGAGCACGCACTACTGTGAGCCGGATTAATATCCCCTTAGGAGTTCAATCAGCCATTGATCCAGTATAATCCCCATCCAAAGGGAAATGCTTACATACAGCCCACAGACAATGGACCCCTCCCCCCCTTTATAGCACTTAAGCTCTGAAGCTTGTGAAACGAGGATCCACTTGTGCATCAGGAATGGATTTTACAGAGTCGGCTTGAATCGTTTTCTTCCACATCTCGCTGAGCCCCGAGGAAGGCCCTTTGGGAGGCCTCCACCCTCTCCCCCAACCCAGAGGCATTGCTTCAGAGACATTCTGTCAAAGGGCTTTAGGAGTAAAACATTGGGCCCGATATGGAATGAGTCACTGCAGCTACTGACGTGGGCCCTAGGGAGGAGCAGGGGAATATGGCCTGCTCCTCATAAACGGAGGCTTTTGGGATCACTGTCAAGTCAATATCCCTGCTTTGCCCCCTCTCCTCCCCGGGGGAGACCTGTGCTGATGTCACACCAGCGTTTCTGCCCCAAATCTTTGCTGCTGTCCATTCCTGTGCAGAAATCCTGCTGTTTGGGACCTTGCGCAGGTAACCGTAGGTTTCTGCCCTATGCCTGTTCCTTCACAAGGGGTTCCCCTCTGATCTCTGGCTACAAGTGAAATGAAAGCAGCAGTTCCCAGGTGACTAGCCAAGTGCGATTACAGTGTAGGGCGGGGTCTGCCTGGGGACCACACGCAGGAACAACAAAAATCCCACACAATCAACAGCTTTGCATTCGGGGTTTTGCTGCCGGCATCTGAAAGCTGGTAAATATTACAAATGCCTCCTGACTTTAAAATAAAATAACCCTTAGCCATTAAGCACTTCATCCACCCACCCTGCCTCCTTCTCCGAGGCTGCGCTTCCAGACAAACGGGAGTAGTAATCATAACAGAAGGGGAGGAAAGCATTTATAGAAGATATCTGGGGCCAACTTGGCATTTTCAAGCCACCAAATCAAATTCATCCCAGGTGTAAGAAGGACATAATGCTGCAATGGAGCCCTGCCAGTTTACACCAGGGGTGAGTTTGGCTCTGGGAGTATTGCAATGTCCCCATCCTCTGGAGCTAATTTGGAATTTCCTCTGCTGTCTGCCTGATTGCCCTGGAGTGGATCAAAGCCAGCGAGGAAGCGGTGCCTGTATAAAACGTGTCTGGCCATGTCAGATCTCCTGTAAACAGCGTGATGACTTAATGACTGACAACTCAAAGACATCTTTATCAGGTGCTCTTCAAAAATCCCCAAGGGAAGGCTGTAGGCCTGGCTTCTGTCAGCAGAGAGCTGCAGGCACAGCTTGACTGAGAACCCAAGTTGCTTCTAACAGGGGTTTGAACCAGGGCTAGTGCACAGGCTTAGTAAATCGGCATGCCGCTAGCAAACAGGAGGGCTGTGCTCAACTTGCATTGCAGCACAAATCCAGCCTGTCTGAGCTGAAGAGCTTTGCAGAGGTGTTCCTGCTAATGCTGCGGGTGCACAATAAGGGCTGTGGGCTAAGATAAAAGGTGCTTCAAATGTGCATCTTAGAGGGGGCGCTGGGCAGTGGGTTCAAGTGAATAGGGAGACGTGTGTGAAAGGGGGAGCAACACGGTGCAAACCGGGCTTTGCAACCCCAAATGAAATGATTTATCTGTGCTCCAGTCTTCAGGCCTGATCTCTGCCCTTGGGATTAGCACTCTCCAAATCAGGCCTTTATCTATTTATATAATTTTTTTGCAATGGGAACATTAGGGGAGAGCGAGCATTGGAGGACATCAGTGCTTCACCAGGGCTGTGCTTATTTCTCTCCTCAGATGAATCCAGCCTGTGGGGACTCATGCGTCCGACGAAGTGGGTATTCACCCACGAAAGCTTATGCTCCAATACGTCTGTTAGTCTATAAGGTGCCACAGGACTCTTTGTCGCTTTTTACAGATCCAGACTAACAAGGCTACCCCTCTGATACCTATGAGGACAATGTTCTCACTTCCATCCATCCTTCTCCGGAATACCCAGGCTCAGATCCTCAGAAGAATTTGAGCCCCTACCTCCCACTGATTTCAATACCTTTGAGGATCTGGCCCCCAGTCCCTCCCAGTGCCCTCTGGCTGAGTGATGTAGACTGAACTGACAAGGAAATGTATCAGGTGGACAGGTCCTAAACTAAGGAGCCCTTACAGCAAGAATTCTACTTATTGACATTTTATTCTGCTGCTTAGCAGAGCCTCGGTACCTGTAATAAAGACTTACGGAAGTGTAGCAGCACGTTCTCGTTGATCCCATTCGTGTGACACCAGTAGGAGGGCCAACAACAGAGAAAGGAAACCACTCTTTTTTCCCTCTCTCCCTTGGGCTGACTTGCTGGCAGCAAAGGGCTGTGGGTAAGGGGAAAGCCAGGCTGGGAGAGGCCCATCCAGTCTGGTATCCAAGGTGATGATGGAAGTGATGCTGGTTGGTTGTGAGGAGCAGCCAGGGAACAGGGTGGACCTGGTGTCTCTCCAGCGTGTTTGCTTCTTAGTGTTACTCTTGGGGGCCCAATTGTTCATGGATTGCCAGGTGGATTGAGGGTCTCTGATGTGCCCCTCGCCTCAGTCACTCTTGTTGGTGACATGCCCGTGGGTTAGTCTGCATTGTGGTGCTGGCCAGAGAGAACACATTACACCGGACTGCTCCACTGCCTATTCAGGATCAGAATTAGACTTTGATCCTTAAAGCCCTACTTGTCCATCTCCTACCTCTATTAGAGATGATTCAAAGGCCCCATAGAGTACTGTGCAAGCTGTGAGGGGAGAGAGAAGCCAGGATCGCTGTTATTAGTAGGGCTAGGTGCTGTACATACACAGACTGAGACCGTCCCCACCTCCGAGAGCTTACATGTTAAATAGACAAATGATGGGAGAAGAAACAGAGAAGCGAAGTGACTTGGCCAAGGTTATACAGCAGGTCAGTGGCAGAGCCAGAAATAGATCCCAAATCTGCTGACACTCAATCCAGCACCCTAGCCACTAGACCACACTGCCTCCCATGTCTAATCTCAGTAGAGATCAGCCAGAGAGACCTGAAATCATCTTGCCTGGCTAAATAAGTAATACCGGTTGTTTCTTTGGCCTCACAGCAAGTCCTGGTTCTTCCATTTTATTTCAGCAATGAAGCCCCAATCTGAATTTCGTTTTGCTGACAGCAGGGCTGCCTGGCTGTCTAATTCAGGACAGCAGACAGCTCCATCTCAGCATTGCTAGCATGATGGGAAGGGGTGCGCATTCCATTGATGTATCATCTCATACAGCTCCTTCGAATGCTTCAGAAGTCTGCCCTGGGGGGACTGTAGTTCGGTATAAAACTCAGGGAGCGTTGGATTAAGTACTGTGTATACAATTTGTGCTGAGCTATGGTGATCGCCTTCTTCTGGGCTCCTTGCCACTGCCTGGGCTTTCAGACACCAGAGGGGTTTTATTCCTTTTTTATTTTTATTCTTTTATTTTTTTAACACTTCTCATTGCTGCTCACAAGTGCTGTTCTTGGAGAAGAGTGAATTGCAGCTTTTGAGCTATGAGAGTTCTCCATCTGCCCAGCCACAGTCCCCGGAGGGAGAACTCTCCATTTGTGCACTCGGGATTCAAATGTGCAAACATCACATTAGCCAAATGGCCCTTGTGGAAGGAGGATGGAGCTGGGCGAGGGTGTTTGGGGAGAGAGAGAGATGATTTAGCTCCATTATTCACGTGCAGAAGAAAACCACAAGTTCAGCTACCACACTGGAGGAAGCTTTGCTAAATATTTACATAGAGGCGCGGCAGCCCGACAGCATGGGATTTGGGCCATGTCGTCAGCTGGTTGTTGTGCCTCCATTGAAAGCAATCGGCCTAATATTTAACGGAGCTGCAGTGTTTCATACCAGCTGAGGCTCTGGCTCACAAACTCCTGAATTCTAATCCAGGCTCTGTCACTTAATCTGTTGTGGCCTCGGACCAGTCATGTCATCTTTCCATGCCTCAGTTTCCCCACCTGTAAAACTAGGATGATAATAAGAATGGGCTTGATTATCTTATTTATGCTGGTGTAAATCAGGGCTAAGTCCATTGACATCACAGAGATCCTGGGACTCTCAGTGTCTTACATCTTGTGGAGTCATTGACGTCTGTGCAAACATTTGTGCCACACAGGTGTAAATGCCAATATGTGGTGTGGTGGGGAATTGTTGTTTAAAACCAAGTGAGACTGGCGTAGGCAGGAGAAGAATCAGGCCAGACCTCTCTGGGATTTTGTGCACATTAATTGGTTAGTGTTTGTACAGCTCTTTGAAGCTGCAAAGTCTGCACAAGTGCTAAGTATTATTATTAAGCAGTGATCCATTAGTTTTAATCATTGGCTAAGGCCCCGTGGTGGTGTTTTCAGCAGCAACGCATAGGTTTCTTTGGTTGTCCAAATACATTTATTAAGGAGGCATTACAGCAAGAGAGTCCATCTGCAGTTCTTGATGAAGTACATATTCTGTGATTATACTCGTTACATTTGGGCTACACCTCTGCAGTTAGCAGTTGTGGGAGCATTCGGAGATGTACATTTGCAGATCTGCAACACCTGTGCTTGAGTGGTTTAGGACACTGGGCTGCATTCTCCTGTCTCTCTCTCTCTCTCTCGCACCAGTTTTGCACCACTGTAACTGCATTGATTTCAATGGAATTACTCCTGTGTTACGCCAGCATAACTTGGATTGGGGTCAGGCCCCTCAATGGTATGGGAAGTTCATCCACTGTACCATGATTCAAGGTTCCTGCCATATGTGTCAGGAGCTCAGCTGGCACTGGGCATGGTCGCCTAGCAACCCAGTGAGCTCAGCTGGGCCCAATAAACCCTCACTAAGGCCTGGTCTACCCTAGGAAATTAGGTTGGCATAACTACGTCGCTCAGGGGTGTTAAAAATCCACCCCTCTGAACGACGCAGTTAAACCTTTCAAACCCCCGGTGCAGATAGTGCTAGTTCGACAGGAGAATTCTCCCCTTGGCCTAGCTACCGCCGCTCAGAGAGGTGGACTATCGATGCCAATGGGAGAAGCTCTCCCATCAGCATAAATACCATCTTCACTGAAGTGTCTTGGCTGCAGTGTTTTAAGTGTAGACAAGCCCAAGTATAGACTGTGCTCCCACATTGGACAGAAAAGCCAACGGATCCCCATTTACACCTGGTAGCAACAGCAGCACGAAGGTTGTGCAATGCATTCGACACTTGCAGCTGCTCCAGACCTATTTCCTGCCCAGTCCTAGTCCCTACCTTCCTCAGAACTCCTGGCTCCAGCCACTGGCCTATCTCCTGACTACAACTCTCTTTCCTCCCCCTTGGTTCTGTTATGGTTCCTAACCCCTAGCTTCGACCATTGGCTGGTCTCCTGATCACACCTCCAGGTCTGCCCTCAACAAGGACAAGTGCAGAGTTCTGCACTTAGGACGAAAGAATCCCATTCACTGTTACAGACTAGGGACTGAGTGGCTAGGCAGCAGTTCTGAAGAAAAGGACCTAGGGGTTACAGTGGACGAGAAGCTGGATATGAGTCAACAGTGTGCTCTTGATGCCAAGAAGGCTAACGGCATTTTGGGCTGTATAAGTAGGAGCATTGCCAGCAGATCGAGGAACGTGATGGTTCCCCTCTATTTGACATTGGTGAGGCCTCACCTGGAGTACTGTGGCCAGTTTTGGGCCCCACGCTACAAGAAGGATGTGGAAAAATTGGAAAGAGTCCAGCGGAGGGCAACAAAAATGATTAGGGGGCTGGAGCACATGAATTATGAGGAGAAGCTGAGGGAACTGGGATTGTTTAGTCTGCAGAAGTGAAGAATGAGGGGGGATTTGATAGCTGCTTTCAACTACCTTAAAGGGGGTTCCAAAGAGGATGTATCTAGACTGTTCTCAGTGGTACCAGATGACAGAACAAGGACTAATGGTCTCAAGTTGCAGTTGGGGAGGTTTAGGTTGGATATTAGGAAAAACTTTTTCACTAGGAGGGGGTGAAGCACTGGAATGGGTTACCTAGGGAGGTGGTGGAATCTCCTTCCTTAGAGGTTTTTAAGGTCAGGCTTGACAAAACCCTGGCTGGGATGATTTAGTTGGGATCAGGTTCTGCTTTGAGCAGGGAGTTGGACTAGATGACCTCCTGAGGTCCCTTCCAACCCTGATATTGTATGATTTTATGATTCTCTCTGATTTTGCTCCAACTACCAGGCCAGACTCCTGATCTGAACAGTAGGTTGCACCACCTATACCCCGGTGTGTTAAAATATGTCTGAAGCTATCCTTCCCTCTGGACTCACAGCTGACGTCTCATAAGTGTAAATCAGTGTAACTTAGGAGTGACTCCCCTGAAGACAACAGAGGCTAAAGTCAAAGCAGAAACATGCCCTTAGAGCGTGTGCATGTATAAACCATGTGTTTAAATTAATGCAGTTATGCCCCTGTGTTGATAAACATGGGTTTGATTCTGACTTAACTAATTCCAGTTTAAATGAACAATAACCCAACTGAACTCAAATAAGTTTCACTGGTGTAAAAACTAGAACAGAGCAAATTTAGTTTGGGGGATGAAACAAAAACCCACCCAAAATTCTAGTTCAATGCAAACCAGAACAACTTTTTTCAAAAATTTTCATCAAATTGCAAAACTTAAAAAAAAAAAAAAATTGAATCAACCAAAATGTTTCGAGCTGACTCAAAACAAATTTTTTTTTTTTCAGTTTTTCTGTTCATTTAGACTGTTTTGAGTGTTTTTCATCCTTTCTTGTGGCTCTTTTAAAAAAAAAATTGGCCAAATTTGAAATCGAAACGACTTTTTGGAACGAAATGTTTCTAAATGACAAAGTTGAAACAAAACATTTTGACTCTTTCAACAATTTTACTTTTCAGCTGAAATCATTTATGGAATTTTCCCTGCATTCAATGAATAGTTTTGCTCTCCCCCCACAAATGCAATTTTTTGACCAAAAAAAAAATTGTTTGAAAAAATTTCACCCATCTCTAGTAAAAACTGGTGTGAGATTACAATCTCACTCCTGTCTCTTGACATTCTGGCTGTGGTGCTGCTGTGAGTTGTTTGTCTGACCCTCCTCTTACACCAGTCTTATGCCAATATAACTCCACTGGGCCAGATGCTTGGGTTCTCTAGGTCAGCCTAGCTCCACTGACATCAACAGAGCTGGGTCAATTTAAACCTGGCTCATTTATTTCTGTGGGGTTTCTCCTGCTTTACATCAGTATAAATCAGAGCAGAATAAGGCCTATGATGTTGATGTATAGATTTCTATCTGTGTGGATTTCTGTCTGAGACTGATGGTTTTATTTTTGCAAACATGTTATTTAAAAAAAACCCACAGGCTACAGAAATAGCATTACACAATAAAGCCATAAACATCACACTAAAAAGTGGAGGGAAAAAACTACCAAGAGAACAAAGCAGGCATATTTCACTGTATTTGGCCAATCAAAAACCCAGTCACGGCATCTCTGAAAAAATACAGGAGGCTCCTTCCATTGCAAATGTCTACCAATCAGAAGAAATATAATTTAAGGTCTCATAAATTCTAAATTGAGATTTTTGCCTTATAGTAGAAATCACTCATTCATTCATTCAGTCTCCTACTTGTGGATCATACAGTGCAGGCTTTGGATCACCCATTTCCAGAGAGGCCAGTCGCCTGCCAATGTTGCAGCCTGCTCTATATTAAGGCTGAGGTGGGCAACGTCGGAAGCCATGACATCCCTCCAGCGTGTGCAAAGCCACCCATGAAGTCTTCTCCATCCAGCGTTCATTGAATCAAACACATAAAGCTGGCAGGCTGGTATGGACTCCTGCATATGGAGCAGATGGCCAAGCCACCCAAGCCAGCATTGAGTCACTTGGAGGACAGAATCAGAAGGATAAAATCTTTTGGTGATTTCCTAAATTCTTCATCTCTCCAAGCGGTGGTTCCTCAGTTAAAGTTTGAGGAGGAAGCTTTGAAAGCAGGCCAAGGGGCTGTGTCTCGCTCTCTCGTCCCTAGTTCAACCAAACCTTGATCTTGGCTACAGCTTCTGGATAATACTGATACCTGGAGTTGCTTTCCAGATCCTCCAAAGAGTGTTGCACTGCAACACTGTCTAGTACTTGACAATATATTAGAGCTATGTAAATCCATCTTAACTTGATCTTGATCCTTAATTATATTCTTTGGATTCATTCCAAGGCAGTCTACTGAAATTTCTAGCTCCTGAATCTTAGGAGAACAGTTATCCAACTTTTGATCCATTTTCCTGGTAAGATTACAGAAAGTGTTTTAATATGATATCTTCCTCTTCTGTTGCTGAACAAGCCAAATTTCCTGACAAGAGAACACTCTATGTGTGTGTGTGATTATTACCTCAGATTACACATGTGTATAATGTCATGTATATGCCTGCATGTTGTGTTGGGGTTATGTGTATGCTGGCAATGTGATTGCACATAACAGGGCTGAGGCTCTGGTCCAGTATGATGCTGTTATTAATTGCATTAGAGTAGTCCCCAGACCCCCGTTGAGCTGAGTTGCTGTACCAACACATTGTAAGAGACAGTCCCTGAATCAAGGAGCATACAGTCTACGGGCAGGTCTACACTACCTGCCTGAATCGGCGGGTAGAAATCGATCTCTCGGGGATCGAATTATCGCGTCTCGTCGGGATGCGACAATCGATCCCCGAATCGACGCTTCTACTCCACCAGCGGAGGTAGGAGTAAGCGCCGTCGACGGGGGAGCCGCGGAGGTCGATTTGCCGCCGTCCTCACAGCGGGGTAAGTCAGCTCCGATACGTCGAATTCAGCTACGCTATTCGCGTTGCTGAATTTGCGTATCTTAAATCAACCCCTCCTCCCCCGTAGTGAGGACGTCGCCTAAGTAGCCAAGACAGGGAAAAGAGGAAAGAAAGGAACTGTTATTCCCCCATTGGACAGATGGGCCGCTAAGGTACAGAGGTGTGATCAAGCTCATGCAGCAGGTCTGCAATAGAGCTGGGAACTGACCAAAAGCCAGTGGCTTACTTCCTCTCTAGGCTGGCTTTACAAATACTTTTATCAGGGCTGAGAAGCTCGCCTAGTGCATTGATGATTATGAATCAGATCCTCTGCTAGTGTGAATCTGTGTAGCTTCAATGGCACAATGTCGACTTACACAAGCTGAAGATCTGGCTCTGTACAGGTGTCTATGTCTTGGTACTATCAGCTATGTGTTAACAAGTAGGTACCGGATAGCAGTCTTTCTAGACAGGTTCGCCCACACTTGTGCTTGCAGAGATGTTGGTTAAGCTCCTTGCTGGAAACACATTCTCATACCTTGGCTATGCTCCTGGAGATGCCCTCGGTACCGGCATGCAAGGACTCCACTGTAAATACAGGCTGCAGAGAAGTTAGCTTTATTTATTTGAGGAGAAGAGGGATAATGGACTTCCACCCACATGTGGAGAATTAATTCCCTTCTTCTGGCTCCCAATCATTGCTTATGTGAGCTTTAATCATTCTGCTCTTTGTACTAAGCAGGGCCTTATGATCAATCAGAACTTTGAAGTTTTGATATAAAAATGTAAATGAAATATATTTCTAAATGAATCCTTTCTTCCCCCACTAACTCCCTCCATTTCTCTGCGCACGCACACAAAAAGCACAACGGTGGTTGATAACGCTCAGTGCGATCCAGATTCTGAGTTGTTTTGTGAACGAGCCACGTTTGCCTTTTCCCCCCACCCCAATCTGATCCCTGTTTCTGGTCTTCTGCTTTTTTTTTTTTTTTTTAAAGCAGCGCTCCCCCTAGTACATTCCCAGATAGTCTGATCTGATCGGCAGAAGGAATGTTCTCTTGATTACGGCTCTAAAAATAAAGATGGGACTCATGGTGAAAACCTTGTTCTCCTGTGCGTTGCCTCTCTCTCTCTCTCTTTCTCCTTTTTTCCCCTTTCACAGGTTAATTCTTAGAATATGTTCCCAGCCCAACCCCACCCTTTCCATCCACACACAAACCAGCCAGCAAGCACTCAGGACCCAGTTCCTATGATGGGTCAGAGCCCGACTCCTGATATGACTCAGTTCCAAGCCCTGCCATTTGTAGCGTGGACTCAGCTCAAGCTGTAGACCCGTCAGAAGGTCAGTTTAGTTCAATGTGGATGCATCAGCATGGCTCTGAGACCTGGGTCCAGCAAGTGTAAAGCCTGGTTTCCAATGTAGTGTGGGTGCTCAAGTGTGGGCTTGGATTTTGGAAACACTTGAGTCCCCAGACCAGGGCCGGTGCTACCATTAAGGCAAACTAGGCGGTTGCCTAGGGCGCCAAGATTTGGGGGTGCCAAAAAGCGGTGCCCCCAATTTTTTTTACAGTGTTCCTACGCCCCCTCCCCGAGCGCGCAGGCAGCGCTCCACTTCTCCTGCCTCCCAGGCTTGCGGTGCCAATCAGCTGTTTGGCACCGCAAGCCTGGGAGGGGAAGAGAATTAGAGGGGGACAGCGTGCTCGGGGAGGAAGTGGAGCAGAGGTGAGCTGGGGTGGGGAGCTGCCGCATGGCTCCCCGGGGGGGGAGCTGCCGCGGGGGGAGGCGCCTCAGGGCGGGGTGGGGGGCGGGGTGCCGCCGCAGGGCTGGGGGGGGGCGCAAGGTGGAAGTTTCGCCTAGGGCGCGAAACTTCCTTGCACCGGCGCTGCCCCAGACGCAGGTTTACAATGCAGTGTAGCTATACCCTTAATGGCGTCAGAACTGAGGAGTGGTGTGTGTGTGTGTGTGTGTGTGTGTGTGTGTGTTTGTGTGGGGAGGGAGACCGGAACAGTGACACCAGAAACAGCCATGTGCCAGGCTGGGGAAGAGGAACTAAGCAGCATCTCAGCCTCAACAAGTTTTATGGCCATTAATAAATCAATCAATGCATCCATGGGTGAAGCAGCAACTAAGTTCCCCTGAAGTGTGTATTCTAAATCTCCTTTCCCAGGCATGGCACAGCGGCAGTGGCTTGCTCCAGTCTACTCCAGGTAGGGGCAGAAAAAGATGCGAGAACATAGAAAGAGACCCATTGGAAAAAACTGAAGCTGGGATTTTCCAGATAAGGGAGGTAGGCACATAACTCCCGCTAACATTCAAGGAGATAGGGGTGCCTAAGTGCCTGTTAACTTGGATCCTTTATGATGTCATTCATACCAGTCTGCTGCAGCTGCCGGTCTAGGTCTAGGTCTTGCTTCCTCCAGGAGCCAATGGCAAAAGCTTCAGAGGAGGACATCCGTTCCTTGCCTGAAATATGTGCCCAGTAGCCCTAAGTGATATGTACACACACTGCTGGCTATTAACTTATAGGAGGCTGAATATAACTAAAAGATTCCCTGCTGTTAAATGCTCCAAGTCCTGCTTCTCCCACACCTCATCTTTAGGCTGGGGAGGCTGAATCATATGGTGACCGTTGGCCGTGTTAATGTCTCTCTCTGCCTAGTAAAGTCATGCAGAATGGAGAATTTCTCTCTGCATTCTTATTGGTGTTGGCATATGATACTGTTCTGCCCTGCATTAGAGCAGTGGCCTGGCTCTCTGAAGATCACGTTCAGTAAATCAGCCCCAATACCCACCCCATGTCTCCCTTGGAGCTGATGCAGTTTGTTAGTTCCTATTCCTTTGGGCCCTGCAGGAGGAGTTTGGGTGGGTCTGTATGGAACTGTTCTGAATCCTGGCGGTGCTCTGCCATCCCCTCTATCTATTTCGGTTCTTACAGTGCTGGGGCCCACATAGTATCTGAGCTGGTCCCACAAGTAACAATCATCTGGTTATTTGTCTGACTCTCAGGGTCTCGTTTACAACTGTGTCCAATTTCATTTCTAACTACAGATGGGGGGGGGATCCTGCATCAGTTATCGTTTTGGGGTCCTATTCCATGAACCTCCAAAGGTCTAGATGCTCATCCATAATGTCCTCTTTCTCCCAGTATCCTGGCTCCTCCAAACCCTTCAGACCTGATCAGAACTTGTCCAAACTTCAATGGGAAGAGGCACGTTTGGTTTACTCTTAGAGCTGGAGTCGGCTCAGAAGTTTGAATGCAGATCCCAACCGTCCTACACTTTGTGGGGCTATTTGGAGGCAAGGATTTGGTTTGGGAGTATCTCTACTCTTTGTGCGCTTGATCCTGCATTCCTTTGTCCACTCGTGGGCGCCAGTGGAGTTCTGGGTGTGCCGGGAAAACAGGATGGAGCGCTAGGCATTTGTACAGCACAGAGCTCAATAATCATGATGAAAGCCTGGGGGAATTACTGGGACTTCTCCGTCTGCCAGACCGGCCAGGAAATCTCCGTAGAGCAAATGCTCCCATGTTCTTTCAGCACCTCTCAATTGCAAACAACTGAAATCACCACAGCCACCACCAGCAGAGCAAAGCCATGGTGCATCTGGCCACGGGAGTGGAAGCAACACCCATTTCAGAACTTCACAAGGATTCATCTGTGGAAAGGAGTGAAGACTGAGGAGCAGCAGTGGTTGGGATGGGCAGTGCGGGAGGAGAAGAAAGGGTTGTCATTTAATTTCAATCTGGTGCACCCACCTCTGCTTTCAACGCTCCTCTTAGTAACTTCCTGGGAAGCAAAAGCAGCCAAATCCAACAGACATCTCAGGGAAGCTGACAGCTTTATTAGTCCCTAAATGCTGGCTGTATTTTTTTTTTTATTTGCATGTGGTGTTTTGCTGATGATTCACTAAAATGCTTCAGTGTCAGAGCTCCTGCATCTGAGTCACTCCCACAGCCTGCTTGCCAAGGGCACCAGTGTGCTGCAAGCCACCTCAGCACTATGCTGTGAGGCACAAAGGGGCTCTACCGGCTCACGGGAGGGAAACCCGTGGCGTGACAGCAGCCACTGGGATGTGAGGCAGCACTGAATCTGGAGCCTGATCCAAAGTCTCCCATTGACTTCAGCGGGCTTCTGCTCAGGCCCGTAGAGAGCGACATCCTCTCCTGACATAGGGTGGGAAAGATGGAGGAGGGAGTCTCTTTTCCCCCCAGCGCAGCCATTGGATGGGATAGATTGCGCACTAGGCTGAGGGCCGAGTTAACGTGCTCTGTGGCTCCGTTGCCCCAGGGGTGTGCTCTGTGCTCAGCTGGCAAAGGGGCATGGGCAGGCCCACAGCCCCATATGCAGCAGTCAGAGGCAGATGCCAGGGGTGGAACACAACACATTTCCCATGAGCACTGCAGACCAAATTGCTTCCAACCTCCTGAGCCAGGCTGGCCTGGCCTGGCAGCATGGCTCCTGGGCTCTCCGTTCAGAGATGACCCATCTGCTCCTACGCATACCTCTTTGCTGAGTGAGGAGAGTAGCATGGGAGGCACAAGCGTGGTTCTGAGGGTTCCCGTGGAGCCTTCAGGTGAGGGAGTTTCCCTGGTTGCTGAATGAAATGGAAGATGCTGTGTGTAGCTAGGAAGAACGACTCCAGGGGGCCATGGAATGCATGCACACATCAGCAACAGCACGCACACACACTTGTGTATGTTCACAACCTTACGCTCCCTCCACAGACACGCATGCCAAACGCGCGCACACACACACACAGAGCTAGGTCCCCGGCCATCTTCACCCATTCAAACACACACTGAATGTGCACCCGTATCCAACACACGCATGCACACCTATAAAAACATCCCTCTTGCCCCCCACAGGCATGTGCACAAGCATGCCTGCCCGCAGACCCTTTCTCTCGGTGCTTTCCTAGCCAATGGCATGCAGTCAATCCCTCTGTGCAATCCCCTTTCAGAAGCTCCTATTCCCATTTGTGCAGAAACGCCTGCAATAAGCCTTTGTGGTAGGAGTCTGCTGCAGGAACCCAGACGCTAGGCAAAAGAACAAGGCAAAGATCCTCTCTCTGAATTTCACTCACCATTGTGCTTTTCCAAGGAGCTAGCGGGATGTCAGCTCAAATCCCCTGGATGGGACAATGGCAGTGGCGCGGCATGATGCCTGGTCTTTTACTTATGCACAGGGCACTCCTTTTCTATCAGTGAGAGCGGCAGGCTGGCTCAACCATCTGTGAGATGGTTAGGGAAACTAATTGCACCTGTAAAAGTGCTGACAGAGTGAACCTCTGTCCCCTCACTTGTAATTGGAATTGAGTCAGCACTCTGCAGCGTCCAAACATAGGTTACGTGGTTTCAATTCTGGCCCATTCTGTCGGCTGCCTAGAGGCAATTTATATCGACTGCTCTTGCCCTCAGTAGAGCCTGTGCTGCTCCCATCAATGTCTCTCTCATGTTTTTCCTAAGCCGTTATCTAAGTGTAAGGAGAAGCTGGGGCTTAAGTCAAATGAGACTGCATTGCAGGGATCCACTTGCAGTAGTTAGAGGATCTGCACATTAAGCAGTTTCATGAAAAGATGGTGGGGGACCCATAACATTTTGGCTGTCTCAGTTTTGCTTGTGGTTTAGTACTGTCAACGCGTAGGGGCCTGGCGTGTTTTATACTGCGTACAGAATTCTAGAGCTGTGGTCAAATTTCCAATAGTTCCTAAATGACTTAGGCTGCTAAATCACATTTGAAAATGGGACTTAGGCACCTTGGTAATTCACACCGATTTGGAATTTTTGATAATATAATCTAAACAGATCCTACCTGTTCTTTGAATGTGTGTTAGATCTGGTTCTCTGTATTCTAGATCAATAGAGTAGTACATTCTGTAATGGGTAGCAAAGCACACTCTTGATTAGCCTTCAGCTTTCTAGATCAGATGATTGGTTTTAGAAAGGGTACTGTGTGCATTAGATCTGGTCGTTCACTGATTCTAGATTCTGCAGCGTAGTGGTTTCTGGTCTGTATAATTGGTTCTAGGCTGGGCAGTTATCTTTTAGATTATAGTTGGTAGAGTCTATAATTAATAATACCTAGCTTTTAGAAAGTGCTTTTCATTAGTACATCTTAAAGTATGTCACCAAGAAGGTCAGTATCATTATGCCTATTTTATAGATTGGAAACTGAGGTGCAGAGAGGTGATATGATTGGCAAGTAATCCAACAGGCTAAGGGCAGAGCTGGGACTCAAACCCTGATCTCTTGAATCCTAGGCGCATGCTCCTCATGCTCTGTCTGAAAAAGTATGTTTTGCACTAAGTAATTCTTTAGGTGCTAGACTTATGTGACTTAGTGGTTTATAGCTAAGACAGTCAAGAGAGTGGGTTGTTTTAGTAGATCATAAATTACATTTCTTAGAGGCTAGTTTATTTCTAGATTGGATAGTGAGGGGGTTCTAGATCAGAAAGAGTATTTTTGTGTATGGATAGGGTCTGGATTAATCAGGTTAGCAGGTTCTTTTTTGTGTAGTCTAGTAGTTTTCTTTCCCATTTATTCAGAGGAGTGAGGTCCATGTGAGTTCATTACACTAAGAAGAGTTTATGATTTCTTTGTTATGGACATTCAATATAAATTGATTTAAAATAAACATTTTAGGCCAATTTAATAAATTAACTGTATGGTTCATCCTTCTGTTTTTTTCCCCTTCTGATCGACCTAAAGCCTCCTCTCTTGCCACGTTCACTGCCAGTATCATTCTTGGCCAGTACTTGCTGCTCCTCTTTTCATCCCGTTGATTGGCTTGTTCAAGAGATGGGCATGAAACAAAACCTCAGATCTGAAGAACAGCCCTAAACTCCAGGGTCTTGGGGACTCAGGTCTGGATCTAAATTTGTCCGCTCTATTCCAATTCAAGCTCGTTGTGGTGTGCAGCAGTCCAGTACCATAATGGGACACTTGCACTCGAGTTAACATTTTTCCTTAAACACTTGAGGAATATTCTTGGAAACAGTGAGTTCTAATCCGGTGTTGTGGCAAATCCATGGGCAGCCAAGTTACGATTGCTATTGTCTGAACCAAAAACCTGATTCTAAAGGGCAAATTCTTAGCACACGATAAGACTTACAGCTACTTGAAAGGGGCAGCTGGGGAGTCCCCTGACACAAGGGAACCTCCAAGCTATGCACCTGCCCCCTCCCCACATAAGGGGCATTCCAAGGCAGGGGGGAGTATGATGGGGCAGAATAGGGGAGGGGCCAGAGCGTACTTGTTTCCAGCTAGTGGTATGGTCCATAGTAGAATGTTGCAGGTGGTATAAGTTAAAGCAACCCTGAGGTTGCTCTGTATTACACCCCTGACTGGTGTGGCCCCTGGCCAGCCCTAGGATTCAGAGAGGTAGAAAGTTGGCTTAGAGTCACCTTTGTCTTTCTTACCTCAGA
The DNA here is from genome assembly GCF_011386835.1 of Chrysemys picta bellii. NCBI lineage: Eukaryota > Metazoa > Chordata > Testudines > Emydidae > Chrysemys > Chrysemys picta. The sequence continues at coordinate 25,742,443 of NC_088806.1, read as the reverse complement.
TGCATCGATGAGCCCTATGATTCACATTCATTCAGTTGGGAAACACAAGCCTGCCATGGGACCTATATGTCTAATCGCTCTCATCTTGTGGAGTGAGGGTTGTACAATGGGGCCACCATCTTGGAATGGAGTTTCTCTGGGTGCTACTGGAATATAAATAATAATAATGAATTAGGAATAAAACAGAAGAGAATCATTGAATATGGACTGTAGTGTGGTCTAGTGGTTAGGGCACTGAACAGGCAGTCAGGAGACCGAGGCTCAATCCCAGCTCTCCCAGAGATGCCCTGTGAAAATCTGAATGTATTTGAAATGTACCTTGTAGCTGACTCTGTGAATGAGGGTGATCTGCTTTTGTCATCAATCTTGTCTTTGGGCAAATAACTTTCCCCTGCATGTGCCTCAATTTCCACAATCCGTAAACATGTGGCTAATGATACTGACCTACCTCTGAGATCTCCCGATGATAGGTGCTATCTAAGAGCTAGCCATCCTATTATTAATAATATAGTCCATAAAGGAATTATTCACTCAGCTGCTACACCAATGGCTTGGTATTCCTGTCAGTTTCCAACTAGATAATGCCTTTGTCTTCAACAGAAGAATTTTTCAGCCACAGAAACTACTTGGTTGTTCCCAAGGAACCTGCTTCTCCCTTATCACCCCTCATCATGCGCACACCTACTCCAGTGCAGAGTTCCTACACTAGGTCCATGCCCCACTGAGATCCCCTGTGAGAGCTAGTTTGTAGCACTCCAGTGGCCGTGTGCCGGCCCTTTGTGCAGGGGTGAATTTCACCCTCTGTACACACACGCCTGCCTTAGTCTAGGACCTGGGCTATTCATGTTAAGCCCACTCCATCTTCACGGCACTCCAGACCGGTTTTCTCTGCACCCCCACACGCCCCCAGCCAGCCTTTCCATGGAAAGCTCCGGAAAAAGTGCTGCAGATCTGTCAGCAAGATAAGTGAGCTCTAAAGAGCGGTGAAATCAGTCAAGGCAATGGCAGCTGCACAGTAATTCATTTCCATCCTGTCTCCTGCTCTATCCCGAAGAAGCTGAGACAGCATTTTCCCTCTGTGCCCTTGTTTCCTGCAGATCTCTCACCGTTCCTGATGTGTCTGTGAGCTACTCTGAGATAGGGTTAAATGGACGACCGTGCTACGTGTGTTAGAGGGCTGGAAACATCTACACCACAATGAAACAGCCCCGCAGTCCGAGCTCCGCGAGCCCGAGTCAGCCGGCACGGGCCTGGCACGGGTGTCTGATTGTAGTGTAGACATACCCCAGGCAGGGTTCCCTCTCATTTTCCCCACCCATGTGCAGAATTAACTTTGTTATGTGAACCAATATGGAGGTGATGTGTCACACCACATCTCCATATTGGTGCACATACCAAAATTAATGTGGCGGGGGTGGGGCCAAGGGGTTCAGAGTGTGGGAGGGGCTCAAGGCTGGGGCAGAGGGTTGGAATGTGGGGTGTGTGTGTGTGAGAACTCCAACTGGGGGTGCGGGCTCTGGGGTGGGGCCGAGGATGAGGGGCTCAGGGGCCAGGCGGGGGCAGAGGGTTGGGGTGCAGGGAAGGGGGGTGAGGGCTCTAGCTGGGGGTGCAGGCTCTGGGATGGGGCCAGGGATGAGGGGTTTGGAGTGCAGGCTGCCCCAGGGCTACAGTGGGGAGAGAGGACTCCTCCCAACTCTCTCTCCCTACAGCAGCACCTGGGCTGGGGGGAGAGTCGCTGTGGCAGCTCCGGGGCTGAGGCCATGGGATAGGCGCCTCTCTCTCCCCTGGCCATGCAGGGCCAGGCCAGAGCTGGGGTGGGGCCGGGGTGGGGGCGCCTCTCCCCTGGCCGCAGCAGGTTCAGGACGGGGCTGGCGCTGGTGGGGAGAGGCACCTCTCCTCGCCCGGAGCACCTGCGCGGTGCTTAATAGGCTGCAGCGTGGCCATGCAGCTTAGAGGGAACTTAGACCCCTAGACATTGCCAGACTGGATCAGACCCCATGTCCATCTCGTCCAGTGTCCTGTCTTTGAGAGTGGCCAACACCAGATGCTTCCTAGGAAAGAACCCTGCAGTAGGCAGATGTGGGAGCAGAACGAGGTAGTGGATGTTGGAGTTAGTGGGTGCATTGGTAGGAGGAAAGAGTTTAGGTGGGGAATCAAAGAAATAGTCAACCTCCAGGTCATACAGCCATAGGAAGCATGCCGTAGCCATCATGTGGTCTATTTCCAGCGGCACATCTCTCCTCACCTGTCTCGGGCATTGGTATTCAGTGGCCAAGGGATGGTGAAATAGGAGACTCCCTGAAGGCCGCATCTGAGGAGGTGCTAGCTGGAGTGCCATGGAGACCACTGTGGGTCACCAGTAGGCTAGTCCCAAAGGGCCCATTTCTGGTTGTGCAGTTACTGCTCACCTTCTAAAGAGCCCTGACGTTTTTCACAGAATCATAGAAATGTAGGGCTAGAAGGGACCTCGATAGATCATCTAGTTCAGGCCCCTGCGCTGAGGCAGGAGTAAGTATTATCTCTAGACCAACCCTGACCGGTGTCTGTTTAACCTGTTCTTAAAAACCGTCAGTGAGGGAAATTCCACAACTTCCTTGGGTAATTTGTTCCAGTGCTTAATTACCCTGACAGTTAAGAAGTTCTTCCTAATATCTAACCTAAATCTCCCTTGCTGCAATTTAAGCCCATTATTTGTCCTGTCCTCAGTGGATAAGGAGAACAATTTATAATCCTCCTCTTTATGACAACCTTTTACGTATTTGAATACTGTTTTCACTTCCCCCCTCAGTTTTCTCCATTTTTTTTTCAATCTTTCCTCAGAGGTAATCTTTTCTAGAACTTTAATCCTTTTTGTTGCTCTCTTCTGGACTTTCTCCAATTTGTCCACATCTTTCCTGAAATGTGGCGCCCACAACTGGACACAATATTCTAGTTGAGGCCTCATCAGTGCAGAGTAGAGTAGAAAAATTACTTCTCATATCTTCTTACAACACTCCTGCTAATACATGCTAGAATGATGTTTCTTTTATTAAAACAGGATTATATTGTTGGCTCATATATAGTTTGTGGTCCACTATAACCCCCAGATCTTTTTTTGTAGTTCTCCTTCCTAGGTAGTCATTTCCCATTTTTTATTTGTGTAACTGATTATTCCTTCCTAAGTGTGGTACTTTGCATTTGTCCTTATTGAATTTTGTCCTATTTATTTCAGACCATTTCTCCAGTTTGTCAAGATCATTTTGAATTCTGATCCTGTCCTTAAAAGCACTGCTATCCCTCCTACCTTGGAATCATCCACAAACTTGTAAGTATATTCTATATGCCATTAGCCAAATCATTATGAAGATATTGAATAGAACCACATGCAGGGCAGATTCCTGCAGGACACCACTTCATATGCCTTTCCAGCTTGACTGTGAACCATTGATAACTACTCTCTGAATACAGTTTTCCAGTGTGCACCACCATATAGCAGGTTCATCTAGGCTATATTTTCCTAGTTTGTTTATGAGAAGGTCATGTGAGACTATGAAAAGCCTTACTATGTATGAGGTATGTCACATCTACTGTTTCCCCTCTATCCACAAGCTTGTTACCCTGACAAAGAAGGATATTAGGTTGGTTTGACATGCTTTGTTCTTGACAAATTCATGTTGATTGTTACTTTTGACCTTATTATCTTCTAAGTGTTTACAAATTGATTGTTTGATTATTTGCTCCATTATCTTTATGGTACTGAAGTTAAACTGACTGGTCTATAATTCCCTGGTCTGTCCTTATTCCCCTTTTTACAGATAGATACTATATTTGCCCTTGTCCAGTCCTCTGGGATCTCTCCCTTCCTCCGTGAGTTCTCAGAGATAATCATGAATGGCTCAGAGATCTCTTCAGCCAGTTCCTTAAGTATATTAGGATGTATTTCGTCAGACCTTACCGATGTTAAGATACCAAGCTTGTCTAACTTGTGTTTTGCTCAATCAAGTGCAGTGGGACCCTGTGAAAATTCGATGTGCCCCAGAATCCTTTGCAGGAGCCGATTTTGGGTGCTAAGGATTCCCCTGCAAATGACTGAGTAGAAACAACCAGCATGCTCTAGAGAAAGGAATGTCTCAGAAGATGGGTCATGGGGGTTAACAGATAGAGCTGGTCAGGAATTTTTTGACAAAACTTTTTTTTGGGGTGGGGAGGGAGGAAAAAATGCTGATTTGTTGAAACTGCAACTGTTTGCAGGAAAGAGTGGGTTTCAGTGAATTTCTCATTTCAAAATTGTCAAAACAGGATGTATCAACATTGTCTAAAAGATAAATTCTGGTCTGTTTGTTTTTTTCAGTTCAAAGTGAACTGAAATGTAAGCTAATTATAGCAAAAGTCAAAATCAAAACAGTGTGAAGAAAATGTTGAAACAAAACATTTTGATTGAACGGAACCCATTTCTTTTCTCAAGACTTTGACTTTTCATCCAGATTGGGGATGGGGAATTTTTTCAAAATTGCAACATTTTCCCCCAGATGGGAAATCTGTTTCCCGCTCTATTAATGAGTGTGTTTCATGGGACAAAAAGGATCAGGTTTCAAATCCAGCAATTTAGGGCACCCAATGCATTTAAGAATGACCCTGCCAGTCACAATGGCACTCCCAGCTTCCCCAATCCACTTACAATCATGCCCACTCTCCCTGCTCCCGCTGTTCTGTGGGCTTTGTCAGTACCTGAGCTCCCTCTCAGCACCTCCTCCTCCTCCCTGGCTTCCCACCCCTGGGTACCTCTGGGCTCTCTCTCTTTGGCACCAGCCTGCAGCAGCAGCAGCCTGGTGCCAGTGGTGTTGGTTATTCAGTAGGTGGCACTGTTCACTTGGAGTCATTGCTGAGCAAACCTCCCAGCCAGATGTTATGGGGTGCTCTGCATTTCCCACATGGAACCATTTGCACTCATTAAAGATCCCACTCTGCTTTTTGTAGGACTAGGCACAACAACCCTGTTTTCCTTGCCAAATGCTCGGCTGGTTAATTGCCTTTTGTCTACCTCAAAATCTCTGCCCTTCCTAGTGGGTACTGAATTCTTCACGCCTCATCCTAAACTGTTGTGTAATGTTTCCATGTGCTGTTCTGCAGCTTCCATGTTCTACTCAGAGGTGGCTGCACTTCAATGCTAGGTGAAGCAACCACTATGGAGAAAAAAAAAATCAGTGGTGCTTCATTGCTCAAACCTCCCTGAACGAGTCTGGATTTTGTTGACTGAAGCGAGACTGTTAAAAAGATATTTACAAGCAGGCTTTTTTTTAAAAAAAATCCCCAGCTTCAGTACACATCACTTTTATGCAGGCAGCAATGATGAAAAGTGGCAGGCTGAACGCATATTTTGACACAGTGTGCTTTTTCTGAGTTCCCTCTCCTTCCCCACCATTGCTTGTTGCCAGGATTCAAGGTTCATTGTTCCCAATCTTTGCTAAAGAAGCTTTCAAGTGTTCTTTTTACTGGCACTGATACCGGGGGGGTGAGGGGGGTGAAGTAAAGAGGGTTGAAAAAAGTCTGCCAGCTGCATCTGTGCAGTGGAAATTCACTTGGTGCTGCTTTTTTCATTTAAAAGTCTTTTCTTTCAGCACCTGTCCTTTAGTTTGTGCTACTGTATACCGTCAATCACCCTGCCGCCTCTCCCCGCGGTGCAAACAACATACATCATATGACAGAGGAAGTTACAAGAACGCTTTGTTACCTGTTCCGAATCATTTGCAATGCACAATAATAGCAGTGATGGTAATGAATCCACTTAAGGGGGTGAGCAGGACAGGTTTAGCCAGATAGGACTTTGCAATTATTATTTAGTTGGGAGCATGTCATTTTTAATTGCTTTTAGTGTCTCTGAATGGTGACAGGTTAAAGGCCAGCTCCTCCACTGGTGTAAAGCAATGCCATTCCTTTGCAGTCCTGTTAAGCACACTCCTTGGTTTCAGTGGAGCTATGCTGGTTGATACCAGCTGAGAATCTGGCTGTAAAATGCTGCTTACAACCTCACTATCCACCCTGAGCACTGTTACAAGACAGAGACTTAATGCAGCTGTTTGAAAAATGGGGATTATTTTTATTGTGGGAACTTTTTTCATAAAAAATGGGGGGAGGGGAGGGTTGAAATTTTTCCATGAAACTTTTGTTTTTGATGAAAAAATTGTATCAAAATCAAACATTTTTGGTTTCCTATTTAAAATTTTGGTTTTCAGTTTGACTGACACTTTGACTCAAAAGAGTTTTTGGTTTGGGGGTTGAGTTTTTTGTTTTAGAAAAAGAATGGAAAATTTTAACTGAAATGAAAATGTTTCATTTTGATTGAAAGGCAGGTTCACTGAAAAAATTCCAGCTGTCTGTAGCATTTATTATCCCCATTTGACAAAGGGGGAAATTGAGCCCCAGAGAGGGGAGCTGGCTTGATTCAAATCGTATTGCAGGTCGGTGACCTAGAGGGGCCTAGACCCCTGCCTTCCTGGTTTGCAGTCCCATGTCCCAAGCATTACACGACACTCCCTAGGCAGTACTCCTGCGTAAGGCACCAAGGATCAGACCCTGGCACAGGAAACACCAGGAATTAAATCCTGGCTCCATTCAAGTCAATTACAAAACTCCCATTGACTTCAATGAGATCAGGATGATCGGGTATTGCTAACAGACAAAGTGCATGGGGATCTGTACTTGCCTTCATGCACAAGCCACTGAAAACGGGGGAAAACCCATGAACGTTTTCAAAATTGGGAAGCTGTTTCTACTTCATAGGCTTCCAAACAGGCCCATTTTTCATGTATTAAAACATTTTTCATGACATCTTTAATCAAAATTTCATTGAAACGATTATAGAAATTATTTTTTTTAAACTGAAAATGATGGGCTTCCTCCCCCCCCCCCAAGTAATCAAGAAGTTATACTTTGCCAACACATCCTGGTTTTGGCAAATGGAAAAAAAATGTTTGTTAACAATCTTGCTAATTATTTTGGGCCTGTTTTGGATCATAAATGTAGTGCTAAATGAGAAATTGGGAAAAAGTCCAACTTCCTTACCCCCTCTTACCCTCCCCACCCCCCAAAATTGTTTTAGAACAAAGACCATTTGTTTCCCAGTGGAAAAACTTTGTTGCAATGTTCCAATCAGCTCCAATGGTAACAACTTTAACTAGCACCCCGGAATTTTAATACAAAGGTTCTTTATCCCTTTATCAGACCCTGAAAACCAGTCCAGATATTCCCCTTCTGTTTAAAAGCAGAATCAATATACAGGAATAGACTGTAACAGACTGCCAGCCTGGTATAGCTAATTGCATAAGTGTCTCTAAACCACAATGCCTACTTCTTGTTTCTCATTTTTCCATGTCAACTATTTCTGGGAAAAACAACAGAAGAAAGAAAAATAGAAAAAAAAGACAAAGAAACAGAGATATTTACCTAAGTCGTCAAGTGAAATGGGAGCTGACAGGTTCTGTAATGTTACATGCCCAGTACAAAGCGGATTGCTCATTCTGCTGCTCATCTCTATGTTTGACAATCCTCCATGCATATCTATTGCGCCTGCTGCACACTCCGGCTCCAGGAACACCCTGCTGGTGAAGGAGGAGTGGGGTCTTTCTACAGCTGTCTTCTTTCCAGCAAAAATGTGCCAGGAAAGTACTTTGGGTGACAACAGAGCGTTCAGCAGATCAAAGGCAAACAAAATTAAGCCATTCAGTTCTGAATTCTATTCCCGTCTCTGCCACTGAATCATGCTGAGTTTCCCTCAGCTGACTTTTCTATGCCTCAGTTTCCCCAAATGGAAAGAACAATGCCAACATCCACGGGTGTGGTGCAGAGTCATGGGTTAACCTAGAGCTTTGAAAATATAGGGACAGATCCCAGCTGAGGACTGGCTCTGTTGAAGCTGGTGTTGATTCCCACTAGCTGGGGATCTGGCTGTAAAGTAAATGTAAGTACTAAGTATCATTCTCCCTATTATGTCTCTCAGCTGGGTCCAAACGTTCCCACAGTTCAGAGCTGTTTGGATCTGGAGTTTCAGCTCAGGCTCATGTCTGCTCAGAACTAGAGACTGGCAATGCGAGGACTCTGACCCCAGACATCAGTGGGATTTGGGATCTGGATCCAAATCATGAGGCAACATTTGGCCGCTTAGATGTATCTCGGTTCATAACCCACATTAAGCACTTGCCTGACACAGCTGGGACTGGAAGGACAGGACAGACTCCCTTAGCAATAGCACTGACACTGCAGGGACCCCCAAGTGCCCAAGGGGATGACTGATCGGGGCACCGTGACAAGGTGAGTAGTAGAACTGGGTCACATTGGGCAGCATTGGTGTCCCCAGCCTCTCTCACTGCTGGAGTTTAAAGTGCCAGTCTTACCCTCAGCGAGGTCACTGGCAGAACTTGCATTTACTTCAAAGGTGCCCCTAAAGTTGCTGAAGGAAAGAGCCCTCCTTTACTAGAGGTGGGAGGCTGGGTTTTGGGCTGACACCCTGAGGTGGTTCGGCACCAAGTTGATTTATCTGGGTCTCCAACATCTGAAGCTAGGGCTTGGATAAAATGGGTCTGTCCCACATACAGCGTAGGCCAAGGAGGTCTTGCAAAACACACCTCTGTGGTGTTTGTGATCCAGGTTCCATTTCATCGGTGCCACTGAACTTGAAGATCAGGGCAGGGGGAAGAGGGTGGAGAAAAGGTTCTGGTTTGGGCCCTGTTTTTTTGATCGACCAACAGGATTGCACCATGGTGGGTCTATCTCTTTATCCCCTCCCTCCCCCCAACCTCCACACGCCTCAGCTGAATGCGGCGAATGCACAGACCCCAGTGTGCCTGGCAGCGCAGGCCAGTGCTGAGGGACTGCGAGGGGAATGCAGAACAGCGTTGTCAGACTGACTGACAAAAGGCCGGGCCCATACAGCCTCCTTTGTCCCTCCCCTGAGACAGCACACACAGTCTCCATATCTACTATCCAGCGCCTTTCCAGGCTCAGCGTGATAAACTTGTCATTCACGGGAATGCAAGGACTTCAGGAGCAGGCCTCTTGCTAGAAAGCAGGTGTTCTTTTTCCCTGCTTTGGCTCCCCACTTTCCCTGCCTGCTAATCTCTCTTGGAGATAACATTTCTGCAGCTCTAACTCCCTGGCAGTCCGTCCTCTGAGTCAGCAGCATTCCCGGGGCTTCAGAGCACGCCTTTCATGGGGGACGAAGGTGAGGAACAGATTTGGAGTCCCAATTGCGGCTCATTCGCGGGCTCAGCGGGGTGAAAATGCTGCCTCGAAAGAGCTGCTGACTCCTCACTTCTCCTCACAAAGCGAGAGCTCTTGCTGAGAAAATCCTTCTGAACACTTGTAGCCTAAAGGCCCAGTGGAATCACTGGGCTGAGCGGGTTTTGAGGCATATCTGAGCTGTGCTCCTCTTCTCTGCCTTTGTCTGCAGATGGAGAGGGATTGATGGCAGCTGAGAGGGGCTTTGTAACTTCCACCCCACCGGGGAGACGCAGGAAGGGTAAGGGAACCTGTCTGGGGCTAGTAAGACCCAACTCTCACCTGAACCCTGAGAAACTTTTCCTGTGTTCAGAAACATTCAGACCATTCATTATTTTCCCCCAAGCCGGCGATGCCCTCTGCACTCCGGGTTCCACGGATGAGTGGGAAGGCCAGGATGCCATGAGGAATGCTGCTTGGGGGTTATGCTTGGCCTGGCTTTGCAGAATTCTAGAAGTAAGAGCTGGACCATCCAGCCTGTCTCCCAAGGGCCCATGCGGGATTGCACCCTGCTGCACATTTCCTACAGGGGAGGTTTGGATGGAATGCAAGACACGCCAGAAGCCAGGTTTGAAGCCCAGCTTTACAGGCCCAAGAGATCTCAATAAGTCGCAGAGCTTTATGGTGCTGCTCCAAGCCTCACTCATCTCCAGGGGAGAGATGTCAGCAACATGCAGGGCTTTGAATCCCATCTTCATTTTCATGCCAGAGCAGACTGCTCCTTCCACGGGAAGTCCCAGATTCCTGCCTCCTTTCCCCTCCTCACCTGTAACATGGGGAAGCTCCCAGCTCGTGCCCTGTACCTGTGACACTCCAGTTTCATGGGACTCTTACAGCTCCAAGGTAAAGACGGACTCGCTCCTGTCTTATTATTTCTCTTGGCATTTTGCCACCACAGTTATTTAAAACAGAGGCTGTGGCAGCACATCAGCAACGCTGGACACCGAATGGCTGTCTGTATCCAGAGAATGGATATCGTAGGGCAAGCTTCCCTGCCACCGTGTGCTCAAACCTGGCTTGGAGCATCCACCCTTAGGGTTAGAGAGCATTGCTCATTCCTTATGGCTCATTCAGTTCTTGCCCTTTCTGCTTCGGCTGCTCATGTGGTGTAGTCAATCTCAATCCACATGTGGACATTTATCCCCTAGGACTGGATCAGCCAACTCATTTCAAATAGGTCTCCGGTTAACATAGTAAAGTGAAGATTAGAATTTACGACCTAGAGATGAGAGAGACTCATTTAGCCCATTCTTAATCTCGCGACCCACGTAGACACCCATCCCTTATTGCTTGCATTAGCAGGGCAATGGACCAGTTGATCTCACTGGCCTTTTCCATCTCTAGCTTTTGAGATGAAACGTATCTCCTGTTTAAATTGGAACCAGCACAAAATGCTTTTCAACTGAAGCAGAAACAGTGGGGAGTGGGGCTGCTTATTCTGTCCAGTCAGTATATCTCCCTGTGCATTAAGGCAAGCAATAGCAGTGTTAGGGTGGCTAATTCTCCCTTGTCACTCAGGGCCAGATCCAAAGGCCACTGAAATCTTTCCAGAGATATCAAGGAAGTTTTTGGATCAGGCCCTTAAAACACATTATCTATCTAATCTACTTAAATAACTCCCCTATCACGGTAATATCTGAGCATTGTGTTCCCTGGCTGTTGCGTCTATGGGATTCTATATTAGCTGAGTGGAATGTGTAAAAAAAAATTAGCCACTCACGCATCTGTTTCTCATACAGTAGCATGACTCTCCTGTCATGTTTTCACTTCCCCCCCTTGTACTTGATGTTTGCAAGCCGCTTTGCTTTGAGATGTGTCAGCTACAATTGGGCTTGAAACACTGAATAGCTGCAATTTTCTCTCTCTCTCCTTTGCTCGAGTTTTTAATTTTCTCCGGCCTCTGCTTGAGCAGTTTTTGGCGAGTTCAGTGTATATCTGTGTATGCAAATAAGCAGAGCAAATAGGTTACGGAGCTGCAAAGATAGATCAGTACATTCCAGATGCATGCAGCTCACGATAAAAATCATTCAGGGTCACTTCTGGACTCCGCTATCCCTGGTGCCATGTTCACAGTTCAGACGCCACTCTGAGCTGTGTGCAAATATATTGCTCAAGGACAGATTCTGCCATTTGATACATTAGTGTAAATCAGGAATAATTTCACTGGCATCAGTGGTCGATCTGGATTTACACCCGGGTAAGAAGGAGCAGAACTGGCCCGTAGCTATATATTTACTGATGTGCAAACACTAGTTGTCTCATAGGTCCGATTTATTGTTTTAAAAATATTTACATTTCTGCAATGGAACTGTGGCACCTGTGTATCCTGCCCAGGCACGTAAAGCTGCTTCCTCTCTGAAGGAAAGGAGGAGAAATCATTGTCATTCTTAGGGCTTAAAAATTGTATTAAAGCTAACGTTAAAAAATTATATAATGCACAGTTCAGAAAAGAGTGTCTCTACAGAAGTATAGTGCTTAGATTATCCACAAATACAAAGATTGTTTTAAAAGTCAGAAGACACATGGGGAAATTAACCAGAATAGCAATTAACTATTCCAGAAGAGCGCCTCATAAGGATACTCTCTTCTGGAATAAAAATGATTTCATTCCAGAATGATTACTCCACTTTGCAAGTGCACTAAATAGTCCAGACTTTTATTCCAGAATGGCACCCATTTGGGGAACTATTCTGGAATAGTTTATAGCTATTGCAGTCAATTTCCCCATGTAGACAAGGTCCTGCTCTTGGGAGGTGCTCAGATTCTATGGTGATGGGCCTGTGTAAGAACCTGGAGGTATAGATAAATAGAATGTGGGGTATTATTAACAATAATAATTAGTATAATGTAGTATTTTGCATCCTAGGAAGAACTGGTCAAAAATATGGGGAAAAAATCCATCTATTTTTTTAAAGTTTTGGCATTGTTTTTGTTGAGATTTGAAAAAAGGTCCACCAGATGAAATCTTCAAATACTTTACAAGCTTAACAAATCCAATAATTTTTCTATACACTACTGCAATGCCGACAGCTGTGGGGTGGGTTTTGCATGGTTTCCACCCAAACCCCATGGACTCTATTCCTCCAGGCTGGCTTGTGACCCAGCCCTGGTCTCATTCAAGAGCCAGACCTTTAGCAGAATCCCTCCTGGGTGGGAGAGTTCAACCAGGTGCTCGTTAAAGAAGATCTGGGCTCTCTGTATCCTGAAATGGAACCAGAGGGCATCTCAGGACAACAAAACTGTTTCAAAAACCTGTTACAGCACTGGGATACCAAAGAGAATCTGATTATTAGTCCATAAATAGACACTAATTCAGTTTTTTTCTCAGGCCTATATAGTCTCACACTTGCATGTATGGCAGAAAAAAAATTCCAAACCTGTGGAGAGCGGCTCCACTTAGAGATGGCGAGAAAAATTTACTCTCTCCAGACATGCAGGCATTCTGCTTCCACATCCCATCTTGCCACACCTGGCTCTCCTGGTCTTTGCCAGTGGTTCCAACTCCTGCCACCCAGCCTGAGAAGAGATTTGATGAGAGAGGAACTCTCTCATTGTGAGTAACTGACATTGCACATCATGTACCGGTGCCCAAGGTGGGGAGTTATATCCACATGACGTGAGGCTACCTTAGCCACCCTGCTGTGTGATGCGGCCTGTTGTCAGCATGCAAAGCACAGGTCAAAAGGGCATGAGAACCCATTTCCTGGAACAGATAGACCAGGGGAGCTGAATGGTTTCTAATACAGGTCCAGAGTCTCATGTACGAACCAGCTGGGTGCAAAGGAGTCAGATCCTGGCTTAACTGGCCGGTGGAGAAATCTCCCAGTTGGTATAAAGCAGAGGAGCGAGGTCCTGGTCCCCGCAGTGTAGGTGGCTAGTTGGAGGCGGGAGGAGGCCTGCCAGAGGCAGGGCAGAGCTCTGCTCTCTGATTCTCTGGTGTACGGTCACTTAGGGAGCACCCACTGCTGGTGTAAGCACCAGCACTGCCCTCACTCACACCGTGGCTGAAGTTGGGACCAGCGCGGGGCAGATCAAAGATGCAGGGAGCCATGGCTGACTCCCTTATGTCCCCGAGAAGCTCTGAGATATAGGACAGAATCGAGCCCACAGAGTCTGGAGGGAACAGAAAGACTATCCAGGGCTTATTACTAGCCCATTAGCCAGGTGGGCCGAGGAGAAGACGCAATGCAAATCGGCCCAGGGAGGGAGATTCTATTGAGCCCACCACCTTCCAACTGCTTCTGCGTGTTATGCTTTCCAGGGAACAGTGACAGGCAAATACATGGCTTTGGAAGTGTTGGCTCATTCCACACACTCTGGGATGCGTTCCCAGCTCGGGGCACAGCGGGGATTTGCGTGTGTCAATATTAGAAAGCAAACACCACGCTCAGAGAAATATTGAAGAGCTGGTTGCCCTCCCTGCTTTGTGTTTTTATTTGTCAGCACTTATTTTTGTTTCCTGACAGAAAGCGGAAACATTTGGTCAGGCTGCAAATGTTCTCATTAGACACAGCAGTCTGGGATGCCATTCTCATTGCAGTAATGCTTTGAGCGCCTCTAGCCACTTTCACGCCAGGGTCTTGATACGTTTTGTTTGTAAACCACACTTCACATTCCATTCCACTGGCTCAACTACAAAGAGAATAACAGCCTACTACTGCTGACATTTAATGGAGTTACTCCATTAGCCGAATTGGTAGCTGTCTGTGCTTTGGTGCTGAAGTTCATGGGATTAAACCCAGCTGAAGATGTGTAGCAGTGAGGATGTTTCAAAAGCACTCAGAAATGGCTTGCTAAGACTCATAATGCCCTGTAGGTAAGGCAATAAGCTCACGTTGTAGAGAAGGTAAATTGAGTTGCATACAAGTAAAACAACTTGCCCAAGTTGACACACAGTGGTCCAGTTCCTTGGCTAGTGTAAGCCACCGTGACTTCAATGGAGCTATGCTGACTTGCCCCAGCTGAGGGCCTGGCCCAGTAAAACAGTGGCAGAACCAGACCGAATTCCTGCTTGATGTAACTCTGTTGAGCAGATAACCAGGAATGTGGCATGCATTAAAGCTGCTCATTCTGTACACGTTGAGCTGGGGGGCTGATTTGCAGCTTGAGGAGACATACCCATGCTAGCTCTGACTGGCCTAGCATGCTAAAAATAGAGCGTAGCTGCCACAGTGCCAGGGACAGGATAATACGTGCCTGGTGTCTCAGATGGGTGCGTACTCGGGGTGGCTAGCCCCTTCTGCCGCTTGCTCCGCTGCAGCCCCTCTCTCTATTTTTAGCATGCTAGCTCGCTCTAAAATAGCTAACCCTAACCCTAATCCCTCCCCCGCAGCGTAGACATGCCCTCAGCATCTGATTTTGTGTAGCTTTATGCCATTGATTTCAGTTGATCGATTTCCATCAGTTTATGTGAAATCAGATTGAAGCCCTTTGCATATCAAATAGCATCTTTCAGTAACCTGGGACGCAGCATCTATTCCGCCTTTGTACTGTGGTGCATTAGTGTCAAACACTAGACTGCTATTATGTCATTCTTTTTAAATTTTTACAATTTTTTGCATGTGGGTGTGCAATGGGCTGGTTTATAGAAGGGGGGGGGTTTGTCTTGTGGCTAACATCATGAAGGCACTTCCCCAGCTGGTACAACTAAGACTGCTCTAACTCACTAACCGAACAACTGTGAATTAAAAGGTTTGTGTTCTCTTCCCAGCTATATCATGGACATCCAAGAGAAACCACTTCATTTTTCTATGTCTTACTTTCCCCATCTGTAAAAGGGACATAATAATACTTCTGTACGTCCCAGAGCCTCTGCAGGGTATACTTCGTGGTGGTTTGCAGTGTGATTGAAGAACCACAGATGGAAATGTAAGCTATATATAACATTATATCCAAAAAATGACATTTAAAGAATGTTAAGGGTACAAAGTCAAGCACTTAGGAAATGCCAGGATTAAGGTTGCCAGTGCAATTTTAATTCACTCCCCCCTTGTGTGTGTGCATTGTGATAGTCATTCTGATCACATACAATTTCTTCCTCATTCAGTGCACCGGATGGGTGTTGGTAACTGAATGGATAGCAGGTCAATATTTGTTTTATCCTCATCATTGAGCGTGTCCCCCCATATATTATTTACTGCACAACATCCAAGCTCGGCACCAAATACAGAATTAATTAATTTCCTCCTGGGCTTTTCTATGGTGCTCATAGTATCTTAGGTCCAGCTCCTCAAAGATGTTTAGATGGCTAACGCCTCCTGATTTCAGTGGGAGTGAGGTGCCTAAATACCTTAGGCTGTCGTGCTTTACAACCATTGAAGGATTTATCTTTATAACACCTCTGGGAGGTTAGGCGCTGCTCTCTTTCCCTTTTTACAGCTGGGGAACTGACACACAAGGATCAACACTGTCAAAAGTGTAACGTGGTTTTGGGAACCCAAATTGAGTAGCATGGGCCTGTGGTTTTTTTTTTTTTTTTTCTTTTTTCCCAGAGTACTTCACATTTGATAGCGCTTCGTATATTCACAGCAAAGCTCCCATTGGCCTCAGTTGCCGTTGTGAATGCTCAGCATTTCTGCCAAGCAGACCCCTTGCATCTCATGTTGGGAACCCAGAAAAACACTACCTTGCGCCACCTTTAATAAATCCTGGAAAGCAAACGACGGCTGGATCAGGAGGACTTGGCCTGAAAATGACATGCGAAGCAAAGACAGAAGGTGATGTCCCACCGGCATCTGTGGTCAATGGGTAAAACCCACCAAATCTACTGAGCGTGTTTTTGTACCTGGGCACATGTTTGAAGAATTGATTTCTTGCGGCAGCGTCTCACAGAAGGCAAGCTGTGCATGTGAGCTGATGCTGACAAGGGAAATTGGAAGCTCACTGTTGTTTGACAGGTATATTATTCCAACTGCCCTCGATTTATTTACAAAACAAGGAGCTCAGATCCCTGAAATGATGCAAGTCAGAGCTGCGAGAGGCCTGGTTCCTTAGCCCTTTGGAGCTGGCCTCAATTTGCTTGACATTTCAAATGGATGAATGGGGAAGGAAAAAAACAGCCTTTGCTTCACAGCCTTTTCCCTCAAGCCGACAGACTTCACACTTAAAAAGGTAGGAGGGAAAGAATCCATGTTTATTTTTCTTGGCCGCGGTGACAGGCATGATAGGGCCGCCATAACTCCATCAGACCTTCCCCACCCACATGCTCCTTCACTGGACTGAATGCTGCCGGGGGGCATGAGGGTGACTTCTCTTTTCCCCCATGTGGCAGTAGGGGATCTGATGATGGGTGCAAGGGACATCATGGCTCAGATTGTCTTGCTGCCTCCCAGCCATTGGTGTCCCATAAGAGAGACAGGAGGAGAGAGACCTGCTTCAGAGAGCCCTGCAGACTGAATTGCCGGACACCGTCCTCTGGGAAGTAGAATGGCATCACTAAAAAGTCATCGCTCTGTGCACCTGGGCCATGAACTGCAGATAAGTCAAGCATCCTTGAGGTCAACAGTATCAAAGCCTGCTGATAGGTTTCAAAGGGTTGGCATGGAGACCACATCTTTCTCCATGCTAGGAGGAGGCCATCTAGCCCCTATCAGACTCAGGCTCCTCATTTCCCCTTCCATGTTCTCCATAACTTAGCTTCCTGCTAGTCTCCTTTACTTCCCCACCAAGACCACTTCACTCAGCCCACACTGCTCACCTGGTGGCTTCCTTTGTATCTGTCTCCCACGTCTGCCTGGACACTTCCTTGCTACCTGGAACTCTCCTTCTGACCCCGTCTGCCACACCTCCCTCCACCCTCCCTTTCACTCCCTGCCCAAAAGCCATTTCCTTGCACTTGCTTCAGACCAGTGGAGCAGAAGGCATTGAACCACGACGTTGTAAATGACTTGGGGCCTGCCTGCTAAAGAGAACCCCTCTCCACTTGCTATGAGCTACCTTCTCGCTACATGCCACAGTTGAGAGCAATGGGGATGCTCACTCCGGAGACCCCCTCTCTCCAGTCAGGCGCTTAGGAGGGTGGAGCAGAGGGAGGCTGTCTTTGCCTCCACCACAATCACAGCTTGCGATCCCTAGCAACTCTCTAGGCTGCATTTGATTGGCATGTGGTGAGCATGATTGCTGTTGGCATGAATGGTGTGTGCATGTGTGTGTGTTTGTGTGTGTGTGTCTTACCTTTAACAGAATAGGTATGTGTGCGCGTGCAAACCATGGCTATGTCTACACTGCAATCAGAAGTGGGATTGCAGCACCCGCAGACCTACCCAAGCTGGTTTTCATCTAGCTATGCTGAGTAACAATAGCGGTGAAGCTGTGGCAGCTGCTTGATTATGTGCCCAGGTTCCTGGGTAGGCAGGGCTAGTCCATGCAGGTGACCGCCTGTGCAAAGCTTGCTCTGATATGTCTACACGGGCTGCAAATGCACCCATTGATTGCAGTGTAGGTATCCCCTGTCTGTGCGTTGGAAGGGGGAGGGCTTGGGTGTATCCTAGAAAAGTAGGCTAGCGTGGACCTCAAGAAGTCATCAAGTCCAACCCCATGCACTAAGGCAGGACCAAAGAAACCTAGGGTGTGTGTATATCTGTGCATGCTTTTGCCCTAGGTGGTTTTCCTATTTTAAAGTCTGTTTGCGTGTACAGGGACCCTGTCCAGAAGGAATAGAGCTGGAGAGGCAGAGTCCTTGGAGACTCTGGGGATGATTAAATGAAGCGGATTCACTTGTATGTTACTGGAAAATTGAAATGGGTATCAGCCTCTGACTTGTAGCTTATTCAGCTCATGCCTCCTGCCTGCAAGCCCCAATGCAAAATTCATCAGACGTCAGGCTATAGAAAACCACTGAGACATCCTGGGAAGCAGAGATTATGTCCTGTCCTGAGAGGTAAACCACAAAATAGACCTGGACAGAATTTAAAAATTCTGTTTCTCCTCTTTCATGCACCCTGGCTGGACCAGCATTAGGAAAGCATGGCCCAGCTTGGGTGCCCATAAAAGGACCACATGTTCCATTTGAACATGGAAGTGATGGCTGCCTGCCAAGACCACCAGACCTGGATGTTGCTCTGAAATTCTCCAGCTGTCCCTCTGAGAAGCCCTCCAAAAAAAAAAAAGCATGATTTAAGCCTCACAACCCCCCTGTGAAGTAGGTGATGGGCCTAGATCTCAGGGGGGAGGGAGGAGGTAACAGTGCATTCCATGTGGACATTATAATCCCCGTTTCACAGGTGAGGCATGAGAGAGGGCAAATAACTTGCTCCAAGATGTACAAGAATGGTATTTAGAGCCAAGGTGAGTGGGGTTACGCTGAGCATGAAGTTGGCCTACTGCGTTATGTATTATTTGTATTACAGTCACAGTTAGAGCTCCCAGTTAAGATGAGGGCCCCATTTGTGGGGCACCCTCCATGCACTTAGCAAGAGACAGCCCAGAGTGTTTACAATCTAAACTGATTGACAAGGGCTGAGTAGTGAAACAGAGGCACAAGGAGGAGAAGTGACTTGCCCAAGGTTACCCAGCAGGTCTGTGGCAGAGCCGGGAAGAGACCCTACATCTGACTCCCAATCCAGTGCTCTATCTCCTAGGCCACGCTGCCTACCAAAGAGTCACCCTTTTAGGCCATTTCCTGCCCAGTTTGGGGTAATCCCCCAGTGGGTCCCATAACGAGCTCCTGCTTTGTGCCTGGAGCTAATTGGAACATGGTAAGGATTTCCCTGAGTGCTGTCAGAGCTAAGTATTGTGATTCCAACAATGGATGAGGTTCCAGCACCATCAAACCCAAACCTTCACCCTCGAAAGTGAGCCCTGAACCCTTGCCTGAACTCACCACTGGACTGAAACCTGCCGCCTCCCCAGCTCATGAAGGGTTACA
Organism: Chrysemys picta bellii; assembly: GCF_011386835.1. Classification (NCBI taxonomy): domain Eukaryota; kingdom Metazoa; phylum Chordata; order Testudines; family Emydidae; genus Chrysemys; species Chrysemys picta. The sequence continues at coordinate 25,723,326 of NC_088806.1, read as the reverse complement.
AGGGGAAGTAAATTCATCCCCATCTCCCTGGAGGGAGCAATGGCAGCTTAACCCTGGTTTTACCTGAGCTTAGAAGCGCAGGCTCTCCCTTTCTCACACAGCAGAGTGGCCAACAGGGTTAGTTGTTTTATTCAAAAAACTGAAAAGCCCTGCTGTTTTCTCAGCAGTGATTAGGTGAAAAAAAAAGAGAGAGATACACGCAGACCTAACCTTAGATCCCTACGGCGGTGCACTGCTGTCTGAGATGAGAGACTGAAGAAATAAAAATTATATGTTGTTGATGTTATGAATTCATTGTGCCCTTAGGTTTGATTTCACCCCCCCACCCCCATCATTTCTTTTTTAACCTATCAGTCTGTTGAAGTCACTTAGCTGTCGAAGGTGAGAATTCAGCTGGTATTGGAATGAATTTGCTGTGTGGCAATCTCCACGGGTCCTTGTGTGTGTCTCCAGTGGCACCTTCTCCAAGTTAATAACTCAGGAGGGAATACAGCTTTTAAATGAATAAAATCCCCCCAGACTAAAAGGTGTTCAAAGCTGCTGAGGAATCTGTTTACATGCTTCCTCCTGTGCCCTGCTGGCCTCAGAGAGGAAACCCTCCTTCGGTGTTTGTATTGTGAAGGTGAACTGAACCGATCCCAAATGATTAGAGGGACATATCCAGAAGGGGTACCCAATGTCCCCAGCTCTCATTTGAAGTCTGTGGATGTTTCAATTGCTCAGTAGCTCTCAGAATGAGGTTGTAAGGCAACATGATGTGCGTGCTGTGAATAAAAAGCAAACGTGGGGAAATCAGCTCCTCATGCCCTCACCTGTCAAGCTCTGAGTGGTTTGATTCCTTTTAGAATTTTATACAACCTGAAAGTGGGAGTCAGGACCCCTGGCTTCTCTTCCTGCCTCTGCTACTGACTTCCCATGTGACCGTGGGCACATCACATAGTCCAATAGGTTCAAACTTAGGTACCTAAAGTTAGACGCCTACATTCCTATTGAAGCACTGCAGTAAGTACCCTGATTCTCAGAGGTGCAGAGCACCCACAGCTCCCAGTGATCACCATAGAGGTTGCAGAGGTCCCAGTACATCTCAGGATCATGCCTGTGATTATCATCCATCTAATCTATCTCTCTAGGTTATTATATTATTGCTTATCTCTGTAATAGCCAAACACTTCTATGTTTTGTCTTCAAATGCATTAATTAAGGGACAGGAGAATCAGTTTGGATAAATCAGGAATTGACCAGAACCTTTGCTCCAAAATTTTAATGTAGATTCTAAACTGTGCATGTACTTCCTATGCCCACAAGTATTCATGGCAGCCTCCGCAATTCTGGTCCCCAGCTGGTACGTAAAGCAGATGAGTAGCCCAAGGAAGGCTGCTTTCCTGGTACTATAGATCTGGTTGAAGATCTTAGGAGAAAGCCTCATCTCTTGTGATTTCCATCCTTTGTTTGCCAGTCCAAGAGGCTCAGCAAGTTTGGAAGTGGCTTTTGTATGAATTTTTGGCTGCTCATTTGAATGGAACTGGAATTTCACTGACCCCAAGCACATTGGCTGCGCCACTTGTTATCCGACCAGCACAGGACCCAGGAGATACACAAGAACATAATCCAAATAATGACAGTAAGGCCTGAAAATTCACGAACCATCAAAATTAGAGAAGGCTGCTGAAACTCACTGGAAAACTAAGGCGGCCAGTTTTTAGGGGCAGTGGAGCACTACTATCTATTGAATTTGGAATGGTCACTGGTGCCTCAGAAAGGATAAAAATACAGGCCATTTTTCATACATGGCAGGATGTTTTGAGCTGGGTTGGAAATGGTTTTCCTGTCCTGCAAAAATTTTCCCATCCCAAATGGTGACTAAATGTTGAAATTTCAAAAATGTTTGCAAACAGAAAAAGAAACAAACAAAAATTTGATTTGGGTCAATCAAAATGTCTCACTTTGATCATTTCAAAAATTTTGTTTTGATGTGGTGCATTTTAATGTTTTTGTTTAAAAAGGTCAATAATTAGCTTACAATTCTAAACAAAAAGCCGTTTTGAACCAGAATTATTTTTGTTTTTTGCATTTGGAAAATGTCAAAAATCTCCTATTTCAACCATTTCAAAACATTTTCTTTTCCTTACAATTATTTTTAAGCTGAGAAATTCCTCATTCATGTTCCTTTCCCACAAACACGTTCCATTTCTATGAACTGACATTTTTCAACAAAGAAAAACCTTTTCGCAAACAGCTCTGTTTTTCGGCATCCTGAGTCAGCCTGTCCTCTCTGCTAGCATTTAGTGGTAATTTCTAGGTTGGTGGATAGCTTCAGATACTAATTTGGGATCTGAAACTATTTTTTGTGTGTGTGCTTTGCAGCTCACCTTTAAAGTCTCTTCAAAGAGCAGAGTGGAACAGGCTCAAAGGCAGTGTGCAGGGTCAAGAGATGATAGCATCCTATGTGTCAGAAATAGTGGGTGCAAAGAGATTCATTCTCCTGCTGCTTTAAGCTACATTATGACCAGGGACTTCTGACCTCTAACTTCACAATGCAATGTTTTCCCCCTCCACCTTCCTCCTCTCACCCCCACTTCAGCCTTTCCTTTCCTCTCGCTCCAAACATCACAGGAAGTGAACAAGGCTGCAGAGTCCAAGGCTGCCAGATCAAACGCCGTTTAATGAATGTGGAAGCAGTGGATTCATTAGTCGCAGTCCATATGTGCCGTTAAAAAGCTGCTGCACAGCACGAGGCAGTGTGTATTTGGGGACAGAGCATGGAAGTCACCCAGTGGTGGATAAAAGCGGAGAGAATTCTGCCCAGTGACTGTCTGCCTGGCTTGGTCCTCTTGCTGACAGGGATGGACGTTTCTACTGTAGATTAGTCTTACTGGTTTCTTTCTTTTACACGGTTTGATCTATGGCTGCTTGGTTTAAATTGGGCCCAAACCAAAAGCCCCCAATCCCTGTGACTTAGTGGGTGTTAAAAATCCAGACCTGAATTTTGTAAATGGCCCCTCGCTTTAGAATGGGTCTGAAGCAAGGGCCAGATTTCCAAAGGTATTTAGGTGCCTAAAGATAGAGAGAAGCATCAAAAGTGCTTAAGCAGCTTTGGTATGTAACGCTCATTGATTTCAATGGGACTTAGGTGCCCAGCTTGATTCGTGCTTTTAAAAATCCCACTAGATTCTGCTCTGTATTTACAGATACCCAAATACCTTTAAAAATCTGGCTCCAAGTGTCTGAAATCTGGAGCACAGCAACTCCAGACCAGGGTCTGGATTTTGCACCGTGAACTAGTCTCTCTGGCACTTTCCAGCCAGTATTCCAGCTCACCAGCCTCTTTTCATGACAGCTATGCTGGCAGTTTGCCTCTTAGGTGAAGGATAAAATCTTGCCCCTTCTCCTCCTCTTTTTATGCAGTTACAGACTATTGTCTCTTACACCAGTAGGTCCCATCTTCAGAGACTTCTCTTTGGTTTCCTTTGTCTGGGCCAGCACTGGCTCAGGCAGTAAACATTGCCTGTCTCCATAGATGTCCACTGTTCTATATGCTGATTGAGTTAGTCCTGAGGCTCATCTTGACTCACTTTCCTTTGACAGTTTTGGAACCTAACATTTTACATTTGTCATAACTTTTAAACTATTTCCCGTACAACCACCTTGCAACAATTATAAGGACCAGTGGGCTTCTGGCTCTTGGTACAGACCACCCGCTGGTGAAATATTATGTCAATACCAGACCCAGGGGATCCCTGTAAAACCTTGTGCACCCCCAGTGCCCACTACCAGCAGGCACCTAAAAGTCTCTGAGTCACACTCCCCCATCTCTTTATGTGCTCCCATCCAACTCCAGCCAACACTCCTCCCTCTACACTTGTGTTATTTTCCAGTCCCAGAGCAGATACAGGACTTGGAAATTGAGAACTTCCTCACCATGTCAACCCACTTGGTAACTGTCCTCCACCTCACCGAGATTGCAAGCCAAGTGTACTGCAAGTTCAACTGCTCCCAGGTACAAGGTGGCATGCAGTCTGAGCCTACAAGTGCTTTCTGGGCAGTCTGATCTATGTCCTGACCACAGCAGATCAATCAGTAATCAGAGCTGCCACACTGCACACCCCCATCTACAGAAATTACAGGCTATAAAACTAGGGTGACCAGATGCCACAGATTAAATATCGGGACGCGGGGGGGGGGGGAAGGCCGCGGGGGGGGGGGGGGGCAGAGAAGAAAAAAGCCGGCGGCGGAGAGGGGAAAAAAAAAACAAAAACGGCCGGAGCACCCCCCAGCCGAGCCGCGCTCCGGGCCCTTCCTGCAGCTCCCTGCCCAGCCGTTCCCGGGCTCCGTCGCCCCGGCCCCGCAGCAGGGGCTGCTCCGCTCCACCCCGCCAGGGCTGGGACACTCGCCCCCGCAGCCCCGGACAGCCCCTCTCCAGCCGCGGGGAGCTCGAGGACCTGGGCAGGGGGCGAACCAGGTAGCCGGGCCCGGCCCCTCCCGGCAGGAGCGTGTCCGCCTCCGACCCACCGCACTGCCCCGCGGGCTGCAGGGCTGGAGCAGCCTCCGCACTGCACTCCCGGCCCCGGGCCCTGAAGGCGGCGGTGAAGCCAAGCGGCTTGCCCTGGTGACCCTAAGTGAGCCTAGGGGGCGAGAGTCCCTCCAGGACGTCAAAATTGCTTGTTTGTCCAGTGTCCCGACCGCACATCGGTCGGGACGCGGGACAAACAAGCCAATATCGGGACAGTCCCGATAAAATCGGGACATCTGGTCACCCTATATAAAACAGGGGGGATATGACTGAAGTCTATAAAATCATGACTGGTGTGGAGAAAGTAAATAAAGAAGTGTTATTTACTCCTTCTCATAACGCAAGAACTAGGGGCCACCAAATGAAATTAATAGGCCGCTGGTTTAAAACAAGCAAAAGGAAGTATTTTTTCACACAATGCACAGTCAGTCAGTGGAACTCTTTGCCAGGGGATGTTGTGAAGGCCAAGACTATAACAGGGTTAAAAAAAGAACTAGATAAGTTCATGGAGGATAGGTCCATCAATGGCTATTAGCCAGGATGGGCAGGGATAGTGTCCCTAGCCTCTGTTTGCTAGAAGCTGGGAATAGGCGACGGGATGGATCACTTAATGATTACCTGTTCTGTTCATTCCCTCTGGGGTACCTGGCATTGGCCACTGTTGGAAGACAGGATACTGGGCTAGATGGACCTTTGGTCTGACCCAGTCTGGCTGTTTTTATGTTCTTAGGGGATGTCTTGATATTCCTGGGGTGGTTTTTTTGGTTTTTTATTTTAGCATTCCTCTTTGCACCAAGAAGCAGTTCCCTGATTGTGACTAGGCCAGTGCTGAGAGGCTCTCAAGCCCTTTTACTTCTCGATTGTTAATCTGAATCCAGGACAGGCTGGTAGCGACTAGAAACTGAGCCCATCTGATGGGTTCTTAGAGTCCCATAAAAATAGGTTGCACGGCCTGGTTCCTAGTCAAGGGGTCTGCACCACTCTGCAGGGTGGCCCAGGAGTCAAGCCCCAGCGCTACGAGTCATCCAGGGATGGAACCCAGCTCTCCTCTCCCCCTGACTTTGGACACCTCCCCGTGCCTCAAGTTTTCCCATCTGTAACTTGTGAATAATAATACTGCTGGGCCTCCTTTCTGAAGCAGACTGATCTCTGTGGTTGCGGAAAGTGTTGATCTTCACCTGGCACCTTTTGTTGGTAGCCTCAGCAGAGAGGCCAAGAAACGAATGAGCCAGAGACTGGACTCCATCTTCAGTTCAGGGTTGAGGCCTGTCATGCAGGCAACCTATGCAGCTCCTGCTGGATATGCTCTGAGAATAAAGAGAGGATTGCAGGACTGCCAAACACCGCTGACCACCTGTAATTCACTAACACAAAGAGAAGGCCAACACCCACATCTGGCTCTGATCATTGTTGCCTAGCATTTAGAGCCTTCTCTTTGCGTGGTCATATGTGCACTTTGCAAGCAGAACCTGTGTGGCAGCCCTGGGCAGGCAAGAACATCTGAGCCTCCTGGATTCTGGAGTGCTTTTGGGGACCGCCTGACATTGATGGATGCTCTGATTTAAGATGGCGAGGGCTGCAGGCCGATCGATACTCTAATCAACACGGCAGGCATCACAGCCGCTTCACCGCACACCTCAGCTGGGAAGAAAATAAGGGAGCAAGAGATTAACTCAAGTGCTTAGAACTCCTCTTGATGAATAATTGAATCAATGAGCCTGGGAGGGGCCCAAAATGCAAGCAGTGAGCAAGGGGAAGGGAAGCAGGAGGGACACCAGGCAGGAAAAAGTGGCTTTCATGTTGTTGTGTACAGTGCAGCTGCTTCTGATCTGGGGAAGGGAGAGGAGAAACATGACTTCAGCTGATTGGTGGAACTTGTGTCCCTTGGATTGTTGTCCCCTACGTCCCCCCCTTTTTCAGTATTCCCTTTTAAGGAGTGTTAAAATGTTGCCCCCACTGATGTGAGCAGTTGCAGAAAGCTCTTCTTCTGAATCACAATGAAAGCCCTATGAGCGTGGATGGCTTTTTACTGGGTGTGTGTGTAAGGGGTTTTGTAATGAAATAAAGTAATAATAATAATAATTAATAATTAATAAAAATGGACGTATCTGTCCATAATGTTCCAGACACAGAATAGATTTAAGGGGGAATGCAAGGTTCATACAGCCCTGGGGCTACTTGAAATGAATCCGACAGCTCTCCAGTTCCAAGACCTTTTTGAAGTGGGGGCACACAAATGCGTGCACACAAAAGGAAATCTGTTGGGTGATGCTGATGGTGTGGGTGGGATGGGTTAGATGCAACATGGGAGATAGCCTTGCTTGTACTCTCCAGGACCCAGATGCAAGCAGAGACCCACTGCTGAGGGGCATAAAGATATGAGCAGAGGAGGAGGAAGGGGTTTGCCAGGATGGGTCAGAGAAACACTGTTTGGATTAGGAGAGAAGGAAACCAAGGGTTGTTTGATAATAAAAACTAGATCCCTTGTACTGTTAAGGGCCATTAATGGAGAAAAGACATTTTCGGGACTGTGTGCACACCTGTCTTAACTTGACTCCAGATTGGAGCCAAAGTGCTTAACAGGAAACACACCTAGGTAACCTCCATTACACAATCATTTTGCCTCTTCCGTGGCTGTAGAATGAGCTTTGGACTCAATGATTGTTCAGTGCCTGTGCTCTATCTTAGAGCTGGCGAAAAAGGCAGGACTGGCTATACTGGAGAATGAAGTCCAGAAAAGGAGGCACAACGCAGCCCTCAGCTGTGCCCCAGCTCCTTCCTCACTGCCCTACTCATAGGACTCTGTTCTGTCCTGCCATGTTTCATTTTTCATGGCATTTTTCACTCTTTCTGCTGAGTCTGGAATAACGGTGCCAGTTCTGGTGGGTTTTAGTGAGGTGGACAATGCTCCACGAAGAACGGGTCTGAGACCCACCAAGTCATTTCATATTGGCCATCAGCTGGTAATGACCTGCATCTCACTGCCAACAGGAGCTAGATTCAAACGGGCATTGCAGAGATGTAAGACCCTGCTGCATCCCATTTCCAATCCCCTGAGCCGCTTTTTCCATTCTGCTTTGATTTGCCTCCCATTCACATCTCCCATCAGCTCCGCTCAGCTCATCGTCTATACATTTCTCTTCAACCCCAAAATAGAGCAGCCTTTAATTCAGTTCCTATTGCCTTGCAGATCATCCAGATGAAATCACTGGTTCCTTGTTAAAATGGGTTCCCTTTTCGGTTGTTATATGGGGAAGATGAAGATTTCTTTTTAAAGGCTTCATGCAGATGTTTGGCATTTGCTGCTGTTCAATAAAGTTGATCATTTTGCTCAGGAGGTATCAATGCAATTTTCCATGCCACTGGCTTAAAGATTGCATCTTGGTTAAAAAAAACAACCCCTCTCTGCCCTGCAAAACCAACAACAACCATTCTTTTCCTCTCTATTTGAGTTTCAAAGGAATAAACAAAAGAAAGAGAAAAAATCCTACGTTGTCTCAACGGCAAATATATTAGTAGCTTATTTAAATTGAGGCGAGTCAGGCCAGAGTAGATACCTCCAGTACATTTTTGTGACTCCTTATTTCATCTGTGTCACGGTTAGCATAGTGATAGCATAGCTGGGGAATGCCTTTCCACACCATTACATTTCCCAGTGAAATATGTATGAATTACCACCGATGGTGGTTGGAAGCTATCTGGACATAAAACATGCAGAAAATGAAATATTAACTTTCCTATCCAACCCGGTAGCGGCTGTTATGTTTTGTATTATAACACGTTAAGGTGAAGTACTGGAATAAAAAATAAAAATAAAACTCCCAGACTCCCATCCTGGCAGTATTGTGCATAAATGACATTGGATGTGGATGATAAAATTGGAGAGTGTGTGTGTGTGTGTGTGGGGGGGATATATTCACAGTTTAGTTGACGGTGAATATAAATAGGGACTGAGCCAAATGCAGGTTGCAAAGAATCCTCTAGAAACTTTACTTCCATTAAATTACTATAAGTTGCATTGGTAAACAGGAAAAAAACCAAAACCTTATAGACTCAATGGGCAAGGTCATCTTCAATGTCACTGTATTCATTTAAATGAGTTTATATTCAGGGTGAATTTTGTCCATTACTTGTAATTGCCTCATTTTGTTCCTTGTATATTGATTTGGGCCCCGATTCAGTACGATATTTGAGCCTGTGTAACTTTTAGCACAAGAGGCGACATGATCTGGTGGATGGGACACGGATTTAGGAGCAGGGCTGGCTCCAGCATTTCTGCCGCCCCAAGCGAAAAAAAAAAAAGCCGCTATCGCGATCGGTGGCGGCAATTGGAAAAAAAAAAAAAGCCGCGATCGGCGGCGGCAGTTCAGCGGCAGGTCCTTCGCTCCTAGAGGGAGTGAGGGACCTGCCGCCCCCGAATTGCTGCAGGTGCCGCCCCTCTCCCTTGGTCGCCCCAAGCACCTGCTTGTTAAGCTGGTGCCTGGAGCCGGCCCTGATTGGGAATCAGCAGACTTGAGGTCTAATCCCAGCTCTGCCTCGGACCTGCTGTGTGACCCTGGGAAAGTCACTTCCTCTCTCGGTGCTTCTGTTTCCCCTCTCACCTCCTGTCAATTTAGATTGTAAGTAAGTAGGGCAGGGAGTGTATCTTACCTTGTGTATGTACAGCTCCTACCACCTGAGGACCCTGATCTCAGTTGGGGTCCTTGGATGCTACGTTAATAATAAAACTCCTTTCAGATTAATAAAAAGAACAGGAGTACTTGTGGCACCTTAGAGACTAACAAATTTATTAGAGCATAAGCTTTCATGGGCTACAGCCCACTTCTTCGGATGCATAAAGAGCTTATGCGCTAATAAATTTGTTAGTCTCTAAGGTGCCACAAGTACTCCTGTTCTTTTTGCGGATACAGACTAACACGGCTGCTACTCTGAAACCTTTCAGATTAATAGATTTTAAAGCCAGAAGGGACCACTGTGAGAATGTAGCCTGACCGACTCTCCCTGTGTTTGTACAGTGGCTAAAATGGGAGTTAAAGTTATGCAAATGCTTAAGTCTCTTACTGAGTTTGGCACCCAGGGCCTGATTCAGCACCCATGAAAGAGAATGGAAAGATTCCCATTGACTTCAGTAGTCTTTTGGATCAGTCTCTAAGAGCCAGATCATTGGGAGTTAGGCACCTAGGGATCTTTAAAAGTCTGGGCTTAAATGACCTATGACTGCTAATTTATGCATTCACACCTGTCTAATGTTACCATTTCTCCCACTTCCTTCCCTCCATGTTCTTGTTTCTTCACTTATTGAGTACTGCCTAAATCCCTGAGTCTGAGTTCTCTGGAGTGCACTTGTGAGTTTTCTCATTATGTTATTTGTTTCTACTGCAGGATCCTAATTTCTCTTTGAGGTCCCTTGGCAATAAAGCAATAGAAATAATAATAATAATAAGTTACTAATAATTAATAATGATAATGGTATCCTGGGCTCTATGCAGCCACAGACACTGAGCAAAATTCATCCTTCATATCCTATAATGAATTGGCCTGTGTTGTGTTAGAATGTTTGTCACACATGACACTTAGAATCTTTTATTAAGGAAGCCAAAAAATAGCCCTGGGTGATGTCTGTATCATTAGTTCTATTTTACCAGTGGGGAGACTAAGGCACAGAAAGGTTAACCAACTTAAACTACATCACACAATGAGTCACTGGCAGAGCTGGGAATAGAATTTAGGAGTCCTAGTTCCCATTTGGAATCTCAAAGTGTTACATATACAGCTCGCAGCCTCAGAGCCAGTGCTACATAAAAGAGACGTATTGTAAGATGTGTAATTCTATTAGGCACGGTCTGATGCCTGTGTTCCCAATCCTGGGTGAGGGTGGGTGTGCTGAACACAGCTAGACAGAGAGATGAGTCACAAACAGGAATGCCAGGTGGTTGAAGAGTTAAATTTCCTTTGGGAAGAGCCTTTTTTCCATTCTCTGCCTCTGGAGAAGACGGGTCTAGTGCCTGATAATTGGACAAGCTGGTTGAGTTGTGAGAGGAACAGGTGATAATGGAGCTGGTGATAATTGGGAGCTAAAATGAGTTTCAATTAGCATCTGGCCACCAGGTGTTCTGAGCTATATAAATGAAGGAGTGGCACAGTTATGGGGGACATTTGAGTCAGGATGTTGGTAGGGATTGAAATTGGTCATGAAACCTCCTTTTATTTTGGTAGAATTACAACTTTTTCACATACCTTGAGTAAGCGCTTATCTTGTGCCTCGCTGCAGGACATGGTGTAGCGTGGCATGGTGGGAACAGGTGTGCTTTGTGTGAAACCCCCTTTAGCAGAGATGTCTCCGGGTGACTTAACAGACTCCTGAATCCATTTCATTCAGCTGCCATCAGCTAATTTAACTTGGCCGGCTTGCTGTGTTTCACAGGATGGGGAATCCTTCATTGTACGTGACTGGAGAGGCAGTTCTTAAAGCTTTTACATCTGGGGATGGAGGATTTGATTTAGTGTTTTGACAAGATGCTTACAATCAGGCTCTGTCTTATTTGAGCCCCAGTCAGTCTGGCTCTCAAAGGTTAGCAGCCTTGGGCACATACAGACCATCAGTGCGGCTGGTCTTGAGATGAATGGATCCTTCCTGCCAGCAAAAAAAATAGCCCCCCAAGTTGCCAGTCGGAGGCAGATCATGCAATGGGTCATGTGCTAGTGCTTGCCGAGGTGGAGGGGTCACATGCTGATGCCACAACATCTGAGGCGCTCGAGAGGGAAAGTACCTCCTTAGTGATCCATCTCCTTGCAAATTCAGGATGGTTTTCTGCATGCTGTCTAGAGCTACTACCTTCCTCCAGGGTGTCACGGCTGGAGAAGGAGCTAGGCAGGGCCTGTCAATTGCAGGTGTTGGCCCACTTAAGTGGGGTTTTTTGTTCTCCTTGTGCCTGGCCCTGACTGTAAGAAAAGTCACCTCACGATGTGAGTGCAGTCATTTGATGGGCGCAGTGTGCATCTCACTTACCACAGGATCTCCGGGAACTCGCTGCTTTGGCTCTCTGTTCCTTTCCTACAAGGGATCATCAGACAGCGGCTGGCAAGTCTCTGGGACCTCCTGCTGTAAGGAAGCCCAGTTAGAGCAGGGAAGAGGTGAGGCCATAGACGTGGGCAGCCTCCCCAAACCAGGGCATGCACTGAACCAAAGCCCCGCTCTTTCCTGGAGCACTGACTCGGAAAAGCCTGTAAATGAAGCCTGGCTAAATGGAGTAATTAAGTGGAATAAGTTAAGTGGAGGAAGTAAGCGGAGTAAATCTTCAGTCTGGTTCATTCTGCCTCAGCATCCTTTTTGCCTTCCCTGCTCTCCAGCTGGGTGTGAATAAAAAGTACATCACTGCTGTGACGCTCCCTGGGCTCTGCGGCACTTCGCTACCACCTGCCCTTAGCGGGAGGGAGCCTTGGTTGGGCCTGCTGGGGACCAGCTCCCTGTATCTCCAACGCATAGACAACCCCCACAGGTGCTGCTGGCCCTCAGACAGGCTGTTGATAGGCACACTCCAACACCCCTTCCTCCCTCCCTCCCCCCGAGAGTCTCCCTGCGCTGTCCAGCTCCTGATCTGCTAGAATTCACAGAATCACCAGACCCGGACTCCCCAAAGGAACTGAGCACCCCAGTGTACCAGTTCCAACTCAGAACGCAGCTCCACTTAACACACAGCGCCTAGTCTTGTTTAGAGAGAAAGCAAGTGTATGTTTATTTAGCAAAGAACAGAGATTCCTATGCTAGCAAACAGAAATTTTGGAAACAAAGGAGTACATCTAAAACAGAACCATAACACGCATCCTAGAGTCTGAACTCAGCTATCAAGATGCCCTCTTGTGAAACAAGAGACTTTACCGAAAGTCCTTTGCATGGAATTTTTCAACCAGGATGGCTAAGGCCCTCCTTTCATGAGATCAAGCCTGCTGGCAATTTGTCTCCCCAAATGACAAGGTGTTTTTCTGCACCCCTTAGATATATTAGACCAGTCCCTTGTTCTTTGCCTGTAAGCAGGGTTCCTTCCTCCACTGTTCACCTCTTCCTGTTCATTTCTTCTCTTGCAGTCCCTGCTATCTCTTCATTAGCATTTGACTCAGTATGCAAATAGGCTCCTCTTGTAAGACACACAATACATCATGATCGACCAGGAAGATAAATGTCATCTCTCATCTCCTGTCTGGTGGAACCTGTCTTAAGGCGTGTTATCTCTGGGTGACCTGCCTTTAACTTCATGGCGTTAAGAACATAATTTCCAATGTATATACATATCTCCTTACACAGTAGTTGCATGTACATTTCACAAAGATGATGAGGACCAGTGTGACACAGTCTTTCCATAGAGATCTTTTATGACACTCTTTGGTGAACTAGAATGCAGATAGATACCAGACCCAGGGTATCCCCATAGCTATGTAACTCTCTGTCAGTTGGCATCAAGAGGTCCTTGGGCCAACTAGTCTGACCTCCTGCACATGGCAGGCTACAGAACCTCTCCCACCCAGTCCTGTAATAGACCCACCTCTGGCTGACTTACTGAAGTCCTCAAATCTTGACCTAAAGCCTTCAAGTTACAGAGAATCCAACATTTACTCAAGTTCAAACCAGCAAGTGATCCGTGCCCCCTGCCGCAGAGGAAGGTGGAAAAGCCCCAGGGTCTCTGCCAATCTGACCTGGGAGAAAATTCCTTCCCAACCCATATGTGGTGATCAGTTAGGCCCTGAGCATGTCGGCAAGACCCTCCTGAGAAATAATTCATTGTTGTTACCCAGAGCCCTCCCCATCTAGTGTCCCATCTCCACCTGTTGGATAAATTTGCTACTAGCAGTCTCAGATGGGCCACATGCCATTGTGGGCAGCTTAATCATTCCATCCCCTCTATAAACTTATCAAGCTCAGATTGGAAACCAGTTAGGTTCCCCCTCCACCCCCACTGCTTCCCTTGGGAGACTGTTCCAGAACTTCACTCCAGAACCAATGAGGTACTTAGCTATGTGTATGCAAGTAGGCAGGCATAACATAGCAGAACAGCATCTCAGTAATCCATGCTGTGCTCCCTCGCCTGCTTGCCTTGATGCACGTATCTCCTGCACTGGTCAGGAGAAAGTCCTTTGAGAGCATCAGACTCCATGTTAAACTGGGGAAGGGGGGAGGGCAGTGGATTTTGCTGATGAGTTTTGTGTGTCTTAAATATCAATTCTGCCTACATCTATCTGCCTAGGTTCTTATCAGGCACTTATTACTGAGCAGGCAGAGCAGAACTCACAGGATCAGGCTATTCAAGAATGGACCTAACCAACTGACTAGATTTCTCCCTTTGCCCTAGGAAGTTACTGAAATGTCCCCATCTTCTTTCCAAGTGTTTGTGACTTTTTCCCTTGTCTTTTGCTTAATTGTTGGATGAGAGGTGGTCTTGTGGTGGAGATGCAGGACTGGTATGGAGGGGACCTGTGTTCAGGTCTTGACTTGGTCGAGCACTTCCTGTATTACCAGGGACAAGTCACTTTCCCGTGCCTCAGTTTCTCATGTGTAAAATGAGGACAGTGATGCTTCCCTGTCTCCAAGCGAAGGCTGAGATGATGAAAGACTGTCTGTTTTGAAAAGGTTCAGTTAATGCAGTGATGAGGATAGATCATTGTAGAAAGACTTAAGCTAAAGAAGGACATCTTGCATTCTGCTCCAAAGGCTGTAAGGTCTGGTATCATTCTTTCCTCTTCCAGAAGGGTATTCTATCGCATCGGGTCAGTTCGTTAAAAGCAGCCATGGAGTTGCCATTTAAACTCAGAGCATCATCCACAACTTCATCTGAGGCCTTTCTGGGTTGTTCTTTGTTCTCATTATGCGACAAAATCCATTTTTCTTTCGAGGTTTGCAGAAAGAGAACAATAGGAAACAAATACAGCCATAGAAAAGTTCAAACAAAAGCTACATTACAAACCCACATTCAAGTCATCACAGAGTCCACCAGATTCGTCAATGACCAAAGCCTTCCAGGTAATGAGTCCTACTCAGCGATCGCTCGGAGAAATAATGCATTTTGGAGCAAGCAATCAGTATATGCTGAATAGGAATCTATTTCACAAGCATTTTATCTACTGTTAAGGACACAAAAGCTGGGGAAAGGAGATAACCATCCCTATTAATATTGATTAGACCATTATATATCTGAAAAAGTGATTATAGTCTGAGGGGCTTGCATCTTCCCAATGTAGAGAATCCTGCTTTGAAATCATTAAATCAGCAAGTGATAGGTTGCCTTTCATGAATTGTAATTTACGACAAAGCTAGCAGCTTTGGCCAAAAAAACCCCCAACAACAACAACCAAAAAACTATCCAAAACCCAAGCCTAGGAAGGGGTTTTGGCAAATAATCCTCAAGCACTAGGCTGCTAGTTTTCCTTCCACTTTTCTGCATCGTTTCTGATTTGTTGGGGTGTCTTGTTCCTCACAGTAGAGAAAACACTTGGTTGCAGTGATATAGAAAAGGGTTGCTAGACACTGAGGTTCTTTCATGTTCTTCAGCTCCCAGACACTGTGCTCACCACACAGGGGGTCCCTAAATCCTGGTTTGGATTTAGCAGTCATGGAAGGAACTGTGGGTGAACGTCACGGTCCACCTGAGAACTTCTGCCCTGTGCTTACTCTAAGGGTATGTCTATACTGCAAATGAAGATATGATGCTAGCATGGGTAGCAATGGTAACATAGATGTGGAGATATGGGCTAGCAACCGCTGTGGAGCCTGGAAAAAGAACAGGAGTATTTGTGGCACCTTAGAGACTAACAAATTTATTAGAGCATAAGCTTTCGTGGACTACAGCCCACTTCTTCGGATGCATACGGAGCCTGGGTAATTATTTGATTATTTATTATTTGTATTATTTGCATTATTATTTGTATATATTATCATAGCACCTAGGAGGTCCAGTCCATTGTGCTAGACTTTGCACAAACCCAGAACCAAAAAGACAGTCTCTGCCCAAGGAGCTTACAAGCTACAATTTCTATGTCTATGGCACCTTCACTTGTAGTGGAGTCATGCTGGGAAGCTGAAGAGCAGTCTGAAAGAGGAGCTGGAGTGAATGCTATTTTGTCTTTTCTTTTCAGATTAAAAAATGTTCAGCATCACATTTTTAATCTTCTCATTAGCGCCCAGTTTCAGCAAGGCAGCTGGTCTGCAGCTGTCGTCGATGAACATCCCATGGAAACCAAAGGAACATTATTATTTAAAGCAGTGCATGGTGCTGGATGGTGTTATCTCGAACACAGGTCCCTGCCCTAGAGAGACCATAATCTAAATTGGACATAACCCACCTGGTGACAGAAACAGAGAAGCAGTACAGCTGAGTCAAGGAGGAACTTTTGTTCTACCTGGAATGTGCAGGTGAATGGCAGGTGCGTTCTATCAGGATGTACCAGGCCCGATAACAGGATGCGCAGTACCTGGGACATTCAGCAGCATGTCACAGAAGTTCCTCTGCATGCAAGATATACCTGGTGTGATAGTAGCATTCTACTTAATTATGTACCACACCTGGAACACAGAGAGGCATATTAGGCATGCAATGCTTCATGCACAATGGCCCTTGTCCAATAGCATTTTTCAATCTGGATATACCCTACCTGGAATATTCAGGTACTTTATGCCTGGCATGATCATTCCACTTGGATGCACACCATACCTGGAGCGCCCAGCAGCATGTACCTGGTATGATATTTATCAGTTTAGGACAATGCCTTGCCTGGAATATTCAGCAGCTCATCAAGTGCATTCTACCAGGATCCACCCAGCATGCTAGCATTGGACTTGGCCACACCGAGGATGTTCTGAGGTATGTCAGTTGTGCTTTACTTACTGTAAATGCTCTGTACATGATGATGATAATTTCTATTACTGTTGCGTCTCGGAGACCTAGGTGTGGGCCTGGACCGCAGTGTGTTAGGTGCTGTACAAACACAGAAAAAAATGTCCCTGCCCCACTGATGTATTATGTATCCAATAAACGGTTATTTTTTGACAGGCATGTACTTAAATACCAGTTTAAATCAGAAGCTGCAAGCATAGTTACTTCCTAGTTGAGGATTTAAGAACCATTATCGTTTATCACCATTTTTTCTCCCTCTCTCTAATGTATTGCCTTGACAAATATTATCAATAATCTTTTCCATTCCAGGAGTGAGTGCTTCGCCGATCTCCCGTTCATCTGCTGCAGTAGAGATTAAAAAATTTCTTGTGCTTCCAGGATGTGACAGGAGATGTCCATGGGCGGGGCTGTGGGCTGAGGAATTCATGCCAATTGGCTTGCTGATGGGTTTACCTTTTAATCCTTGCCCTTGCTTGCTGTGGATTGCTCTCTTACCCCCTTCGTAAATTACATCTGATATTAAACTGTGGATGAGGGAAAGGCAGGGACTTTGCAGTCTTAGCCAGCAGGAGAAGATAGGTCCAGTAATCACTGTTATCAGCTGATAATCGATAAAAGAAAATGAAATTATTAGGGGGATAACTGAGTGAATCTGAACAGCTATTAAAGGTGCCAGCTGAGACTGAAGTCCTTTGTTTCACTCTGAAACAGGCTTACCATGGAAAGAAGAGCCCGGATTTCCCCTCACAGATAGCCAGAGCCCTCCCTTTGAGGGATGCCCTCCAGGAGAGAAAAGTGAGATCCTTCATCATGTCCAGTTGTTCTCAGGTTTCTCCACCAAAGCTTCCAACATGGGCGGCCATTGTGTTGGAGATTAATAAAATATGATCGCTTGCCCCCTAGGAAATTAAATGAGAACACCCATTTGTTTTGTACAGGCCGCCAAACAACATCTGGTCACCGATGGTCTGGCTCTTAGATTCTCAGACAGCATGGTGATGAGTGCTCTATAAATGTCTGGGCAAATAGCTTAAACAGACTGGCTTCAAACCAGCCACCTAGAGCTGAAAGGCTCTCATATGTCATTACTGATGTCCTAATTCCCAGGGCATTCAGCCCCCTAAGAATTCAATCATACCCAACTCTAATCCAGTTAGAGGATGACCACACACCTGTGGGTTACAAAGCTGTTGCTTATTCTTTTTTCAAAGGAATACCCTTCATCTGGATTTACCATCGTGCCTTACTAACTGCTTCCACGTCACCTCCCTCTCCCTCCCACCGTCCCACCCCCCGATACTCTGGTATATTTCACATGATCTGAAAGTGAAGTTAACTTTTAAAAGCTGTGCTATTTCCAGGCACCCCCCAAGGTGCTATTAGGCTGTAGAGGGAGCTCAACGAAAAGAAAGCTAGCATTGACATGTTCTGTTCTGGAAGGTAAACTATTAGCCGAGCCCTCTTAATCTCCGCTATAAGTGGAACACACTTTGACTGATTGCTTCCTCAGAGGAAACTTAACTTCTAAGGGAGGCGAGAGTATTTTATCTATATTGGGATTCTCAGGGCATCCAGGAGTTGTCAGAAAAATGAGCAGATAATCCGACAACAATCACCGGGGAGAAGGGTAAACAAAGAAACTTTTTGAAACAAGGTTCTCCCCACGCTGGATAGATGGAATGAGATGGAATCATTAGTAGTGGAGAGGATGCTTCACTGCTTATTTTGCTTTTGGAGGGGGTGTGCATGGGGACAGGTTAAAAAAATACTGGATTCACTAATGAGCAGACTGGGAGGGTGGAAATATTGCCGCCCTTTGTGGCCCCAGAGGCTGGCCAATATTTGGGGTCATGCCAGGTTGTTTGCGTTAGGATGAGAAATTGGTGATACGAGTCAGGTGTATTCTTGATGTAATTTTTGTTTATTTAAAAAAAAATCTACACAAAGTCCTGTTTCCCTGAAAACAGTAGACAGCAGTTTCCTTGGTCAGAATTCCCCATGTCTGCCACTGCAGTGAGCTCTGTGCCCAAAGGAGCTCTGTCTCTTTGCTTCTTCTCAGGGGCTTGCTCACAGCTCCTACTCTGGGTTCTCTGCCCCCAGTACACAGCAGCTGCAATCCTGCCTCCTAGTCTCTGTGTTTGCAACCAGGGAAACCGTCAGCACTCGTGGCCTAGCTCGGACGTGCCATTAGACCTATTGCCTTGGGCAGTCGTTGCCAGCTGCCTTCACTACATAAGGGGGCTTGATTGCTCCTTCTGTTGAGCTGGAAAGAGGGCTTGGCAGCCCCATTGGCTTTAATGAGGTCTGTGATTGACTTTGGATCCAAGAACTCTTCCTAATGGCATCCATCCAGCCATACTATAGTGCTTCCCTAGTCCTGGAGGTTCATTGGAAAGCAGAGAGACTGAGGAGGAAGGAGAACACAGGGAAGTAGTCCTTGGGTTTTAGGATAACTCTGACAGCTATAGGAGATGCTTCTAAAGTGGGGGCACTGTGAGGGGCTCAAGGCTATGGACAATGAAAATGGGGCTGGACAGGAATGCAGGGGGGAAAGCTGGTACTTGATATGTATCTAGAACCTGAGGGTTTCAAAGCTGTTTGTGGGCATCAGCCTCAAGGCATTCCTATGAGGTAGACAAGTATTATTATCTATTTTAGGAACGTAGCAGTTGTCACATCCAGTACCTTGTCTCCAACCAGCTGCTTCAGAGGAAGGCTCAAGAAACCCTGCGATAATAGGGTGTTATGGAATCACCAGGCCCCTGGGAAAGGGTTTTGTACCTTCACCTATCACCTTAGTACCTGTGTGCCTTCACCATAGTCTTCCTGGACCCATTTTACAGAGGAGACTCCAACAAAGTGCGTGATTCATTCAAAGTCATGCTCTGCAATCAGTGTCAGAGCCGGGATAGAACCCAGGAGTCCTGGATCTCTGTCACCTCCAATAACCATTAGAGATCACTCAGGCCAATTATTTTTCATACAATAGACCCTCAAGGTTAGGCTCCTCAATCCATACTTAGGCAACTAAATCTGTGGCTAGATTTTCAAAATCACTCAGTACTAAAACCAGTTCAAATTTGCTGAAGTTTTCAATTTTTGATTATTGATGGCTTCTTACATTCTTTTAGTTTTTAAACCGTCCGGTGGAAAATTTTCTGACAACCAAAACCTTTAGAGCAAATTCTGATACTTCAATATTTTGGTTTGAAATTTTAAAGAAAAAAAAAAAAGAAGCCCCTGTGACATTTCCCCCCGGTTTTGTTTTTGGTGAAAACCCAGCTATTTAATTAAGCTTTGGGATTCTGCAGTCAGTCCCTGGGAGGCAGATTCTGACAGCTTCCCTCAGGCTGAGTAATACTGTGCTCCATGACAAATCCCATGCACTTAGGGTGACCAGATGTCCCGATTTTATAGGGACAGTCCTGATTTTTGGGTCTTTTTCTTATATAGGCTCCTATTATCTCCTACCCCCTGTCCCGATTTTTCACATTTGCTGTCTGGTCACCCTACATGCACTTCCAAGCGGCTCTTTGAGGCAGAATGAGCAAGAAGATCAGTCCCTAGCCCTTGGATGATAAGGTTAATGATGATGGAAAGGTTTGGGTACATTGCAGTTGGTGGAGGAAGATCAAGACTCCTTCAGGGAGAGTAGAATTTCAAGTCTGTAATTTGTGGCTTGCTAGCCCCATGGCTCTTTCAGCTGCATCCTAAGTATCTCCCTTCCCTTGAATGCTCCTCTACTTCTTCTAATTATTATTTATGGAGAGGACACTAAGATAAAAAGGCAACACCTCATATAGAGCCAGGATGAGCACTGTATGCTGTCTTCTAAAAATGCCTGGAGATTTATTCTTACTTCAGGTCTAAAATTACCCTGTAAAACTCTCACCTTCTCCTCCCTGCCATCAGTGCTTGCCTGGATTGTCTCTGAAATGTCATTCGGAGGGGTCAGAGATGGAAATCTATAGCTAAATCCTAAACAGTGCTGGAAGGAGAGATCCAAAGCAAACAGCTGTGGTTCTTTTGGCCCCGAATCCTTGAAAAGGCAAGAGAGCATAGGTTTGTGCAAGGAAAGACTGCTGTTAGAGACAGGGCATACATAGCAGCCCTCGCTGGAATGCTACTGATTATGTGCAAACATGTTATCAGCCCTGCATTTTGAGTAGGCTTGCGGTGCACTTAACAAGAGTTTGACTTATTGTTTTTTATTCCTGGTAATGCTTTATGGTGGAATATATTGATTCCATTTGCTAGAGTATCCCTTCCTTAAATATTTTTTACATAATGTGTATTATACAAGTTTATAATAGCTTGTGCAATCCTTGTCTTTCAGTGGCACCAATAAAGCAATTTGGATTAAATTAAATTGAACTCAGTGAAACAAGGAGGATGGGGCTAGAGAAGAGATGAGGGAAATTGTGTGTGTGTGTGTGTGTGTGTGTGTGTACCCAGAGAAAACAAAAGAAGTTGAGAATGGACTGATGAATGATGAAGGGGGAGAAAGAAGGAGATATCAAAAGAAGGATGGAGGAAAAAGAGAGGTGGATGAAAAGCAAAGAGGAGGAAAGAAAAAAGAAAATTCAAAGTGAGTGGAGATAACATGGATTCATATGTCTATCCAGAATAAAGAATACTGGAATCAGTGATTAGTATTTGACAAACAGATACAGCAGCAAGGCCAGAGATGAACACTTAAGTGCTGATCATGCTCCCATTGAAAGCAATGGGATTTTCTATTGAATTCAAGGGTATCAGACTAAGTCTCATAGAGTGGCATTTGCAAAAGCACAGATGTGACTTAAGAGCACAAGTCCCATTGAATTTCAGGCTACAGGATGACCTATGAAATGTGACACCATTTGGAAAACTTTTTGAATGTCCCAAGACAACAGCGGAGTCAAGAGTATCTCAAATAGCCATCCAGCCCTCTGTTCATCCATCCACACATCTGTGTACCCACACATCCATCCATCCCTCTAGCCACACATCTGTGCATCCAACTTTGTATCCATCCATCCATGCATGTTCTTCCATGGTCCTCATCACCATACTATCTAAGCACTTCACATTATTTAAAAGTGTCAGATTCTCTCACACTTAACTCATGTTAACTTGTACTTTACTCCATGAGTCCCACAGGACTGTGGTCCAGAGCCAAGCCAGTTGAAACTGATTGGAATCTTTTCATTGACCTCAATGGTCTTCGGATCAAGCCCTAATTACACAGTGGGATACTACCTGACATGGGGCATGATCAGGCCAGAGTGAATGATAGGCTGGGAAAATTCAGGCTCGTTGTATTAATTTGCTTTCATTGTCTCTTCCTTGTATTATTTTTAGTTGTGATCTTTATTGCGGGTTTGATCTTGTTCTTCTCTTTATTTGACAGGGATTCAATTATCCTCACTGATACAATCATCATTGACTTGGTGATGGGCTTGTCAGGCATATTTGATTAGGAAAATTAGCTACACATTTCCCCTTGCTTTGGTTCTTTTCCATTTGCGAGTTTGTTTTATTATGGATTTAATTTTAAAACAGTAAAATAAAGCAAAGGGAAGAGCAGAAAATGATAATTGCAGGAAGGAATGAGCTACATGGGAGTCTCCTTATCTCAGAGGATCTGCTCAGTCGCGGTTTTACAATTTGTATTGCAGTAGCATCCTAAGTCCTCAGTAGGGATTGAGTCCACATCACGCTATGCTGGGTAGTGGAAAAACATCGAGGAAGCCACAGTCACTATCCAGAAAGAGTGTAGGGTGAGATTTCTAAAACTATCAGCATAGGCCTAACTCTGCTCTCATTGAAGTCAATGCTAATACTCCCTGAAAAAACAAGTGCCTTTCCTGTAGTGCCTCTTGCTGGCCGAGCGCGGCTCTGCCTCAGTTTCCCCTTCTCTCAGGGCCCTGGAAGGATACCACAGGTTAAAAGGTATCAGACAAAATTCCTCGACTGGGGTTCTACTTTATTAGGTCCAAATAAACTTAAACTCGGTGGTTCCCAGACTTAAAATAAAGTCTCTCCGGGCTGCAGTCTCTCGTCAGTTTGAGGTTTGCATAGCCCTCCTTCTTGGGGCCTGTACTTCTGGATTTTCAGCAGCTCCTCTGGCATCTTCCTTCAGGAACCCACCCAGCAGATCTCTATAGAGTTCTTTCCCTTACCTCCCTGGGCAGAGCAAGATCTACAGGTAGCAGCCCTTACCCTGCTGTTCTTTCTCCAGGTGCTTTCCCTTAAGTCCAACTGGGCAGCTGGTAATCAATCACAGGTGCTCTGCACCCCCTGGCCTCTTATAGGGGCCAGTCATCTTGCCCATTGAGTTCAATGGGAGCTAAGGCAGTACTGAGCCCTTTTGAAAATCTCATCCTCACAGTCTAATATGGACCATTCGCTAAATTCAGATCTGGACTTGAACTTCTTAGAAGGTCATGGGGCAGTTTGCCTCTGGGGCAAACCTATGTCCTTGTTTGTAAGGTGCTTTGGGATGAAGACCACCCGCAGAAATGTAATTGATGGAACTGCACCTTGGCCCCAATGCAGCTTGAAGCCAGTGGGGATGTAAGCAAGTGCCGCCCTGCTTTGCTGCCTGGGGGCCCAGAAGTGTCTGGACAGCCAAGGTGAGATGCTGCAGCATGGGCGAGGAGGGTTATCTGAGCTTCCCTCTCCTGCTATAGGGCACTGAGGCTCATCTGTGTCCCTCCAACCCCTGGGGCTCCACAGATCTTTTAGCTCCCTTCACTGGGTCTGCGGTTCCCCCTCAAGTTCTAGCCCATAGAGGCACTGGGGGAGAGAAGACTGGAAGCAGATGCAGAGAGCCTGGGGATGCCATGTTTTCTCCCGATTTACCTCCGGGAGGGCAGACAATGCTACCAATGGCTCGTCCTGATATTTAAAAGCAGCCAGGCACTTCAGCTGCTTGGTTTTCACTGGGCCTCTGACTAGGGTGACCAGACAGCAAATGTGAAAAATCGGGATGGGGTGGTGGTGGGGGTGGTGGTGGTGGTGGGGGGGTAATAGGAGCCTATATAAGAAAAAGACCCAAAAATCTGGACTGTCCCTATAAAATCGGGACATCTGGTCACCCTACCTCTGACATTTCAGAGTGTGAGACACAGAGAGAGAGAGAGAGAGAGATAGTGGGAGGGAGGGGGCTTTCCCGGGACTGCTGTTAAACACCAAACCCAACCGGAGAAAGAAGAGCCCCTCCACTCCCCCCCGGCCATCTCCTGTAGCAGAAATTATCCTAACGAGGAACTGCCTCATTCACTCCATTCCCATCAGGCATCCGGGGGATAGGTCGGAGCTGTGGGGCCTCAGACAGAATTTCCTCACATCGCATACTAGGAATTTGAGGTCAGATCCTTAACTGGTGTAAATTGGGGGTTGCTGATGGAGCAATGCTGAGGATCTGGCCCTTCATGTCTAATACACACCTAGGTCTGAGATAGAGGAAATTTTCCTGGGAAGTCCTCATCGGTCAAGGCTGAGGGGGAGAGGGGCTGGAGCCAGCAGTATGGTGGGCTGGGAATACACGGGTGAGCCACTGATGGAGTAGGCATTTCCCATCAGCCATGCAGAGCAGACATGAAGCTGAACTGCAAAGTCCAGTTCAGGATCTCCAATTCCTACCCCCACCCTCCCTTCCCCTAAGGATTGGGGCTGCCTTTAACCAGCTGGTGCCATTCTAGAGATCTGAGGCAGCCATGAAATGTAGACCTGGGCTGGACTTTGAAACATCCAACACTTCAAAGTAGAAGGATGCGGGGTGGGGGAACGGGGTGGGGTGGGGGGTTCATATTTGGAATCTTGGACTGGGTCAGCCTCTCCTCCTAGCAGGATAGGATGGGGGACTTAGCAGATCAGACACTGCCAAGACAACACCAGTTCCTAACCCCCAGAAATGCAGAGAGAGAGAATGCTTCCCCCGAGCAGCCCCCGCTCCTATCCCAGAGCGTGCTGGGCATGGTGGCATGAGCAGCACGGAACTCATAGGAGCTGGAAACAGTTCCCTGAAGCACTACTCTCGACAGGGTCCATTTGCTCCTGAATGATGCCGGGGAGGCTCTCTTCCAGAAGCTTGTTGCGTCCTTGACGAGAGGCAAAAACCTGAAAAGAAACAAACACTGGAGTCTGAGCGAGGGCCCTGGCTCCAACATTGCTCGACATTTCCATATGCCTTGTAATTAAATTGTAAGTAAAAGCAAGGAGTTGACTGCTTCGCTAATAGCAGAGAAAGGAGGCAATCATGTAACTTCCATCTGTCTGCAAATTCAGTTGATGGTGGAAATACATTAGCAACCTGGAGCTGCATGCCAGGCTCAATTAGACTAAACAGGATCAAAGGGCACTGTGGGTAATAAATATCCTGGCAGAATTGAGCCAGAGTCTTCCTGTTTATTGCTAGAGGAGATAATAATCATTAGCAAGTTGGAGTGAAATCCAGTGCCAAAGAGGAAAGGGCTGAGCTGCGGAAAGCATGCTTTGGGGGTAACGGGATCTGTCCCCTCTGCCCAGAATTATGCCCAAGAGTGTAGTTGGCATCAAGGTTATTTTTAATTATGTTGGGAGTAGGGACAAGGACTGCAGCTCACATATCGATCTCTGATTGTAATGGAGAAGAGAAGTGGGGAAGGGAATTGGGGAACTGTTTAAAATTTACACGGGGTAATTGAAAGTT
This sequence comes from Chrysemys picta bellii, assembly GCF_011386835.1. Taxonomy (NCBI): domain Eukaryota; kingdom Metazoa; phylum Chordata; order Testudines; family Emydidae; genus Chrysemys; species Chrysemys picta. The sequence continues at coordinate 25,698,257 of NC_088806.1, read as the reverse complement.
AATACCGGGCTCTGGCTAAGGTAAAGAAGCACCTCTCCTTTAATGAGGCATAGGGGGAAATGAGACTGGCTCTCACTTGCATTGTTACTTATAGAGAATTGCCTTGCAATTAATATATAATGTAATTTATTAACTCATTCCCAGATTACACAACAGACAGAAGTAAAGTATGACATATTTGTGACACCTGGGCTATAAAAAACACATACATACGCTCCTGATTGTGTCTCCTTGACATGGAATTGTAAGAACACAAAACTAAATCATCTTCACCTTACAATAGAAAAAAGAAGAAAGAAGGCAAACTATTTTAGTGCCAAGGCCCACTTACCCTCAAATTTCGTCTTGCTCTCTAAAAAAACGGTGTCATTTGGCCGATAGGTAAATATTGTTTTATTAACAAGAGCCATGTTCAATATCTGAATATGGATTCAGTGGTCCAGTTATTCCGTCTACAGTTTTTGTTACAATCATTAATACGGAGAATACAAATTCACATTTTATGGTAGTGATTTTTCTGTTGTTTTTCTTTCCCCTGGTCAAGATTTTCAAAGGACCTCAGCTCCATTTAAGACAACTAATTAAGTAGACTGATTTTCTTCAACTCTCATTGTTCTCAATATATGGGGGGAATTGTCAGAAGCACCTATGGACCAAATTTTTAAAGCTACGTAGGTGCCTAACTCCATTGAAATCAATGAGTTAGATGCTTAACTACCTTTAAAAGCCTATACCCTAGTGACTTAGAAGCACAAGTCTCATTGCTTTTCACTGGGACCAGTGGATAAAATTTTCCTAAGTGCCACATCGGTTTAGAATCCTGTGTTTTAGGTGCCTCGGTAATGAAAGTGCTTTTGAACTTCTGGCTCCTAACAGGCAAATGTTTGTAACCGGAGGGAAGGATAATGGGAAGGCATCTCACCCTGCAGAGCTTTCTGTTGTCCAGTTGAAGTGGATTTTGTGGCATGGCCACAAAACAAGAGCCATGTTCAATATCTGAATATGGATTCAGTGGTCCAGTTATTCCGTCTACAGTTTTTGTTACAATCATTAATACGGAGAATACAAATTCACATTTTATGGTAGTGATTTTTCTGTTGTTTTTCTTTCCCCTGGTCAAGATTTTCAAAGGACCTCAGCTCCATTTAAGACAACTAATTAAGTAGACTGATTTTCTTCAACTCTCATTGTTCTCAATATATGGGGGGAATTGTCAGAAGCACCCATGGACCAAATTTTTAAAGCTACGTAGGTGCCTAACTCCATTGAAATCAATGAGTTAGATGCTTAACTACCTTTAAAAGCCTATACCCTAGTGACTTAGAAGCACAAGTCTCATTGCTTTTCACTGGGACCAGTGGATAAAATTTTCCTAAGTGCCACATCGGTTTAGAATCCTGTGTTTTAGGTGCCTCGGTAATGAAAGTGCTTTTGAACTTCTGGCTCCTAACAGGCAAATGTTTGTAACCGGAGGGAAGGATAATGGGAAGGCATCTCACCCTGCAGAGCTTTCTGTTGTCCAGTTGAAGTGGATTTTGTGGCATGGCCACACGGCATGTTTGATGCCTGTGGTCTCTCTGTTGCAATTCTTGTATAAGTTGGATCTAGTCTTATCCACCTTCAAGTCCCTCTTTCAGACTCACCTCTGCGATAATGCAGGTGCGAAACTATCTGTTGCAGGTGCAAAAAAGGCTAATATTACTCTAGGGTGTATTAACAGAAGCATCATATAAGACACCGGAGGTAATTGTCCTGCTCTACTTGGCACTGGTGAGGCCTCAGCTGCAGTATTTTTCTCCCCACCCCCCATTTTCTTCCTCCTCCCTTCTAACCTGAAATGTTTGAAAAGACAAACCAACCAACCAAAACCCCATCAAGCTGGGTTAATTCTTCACCAGCTTCGTTTGCTGGTATGCTGCATTCACATCCCCTACCCTTTGTCTGTTTGTGTCTTTAGCTCATAAGCTCTCTAGGGCAGAGATTGGTTCTTTTCCATGTTTGTACAGCGCCTACCACAATGGGACTCCAATCCTGGCTGAAGCTTTTGGGGGGCTACCAGCATATACATATTGGTGCCTACAAAATTTGACAGCAGGTTACTGGTGTGCAGATATCACTATCTCTATGTTGGTTGGTATCGTCGCATTTTTTCCTGTACCCAGTCAGTTTGTACCCCTCTATTTTCTCTTGTCTTATACCCGGATTGTAAGTTCTTTGGGGACAGGGGCCATCTTTTTGTTTTCTCTTCGCACAGCGCCTGACACAACGGGCTCCTGGTCCATGCCGGGGACTCTTAAGCAATATGGTAGTACAAATAATAATAATAATTAATAGTAACTCAATGAAAATATTTAAAAGATACAGAGATACATATATTCTGTGGATTGTAAATAGCCTTTGTGGTGGTTGTTTTTTGTTTGTTTGTTTTTAAACAACATTTATTTCAATTAAATGTTTTTCCTGTAAACAGTAGATTGTTTGGTGTCTTGGTATAATTAATTTTCTAATGTGATCCTTATATTTTGACTTGTCAGAAAATCTTTATGCTCCCTGTGCACAGCCCTTATATACTGAAGTCCCCATGCTTTTAGGGAAGGTGAGTTTATTCATTAAGGTGTTAATTGTGAGTCCTGATATGGGGCAGCACATAGCTGCATTGACCCAGGAGCGTACTGAGAAACAACTTGTCTCGGAAAGATGTACACGAATCCTATATGTGGCACTGCATAAGTTCCCTGGCACACGGACATAGCTACGCTGGCTGACAAAGCCGAGGCTCCGCCCCCTACCTGCACAGGAAGTAGTGGCTCTACGGAGACTACTCTTCCGCCCCTGCAATGGTACCCAGTGTAGGGAAGTAAGGAGGTTCCTTGTACCCTTGTAGCAACCTGCCTGGAAGTTGGAGGGAGGACCACCGATTGCAGGAGGGAAGAATTTGGAGGAGCCATTAGGAAGTCAGTCTGTGTGCACATGGCTAGAATGCTAGCTGCATTGGCAACATCTCTGTAAACAGCTTTCTTAATAAAGAGCCAGTTTAGTTTTACAAGCATGGAGTCCTTTGATGTTATTACCCTGTCCACTGTGGATAAAACAACCCTTGCTTTCCTGTGCAGGATGGGCACAGTCTGGCCTGAAACTAGATAACAGTGAACACGTTATTTTATTTGACATCTCTCTTTTATGTCTCTCTGTATTTGTAAGCTGTCTTGCATAAGGGGGTGGGCAGGTACATATTCAGTAGGATGCACAAGTAAATTGCTCTGATGAAGCATAGTAACATATCATTGTTCTATTTGAGGCCAGGTGGAATTGGTAAAATCATCTACATGGGTTGGCCACAAATATAATTTTATAAGAGGCCATTGGGTTCTATTTCCAGCTCTGCCATTGGTCTGTGGTGTGACTTTGGACACATTACTTCTCTCTGTGTCTCTGTTTTTTGTCTGTCTTGTCCATTTAGACTGTCAGCTCTCTGTAATGTGCAATGTTTCTCACATGTTTGTACAATGCCTAGTCTAGCACAATTTCACTCGGTCATCTAGGCACTACTGCGATCAGAACAACAGCAACAATAATAATAATTAATAATAAACAGGGAAAATTAAGTCCTCATGTGTTCTTCTCTAAAGAGAAGCTTTTGAAGGTAAGCCAGGCTTCCTATTTCTCTTAAGAGAAACAAAAGAAGTAGATAATGATTATCTATCGATCTATGTATCTGCCATTGCTGTACCATCTGAGCCACTTCCTCATTTGGATGTCATTGATAGTGTCTTCCTAAGTGAATGGAAGCAGTGAGTGGGCATCCTTGTTACAAGTCAAATGAAAGCCTGTTAAATGATTGCACTTGTGTGACCGCAAAAAGAATATGAACAAAATAATCCAAGGCCAGATTTTCTGATGGGGTCACATGTAAATAGATACTCGACTCAGTCACATGCTTTGCCTACTTCTGATGAAATAATCCTAGATTTAGCTTGATTTTCTTTAGAATAATGAATAACCTTAAGAAATCTACAAACTCAGCAACTTTTCGACCTTTTACAGAGCCCATTTGCCTTGAGACAATGATAGGAAATAAGATTTCTAAACTATTAGCAAGAACTGTGTCTAGAGTTTTTGAATTATTGTAGTTAATTAAATGAGGTGATAAGAAGCATGGAGCTGTTTTTAACCTGATGTAGGACTATATTATATATACTAACAATGGACATTGCATGGCCTAGTGGATGGAACAATGGACTGGGACTTGGACAATCTGGGTTCTATCCCTGACTCTAACATTGGCCTGTTGTGTGACCTTGGATAAGTCACTTTACTGCTCTATGCCTCGGTTTCCCCATCTGTAAAATGGGAATAATGATACTTGCCTCCTCTGTATGGAGTTGTGACCTCTATGGATGAAAAGCACTATATAAGAAGGGGGTGGTGATATTATTATTTTATTTAACATTTAGATTGCAGTAGCATCTAAAGACCACAAGTAAGCTGGGCACCCTTGTGCTAGGTACCGCACAAAAATATAATAAATGACAGTCCCTGCCTGTGATGGGGTGTCCACCCCACACAGGACTGGAAGGGGTTAAGGTGGCCAGGCAAGTCTATTAACTCCAGAGGCTGCACCTGGAGGAAGAGCCAGGGAGCAGGGAGTTGATTGCAAGCAGGTTCCACTATGCAGGAACAGGTGGGGCTGATAAAGCCAAGTAGCTGGTAACAGGCAGGGGCTGCTGGGAAAAGGCAGCATTCCCTGGGAAGAGGGTTTGGAGCTAGTACTCCCAGAGAAAGGAGGGAGAAACAGGAGTTGTAGGAAGCGGTCCAGGGAAGAAGTAGTGAGGGCTGGGAGAAGAAAGCCCAGAACTTCTGGGTTGAGGGTCCCTGGACAGGAATGTGGAGTAGAGGGTGGGCCCAGGATTCCTTACCAGCCCCTGAAGCAATGAATGGGAAGACTGCTTAGGAAAGACTTAGATGTACCCTGGAAGGAGGAAATCCTGAGTCATCGGGCTGGAGGGCTGAGTCATGAAGAGGATGTTGCAGTCCCTGGGACAAGAGGACCTGCAGACCTGAGAGAGGGAGTGTGTGACCATGGGAAGGCTGTTGACCTCAAGAGCTAATCCCCAGAGTGACCAGAAGGAGGCACCAGAGAAATGGTGAGTGTTGCACCGTGTGACATTGCACCAAAGAACATATAGTGTAAAATGATTATGATTCTGACTTCACATACAGTTTTAGGAAGCCATCTTTTATCATGTGGGCTAGATTCTCTGGTTCTCTAGGGCTACTTAGTACCACACAGGCAGAGCAAAGTGGCCATATTCTGGTAGGACATCATGAGCGGAAAATTTCCCTTGCACCGGGGAACTCTTCACTGGTTTATAGTTAGCAGAGATGACGTAGCTGACTCCTTCACAAGCCAGCCTAGGCTGTATGCCAGGAAAGGCAGGGAGGGTATGTGCCAGGAACAGGGCTGGGGGGCAGAGGAGGAGTATTACAGAGCCTGCTTCAGTTCTGTATGCCTGCTCAATTTTAATCCAGCCATCTTTTTGCTTGCATTTGTAGTGCTGCAGGAATCTCTCATTGGAGGAAGGGCATAGGCTGTTTTCTACCTCAATACCTCATAGAAGCCCAATTATTCTTAGATATTTCCTTTTGCCCTAGTCTATGACGTCTTCTAGATTGTCGGACACTAGCTTTATTTCTGCGGGTGTGTTGGTAGTGACCCGTCCTTTCATCTCTGAGGAAGTTTCTGGTACCTCTGCTAGCCTAATGCTCATTGTTCCCAATTGATTGTCTGTTTTAGCTTTCAGCCTGGTAGTTTGAGTGTGAAATAACTGTGAACTGAGCAGTAATCTCCGATATAGTAGTCCAGGCCCTCAGGGCTCCTCAGCTGTCTCTAACTCTTAGTGGGGAAACTCTTTTCTTGAGCTTCATGTTTAGTGCTGGGGGATTTCCTGCATGGCACGACTGGGTTTTGCCTCACATGCAGGCAACGTGCCATGTTGCTACTGGCCAAAGGGCACATAGTACTTTGTAATGGGAGGGTCAGGCTTGTGATTGAAACATAGGATTCATAGCCACAGACTCCTTAGGACGCTTTAGCAAGTTACTTAATCTCCCCGTGCCCCAGTTTGCCATCAATCAAGTTAGGGGTAATAAACCCTACTTGATCCCATCGGCTGTCTTTGTGGCCTAATAGTTCTTCAAGGCGGGGACTGTTTCTTCCCACAGTTTGTTCTTAGAGCACGCAGTACAATGGAGACTTGATCTTGTCTTGGGACTCTGGGTGCTATTGTAGTATTAACAAATAATACTAATAATGCCAGGAAGATAGGGCACATGGGGGTAGAGAAAAGGGGCATTTGCATGCAGCAAAATGGGGCTGCAGGTGGAAATAGCTTAGCCCACATGACCCCATAAATCCATGTCTATAGAGGTGGATCACAGTAGATTAGTATTGCTGGGCGGTTCCATCAGCATTCCTAGTAAATTTGTATTATTTATGAAGTCTGACATACACATAGCGCTTCTGCATACAGCGAAGTGCTGAGACATGGATTCCTATCAGGCACAGGGCAACAGGGAAATCGGTGACGGAGAAGTGAATTAAACACAATAAAAATAAAAATGCCCAGCTAGATCATTCATCTGTCATAGAAATGGCTTTTCAGCTTGGGACCTAGTCAGTGAGGAGCAATGTCACATAATGCAAATGCAGGCGATTGTTTTAAGGCCAGAGATCTTAAATGTTAAAGGTTGGGAGGAAACCTTCCCTGCAGGCAGGTTATCCCATCACTGCCGGTTTCTTGTACCTTGCTCTGAAGCAGATGATGGTGGCTGTTCTTGGGGTTGAATTCAGGATCTTGTTAGCCAGGACCATGGGCTGGGATTGGTTTGTGGTGAGACTGAGAGCTGCTAGCGATAATGACTGCATTTCAAATCTGATGCCTGTTCTTTTTTAAAAGGAAAAGCAAAAGATTCTAACCATGGGCAATTAAATAAGCTGAGAGCCGCAGTTTGACATGCAGTGGGAGAAGATGTTCCTGAATGCCTGAAAATTCAGCATTCCTAATATTGGAGCAAATGTGTTCCTCACATACACCCATGGAATTCCCTTGGGGGTACGCAGGACTGAGTTTTTCTCCTAGTACAATGCAGGATGCTGTATGGACTGGAGAAGATGTTGTGGGTTGTTGCTGCTTTTAAATGTCAATCAATCCCAGATTTTTAGAATTGCAGGTGCAAAACCAGACACACAACTTGTTCACAGCATCATTGTGGCTGCATGGACAGGACAATGCATTGGAACTCTGGTGACTTGGGTTCAGCCACTGAACAACTGTGTGACCCTGGCTAAGTCACTTCCCCACTCAGTGCCTCTATTTCCCCTCCCACCTTTTGTCTGTCTTGTCTAGTTAGATTGCAAGCTCTTGGAGGCAGGGGCTATCTCTTACTAGGTATATGTACACCCCCTACCATAATGAGACCCTGATCTTGATTGGGACCTCTAGGTGCTATTTTAGTAATGATGCTCCCTTCAGATTCATGGATTTTAAGGACAGAAGAGATCACTGTGAGCATCTAGTCTGATGTCTTGCAAAGCACGGGGCCAGGGGATTTCACCCAGTGATTCCTGCAGTGGAGGGAATGAGTCTTTCCTGCTCTGTAGGTGAGCGCAATCAACCCCCCCTTCCTTGTAGCCTGTAATTTTATCCCTAACGCAGTTGTAGTTTGGCCAAGATTTATAGCACAATACAAGTTTATTTTGTACAGCATCTTTCATAGAAACTCTATCCCCAGAACACATTTCAGAGTCAAATAAAAACGAGACAGTGCCGGGCATAAATTACAGGAAGCAGTGGTTTCGAGACATTGGAGAGTGAATAAATTGAAGCAGTCAGTCGTAAGGCCGGCAAATGAGGGGGAGAAATTCAGAGGCAGAAAAGATACGTTACATTTTTAGGCTGAGGTTTGAAATGAAAGGGAGAGCTGGCAAGGGGGGTGTGGGAGGAATTGAGGGAGACTCTTCCAAACAGCAGCAGGAGAGTGTGAAGACTCTGAGAAGAGAGAGGGCTGGTGGTAAGCAAAGAGAGGGAGTGGAGACAGGGTAGCCATGAGTTCAGCTGGGAGTAATGCAGTGGAGTGGTTTAAAAACAAGGGGCTGGATCTTCAACTGGTGTAAATCAGTATCAATAGAACCATGCCAGTCTGCACCAGCTAAAGATTTGCTGCCCAAACAAGCGATTGATTTATTTTAAATTGGGTCCTGTAATGAACGAGGATGGGTCATGGGATGTGAGGGTGGAGGTGAAATAATCCCACTTCTGTGTGCTTACAAAGGAGGAGAGCAGCAGAAGTCTGAAGTGATGGGGTCTTGGAGAGGGGGCAGCGGCAGGAGTTCCACTGGCGGGGGGGAGAAAAGCGCCTGCCCTTTGGCTTGCCCTAGCCAGACAATGGGTACTTGGCAGTTACGTTTGCTTCTGGCTGGAGCCAGACTTGCCTTGCGAGGCTGGTTTAGTGCCTTGGCTTCTGGAGATGTGGGTTCAAGTCCTACCTGTGCCATGGGCTCCCTTTGCAACCTCAGGTGAGTCTGCCCTGTGCTACATCTCCTCACCTGGGAAAAGGAGATGCTACTTCTCTACCTAGCAGGGGTGTTTTAAGGATAAAATACATTAGCAAGAATGAGATGCTCAGATCATGTAAATCCCTAGATAGATCAATGGCACCATCAAGCTCTTTAATTTGGGATGTAATTCAGTAATGTGCTGGCTGTGCCACTCCCTTGGTTGGATTGAAGTGGAACTGTTGAAGTGCTTGTCATAGGCTCTATATCGCTATCAGCATCTGGAGACTGTACTTTGGATCAACCAACAATGGCTTTTGCTAGTTTAGCAGGAGGATCTGAATTCTATGGCCATGAGTTCTGTCCCTGCTACCATTCTGAAGGTCTGCCTACATTGCAGTCACAGGTGTGATTACAGCATATGGAGACCTATCGGTGTTAGCTTAGGTACCAATATCCGTGAAGCTGCAGCTTGTCCGTGGGTGGCCAGTACTTTACCTCACCACAAAGAGTTGCCATCCCCATTTTACAGAATAGGTAAACTAAGTCACAGAGCAATGAGATGATTTGCTTTTCTAGTTGGTCACTGGCACAGCCATGGATAGAACCCAGGATGCCTAAGGCCTGTTCTGGCCTCTAAGGAACACACTGCCTCCAAGAGGGGAAATATTAGGCAGACCAGATTGAATGAATTCCATTTGAAAATTAATGGACTTACACCAGGGATGAACTTGTCCCCTGCCGCTTCCTCTGTGTCTCTGGACTAGCCACATTCTGGCAGTAGCGTGTACAAATATAAAATAATGAGGTAGCAGCCAGGAGTGTCTGGAGCAGGCAGTGAGGAATGAAGATGGATGACTGTAGCTAAGACACAATTTGGAAAGGGATAAATACAGGCAACAAGTTATTCACCAGAGCAATTTGTAAAGAGTGTTAAAAAACCTTCAGACAGGATTGTTTCACATCATCTCTTTTTCTATTTGTGGCCTGACAGACCCCCCGTGTAAATGGCACTGATGGATGGCTGCAAACCAGTCCCCTTAATCTGCAGCTCTGCTATTGATTAGCTTAACTCGCATAACGCCTGGTGTCAACGTGACCTGTCGAGGTGGATTGAGACGTGGGAGCCCCTGGTGCTTCCGATAGGTGGCCACGGGGAGGTGGGGTTTACTAATGGATGCAGAGGAGAGGGTGGGCGGTAGACATTCACTGCGGAGGACTTAGAGACCTCAGGCAGAGGAGAAAGCAGAGAGCTGTGGCCAGGAGTTAACTGTCTGAATCCTAGTAAAAGGTCAGCAGGAGAATGAGTCTGTCCCCAGTGACAGTTTTTGAGGGGCAGCTACGTGAAGCCAAGCGTCCACGCGAAATAACTGATGGGGAAATTCAGGACACGTCTGCTGTGGGCAGGGAGGGGAGAATGTTTAGCTCGATTGCCATAATTATGGCTACTGTTTCTATAGCATCTTCGCCCCAAGGGATCCCAAAGTGCTTTGTGGACTGATACACAAGCTATGCAGAGGCATTGCTCAATTCTTAAGTAAGCTGCCTCTGAGGTGAAGGATGGTCTAGTGCTTTAGTCGCAAGATGACCCGAGATCAGTTGTTGGCTCTGCTACAGACTTCCTGTATAGCCTTGGGGAAGTTACTTACGCTCTATGTGCCTCATGTCAAATGGAGATGATACGCTCACCCTCACAGGGATGCTAGGAGGCGTTCACGCATAGGGCTTGAGTGGAGATGGAAGGAGAAAGGTAGGTGCAGTGTGACCACAGTGTAGGGAGGCAGAATGCAGTAACTTGAGGGTTACTCTCTTGACAAATTACCTTCAGATCTTAAATTTAGAAAAAACAAACCAACAAGGTCCTGAGTATTTGTGTTAATCTCCCTCCCAGAAAGATGGTAAATCCACCGGCTCGCCGCCCCCCCTTATTCCACCATGTGGGTTAGCACTGGCTCAGAGAACAGAGTGCTGCTAACTGAGCTGCTGACATCACTTCTTGCAGTGCCAAGGTCTTCTATTCAGGCACTAACCTGGTCTGACCTTACTTAGCTTGCAAGAGCTGGGATCACGGCACATGGTGATATAGCTGCAGCAGCTGGGGGGGAAAAAAAGCTGTGCATGAAGATATTTTTAATTTAATTCAGCACTTCTTTTTTCCCAAGGGAGGGGGGGGAAGAAGAGTGCAAAGAGCGAGAACATGCAGCATGAATAAAGGGGTGGAGAGGGACAGACCATTGTATGGGCATAGGGAGCCTCAGACAACCAGATCCAGGATGGAGAGAAGAGACAAAGAAGGATAAACAAAGTGGACTCGCCTACGGTCCTGGCTTTGGCCCACTTTGAGGTTGCTACTAGTAACAATGACTAGAGATGGACAAATCATGACTATTTCTCTTCCAGCAGTGCCTAGAGGCAGGATTGAGATTCATAGATTCATAGATTATAGGACTGGAAGGGACCTCGAGAGGTCATCGAGTCCAGTCCCCTGCCCGCATGGCAGGACCAAATACTGTCTAGACCATCCCTGATAGACATTTATCTAACCTACTCTTAAATATCTCCAGAGCCGGTGGATTTACCATCTTTCTGGGAGGGAGATTAACACAAATACTCAGGACCTTGATCAGAGCCGCTAGGTGCTGTGCATACACCCAGAAGAGACAGTCACTGCCCTGAAGAGTTTTCAGTCCAAATAGGAGAAAGGAAGCATCATTAGCCCCATTGCGGCTGGGGATCTAAGGCGCAGGGATAATAAATGACTTGGTCCTGGGAGACCGGCAGAGCTGGGAATTCAACTTTGATCTCCTGAGTCCCAGCCCTGCGCCTGAGCCACAGGCCCATCCTTCCTTTGAGGTTAGTGCTCCCATAACAATGACTAGAATTGAGTAAATAATATGCTGTGAATATTGATTGGTTCAGATTGGACAATGCATTTTTGACTTGGGACCCTCTGGTGGTACCTCCCACATTCCGGCCATCAGTTTCAGCAGAGTCTAGGGCCAGGATGGACTTTGGGGAAGGAGTAACAGATCGTGTCTCCGGGTCAGGGCTGAGCCACTCCAGCAGGGCACTGTTGGGTAGCTTCTGTGTTGTCCCTGGAGATAAACAGAAGGTTTCGTTCCCCAGAGCTACCAATCCAGCCCCTTTCACCCGTGCTGAGTTCACTCCAAGCAGAGAGGTTCTATAGCTGGTGACACTAAAACTAAAAACGATCGTCAATTACATTTGCAGAATTGTTTCCAAGTGCTTCCTTGACCTTGTTTCCCAGCATCATGGACAGGATAGGTTGTTACACTGCAGAACTAACAGATCCAACCCCTGCTTTCCCAAGCTTTGCGTTCATTTTGCAGGCAGGCACACATTTCCTTTGCCGTTGTCTCCAGTGAGCTGGAATAGTTGGAGCAGACATATCCCCCTAGCTTGTTCAGCATGCTCCTTTCCCAGAGCCAGGGCTCAGCTACTCCAGCAGTCTTGGGGAATAGAAGTGTTGCTCTTACTTTCCTGTGGCAAGACCGTCCCAGGAGCTCATGCGTTGCCATAAGACTTAGCGTATGGCAGTATTGTCATGCTCTGCAACTCCAGCCAGCCAGATGCCAGAGTTGTCAGCCAGCTTCCTAACAGCTGGGCATTCAAAACCTCAGTCTTCAGCTTGAAAACCAGAAAACTTTCTCTAGTAGGAACTGCCATGCTGTGAGAGACCAGTTGTCCTTCTGTTTGCTCTGGCCAGGTGCTGGATAGTTCTGACAAAAGTGTTCAACTCCAGTAATGCACCTGACCATGCAACATGACACTGGAGGCAATCGTTCTACTCTACTCAGCAAGAGTGCCGTCTCAGTTGGGGTATTAGGTCCAGTTTCGGACAAGCTGGAGAGAGTCCAGAATGATAAAAGAATTGGGCATGCATAATCCAGAGGAGACTGCAGGGGAACATGATGTGTCTTCAAATATGTAAAAAGTTTTTATAAAGAGGGTGGTGATCAATTGTTCTCCATGTTCACCAAGGGTAGGACAAGAAGCAAGCATGCACGTGATCTGCCACCGCCTCCAGTGCTTTATCCCTGCAGCAGCTCATCAGGAGGAGGGGGATAAGCCATGCAGGCAAGCAAGGAGAGCCAAACTGTGACCGTTGTAGGGAAGTTACTGGGTCCGGGGAGTTATTATCTGGGGGCGCTTTCTGGGATGTGGCACTGCAAATAGAAACACTGGTTCTGAAGGTCATTTTATTTCCACCAAAGAATTTAATTAGGCTTCTATAAAGCGTTTAGATTTAGGAGTGGAGCATTTTTAACTCCCCTGCTGGGAGTGCTCATGAATATTAAAAATGAAATAAAGATGAGAAGCTGGGGAAGAGATGGGCCTGAAGTCGTCTCTCTCTCCAGCTCCATTCTCTTTAGAGCCTGGCTCTGATGCAGCAGTTGTTATTACTCTACAGGGGAGGCCTCCATAAATTACAGGGTTACGCGGAGAAAAGCCTGTCCCTCCCAAAAAAGCTCTGTGGTAGGAAACAGCAGTGTGATCTGTGACTGCGGGCAGCCCCCTGTGGGGGAACATGCATCCTCTTGTGCCACCTGCTCGAAGCCAGCCCAAGCCGTGGGGGTGGCTGCACCTGGAGGAAGGATTGCCAGAACTTTGCTGGGAGTGGGGAGGGGGAAAGAGGCGGTTTCCACATTGCTAGAAACTCTGGAAGAGAAAGCAATGCAGCTGGGGAAGGAAGGGAGAAGGAACACTGCTAGTCCATGGTCTCCTGGGGAATAACTGTCAGTTCTTTCTTTCCCCTGCACCTGGAAACCAACCAGACATCCTGGCATTTACAAAGATTTCTGCAAGACATGGAGGCTCTGGGCATCCATGGAAGTGGGATATTAGATATTAAGGAGCAGGAGAGCCACAAACTGATTGTGGCTAGTTGCTTTGCTGTCACCTCTCTGGTAAAAGTTGGATCCTGCAGTCCTAGGCAAAATTCCTGCCAGTTACGGCAGGGCCCGTGCACAGCAGGAGTTCTTGCATAAAGGATTCATGCATGCTGGAAGGAAAGCATTGACTGTGGGGAGGAGGGATAGGAGATCAGATGGCTGTGAAATCCCAAATTTGTCCTCCTCAGAACCCGCCTAGGGATTTGGCTGAGAATCTAGAAGCTTGACCTGTACCACTCGTCCTGTCATTTGCCATGTGCCGTAAGAATCTACAGAACTAGAAGCTGAGATTAGGGGGGTTATGGGATGCCAATGCTTCTGCATTGCCATTGGAAGCTTAGGCTAGGTTTCTATTGGAGGATCCTGGGAAGCTAGACACTACAGGAAGTACCGCCCAGCAGGGCCTGAGTGGCGGCCCCCCGATTGGCTCGTGCTGGTATATAAACCAGGAAGCCATCATGGGGAGCTGTCTGAGCAATGATGGAAGATCACCTTCTTGCTTCTGCTCCAGACCTCACTTTTCTATGGACGCTAGATGCCAGCTTCTGACCTGGGTTCATCCCTTGCTTATTCTTTGGTCCCTGGTACCTGACTTTCACTCCCTGGTATCCTGATCCAACTCGATCCTGATCCTCCCTGCTCATCTCCTGATTGCAACTTAGTAACTGACACGGGGCACCCGCCTGGCCCTGACGTGTGCCCTGTTTCCAGCTTTTTAGCAATATAATGGGGTGCTCATTAGAGGGAGCTGAGCAAGGTAGGAGCGACAGCGCCCGTTGTGGTTGGTGGCCAGAATAAATAAGGTGCCCTCAACAGTTTGAGAAGGAAGGCCAAGTGCAGCTTCCCATGGAGAACTCCCGCTGGCATTCTCAGACTGTCCCAAACACCACGCTGCAGATACGGAGAGGCAGGTGAGTTGTGAGTCCTGTGCACACTGCGGGGGCAATGCCGGGGTGTCACAGCTCCGATAACGTAAGAATGAAAGATTGTGTCCAACTTTCTTTGTACCACACGGCAAATATTCCCTCCAGCCACGTGCTGCCTTCTGAGACGGACACTCCCACTTCCGTCAAGGGGAAAGAAATGGCCTAATCACTTTTCCTCACCGTCTTCCAAAGAGGCTAGCGATTCTGGGGGCTCAACCTTAGACACCTTGGAGAGGCCTAACTTCAGATGGAGGTGGCTCAGCATTTTCTGAAAATCTGGACCCTTTAAGAGGTCACCTCAAAATTCAGGCACCCCAAATGACTAGTCACTTGGTGTGCAGTTATCCGTCTTGTCTATTTCTCTCTCCCTTTTTTTCTGTAGTTTCTCTTTTCTTATCCATCTCTCTCTCCCTCCATATCTTTCCAACTCTGCCATTTTATCCCTCTTCACATTGCTCCGATTACTTCTTGTGATCTTATTATATTAATAAATCTCCAACCCGTGAGCACTTAGAATTACATTACTTCCCACATAAAGGAGCTCTCCACGTTACTCTATCACAATTCCCTTTGATATATAGATGACATTCAAATGGTTTGACAATCTATAACTGCTCTCTTTTTGCTCTCTGGCTTCCACTTCAATCCCTCTTTCCTAATCCAAAACAGGTGTCAGGGCTGGAATGATATCCCAGTCTTTTAAACTGGAAATTAAACTTGCACTCTGTGGAGTTTGGGTATCTCCAAAAAAGAGCAGTACTTTTTTTGATTATCCCAGTGGAAAAAGGTTTTTGATTTGGCTTCTGACGGTAGTTCCTTATGGCTTCCTCAAGCAGCAGGAAGAGGTGGTGGGGAGAGTGTGTCTATCTGGAACAGAACACATTGCAGAATTAAGTGACCTTAAAGAGCGCTGTGGTCTGTGTCACTGCGAGCAAATTGACCCTGTGTTAAAATGGTTATTGTGCAGGCTCCGAGGGGGATACTGGCTGAAAGTATATTACTGCTGTGATTAAAATGTAGTGACTGTGTTCCTTCGGAGTGCGAGGGGCAGGCGTGAAGTGGAGTCACATGTGCATGCACTCACAGGGTGGGAGGAAACTGGCCTCACTCTTCCTCCATTGCCATTAATTTTCATTACAGAGGAAATGAAATTTGGCCCAGGAGACCCCCTACGGGTCCAGAGGAGGAAAGTGTCTCATGTTATGGTAGGAAAATGCACTTTAAAACATCTTTAAGTTCCCTCCAGGTTAGTTTAAGGGCCCAGTCATAGCTTGTCATTTGGCAGGTACTTGTTACTTTGGCCTACCAGAGGGTTTTCTGTTTTGCTTATTATCCTGCTTCAGGGCATAAGTCAACCTCCAACTAATGAGGGTCAGGAAGAAAAATTTCTATGATTATTCTATGATCACCTGCTGCAGGGTTTTCTGCACCTTCTGGTCTGAGCCAATCTGGCAATTCCTGTGTTCCTATGGTATTTAAGCACTTTCACAAGAGCTCATGGAGTTTAGGGGATTCTCTTCTGCTTTTGGACGAGCACCAGCTTCTGTAATGAGCTAGTTTGAGTTGAAGGCTGAGTCACATCGCTATATGTAAAAAATGGGGATTTTTGCCCTGACCAGAAATGTTCTGCCAATGCTTTTCTAACAGAACTTTGGACGTGGGGCACAGAGAGATGAAGGGTATGTGTAAGGGGGAGAGTCCCAGAGCCCAGGCTCCAGCCCAAGTCTGAACATCTACACTGCAATTTTGTAGCTCCGCTGCCCGTGTCTGCTAACGGGGGGCAGCCATGCCATGTAGACATACCCTTAGTGACTTGCCAGAGGTCACATAGGGCATGTGTGACAGAACTGAACGTAGATCTCCAGAGTCCCCGTGCTTTAACCGCAAGACCCTCTACAATAACACAATGTTGTTTATTAGCACCTCCTATTATTATTTTTTTGCATCCCTCACCCCTTCAGTTCAGAGATTCCCAGTCACCGATATGGAGAGCTCCAGCAGGTGCCCTCATTTGCCCTAACCCCATGTGCTTTGGGCCCTTATGGAACCTTATAACTCTTATCAGTGACAGGAGCCAGCAACTCAGGGAAACGCACACATCCAACAGAGATGTTCACAGGGAGCGGCTCATGCTGAACTTTCTTACTGTGCTCAAGGGATGGATGGCGCTTCCAGGGGAATTGTGACTGGGGCTATCGGGGTTCCATGAAAGTTCTCTACTCAGATTTCTTCCCTTTCGTTTGCTGCTCCACTACGGAGCTGGCTTCTGTTCCACTAGCTGTCCCAGCCTCTGGTTTGCCTTGTTCCCATTATGGCCTGTAACAGCCAGAAGCTGGGAGCAGCAGCTCAAGCAAACAGATACACTTTTTTTTTCATCTTCAGGGGAGAGGGTTCTCTCTCTCTCTCTCATATTCTCCATACACAGCAATGTCTCCCATTGGGATTCTTTATTGACTTGGATAGATTCAACAACATGCAACATGCAACATGCTCAGTTTCACTCAAGTCAGGAGGAGAACCATGGGTTCCTGATTGCCCCCAGTTCTGACCACTAGACCATGCTCTTTTAGTAGGCTAACCCTTCTCAGGCAGGAGGCTTCCAGTGCTGAGGGGTTACTGTTATGGCAAGATGATCGACCCTAGTGTCCTTGCGGGCAACACAAAGCAGTGGAGCAAATGAGTGTGTCTGACCCATTCTGGGTGCCAGGGCCGGCTCCAGGCACCAGGCACCCAAGCACATGCTTGGGGCGGCACCTGGGAAGGGGCGGCGGGGGGAGCGCGGCGCGGCATTCCGCGGGGGGGGCGCTCCGGCGGCGCGGCGCTGGGGGGGCGGGCTCCGGTTGCGCGGGGCTCTGCGAGGGGGCGGCGCAGGCGCGGCGCTGGAAGGGGGTTCCGGCAGGGGCGGGCTCCGGTGGCGCGGCGCTCGGTGGGGGGGACAGCACGGGGCGCATCGCTTGGGGGGGGGGGTGCGGCGTGGGCGCGGTGCTGGAGGGGGGTTCCGGCGGCGCTTGGCAGGAGGCGGGGGCGGGCTCCGGCGGCGGGGGGCGTCGCGGGGCTCGGCGCTCGGGGGGGGTTCTGGCGGTGCTTGGCGCAGGGTGGGGGGTGGGCTCTGGTGCGCGGCGCTCGGCGGGGGGGCAGCGCTCTGGGGGGGGTTCCGGCGGCACTCGGCGGGGGGGGCGGCGCGGCGCTCAGCTGGGGGGGGCGGCGCGGCCCGGCGCTCGGCGGGGAGCCTGGGGGCGGCGCTTTTTTTTGCTGCTTGGGGCAGCAAAAAAGCTAGAGCCGGCCCTGCTGGGTGCACAGGAAAGGGGAGGGGCCCTTGTGACTTCGGAGTGGGCAGCAGGCTTAGGCGATGAGACTCTTCGGTAGCAAAGGGGTTGGGGGAAGAGTTTCTCCACAGTCTCCAGGAAGGGCTCCTACTTTGGGGCAGCAAACATGGGTGAGGGAGACAGAAGAAAAGGAGAGCTGAGAGCCACTCTGTTTCCTCCCTGTGGCAGAGCTCACCCAGAGGGAAGCAGCAGGAGCTGCTGAAAGTTCCCTTGGCAACGTCAGGCAGCAAAGTGCCCTGCAAAACAGGAGTGGAAAGCCCTAAGCAATTTCTCTTCGGATAATAAACACTATTACTGACATGAGCAACTCTTTCTCTGCTGCTCTGCAGACCCTTCTCTCTTGCTGCCTCTCTAGCTCTGTCCTTCTGCAGAGTTTGAAATGGAGAAATTCAGACACGACAATGCACTGGGCAAGTAGAGCTGGGCTGACACATGACTAATCACTTGCATGTTTCGGATCAGGACGCATTGGCATGGGCTCACTAGTGGGTGTCAGGGCTTGCAACCATCCTGCCCATTCCCGGTAGCTAAATGGAAAGGAGGTCCCATCTAGATCTACATCCTGGTGTGAGGCTCCCAGTGTGGAAATGGTAGAGAACCACTCTTTTCTGTAGCTTTGCTTTGCTGGAGCTCATATGCCATTTGTGCTGTGTTCCTGGGGGGATGTGTGATGGTGGGTTTTGTGAACTTACACCGAAAGTCAATTTCCAAGTCATAGGGGTGAGTATTCACATACAAAGTTCTTGTCCACTCATCCAATCAGGGAGTGGAAACAGGATCATGATGAATCATCTGACCAATCCCAGCTTACATATACAGTGCAGATAATGAATATCGTATGCTGAGAGAAAACTGCTCACGATCAGCCCATAATGTAAAAGGAAAAACACAATAAGGGGCAGGGACTGGCTTTTAGTTCTGTGTTTGTACAGCACCTAGCACAGTGAAGTCCAGGACTGGACCTCCTGGTGCTACAGCAATACAAATAACTAACACAAATAACTAATAATTCATCAAACACTTCTGATCCGCTTGGCCAGTGTGTACCACATCCCCCTTTAACATCTCATCCCTATCGAGGATAATAGCTTACTACTCCTGACAGCTAATGGACTTACTCCTTTAGTACAAGTGATAAAGATCTGTGTTATGGATCTGAAAGTTCCAAATCCTTTTCAGAAATTTTTCATCTGCTCACAGCTATTTCTCAGGCATATAAGGAGATAGAGGATTTGTTACTTATTTCTTCAGCTTTCAGGCTGAGATTGCAAATGCAGGTGTCTCTGGGCAGGTATAAACCCCAGCAAAATCTTTAATGAAGAAGATCCAGCTGGGTCGCCTTACTGGTGGACTGGGATAGATACAGTCTGTCTTTTGCTTCTCCCCCAGGCCCACGACACATGTGAGAGAAGCAGCAGAAGTCGGAGCTCTCAAGAATAATGTCATCTGTGCAGTGATTAAGCTCTGCAACCAGCAGTCCCCAAACTCATCTGTAATCCTGTCTCCCTATAAAAGGAAGCCCATATATTAAGGGAGCGAGAAAGAGTGTGTCACACCTCTTATTATAAAGCTCTGCCAGGCTGTTCCCAGCTTCCAGGAAGGCGAGAGGCCAGTTCAGATTCTGCACAGTCTGCACTTGCAGAATGAGGCTTTGACACCTCGGCAGCAGTGGTTGCTCCCATCTAACGCATTCGCAAAGAGGTGCCGTGAGCTCTGTATGTGGGTCAGCAAGACACTGGACCAATGGGTGGAGGTTAAACTCTTTTCAGTGCTCAAGCCAGGAGATCTGGATTTAATGTAGTCAGTCTAGGTCCCTAGTGGAACTGGCCACAGGGAGAAAAACCATCCAGTGAAACTGGAAGGAGGAGACACTGAGGAGTAGAAAAGCAGTGGTGCTTCAGGTTTGGGCAGATGAGCACTAGCAGTTCTGTATGTAGGCTCAGAGTCAGGAGGGGTCTTTTGTAGCTGCTGGGTTGAGAGGTGTGGCAGGATAGCGAAGCTATCTCGATGATGGGGAGGTTCTGATAGACACTGATGTTGCTATTGTTGGTATTATCATAGCATCTAGAGTAGCTAGAGTGATACCGGTAAGGTATAGTTGAGGTGCATTGGCAAGAACTTGTGTAGATACAGTCTGTCTTCTGGTACTGGTTCATCCCCAGTGTTATTGGCCCACTACTGGTTCATCCCCAGTGTTATTGGCCCTTTACTCATCTAAGCAGAGAAATTAGTTTGCATAACAGCCCTGGCCTGAAACACTTTGGACTTGCTCCCTGCCACCCTTGCATCTAGTTTCCCCCATTCAGGGAATTGGCAGCTGTAGGTAAGGTGCAAAGCTCTAGATTCGGATTGGGATCTAAACTAAATGCATCTAAACTTCCAGGATTTCAGGTTCCAGTGCCAAATACGCTTTCCCAACGGTGGGGAGCTTTGTCTGGCATCAGCTCACTCAGGCTATGATCTCAGGGATTGGGCCCATCTAGGGATAATTGCTTTGAACAATCTTCCCCCTTCTTATCAATTTCACAGCTAGAGAACATGGATTTAATCATTTCTGGACTCTGTTTAAGCACGTTTCAAGGGGTCTGCAGCCAGCTGATTTCTTCGATCAGCTGATTCTTGTCCTGGCATGGAAAGGGGCAAGTGCAGTAGTCCGGTGGCAAGTGGCAAACGCTAGCCACTGCACTGGAGCAAGAAGCAGGCCTTTGTGTTTTAGGTTTCCCTATATCTCATGGCCTTCAGATGATAGGCAGCTCCAGCAAGATGAAATTTCCTCTCCTTGACATTAAATGTAACCTTTATGGATTTTGCGCTACACATTTCTGGAATTACACAGTCACGTCTTTAATCTCAGTGGGCTTTACGTTAACATTTTTTGTTTAAGGTTTCAGCCCATCTGGATTTATCCACAAGGAGGGCCAAAGGTGGGGGAGGGGGAAGGAGATGGATATGATGGCTCCTGAGAGGCAGGTTCTGGAGTGAGTGCTCACTTTCAAAATGCTGGCAGATCCTGGCTCAGGGACTGAGAAGTTTAGGACTAGGGGTGACCAAATAAGTCGGGGAGACTTTAGAACCTTCCCCCAAAGCCCAGACTGAACAGAACCCAAAACACTAGACTCGCTCAGTTAAGGATTTGCTCATTTCCTGCCCTCCTTCAGTGACTATCTCCCAACATAACACTTAGTCATGTCTCCACGCGGTGCCTCAGTTTCCCCACCTGTAAAGCAGGGCCAATGATTCTGGGCCCCATTTGTAAATATAGAGATGAAGCAGCAGAGAAGAGCTACGTATTGATTTCTTATTCTTTGTTTATTTACATAGCACGGGGTGTGGGTGAAGGTCTGCTCTCCGGTGATCCTCCGCTAAAAGAACATCCCTTTGGGGCCCTTGGCAACTGGGCACATGTTAGAGCAACCTTGGAACATTTAAATATTTGCATGGGGATGGTTCAAATTACCAACACAATTTTTTTGAAATGGTCACAGCATTGTACAAATCCTTCCCCTTTTACAATCCTCAGGAGAAGCCAAACCACTTACATTCCGCATCTCAGAGAAATATTCGAATGCCTCCACATTTCTACGGAGGAGCACGGTGTCTTTAATTAACACTCCCATGTCCTCTCCTCCTTAGTTTCTTGAGTTCCTAATATTTCTTGGATCTCATTAATGTTTTTTCAGCCAATTCAAATTTTCTCGCTAAGTCAGACACTTTAACAGATAATGAGTCTAATTTATTCTCAAAAGAATCAAAGTGGGGCTTCTAAGCCTTATATGGCTGTACAAAAAAAATAGCCCCTAAAGTGATTTGAGACGTGGCTGTAGGAATTGAAGATTTAGCACTAGGCACTCTTCTTCCCAGTCAATTCAACACCTTCATGTAGAGTGACTGATAAGGGTGGATGCGATGGGGATTCTGAAGTGAGAGAAAATTACCTGCTTGCAACTTCAACTTCACAGGCACATCTGTTACTGTGTCCTTCTCTAGCAAGACTTAGCCCTTGTTCTCCTGCTTGCGTTTAAGGGGCAGGGTGGAAGCAAACAGAGCAGAACATATAGTTCCTTTTAGCAGGGAAACAGCCAACGTGTTAGATGCCTAAGACCTTAAATATAACATAATTAAACCCAAGGTGAGCCTGCTGTAGAATATAGAAAGTCTGTTATCCGAATCTACCTCTTGCATCTGGTCATTAACCAAATCAGAGGCTCTCTTGGGCAAGGGCTGTCTTTTGACCATAGATATGAGGCTCTGATCCCAGATCGTGGCTTCTCGCTGCTACCGTAATACAAATAAATGATATAAAAAACAAGGCACAGAGAGATGAAATGACTTGCCCAGGATTACACACGCAGTATACAGCAGCACTGGGAATAAGCCGGTGCGTTAAGCACAAGACTATCTTTCATTCTCGTGTGTGCATGGAATCAGAAGAAGAACACAAGGAGAGATGTATCTTGATATCGAATTACTAGAGCATAGCATAGACATGTTGAAGATATTCACGTGCATTACTGCGCTTTGGCCTGACATCCATTACTGGGTGAACAGAAGGTGGAGAAACCAAGGGGACTATAAAGGCACCAATCCCATAGCTGTGGACCTTACTTCCATTAAGAAGGCCAGGATAAAGGGCTCACAGTAAGCACCACAAGAGCTCAGACACAGGTCATAGCAACATGTGCCGAGGTTGTATTAGGGGAGATCCCCTTGCAACGAATTGTGGTGCTTTAAAGGAGATCTTTGATTGCCCCGCGGAATCTGGAATTTGTGCTGTCCTGATGGACAGTCCTTTCCATGGCTACTTGATCCAGCCTGGGCTTGTAGAAACTACCTATAAATTGACACTAAGGACCACAGGTGGTATTAGGGGAGATAGAGAACCCTGGCCTAATTTGTGCGACTTTGGGTATGTCTGCACTTCCCCAGTGACCAGAGCAGCCTGCTATTTACAGGGAAGGGTGTTTTTTTCCTTTAGATGAAGCGGTTTTCCTGTGGCTGCTGGGCTGAAGGTTCAGAGCGTGATCCCGTCTGACCACCAAGGTCTCTAAATGTATGTGGTTGTGGTTTATGACGTAGCACTGGCCCTGAACAAAACCTCTGGCTCCAACCCAGATGTCTTCCTTTTTAAAGGTGCCATCAGAAACCCTGGGTACAAATATCCCTAAACCGTCTTCAAAATTCAAGGTACGGGTCCAAACATTCTGGTATGAGGCCATCTCTCCTGAGGGCTCACTCTGCAGTCAATGTGCTACCTGCAATGGAATCCTGTCTCACTTCTCTCCCACCATGACTCTACATTTCGGCTTCTGTCCCCTTAGCCATCAGGGTATTGTTCGCTGCCGCCATTCATTCCCCACCACAACGAGCAAGCCCTCAAAGATTAAGTGATCTCAAAGGGCAGCACATGAGAGAGAGTCCCAGCCTAAATTCCAGGGCCATGATTCTGCTCATTCATTCTGGAGTAAATTGGGAGTAACTCCAGTGAAGGCCCTGGAGTTACCCCAATGTGAATGGGGTCAGAATCAGGCCTTGTATGTTGAGCTGTCATTGTCTCTAATGCTAAATCTCTGAAAGGAAACAAACAAAATCACTCTTTGTTTAAATGGCAGGAGGGAAAGCTCAACTGGAAATTTATTGGAGGAGATTTGCAGAATCCAGCAAGACCAATGGATCTTTTCGTTTAATCTGGAGCTACCAAGAAAACATTTTAGCTGCTTGGAGTCCTCCATCGTGAAGGGGATGGTGCTGTGCATAATGGAATCCCGCCTGGGGAAAGGAGGCCTTCAGGCCGTGCAAAAAGCAGGAGAGAAAAGCCAGGCTAATGAGTTGAAAGTAAAGTAAATTCTGACTCTTGGGGTATGCCTATACTGCATGCTCCTTATGGTGGCATGTGGCATACACTGAATGCCCCCTGGTATGGCTATAAATAGTGTAGGCAGTGAGGCACTACTTAGGTGAGTAAAGACACACCAGAGCTTAAGGGTATGTATCCTACAAAGCTCTCTGCTCGCCCCAGGAGTGCCTCTCCTCCCACGTCAGCACTGCTGTTTTTAGCAGTTCAGTGTCCCGCTGACGGAGGCTGTCCCCACCACAGGTGTCTCAGACAAGCATGAGAACCTGTAACTACAGCTGTGTAGAAATTTTTCGACAAACCTTTTTTGGGAAAAATTTGAAATCTGGTGACAATGAAACATTTTGCGAATTTGGGTTTCATTTCACCGATTCTAGGAGGGAAAAATCCAAACAAATGGAAACGTTTCGATTTTTCCAGTCACCGTTCCCTTTAATTTTGTTTTTAAAATTTTTAAAAACTTTAAAAAAATGCTCAAAATTGAAACAAAACATTTCAGTTGAAACACTTCATTTGACCCAAAACAATGTCTTCCTTTTTTAAAGGACACTTTTTTGAATTTTACCAATAAACTTGAAACATTTCTAGTTTTGGTTCAACCCAAAATGATTTTTCCCCCTATTTTTCAGAATCACCAGGGAACTGAAAACTCTCTGTCATTTGCCAGCTCAACCTGTAACGCACATGGGCATGTGCACATACAGATATATTTAGATCCTTTATCTCAGCACATCTGCTCTCTCCCTCACCCCCGTCCTCCCTCTTCTCCCCAGTCCACTCTGCCTCTTAGCACATTCAGATCACACATTCTGTGCAAAGGGAGTCCCAGAGAGCTGGAGTGACGGCCATTACTCTGCAGTGAGCTCTTCCCTAATGCAGAGTGGCACAGGAAATAACCCTGCCAAGAAACTTACAGGGACACTGCAGAAGAGCAGCCCGCACGGGGAGTCGCCTCACGTCGCTGCTACATGTCCTCGACATTTAGAATGGCTGTAATTTCTGCCTCCCGCCTCAGTCCTACTTTGCAAATTAATGTAATAACCTGCAAGATGAACCTTCCTGAGTTGACGCAGTATCAGGAAGGGGTGGGTGGCTGCCCGGAATGTGCTTTCAGCTCCGTGCCGCCTGTTGCCACGTCTGTGGAAAGTGGCGTGGCAGGGGAGATGCGCAGTGGCCATGCGTTCACTCCGTGAGCTCCCAACAGTAAAAGGGGATGGTCTCTGATCTCAGCTGGCCAGCTCCTGACAGCAGTGGGGGAAGATGGCACAGCCAGTGGGCTGTGTCAGGAACAGGCATTTTGGATGAGAGAGATGAATTTTTGAAACATGAAGGCAGTGTGCAGGAATCTCATACATTGTGTGCACTTTCTACACTGCATGTGCACTGAAGCCCCTCTCTGCTCTATCTCTCACGCACCCAAAGCTCTGGAGTATGTTGTACCCACATGCACTACAACCCTGTTGCTCAGTCACACTCACGTGTTTAATTACCCGGATGTTGCACCATGCAATACAGCATATTATCGTCCAGAAGCTCTGCATTAGGAACAATGCACCAGCGGATGAATGCATGTGCAAGGTCTGCTCAGGCATGTGCATAACAAGCTCACCATTGGTACTTTGCACTGGTGTAGTATTGTCAAGCAAAGAGAGGATGCAACACAGGAGTCAAACAAGGGAAAAGAGCAGAGCCCTGCCTCCTCTTTTCCATCTTCATCCCATCACTGTCTGCTCCTCACTAATCCCATCAGGTGGAGGCGGATGAGAGAGCACCACCGAGTTAATACAGAAAACCCTAGAGCCATTTTGGCATGTGGCAAAACTGAGCCCGAGAACGAATCCAGCAGTAATGAGAGAGGAAATTACAGATAGGAGAGGAGAAACTGCCCAGCCAGCTGAGCAGGGTGAATGTCTGAGCCGACAGAAAACAAACCGAGGTGTCAGGATGGAATCAATAGTGATCGCAGCCCAGGGAGGAGGAGATGGGATTCATTACAGAAAGGATAAAACAGACATTACCAAACTAGCCTACAGAGTGTGCAGGAGAATTAGGGACTTTAACTTCCCGAGTGCTGACAGTGGCAAGGAGGATTGACAACAGATGAAATCCAACTTGCATTGCTTGGAAAAGACTTAGAGGAAGAAAAAGTTCTTTTCCCCCCATGTAGCTTTCTCTGCAATTTCCTTTCTAGTTCGTCCTTCCAGGCTGCAGGCAAACATGGCATCCGTGGCTGTTTGGGAACCAATTTTGCCTCCTTCAGATGCACTAACATGGGAGATGCTGTACAGTCAAATTACTGGTCCCAGCTATGGCCTTGATTCTGCTGTGGGATCCCTGCCAGACTCTTATGCCCTTGCAAAGCCCCAGTGGAGACATTTAAAGTCCCTTCTTAGATACTGTGACTCTTCACTGGTACAACAGTTTGCCTGCATGGATCCTGCCTGTGCCTGGATCTGTTCATGTATTGGTTCTGAGATACCAGGGTGATGGGCACAGTATAAGAAACTACATAAGACAGAATAGGCCTACTCCATCAGAGAGGCAGTGTGGTTTCTTGGGTAGAGCATCATCATCCTACCTGTCCCCTGATAATGGAGGGAAGAAACTGCCCATCTACTGGAAAAACAGCCAGCTCGGAGATGAATAACAAAGAGCATTTGCAGGGCTCCAGATCATATTTTCTGGACCACGTAAATTGATTTACCCGACTTCACCGAATGATTTTGCAGAGGAAATGGTTCTGGAGCTGGGAAAGCTGTCAATACCAGGGATGTTAGGGCATGACCCAATGAATGGGAAGACTCCCCTTGGTCTTTAGATCAGCATTGGTCTTGGGGTCAGGCCTTTTAGCGTGCCACAGCTGCTCCTCCCCAGTGGAGGCGATTTTTGCATTGACATCTTACACTTTCCCCAGATAATGCGATACTTTCACAGGAAACTGGGGAAGGGAGAAGGGACTGGATGTGTTACCCTTAGAGAGAAATTACAGGCGTGAGGGCCTCAGAGTGCATGTCAGGAGCAGTCATTAGACCGTAAGCTCTTTGGGGCAGGGTCCAGCTCTTCGTTCTGAGTTTGTACAGTGCCTTGCTCAGTGGGGCTGCTGCAATACATGGCATCATCATATCTAGCTGTGAAAGCACAGGACCGGGAGTCAGGAGAGCTGGGGGGACAGGCCCCAGGGAAACCAATGGTGACCTTGGGCACGTCCCTTGCAGTCACCTCTTTCCTCAGCTGCACAGCAGGGATGATAATCTCGTCTTCATAAAGGACTTGATAAATCCCTGTCTGTCTTTCTTTCCCACGTTGCCAAGGGCTCTCCTTTTCTGGCTGTTGCTGTCATGCTCAAGGCCGTCACCAGGGTGGATTGCACACAGCACGAGGCTATAACCCCTGTCTTGTCATTCCCAGCACTGGCCTCCTCTTCGCCCCATAGTCCCTGCTCCTCTGGGATCCCCCAGTTGCTTTCACCCCCAATAAGCACGTGATAAAGTCTGTTTCCTGAATTGATGTTCCAAGCTCCTAGCAAGTAACGGGGCACGGGGCGGGTAAATCTATGCACTGTCCTATGCCTCATGCCGCCCCATTGATTTCAATAGGATTGAACAGTGGGGTGAGTCAGTGCAGAATCTGGCCCAGCTGATTCACCCTCTAGCCAGACGTTCCCTTTATACCCTCTGTGATGTGCCAGGGGTACCGTCCAGTGTCACCCCTGCCCTCTAATGTGGGGTGCCCTTTACAATGCTTTGCTGCTCACAAACCGTCCCTAGCATGTTGGTCACTACAAGCTATGTCTCTGTCTGCTGCAGCTCGCCAGGCATCCCTCGGCTCTTGCCAGATTTAAAGATTACCACAGGTGACCCCAACGCTCCCATTCTCAGATTTCCCCCCAGAAACGTATGTCCTGTCCTGCCCAGCCCTCTCCTGGACAGAGCAAAGATATCGAGTCCGTTATTCCGTCAAGGAAACAATGTGCACACAGCTTGTTGCCCCAAATGGAGTTACCCAGCTACTTCAACTGGAACACACTGGATGGGATAAAACACATTTATTAACGACAAAGAGAGATTTTAAGTGAGTACAAGCAATGAGGCAGAAAGCTCAGAAATGGT
Organism: Chrysemys picta bellii; assembly: GCF_011386835.1. Classification (NCBI taxonomy): domain Eukaryota; kingdom Metazoa; phylum Chordata; order Testudines; family Emydidae; genus Chrysemys; species Chrysemys picta. The sequence goes on along the minus strand of NC_088806.1, from coordinate 25,670,578 downwards.
TATGAGAAAAATAAAGATAAAATTCTGACTAATTCCTAACTTAACAAATTGAACCAGATTCAAGCAAAGTTTCTCACCACATAGAATCATAGAATATCAGGGTTGGAAGGGACCTCAGGAGGTCATCTAGTCCAACCCCCTGCTCAAAGCAGGACCAATTCCCAACTAAATCAGCAGCCTTACTGACCAGACTCTGAAGGTCAAAATCCCTTCTTCCCAGAGTCCAAGGGAGGCTTCCTTTGTTTCTTGAGATGCAGAGAATGTGATGGGCAGGGAGGGGGGCCTTGGGGTATCTGTCCCTCCTTTTTTTTTTTTTAATTTCAATCCCCCTCTTGAAAAACATTTCTAGCTGAGAACCAGGAGCCAAAGAGTCTATGTGGAAGGAGATTCCCTGATGGGTTTTTCCACCTCTTTGAACTTCCTTTGTCTTCCTTTCCTGGTTGTCCTCCCTTTTGTTAACTGCTTAAATGCAAACTAAGCAGAGCACAGATTCCTTTGTTTAGGACAGACCTGTTTGCCAGCTTCTGTTTGTGCCGGGCTGTTGGGTTCGGAATATGTGTTTATAACACCAGACAGGGAATCTTATCACTCCACAATGCTGCCACACACTTTATCAGGATAATGCTGACCAGCAAATTATTAGTTTTCAAATGATACCTTACACCGCATAATTGTGACAATAGTGTGTAGGGCATGAATACAGGGGTGTATTCTGTCCTCACATTGAGAGAGGCATGTGTTCCTTTCTGACTGCGTAGCTGGGAATTGGCAGGCACATCGAAGTTGGTGTCTTGAAAAGGCAGCACAGGGGATGTAGAGCAGAAAGACTCAGAGAAGCACAGATGGCTTTGGTGGCGGCCGTTTGCGAGAGAATCAAGAGGAAATCCATCATCCTCCAGTTGTCTCTGAAATCCCTTGTGGAGCTGGGGATGCACAGGAGCTGGCTGTAGGGGCCTTCTGTCCAAGGCGTGGCTGCTAGATCCAATGCAACAGGAGGATGCTGCAACAGGGCCCTTGAACTCCAGCTGCACAATTTAGCAGGCTCCAGTGCATTTGCCTTGGGAACCTCCGTGTGCTGTAGAACAGACGGCGCTGATTGCAGGGAGTAAAGGGGAGAGCAGGCAGTGAGAACAGAAGAGAAAAGTTAAGAGTGCTGGGCAGGCACTGTGGGGACCTGGTCTGCTCTCCTTTCTAATTGCTACTTAAAGGAGGTGATTTTTGTTAGCAGTTCTGCCAGACAGCCTTGGTGGGACTCAAAACAAAAGCCACACCTGTGCTTTGGGCTACACATAGGAGCCACACCGGTTTAAACGTTGAACTGGTTTAACGAAACCACTGCCACGTGGTGTGTGGATGCTCTGATATTGGTTTAAACCCGGCCCATGCTGCTTTAGCTAGCTCCTGTGATTTACAGATTCGTCAAACAGGTGTAACTTCTGCTCAGATGAGCCCATGTTCTTTGCCGTCTCAGATGGGGAGCGTAGGTCCTGGCATCTGTGTATCCTACCACACTCAAAAACTCCGAGGGCACATTTCAGCACTAGCGCATTGATCACACGCCTCCCGATTTCAGGAGGGCCTGAGACCTCATACCCTCTGCCTAGTGTGAATCGCGGTCCTCGTGCTGCAGGGTGGAGTCTACTTGTATGCAGCTTTCCCTCCAATATGCTTGGAGTTTCATGCCCCTTAAAGGCAGGAGATGCGGTTGCCAAAGTGACAGAGCAACAAGATCTTTCCCATCACAGGAAAATATTTGGCAGGTGCTTTCAGTAGCCAGATGTTTTGCAGTGTCCTCCCCCTCTAACTGCTTCCGACCTACATGAGACAGAAAAGGATGGTGTCTAATGGTATCTCTTGACTCAGCTGATCTGCTGCCTGGGAATCCTAGCATCATATCTGTTTGTTTTACTGCCCATGGCAAGTTTCTGCTCTTCCTAGCATGGCAAATCCAGTAGTGTGTAGGTCTCCTGTCTCACACGCCCCTCAGGGTCTGCAATAGAGGAGATCTGGGGCCAACCAATGGTATCCCTTCTCCTTGTGCGCCTCATTTATGGATTTTGACAAGAAGTTAGCACTAGTGGAAGGTGTTGCATTGGAAGCCTTGGAGACCAGAGTGCTCTGTTTAGCCACAGCAAACTGGCCTCTCAATGTAGCCTGAAGGGACCCCCAGCAGCAGTGACAGGGGACTTCTGTCTCCATGGACCACTCAACCATTGGCCTCTCTGCTGAGTTGGCCAAGAAGGCTCCCAAGTAGCACCATGCTCTGGGATCATGTTTGCGAGGTGGGTAAAACACAGAAAGCAGGGGGGCTCTGTGACCAGGAGTGCCCCAGGAACACATGGCTCCTAGGGCACTGACAGCCCATTCTCCAGCTGAGTTTTTGCCACCTGGAGAGCTAGAGCAGGGCACCCGCTGTCCTAGTTGCAGGCACCCTAGGTTGTGGCACACCGTGCTGAATACTGGGATAAGTTTGGAGATCCCTGGATAGTTCCAGCGCTTTATCAGCTACTGGAGATTCTGGCTGGGAAGCGGAGCCTGGAGAGCAAGGCCAGTGCAGACTAGGACAGATGCGATCTTTGTTCAGGCTTCCCTGCAGGCTCGGTAGCGGCAGGGGCAGATGGAAGGGGCTGTAGAGAGGATATGGGTGAACCCTGGCTCTGATTCCCTCTGCAGAGCCCTGCTAGTACCAAGCGTCATTTGGAACGTCTCCTGGGCAGCTCTGGTGTGTTCTCTCCAAAGGGTCTGTAAACATGGTGCTGGATGCATGTACCTGTCAGGGAGAATTTGGGGTGGAACCAACAGACGAGTCTTGGGAGTTTGAAACTGAGTTCCCCGGGCACCCCCTGAGGGATGGTGCAGAGAGGAAATCCTCACGAGCAGCCCATGTGGAAGACCGTCACCGAGATGGGGGGGAGGCTGAGCTTTCGGTGCCTCACAATACCCACAGCAGCTGTTCCTTTCCAGTGTGCCCTGGATGCAGCCAAGATAGCACCCGGTGCAGCTGCCTGTGAGATTGGATTCCAAGTGCAGGCTCAGTCGCTTTGTTCAGCAAGCGCTGTGTGCGGCCCGAGCTTGCCCTCGCCTGCGTTTTCTAATGTGCGCAGTGGTGCTTTGCAGCTACAGCCTGTGCTGGATGCTTTTTCCTCTCTGCTTCACTTGGAGTCTAACTCCTGCCTCCTCCCTTTGCCCTCTTTCCAGCTGAAATGCAGTTGGGACCGGAGTCAGTGCACATTCCGGTGACAGTAACTTTCCACCCCGGTGAGCAGAAAATGCTGGGGGGGTCTCTGGAGTTATCTTTCCTCTTCCGCATCACTGATCCCACCTTGCTGAAGGGACCAGCAAGGCTGCCGGAGAAGATAGTTCTGAGCAACCGCTTTGCACTAGCCTCAGGTGACGCTTCCTGGTGGCTTCCTTGTGACTAGCCAATTGGCAACTTCCTGGATTCTGGAGCAGGGAAGAGCATCTTTGATTGTGGGAAAACAATGAAGTCCTTTCTCCTCCCATCCGCAGAGTGGGATTGCGAACCAAACCTGGGGTCAGGGCATGTGACTTCCAAGCCAGGATCCAGATGCAAACAACCAGTGCTTAATTTGTGCCAGAGTTTGCCAGGGCTGAGCTCTGGCACCTCTGGTTGGCTATTCATAGCTCCAGCAACTTAGGACTCACTACATCACTTATGAAAGTAAAAAACTTGCTTGAGCTCTGGCACCTCTTTCATTACAAATTAAGCCTGCAAGCAACCCCTACCTTTATAACGGAATATAGGAACACACATTTCCAGACTGGATCAGACCTACCCCCCTCTGTAACAGTGGCCAGAACCAGCTGTTTCAGAGGAAGATGGGCTAATCATAAACCCTCGATCCAAATGCCATCAAACGCTGGCGCTCAGACACCACGTGGACAGACCAATCGGGAGGTACAGATTGAAGCCTAGACCTATTGGTTTGGGGCAGAGCCTTCTCAGCAGCTGAGTGAAGTGTGTGAAACTGCCTCCCAGCCAATGTTCTACATGGCCACGCGCTGGCTGTTTTCAGAACTTGCTGTCGATCCTCTCGGTCTGGTCTCGTAGCTCCCTCCCACTGCTCCCACCTACACTCCCATGCAGAAGGTTGATTTGCAGCTGAGCCATTTGGTGCTGGTTTGGGTTAATCCATGTATTTTTAGTGCACTCTGAGGATGGGTGCTTAGTACAGTGAATTAATAATACTGTGCAGCAGCTGAATGCATAGACAGATTTTCAAAAGAGCTTTGACCATTGGGGGCCAAATGACTGCTGGGCACTTTTAAAAATCAGGCCCATTTGTGGGTGCTCAGGCCTTGAAAATCTTAGTGGGCTGTTTTGAAATTCAGCTTATCCTGCGCATGCGTTAGCAAATACCTGTGTGCACGGGTGTATTAGCTAGAGATGCTGCTAGGTATTAGCACAGTCTGAGTTCATGCCTGCTGCAGGTATTAGAATAGCCTCTGCTTGCAAATTTGCAGGCAAGGGTAGTCGGGGTTTGCCGCTCCTGTAGGTACAAACATCGTTTGTGGGTTGCATCATTTGAGGCACTGGCTAAATCCGGGCTGGCCCTTTTCCATTATTTAGCACCACTCTTGAGCATAACCACATCTGCTTTACTTATTCTCCTAATAGCCCTTCTCCAGGATAAGAAATACAGTGTCAAACTCCCCATGTTCTATATCAAGCCACTTTATGTATCTCTCTCCAAGGGATAGGCGGAGGATCAGGTAGTAAGGGAATGAGGTGATAAAAAAAAATTGGGCACTCAGTTAACAATCAAAAGGAATTTAAAAAAAGAGAGACATCAATCTGCTTCCACCTGGGCTGGGAGATACAGACAGATCGATCGGGCTAGAGCAGTGCCGGATTCATCCTCCACTCCCTGAAATTCTCCTGAAGGAAAGATCTCAGCATCCTCTCTTTCCCCATCTCCCTGCATAGGTGATAAATCAAGGTGAACTGTCTCCCCACTGCCTTGTTTCTCCAAGGTAAGCCCAGACCCCAGGCTTGCAGGAAGGGATCTGTGTGGAACACAGAAGATGGATGGTTGCTTCATATAGAGTCTCTGGGAAAGGAACATGTCAGAATGACGAATATTCCCAAGACTTTTTAACTGACTCAGAAGAAAGTGGTAGAGAAACTCCCCCAGGCCTGGCCGTGGGGTCAAGGAGAGGAGGAGAGTATTTAGCAAGAGTCAGATATTCTGCCAAGCAGGAGGTAGATGCAAAAGAGGAGGAGTTTGACCCAGCAGTTATTTTTCATCTTCTGCTTTCAGGAACAATGTCTCCTGCACTGGGAAGTCACTCCCTCTGTGTGTCCGAGACCAGATGGAGACACAGAATGAAGTGATTTGAAGAGATGCACATGCAACCTGCCCAGTCCACAATAGTTCTAATCCCAGCCAAGCCCCTAGTTCATGGGGCAGCTGCCATCCTGCTCAGGACTGGGAATTGAACCCAGGACCACTTGAGCTAAAATCACCACCATCTACACTGTGAGCTACAAGACAAGAACCTACAGCGGGTGCTGTAACAGGCTCATATCCTGCAGGTTAGCCTGTTCTACAGCTAGGAACAAGCTGCAAAATCTGCCTTCAGATTTCCGAAGTTCAGGGCATTACCACCCTGGTTACAGGGGAGCTATTTGCAGCAAGACCTGAGTCCCTTGCACCATGTGTTGTCCACCTGTGCACAGTGGGAACTGAACTTTGCGGAGAGCATTGATTTGGTAGCAGTTTGCACCACGTTGCACAGATGTGTAAATGACAACACAAGAGGCCAGCCAGGGGAGAATCCATCCCTACCTCTGCACTGCCTGGACACCCCCGCGGCACTGGCTAAGCTCCCCAAGTCCTTTACCTGCACCCACGGGCCTCAGCATATAAACTGAGATGGAGGAGAGTAGGCACAGGGCTCTTGTGAATGGTGAGCCTTTTTCCCTAGACTGGGTGACAGCTGGGATTCCCCTCCTCCCCCCATGACTTCATTACACTTTCCTGGCCAACACTCCCTATGCCAGGGATGAGCAGGATGCGGCAGTCTCAGCTAATCCCTGATTAAATATTTCATGCTTCTGATTGAGAAAACCAGAGGGGCCTGGGGATGTGCGTGTCTGGACAGCATGCACAAACTTCTTAACTCCCTCCAGAGTCACAGGGGAGGAGCGGGTGGGACAAGCTCACGGGGAAACTCAGCCCAGCCACCAGATGGTTTAAACCACTCAACCTCGGCCAAAATAATTCACCAGCACAATCGGCAGCTGACTCCCTTTGCCCCAGCTAGAGACTGGGGTGTTGGGAACTCACCCGGGCTGGCATTTACATTTCACACGGACTGAGGCTGGCATTTTCCAAACAACCTAAGGGAGTTAGGTGTTTATGTCCCAGGGAAAGTGGGCTACTTAGATCCTCTAGAAGCCCGGCCTAAAACCTGGCCATCCGCGACCCACTGCTTTCCCTCTGCATGGAATGTTGCTGACTGTTCCAAAGCGATCAGTAAAATCCAACATACTCTCTCTGCTGCCCCCTTCCACTCTCCTGGCCCCCTTTTACTCTGTGTTTGTACAGCACCTAGCACAATGGGATGCTGAGCAATGCCACTAATGAGCCCAGTTCTCCTCTCACGTACCACCAGGGTAACTCCTTTGACCTTGACAGAGTTACAGCTGATCTACAATGGCAGGGGGGAGAGGAGTGTCAAGACCGACTAGTACCCATTGGCCTGGGAGGCAGTGGAGCCTGGAACTCCAGCAATCTTGGCTCTGGTCCTGGCTCTGCCACTGGATGACCTTGGGCAAGTCACTTAACTGCTCCGTGCCTCAGTTTCCCCATATGAGACATGGGGGCAATGCTCTATATCTATAACATATATATCATATATAATATTCCTTTGCAAAGTTCAGTGAGATCTGTGAAGAGCAAGGTATTATTATTAATATGGATACTCATACTTTTACTTAGATTGTAAGCGCTTTGAGGCGGGGACTGGCTTTTTATGCTGGGTGTGTACAGTGCCTAGCACAATGGGGTTCTGGTCCATGACTGGGGCCAGGGCCGGCTCTAACTTTTTTGCTGCCCCAAGCAGCAAAAAAAAGTGCCTCCCCCCTCCCCCCCGCCAAGCGCCGCGCCACCCCCTCCCCCAGTGCCGCCCCCCTGCCGAGCGCCGCACCGCCGGAGCCCGCCCCCCCGCTGAGTGCCGCCGGAACCCCCCCCCCAGCGCCGCGCCGCCCCCCCCCCCGAGCACCGCGCCGCCGGAACCCCACCCCCCCAAGCACCGCGCCACCGGAACCCCACCCCCAAGTGCCGAGCCCCGCGCCACCCCCCCGCTGAGCGCCGCGCCGCCGGAGCCTGCCCCCGCCCCCCCCGCCGCGCGCCGCCGGACCCCCCCCCCAGCGCCGTGCCCGCGCCGCCCCCCCGCCGAGCGCCATGCCGCTGGAGCACCCCCCCCCCCGTGGAATGCCGCGCCGCGCTGCGCTCCCCCCGCCGCCCCTTACCAGGTGCCGCCCCAAGCATGTGCTTGGGTGCCTGGTGCCTGGAGCCGGCCCTGACTGGGGCTCCTAGGTGCTCCCACCAGCACAAATAAGTAAAAAGATGAATAATGACTAAAAAGGATCCTAATGAATACCAAGGAAGAGAAGGAAGCGCATGTTGTTTGTTTGTTTGTTCGTTAAAGGCTCAAAGGAATGGAAGGCCATAAACAGTTACATTTCTCTTGACAGCTGGGAAGTGCTTTGGGTTCTTAACAGTTAGCGCCGGGGGTGCGCTGGCAGCTTTGTATTTCCTCCCCACAGAAGCCGATGTTTTGCTATCCATTGAGTTCCGGCTTTGATCAGAGAAAGGAGAATACAAATGACACCTTGATTATCACTCACATTTTCAAATGCTGTCCAACAGCAGTAGCTGTCGCCTTTCATAACACCACTTTGGGCTCCCATCAAATCATTTCACAGCTACCCTGCAAAAAGCCCTGGTGTCCTTTAACAAGCAGGCCCACACTTTCCATTTCTCACAGATCTCGGCTAGGGGGATACGTACCTGCTACGCTGAGCGCAGAGCCGTGCTGCAGCCACAAGGAAAAGATGCTCTCCAGGCCGAAGAAAACCTTTGAAAAGGGGGCATTCGTGCCTCAGGGGACTGGTGTCAGGATGCACTGAGCCTTTCACCTAGGGTGACCAGATGTCCTGATTTTATAGGGACAGTCCCGATATTTGGGGCTTTTTCTTATATAGGCTCCTATTACCCCCCACCCTCTGTCCCGATTTTTCACACTTGCTGTCTGGTCACCCTACTTTCACCTCTAGGTGTTGGGTTCGAATCTAGCAGCCTAGCAATGACCAGAAATTGTTTCCCTCTGACACTTGTCATTGGGGAATGAGTTGAGGAGTTCAGTGCAATTCTTGCTAGATAGATGGCCACTTGGTGGTGTAACTAGGTCTCCAGTAACCTGGGACATAATTCCTGGACATGGCAGTAGCCTGGGACTCAGGAGATCTTCATTCAGTTTCTGGCTTAGCCACAGACTTCCTATGTGACCTTGGGCAGATCACTTAATCTACTCTGTACCCCTCACCCTAATTAAATGAGTTCTGCCTCTGCTATGCATTATTCCGGGGATAACCCCAGCATATGCACCACTGAGCCACCTAGTGGTGGGTTTCTGTGTTCACAGAAGACAGTTGATAGGATGTACTACAGTTGACTTTGAGAATGTGGGCCATATTCTCATCTCAATTATCTCAGGGTCAATCTGGAGTAACTACACTGATTTCAGAGCATTAGGAAAGGTTTACACCCAACTGGGAAGGAGAAAGCAGGTCAGTGGTGTTGCTAGCTCTCATGATTTGGTTGTGAGTGTTGTGATATTTGACTTGCTTCCTCAAACCCCAGCTCCTGGAGAGAAGTGAACATATGAAAACCACAACTTCCTTTAAAAAAAAATTGAAAGTTTCTAACCCTCATGGTTTCAGATGAAAGCTTGGAAATGTGAAGTTAGTGCACCCTAAAGCCCAGCATGGAAATAAAAAGAACTCAAAATCTTGTTTTATTATTATTAAGAGAATATCATCATTTGAGGGACCTGATTCATGATTTTTGAATTACTTGACGTTAGCAATACTGGATCTGGTTTCAGGAGCGATCTAGATTTGTGAAGGGCCAGGGGCTTGGGAATGCAAGCCAGGGCTGACTGCTGCTTGGCAAATAGTAGAACCTCGGTATTGTAAGGATGGATTCTTAACATGCACATTCAGTTCTGTTTCCTACTTGCCACATCACTTATTGCTAATGAAACATGTTGTAACTGAGGTCCGAATCTGGCCTGGTCATTTCTTGCTATGCCTTTGAAACACAGAGACCCGAACAAAACAGCTGCTTGGCATACAAAGGAAGGAACTCGCCACTTGCTGATTTGTGGCTTTAACATCTACCGAAAACGGGGATCACTTTCCTGCAAAGTGTTGATCATACCAAATGATGGGTCAGAGCTGTACCAACTAACCAATGTACTGCATCCTCCCCTTAGACATTTCTATCTTGAAAACCTCTGCTCCTCTTTCTGTGACTTTTTTGTTTTGTTTTGTTTCCTAAACCTGGTCATCTTGTTCTGAATTGTTTTGAGCAGCTGGAGCTTGTGGAAACAAATTGAAGTGTCTTCATTTCTAAGAGAAATGATGCGTTGAGCCAGCCAGCTGGCCTTCCTCCATCATTCCATTGCAGAAACGTGCACCCGCACACGAACGCGCGCCTTGACAGATGGCGAAGCTTTGAGTGACTGCTTCAATTTTTTCTCTTTTTTTTACAATCCATGGCTGGAGTGCCAAATACTTGGAACCTGTTCCTGGTCCATAGATCACCCAAAAGGGTTAAGGTCCAGCACAGTTAATAACCCTCTGGAAAGACTATCCATCAGTGGAGGAAAAAACTCCTTAGTGCCTAACGTACCTGCTCCTGTCAGAGACAGATGGGTCTGCAGTGCTTTGCAGGGGCTCTCAGCAACGTGTGCTTTTTTACCATTCTCCTTCATTCTCCTTCAACCCTGCTTTGCCCACCTCTTTCTGGGGCAGGCCAGCCCGCCTTAAGCCTTGGCGTGTGGCTCTTATCCCTCATGTTCAGAGCCTGCGGACAGAAATCACAGACTGTCGTAAGTTAAGTTTGCATCACACGGCGCAGCTGTGTAAACCAGGAGGTGACACTCTATGGGCTGGCAAGGGAATGGGATGAAGTTACACAGCCCAGAGCAGATGGAGGAAGGCATTAGAGGGAATTCCAGGAGCAGGTGAACATAGGCTCTTCAGCCAGCATGCCTGTACTAGACCCACACATGGCTGTGTATATAAGACCAGCCCGACACCGACCCATTATGCACCCACAGTGTATTGTCTGCCTGGTGACTGTGCCCCTCTCCACAGGGCTGTGGGGGAGGCTGAGCAGAGCAGGCCTGAGGCATACTCACAGGATTGACACCGGCAGGGGAGACCTTGGGGAGAGTTGCTAACACGTGCAGCGGGAAGATGTAGCAAATGTTCCCCAGAGAGTCTGTTGGTACGAAGCTGGGCAGTGAGGCAAAACTGTTACAGTGCACCCATTTGGTGATGGTGTGTCTTCATCATGCTGCACCTCGGTTTCCCTAATCTTTAAAATGGGCATGTCAATATGCCCTTTCACCCTTCTTCATGTCTGTCTTGTCTGTGTAGCTTATAAGTGCTGCAAGGCAGGTATGTGTATACAGCACCTGGCACAATGGGACTAGTGGTGCCCTCTATCCAGGTTTTCCCAGGATTGTCCCCTTTTTGAGGCAGCTGTCCTGGGAAATCTGTCAGGGTGCTCAGTACACACTGCCACCTGGCCAGTTTTATGGGCTTGGGATTATCCTAGATGTCCTGTTTTTTGTACCTCAGACGTGGTGGCAACCCTAAATAAATCCCTTATCTTGGCTGGAGCCTCTAGGAGTTACAATAATACACCTAACAATAATGTCCTTGTGCTACAGCGTTGCTGCTATCTGAAATACTCTTTCCGGTACGAGCAGCATTTCTCTGTTCAGTAGCTGTATATTTGCTGTAGTCAGCAGCAGCCCTATGGGTCTGGGTGGATGTATGCCACCACATACAATCATTAATTCCCTTGGGGTGACATGGTACCTGGTAGGCGTTTTTTCCCAACACAATCTTTGTTTGATGCATGGCTCCAACCCTCCATGCAAGGGCTCCTGCTGTGTTAGTGATCGCTTCGCAGGTAATGGTATATCCAGATAGGGCGATTGTGGGTCTGCTGCGGGTGCGCTTGCTGTTATCTTTTGTATTCCAGTACAGACCCTCACAGAGACTGGGGTTCCACTGCACTTGGTGCAGTCTACACCTACAAGAAGGGCAGTGAAGCCTGATGGATAGAGCACTGGACTGGGATTCAGGAAAGCTGAGTTCTCATCCCAGCTTTGCCACTGGTCTGCTGGGTGACCTTGGGCAAGTCACGTCACCCTTCTGTGCCTCAGTTTCTTTAAAAATGGGAATAATGATACCACCCTCCTTTGGAAAGTGCTTTGAGATCGTGGCTAGAAAGTGCTGTATAAGCGCTGCGTACTATTATTATAGATACTGTAGGAAGGGACAGCCCTTACTCCAAAGTGCTTACAATTGAAACAAACACAACCAACAAAGGAAGGAATACTCTTCCGAATGTACAGAGCGGGGAGGGAGGCACGGAGTGATTACATTGTTATTTGTAACATGCGGGACCCCAATCCGAGACCAATGCCCTACTGGGCTAGCTGCTGTACAAACACAGCACGGAAAGATGCCCTGCCCCGAACGTCAGGGAACTGAATGTCTCAGTGCAGTTGCCTTAGCCACAAGGCCATCCCTCTCATCTAAGGCAGACAAGCAACAGGCTGGCTCATCCATGGACAAATTCCCAGTGATTTCCTCCGTCTCTGAGTAACCCCCAGACCCGGAGCATCCCTGGTGTGACTGCATCAACCTGGATGGACCAGTCCCAGCAGGAACTGATCCTAGCCCCGAGTCTGTCCATCAGTAACTGGATGGGACACTTTTTGATCTGTAATATGAGGGTCCCCCTTCCCCTCACACCCTGCTCCTTTCTAGCTCTTGATGTCTCCTCCTCCTCCACCTCACTGGCCCTGGTGAAGGTCGTCGCGCCACGTGCTTCACACAAGCTGCTAGAAGACATCTCTCCTTTTCCTCCCCAACAAAGTGTCTGAACAATGTCAGGCCATATGGAGCACGTGTGAGGCAACAGCTTGGATCTTATTGTGCTTGAATAAATAAGTGTCAAACAGACTGTTGTGGGAAGTGAGATGCTAACCAGGTGACCAAAGCAGGGACAACCTGTTACCCTTTTCTCTCGGCAGGCGACACTCACATAACTGATTACAACCAAATGAACCTCCATTTACTTGGGTTTCTGAACCTGATCCCTCCCTTCTGCTCTAGATAATAGCAGATTAACACCCTTGCCTTGTGCCAAGAATGATAATTCTTTGGGGTGTTCTGAGTCCATTCTAGCTAAAGCCCCAGAGGTTTTAATAGACATCATCCCCTTCTTCCCCCCGCCACCCGATGGTAAGATGCTCATGGGCTACTAGGATGCATTGTCCATCCAGCTCAAACTGCTGCCTAAAGGATAACAAAGAGCTCAAAATCTCTTCAATGACTTGCTATAGCAGGCCGGCAGCACCCAGCGGACACAGTGCTGGATCCAGCAATCACTCTGTGCATTATAAACAACTGCACAGCTGAACCACTTAATTCAGAGCTGTCTGGGTCCAGTAGCAAAAAGCTTACACCAAAGTCTATATACCGAAAAATCCCTCTGGCTTATTGTAGCGGTCTCAAGTGTCAGTGTCAAATCTCATGTTTCTGGCTCCTGGCTGCTCATCAGCAGAGGTCAGGAAGGAACATTACTGCCTCCCTCTTTCTCTCCATGTGCAGCTTTATCTAACTGGCCAGGCACATGGCATTATTCTTCTACCTTTCTCTGTAGCATCAGTTCATTGGGCACTGCTGGAAGCAAGATGCCAACCTAGGTAGACCAAGGGCACACAGGAAGGTTTTCCGCCTGAAGGCAGGAAAACTGTGTCCTGCCTTAAAGTTTATCCTCATGTCTGCCCCATCTTCACTAAAACATGTCAGTGATGTGCAGAACTGTCCTTCCATCTCCATCTGGGACCCAGATGGGTGCAAGAGAGGAAAGTGGGAGTTTGTTTTCCCAGCCGAATGCAGCGATTGGGTTCTACTCGGATTATGGCATGGACTGTATGTCAGTGATTTATATGTGGACAGGAAGATGGAGAGCGCTGAGGATGACTATGATAAGGGTAGGGTCACTGTCCACTTCATTCAAGTGTCTCGTGGCCTGGTGTTTGCTTGTGCACAGGTGGCACTGAAAAGTCACACGCCTATGGTGCATGCCATACTCAGGGGACTGGGATCATCAGATTCCCATCCCATCCCTATAGTTCTGGTTCCAGGACTGATCCAAACCCAGAAGAGGATGTATGTTCTGGTCCTTGTTTGGTTGTCACCTAGAACGATGGAGCCTATACCCTCACCCAGACGCAGCATGAACCTTGAGTCCCAGACAGCCTTCTGGATCCAGCTCAGAACTCCGTCTCCTTGGCCCCATCTCTAGGACTTACAAGAGGGGGAGGCAAGCCTGGCCTTGGGGTTACTGCCCCCTGATTTCAGCTCTCCCATAGCCTGGAGTTTCCTGTTGGAACCAAAGGCCCTTGTTGCATATCTAGTCAGACTTCGCAGCCTACTCTGACAGATCCTTTCTGAATCAGTCCAACCTGTGCAGACCATAAGCCCAAACTCTTCCATACCAGCACAGGCAGTATGGCCTTATGGAAATCTGGGTTCAGTTTTCAGGTCTGCCACAGTCAGTCTGCCTGACCTCGGCAAGTCCCCTTCATTCCTCATCTGTAAACTGGGGACAGTAAGTCTGCTTCTCCACAGTGGGGCTACTGTTGTGGGCTCTCCGAAATGATTAGTGACAGCAGCAATATTACTACATCAATAGATAGAGGCAGGTGTCCCATATCCCACACCTCTCCATTCCTCTCCTCAGTGAGCTCCCTTGCATGCCTCTCTACTGAAACCATGCTGCTAACATTAAAGGCATACGTAGATCTGTATTAACTCCCGATGATACAGCTTCCTTTCCCGGACTCAGACACATGAAAAGCTTTTTCCAGTTGACTATTGAGTTCGGCATTTAGCAAACATGCATCCATTTGATTGCTCCTTTGTCTTTACCCAGGCAACAGCGAAGTCGCTGCACGACTAATGTACTTGTCTGTGTCGTTATGATGCCTCCATAAATAAAGCGGGTAATAAAAGCAGCCTCCTTTTTCTCTTTTCCAACGGTGACAGGAGCTTCCTGGCAAATTACCTTCTTGGGTTTTTTTTCAGTAGAAGCAAAAAGGTATTGGTGTATCACGTTGTCTAATAAACAATCACTTTTCCCTCCTTTCCAGCCCATTGTAGATGGGGTAATGAATGCATTTTATCACTGTCTCTAAACACAAGACAAAGAATCCAGAGTCACTGGGCTGCGTTCAGAGCTTTCTGCGCTGCACTAGGCTGCGGGAGGGGGGGACACAGGGGCCTTTCTGGGGTCCAATAGGGCTGTTTAGATGGGGGAGAGAAGTTGAGGATATCAATACTTTGCACATCTACAGCATCTTTCAGCTGAGGATATCAAAGCACTTTATGAGCATGAGTCAGATGAAGCATCACAACCCCCCACGAGGGAGGCAAGTGTTATCATAGAATCATAGACTTTAAGGTCAGAAGGGACCATTAAGATCGTCTACTCTGACGTCCTGCACAACGCAGGCCACAGAATCTCACCCACCCACTCCTGTATCAAACCCCTAACCTATGTCTGAGCTATTGAAGTCCTCAAATCGTGGTTTAAAGACTTCAGGGTGCAGAGAATCCTCCAGCAAGTGACCCGTGACCCATGTTGCAGAGGAAGGTGAAAAACCCGCAGGGCCTCTGCCGATCTGCCCTGGAGGAAAATTCCTTCCCGACTCCAAATGTGGCGATCAGCTAAACCCTGAGCTTGTGGGCAAGCCTCACCAGCCAGACACTCACTGATTAAGCATCACAGCCCCCCACGAGGGAGGCAAGTGCTATGATCTCCATCTGACAAAGGCACAGAATGGGTAAAACTCCCTTTGACGTCAACTGGAGTGGAGGGTGCTCAGCACCTGCGAAAAATCAGGGTTTAAGTGATTTGTGCAAGAAGAGAACCCAAGAGTCTGGACTCCAATTCATCAGACTCCTTGCCTTCCCCTGGG
Source organism: Chrysemys picta bellii (assembly GCF_011386835.1). Lineage (NCBI taxonomy): Eukaryota > Metazoa > Chordata > Testudines > Emydidae > Chrysemys > Chrysemys picta. Next base: position 25,655,254 of record NC_088806.1, on the reverse strand, counting down.
CGGTTGCACTTGCTTCCAACAGGAGGTGTTTGGGGCATGGACAGCTGTGGGAACTCTTCCAGAACATCTCCTTCCCACAAACTCACAATTCTCCGATGCACATGAGGCTGGGCAACATCAGCATCTAGCTACCCCAAATTTCCCCTGTACGTTTCACCCTAGCTCTGATATTTCATTGCTGCTTCTCTCCTAAAACAGTTCTTCTTTCTTTAACATCTCACACCCTTGGGTGCATAGGGCCTCCACCTGTTTATCTTGGTCTTGTGCTGGTCTGTTCAGGCTTCTCAATGTCATGTTGACAGGTTTGGCTGCTTTCTCTGTTGCTCTATGTAATGTTTCTCTAGGTTGCCCTCTTTTTCTCTTCCCAGGTGGTGTCCGTATTATCACTGACCATGGAAGTGGTGTTGGTGGCATCCTTAAAGCATGCCCTAAATATGTCCATCATCATCTTCTTACCAGACACGATTGCATGGGAATAATTCTGCTGTGTACAAACCTCGAAAGCACTTTGTTGAATACACAATGGTCTGGTTGGGCTCGACAGACTCTAAGTTTGACCTTGGGCACATCTCTTATTTCCTCTGTCTCTCAGTTCCCCATTGGTAAAATGGGGATAATACGAGTCCCTTCATCTAGGAGATTATAGGCTCTGTGGGGCACAGACCGTCTCTTCTTATATGTCTCTATAGCGCAATGGGGTCATTTGGAGCTATCGTAATGATAAGAACTGATCATTATCTGCCTTTGGAGAATTATTCTTTTGAGGTCAGTTGGGGCATCAGAATCATTTTGTGGAGAGGCAGTTGCCCCCAGGCTGCCCCAAACCCCTGTTCCCTGGCTGTCCTTGGAACGCTCCGGTTGGTGCAGATAGAGGAACTGAAGCTCTCACAGGTGGGAGCATGAAGTGATTCAGCAGCAAAGGTTACTTTCCTCTCCTAAATGGAAATGTGTTTATGAGCCGAGAAAAATGATTCCTGGCAGCTCGGTTCAAGAAAAAAAAAAAGCGATAAAGGGATTGGGTGTGAAGTGAGGGTTCGATGATAGGAAAGGTCTGGAGAAACCATAATCAATAAATATAAAGTTCAACCTCATTTCTTTCCTCAGGGCATGCTGAATCAGGTTATCAGGGATCTCTGCTTACACCTCACGTGGGCGGAAGACACCGAGGTTCTGCCCGGCAATCAAGAAGAAGCAAATGTCTTTCCTTGCAACCACACACACATAAATATTTTAAGCTTTAGTGCTCAGGAAAGGCAGTCGAGTGACGTCCCACTCCAGCATTGAAAGGATACAAGATTCCGCCACCCCTTTCTATTCTACATCGTTGTGCAGTGTTGCCCTGGGCTGTTAAACCGCTGCCACTTTCCATCCCAGAAACAGCTGCATTTCAGTGATGGGTGAAGTGATTCTTTAATCCCTATATACAATTTGGACAGAGGCCCTTTAAGCTTCTTCCACATGCTGCTTGGAGACCAGGTGTGTCTCAACTCTGTCAGGGAGGTAACAAGACCGTTGTTTAGTCTCCATTTCTTTCCCATCGCTTTGTCTCTCTGCTGAGACTGCTACCAAGGACACAAAATGTGGAGGTGATGATTTATTGTGCAGGCAGCTCTCTGCTAGAAACTGGGCTGGGAGGCAGCAAAGTCTAATGGAAAGGACACTGGAATGGAAGTCAGATCCTGACTCTGCTACTGCCCAGCTGTGTGACCTTGGGAAAGTCACATCAGCTCTCTGTGCCTGTTTCCTATCCCACTCTGAGTCTGCCGTGTCTATCTAGACTGCAAGCTCTTTGGGGCAGGGAGTATCTCTCACTATTGCTGCTCTTTCTTCTAGCATCAGCATCCTGTTCTGACACTAGCATCGCCAAGCAGTAGGAGATGTCTGGGGCCTTGCAGGTTAGCTTCCCAGTGGAGGAGAAATCAGTGATAAGGAATCAAGGTATATTCTAAGTGTGACTTGTTTTATTTACATACATCAGTCCTGGAACTGCGGTGCTCAAACAGCATGCAGGACAATCCTTCCTTCTAGGAATTGCAGCTCAATGCCAATGCCCGGTTCACAAGGAGTAACCCTGCCTCAAAAACTGACTCTAATCGGACACCAAGGCAAGGAGAAAACTCTCCTGTTGCTTCCCCAGCTCCCTCCCCAAGGACCACTGCCTCTACCTTGCATAACCAGCACTAACAATAACACTGCATGTCTTCTCAAGACTGAACATGTTCTTGCACGTTAAGAAGAAGAACTTGGAAGATTATGTACAACAGTGCCATCTGGTGACACTTACCATTGTGCTATGCATCTGGACAGTGCCTTGCACAAAGGGGCTCTGAGCTAAGCTAGGGCTTCCAGACAATATGGCAATAGAACAGTAATAGGGCAACCAGCATACTTCAAACAGCTCTCAAGCCATCTGCCTGACAAGAACAACTTTTAGTTCCATTTCAGTAACTTTATTGGCATGACAAGGCACATGGGTGTTGCCAAAATTAACACATCCAGTCTCTGTTAATAATACATCATGTACTGGCAGCCTGGGCTGAATTCAATTTGTCTGCTGCTATGGCTCCCATCACCACAGTCTGAGAGCATCTCACAAACATTAATAAATTTATCTTCACAACACCCCGGGGAGGTAGGAGAATATTGTTATTCACATTTTACAGATAGGGAAACTGAGGCATGGCGCAAGGCAGTGGCTTGCCCAAGGTCACACAGGGTGCCTGTGGCATAGCAAGGAAATGAACCCAGAACTCCTTGGACCTAATCTAGATCCTTTGCCACAAGACCCCCCTACTTCACTTGTCAGCTGTTTGGAGCAGGGACTGTCTTTTTGTTCTGCATTTGTACAGGGCCCAGCACAATGGGGTCCTGCTCCATGACATAGGTGCTTCTGCAATACAAATAATATATCATTGTAATAAGTATACATGAACAGTTCTGCGTCACTCCCCATTCTTTTGAGTCATCTAGTCCTTACAAAACCCCTTGGTGAGATTCATAGATTCTAGGACTGGAAGGGACCTTGAGAGGTCATCGAGTCCAGTCCCCTACCCTCATGGCAGTACCAAATACTGTCTAGACCATCCCTGATAGACATTTATCTAACCTACTCTTAAATATCTCCAGAGATGGAGATTCCACAACCTCCCTAGGCAATTTATTCCAGTGTTTAACCACCCTGACAGTTAGGAACTTTTTCCTAATGTCCAACCTAGGCCTCCCTTGCTGCAGTTTAAGCCCATTGCTTCTTGTCCTATCCTCAGCGGTTAAGGTAAACAAGTTTTCTCCCTCCTCCTTATGACACCCTTTTAGATACCCGAAAAAGAGATACCACTGTACTCTCTATAGTCTAGCCATAATACTGAACTATTATTGTTGTTATCACTTGGTTGGTTGGTTGATTCATTTGTCTTAGGGTCATGCCCAGAAGCCCCCGACTGAGATCAAGGTTTTTGTGATGGGACAAGCGCCTACCCCATCCAGGAAGGGGTTAATGAGCTCCCCTGGGCATGATACACTCCAACTGGTGCACCTCTAGAGAATGAAAGGAGAGGAGTCAACCAGAGGGAAGTTGACCTAGCATGCCCACCGCTGACCAGGGAGTGCTGACCAGGGGCTTGTCTACACTGCGCCGCAGCGTGGATGATGGGGCTGTGGATTCCAGAGCACACCAAAGAGTTGTGCTCTAACTGTCCCGTGTGGACATGGCTGGCATGAACAGAAAGGTGTCTAGTTCATGATAACGTAATCCCATTTGGAAGACCTTTTAGTTTGCACCAGCAATGTCCATGTGGGGCAATTTGATTGCAACACTTTGCTGTGCTGTGCAGTTCACAACCCTGTAGCTTGCACTGCGGCACAATGTAGACGTAGCCTAGGAAGGCTGCTGAAGACCCTCAGCCACCTGGATCCTGCGGATAAAGGAACCTTCTTTAAATTGTTTTCCTTTCTCAAAGCCTAGGACACAGCCTAGGCCCCTCAGGCTGACAAGGGGTTAGAGAAACCCAGCCCTAACTCAGATACAACTAGCCTGTTTGGCAAGCCAGGTGCACCCAGACTGCTTTGGGCTTGCAGGAGTTTTCTCCCTTTGCTCTTTTTGTTTGGAGTGCCATTGAGGGAGAGCTGGACTCCCTCGACACTTGGTTGCTGAAAAGACACAGCATCCTTCAGACTGACTCTGTCACAAACCCTGTAGCTGAAGGAAGGTGCCAGGAAGAAAGGAAGGTGCCCCTGCCCATGCCTAAATGGGGGGTGCTCTAGAGGAAAATCCTCTGGCTGCCCCTTTGTGCTAGGTGCTGTACAAACGGAGAGGAAGAGACCATCCTTGCCCCAAAGAGCTTACAATCTGCGCTTCATTATAAGCGGAGTGTGCTTTATCAAAGCAGGATCGAGCTAGGAAGCTGGGAGCCCCGGCCCCGCTCACACACCTTTCTGTTCCTGCTCGCTGAGGAGCTGGGGCATCATGCTGCAGCTGACTGACACGTCTCCGTGGATGGAGTGACAGACGCATCGGCGGGCGGCTGGCTGAACATGCAGGCACGGCATTGCTTTCCTGTCTGGGAGTGGAATGGCTCCTACGTGCTATTGTCTCAGGGAGGAGGGAAATGACCCCCGTGGGCCAGAGACTGGGAGTTATCAGAACCGATTTAGGCTTCTGCATCCTTCAGAGCACCAGCGAGAATAAAAGAGGTGGGGGAGAGGGAAGAAACCAAGCAGACCATGAGATCAAGCTGCTTGTCCCATTCCCTTAGGAGGAGTTAGGAGGCTGTGCAGAGATCGGTGCATGGCTAATAACAGGGAATGCCCTGGAGGGAGGCGTCGGGGATGAGAGGAATATAGATGTTTGTCTTTACCAGGGTGTCTCTTTGCTCCACGATGCTAGCTGTCTAAACAGAGCCCATTCACAAGAGAGGGGCTGCAGCCCCGCCAGCTGGTTAAAGCAGGAGCTTAGGCTAACGGGATCTTAGCGTGGAGTCAGGGATCGGAAAGAGATAGTTCGGGGGGGATTAGATCTTAATCACAGATGGTTCGACAGTGGGGGCCTTCGAGGACAGGGAACGGTGTGCCAGAGCGCGTCTTCAGCGGCATGAGTTGAAGTCTTGATGGCGGTTTCAAGGAATGGAATTTAGCCATCCCTATGATATAATGTTACCTTCAGAGATGACGGATAGACAGACAGATGGATGAGTATGTATGGAGGTGATCGATCGATAGACAAGTAGGGATGGAGATAGATAGATTAGAAGGGGCTAGGCATGTTCCGCTGTCCCTTTGTGTTCATACTCCTCATGAGGGCAAGTAGTGGAGACAGAGCCCCCCCTCTGCTCCCCGCTGAATGAGGCAGAAGCAGGAAGCACCCCCAAAGTCGCAGCTCCCTGTATAAGGCATCTGTTAGTATCTGGACTGTGAGTTAATCACTAGGAGGTGTTTCTGAGTCACTAGGTCTGAAGAAGACAGCTGGCTCCTCCTGGGGTGTGGAGAGTCTTTCTGCTGAGATGTTTTTCTTCCCTTCTGAGCATGATGGGGAATGCTGGTCCCTCTCCATCCCCTCATACTGCAGTGCGGGACTTCTGCTGAATGAAATGGAAAGGGGAGCACACTTGGTGGTTAGCCCAGGGGATCAGGACTCCAAGGTTTCATTCGCAGCTCTGTAAATCAGGCCTAGCCCTTGGTTTGATGGATCTCTCTGGGAAAGGACCTGTCCAGCTGCTCCTCCATCGACGATCAAGTCCCCCTACTTCTCATCATCTCCTCCCACTGCCTAGCTGTGTCTCCTCTCCCTCCAGGTAGTTATGTCAATGTCTGTTACTTGTTTGGGAGCCTCTGTGTCCTTTGGACCAAGGAGCCAAAAAGTGAAGCCAAAACATGGTTTCCCAAGCAGGGCAAGGCAGTTGGGGATTGTAATGGCTGCTGCTCCCTCGCCGGGGATGAGGAATCAGGGATGGCAACTGGCTGGTGTCTTGGGTGCGTAGATAAGAGCACTTGGAAACCCAAGGGGTTGAATGGTTGGCCTGTGCCTGAAGCTGCCTCTGCGTCTGTGTGATCTTGGGCAAGTCTTATCACCTCCCAGCTACGAGAGAGGGAATAACTCAGGTGAAAGATGCTAGAGAAATGCAAAGCCCTGGTTATCCAAATGGTCTCAGCTTTGCCTTTGAGTTTAAGCCCCAGTATTTTTGAGGCTTTTCCAGCCAAGGTACATTTCGATGGACTCAGCTGATCTTTGGCGTAGATAGGTATTATTTGCAGTGTGGCAGCGCTTAGCGGCCTTAACGGAGCTCAGGGCCCACTGTGCAGGGCAATGTGCAAAGACAGTAAGAGGTGGTCCCTGGTCCAAAGACTTTAAAGTCTAGATAGAGAAGACAGACAACGGAATGACTATTATACCCATATTACAGATGGGGAACAGAGGCAAAAAAAATAATAATAATGGAGATATCCTATCTCTTAGAACTGGAAAGGACCTTGAAAGGTCAGTGAGTCCAGCCCCCTGCCTTCACTAGCAGGACCAAGTTCTGATTTTGCCCCAGATCCCTAAGTGGCCCCCTGAAGGACTGAACTCACAACCCTTAGTTTAGCAGGCCAATGCTCACACCACTGAGCTATCCCTCCCCCCCAGGGAGCAATGAAGTGATTTGCCCATGGTTACACAGGGACTTTGTGGCACAGCTGGGCATTTAAGACGATTTCCTGAGCCCTGGTCCAGTACCTTAATCAACAGATCCATCCGTCCTCTCCATGGCAGGATCTGAGCTGATTATACAGCCAGATGCTTTTAGACAGCAGCCAGCTGTAAAATGCACGGCCATTCAAATGCAAGTGCAAAAATGCAGGTGAAAAAAAATCAGGCCCTTGGTATGGACGGTTGTATTAACAAGGAAGATTTGAAAACCAACTTGGCTTGGCTTTGCCTGCCACACTGATGCTGAAGGGGACAGGAGCAGAGGGATCAGGTTTCAAGTCAACTGCTTCGTCCCCCAACGAGGCAGCTGTGCTTTAAATGAATGATTAAACGTTTCATTCTAAATAAACTCTCTGGCCTCCGAGGGGGCACAGGTCCATTGCTGGTAACTCCCCCTCTGGCTCTGCAGCGTTCTAACTCGATTTCATTGGCGTTTGTTGGGTTGGAGTCACCCCGGGCGCTGCTGTGATTCAAATGCTCCTTTCCTCGCTAGTCGCCCAATGCCACCGGGGCGGACGCTCATCCAAGCCGCTGGCCTTTGGCCTGGTGTGAGACAATTGACATGTCACGTCAAATCACTTCAGAGCTCTGTGAGCTTGATGGCTCCGGGAAGTGACCTTGGAAGTCATTGCGGAGAAGGGGTAGGAGAGAACAACATGCCAGCATGATGATCCAGGCCTTTAGGGGTGGGCTGCAAAGCTAGAGTGATGCTTGCAATGCCCGTTCCCTGGCCCTTTTCCACACTGCGTAACATCTCCTGTCGCCAGCCTGTGTCCCACCAGCACACTCCTGAACTCCCATTGCCTCTCTTAGGCCCCAGGGTGCCAGCACCACTCCGGTCGTTGTTATCATTGTTTATTTGTACTGTCGTCATGCCTAGGAGGTTCAGTCGTGGCCTGCGACCCCATTGTGCTAGGCACTGTACAAACACCAAACACAGAGCTGGTCCCTGAGCCCCAAAGAGCTGACAATCTAAGAATAAGCCAAAAGACAACAGGTGGATGCAGACGGACCAACCGAGGAGCATAAGGTTACCATCGCGGTCAGCATGCCAGGCTCTCCAGCCTTTGCCCACAGTCACCTGGCCCTGTCCTGCTTTTCAGCCACAGCTGTGCCCTGTCTTGTCATCAGTCCACAGTCTGCTCTAGGGCGTCATCTGCAGCAGGGTTCTGCCACGTGCCTTAGCTATGCACATGTTCATTACTTTGACGGGCACCCTTCATCGCCATGCAGTGCCCGTTGGACTAATCAGTGAAGTCAGCTTTGGAGCCCCCTACTGGCAAATACACATGTGCAGCATATGGCCTTGCGGCATGCATCCTGCATCTGACAAAACTAGTCTAGTACTAGCTAGCTTTGCTCACCCTGAGTAGGATCTTACTCCCCAAGACGCTGGTTGAACCGTAGGCATGAGGGCCTAACACCAGGTGACAATTTGTATCTCCCTAGTGGCTAGATGACATATTGGTGTTTATGCGTGTGGCACTGCCCCCAAGCAGGTGGACCTGACCCTGGGCTTATGCTGGAGGTAAAAATATATCCCCTTGAATTTATTTTCTTGTTTTCCTAAGGGGGGCACTGTCCCAACAACCTCCATGGTCATATTACTGTCCCCTCTCATGTCTTGCACTTCTGTGCTATGTTTCTTTTCACATTCATCTGTTTATTTTTCATAATACCTATGTGATGAGTCTGTACATCTTGCCATGTCCCTATAAACATGTTTTCTTTTGAAATGTATCCATTAGTTTCCTTGGCTCTGAGCAGTAATTTAATGGTTTGTGTCTCTGAAATCTACAGAAGGGACTGTCACAGGTAAAAAAGGGTTGATGCTACATGATCTTGAGTAAGCTCCATCTGTCATATCTGGCCTTTTACTGTTATAATAGCACTTATGATTCCAGCCAAATGCCATTGAATCTGTCTGTGACTTAATTAGCCAATAATTTCTATCCTATCTCACTGTAGAAAGCAATAAACAGGTTCCACCCGCTTAGCTATTGCTAAGATAACTCCATGGATTATGGCAGCCATGAAATGATGACAGTGAGACTTGAAGGTGAGACCTAGTGGTTATCTAGACAAAGCCACATTGCCATCAAAAGGTGTCCAGATTTGTGAGGCTTGGAAGAGCTTCAGTAAAGGTCAATGGAGAATCAGAAATATGATGATCACACAATCCAAAATGTGATGGGAAGAGAAGGAATGGAACAGAGAGAAAGAGAAATGCTTTCACAGTCTTCTCTGAATCAGACAAGACCTCCAAAACCCTGTGACCTTTCCCCATCAATACTGAGGACCATAGGTGCTGGAACTGGGGGGGCTGCTGCACACCCTGGCTCGAAGTAGTAGTAACCCAAATACATGGTTTCCACCTTCAGCACCCCCACTATAAAAATTGTTCCAGCACTACTGCTGAGGACCATTAAAAATGTTTATTTCTGTCTCTTCCGTATAGCTTTTTGTTCTCAGACTCTCCAAAGCATTTGTCAGGAGCTCATTACTCGGAGTCTGAGTTTTTGATGAGCACATCATATTAGCCATGTTATGTTGTGCTATGCCTCATTCTTTCTAGTGAATTTTCTTCCTGGGCAACTTTATTGACAATAGACAGTGAAGTTGTGTATTTGGTCAAAACTGGGTTGGTTTTTGTACTGCTTACTACTGGTAATTAACAAGTCCTGTCCTATCCTGCCAACCCTTTGCCCAGCCCAAATTGTGATCTGAATAGCTTTCTCTATTATCAGTCTGGAAGGAAGTAGTCTTTGGTGGCTAAATCCTGACCTTGAATTTCTGGGTTCACTTTATGGCTCTGGGATGGGAGCATGTCTAGTGGGTAGAGCAGGGGACTGGTGGTGACATGGGCTCTATTTCCAGTGCTGGGAAGGCATCTACTCTATCGATTAGGGAGTTAGGGCTCCTCGGATCTATTCCTGGCTCTGTCATTAACTCACTGTGTGACTTGGAACAAGTCACTTCACCTGTCCATTCCTGCCTCTGGAAAATAAGGAAAATAATACGTACTTACCCAGCAGCATGGCAACGCTTAATTCATTATCCTTTGTAAAGCGCTTTAAGATCCATGGCAGGTGATGCTACAGAAGTGATAAGTGATATCAAGTATTACCATTGACAATGATGTCTTCTATGTGTGTGTGTGTGTGTGAGAGAGAGAGAGAGAGAAAGCACAAGCTGTGTATGTTTCAGTGCCTGTTTTTTTGTCTATTGATACAGGGGCTGTGGTTTCCTTCTTCCTGATTGTACCAAGAACTATCAGTAAACCGGATGGTGTATAACATAGCGCGGGTACAAAGTATTTCACCTAATCAGCACTAGGAATCAGTAGCTAGTTAGGGCCAATGGAGTGTATGGCACTAAGGTTAGGGCTATGGAGAGGTATAAACTTCGAATCATGATTACAAAGTGGAGTTAGTTAGCTCACTGTGGGGTGGATTCTGATTTATAGCGGAGTAGCTCCTCTGAAGTAAAACCAGTGTGAGATCAAATTATGGCTCCATGTGTCCATCGTCTGTGCTGCTAGCATGGGTTAAATGTCTGCCTGTAGAATAGCTTTGGTTTTGAATCAGCAATGAATGTGGTTTCAAAGAGGTCTCCTCTGAATTATAAATGCTTGGCATCAAGGCTGTTGGGTGGACCCGGGTTAAATAACAGGAGACCTTTCACCAGCAGATCCTAAGTCATTGCTAGGTGGCTTTATATTCTTCAGGAAAAGTTCCAGAGTGGGCATTACAGCAGAGAGATCACTATCTAGAAGACAGATAGAAAGATGCATGGAGAGTCCCAGAGGAAGAAATTACCCTAGCTTAGCCCCCCCCCCCCCACTAATAATTCAGGATCTGAAATCTTTAAGAATCAGCCTCATCTTGTTCATATTCTGAGTCTTTGGGTGATCCATGGAAGAAATGTGGAAAAGCAAAGAGACATGAAATAAAGATGTGACAAGGTGATTGGGAAGGGTTAAGGGCACCCCTGCCTAGCCTAGGACTGGCTAGGATGTAGAAGGAGAAGTAGCTGGGCTTCAAGGGAGGTAGTGGTCGTTCTTCCCCTGGTTGGTGGAGGCAAGGGAAAAGCTTCTGAGGACTCTGGCATTTGTCAGCTGGTTGGTATTATTTGTGTCTTTTGTGGTCAAACAATAAAGCGAGGGCCTTAAAAGACGAGCTGGGCCCAACTTTTCCACCAGCATTTTTTTTTTTTTTTATGCCAAAAGGATTTGGGAACGCTGAAATGTTTCATCAATTTGTGTTGATTTCACTGAACTGTTCATTTAGAGGGGAAAATCTGAAAAAAAATCAAAAGGTTTCTGGGTGGCTTGTTTGTTTGTTTGTTTGTTTGTTTGTTTGTTTGTTTGTTTGTTTGTTTGTTTTGGCTGGAAATGACTTTTCAGTTTGAAAATTCCTTTAATTGTTTTTAAAAAATAAAAAAATAAATGAAATGCTCAAAATCAGAACAAAATCTTTCCTTGCAGGTTGAATGCAAAGTTTGCATTTAACCCAATATATAATATATGCAAAAGTGAAAGCAGGTCAGAGCTGCAAGGAGATGCAACAGAAAGTTTTCCTAGCTGCATTTCTCTACCTAGCGCTCATCGCTGGAGTATGTAGGTGCTGGATGTACAGTAAATTGCACATAGGATGTAACTCTTTCCACTCGTCTGCACTCTGCTCCTTTCATTTCACGTGGGGAAATAATTTCTGTGGCAAACCCCAGTTACACCAAAGTGCCCGATGATGCCGCATGAGAACAAAACGCACTGCCAAAGGGCAGAGGCAGCAGTTGTGAGCACTGCCTAGCATGAACCCTGCAGATCCTGTCACCTCATTGGCACAGCAGATCTTTTTCCCGCTGCAGGTGCTGGTGCCTTTGGTTTACAGCGACGGTGTATGGAGACGCAGCATGAAACGCGGGCCCTCGGCATTTCTTTAATCCTCTTCGGTAACGTGGGAGCCATTCTTTATGCACCACATCATACAACTTGCCCAGCCTTTATCTGGCGCTCACAGATCTGCACCACGCTACGAAGGAGATGGGGGATATCCCGGAGATTTGTACCACCAACCATGTTCTTTTGTCTCCCTTTGTTTGCCAAGCATGGGGCATCAAATATTTTTAATAAATCCTCTTTTATAGCCAGGCCCCCCTTTGACATATGATGCACAAATTAATCTACAACCTAGGAGTAAAAAGCATCTATTGAACCAGATGCTAGCTCCGGGGGCTAGGAAATTATTCCCCCATAAGTTGCTTTGACGGGATCTCATTATGCACCCCGTTCATAGAATGATATTGTTGTGAAAAACCGTGTCACTCAGTGCATATTTACTGCCCAATCCTTGCAAAGATTGTGGAGTGTCTGTGGCCTGTAAAGCAGGGAGTGCTTACCTCTACTATCCTGGGGTAGTGTTGCACTAAAGCCCTGGCAGGGAATATTGTAGGGGGCACATTGCTTGGCCAGGTTAGGCTGGACAGCACCCAGAAATGGCAGCTTTTCCGAGTCAGAACTTGAACCAGCAAGGCAATTAAATGTGTTTAAATAGGTGAATGGTCCCACTGACTTCAATGGGATTGTGCGTAAAGTTGAACATGTGCTTTGCTGGATCACAGCCTTAGATGGGAAGTTATGTTCTTCTAGGCTCACTCCTGGGAAGACCATCTCCCTGCAGCTCCTCCAGTGTTTGCAGGAGTGGCTTTCCAGACATTGCACTGTGCTCGGAAGTTACAGGGGAACAACACTGATGAGGGAGGAGCCCTGACTTTAATTGCACCCTCCACCTCCCCACCGTGCAGGGCCAGTAGCAGCCAGGCTCTCAATACTGTCATGAACTGGCTAGTGTGTCTGTGGAATCAGAACTGTTCCTCCGTGTGTCCTAAGCCCTGTACTGCAGATAGTGAAAGTAGATTCTCCTTTCACATAAGTGGCAAGGCCTGCTCTTTTGCAGCAGGCAGATCTGCATTCTATCCCCGCTGTTCCTGTGAGATTCCATGTGGACTTGGAATACAGCATAGTGTCAAATGTGGCCATTCACAGGCAAATTTTCATACTACCATGGTTTGTTTTTCCCTGACTTTCCCATTCAGCAGGTGGTGTTCTTTTCTCTGACTCAGGTGCTAGGTGATGCTGTTCTTCTGGAGGGTGCTGTTTCGGGGAGGTATGTAAATCTGAACTCTTGACCCCTTATAGTTATTCAAGATCCCATGGTACCTTTCTAAGAGCTGAGATGTTGCTATGGATAATTCCATTCTGCCTCCTGCAGTTGGATACGGGATTCTTTCACACTCCCTGTCCTAAGGTATCATTGTCATGTGCTGTTAAACAGCTGCTGTGTTTTGCCCCAGATGTGGTTACATTCAGGGACGGGTGGAGTGATTCCTGTATATTAGCAACTGGTAAAGCACTCTGAGATCCTCTGAGATGAAAGGCAGTATATTCATAATAATACATAGCTCCTTTCACCAGTAGACCTCAAAGCACTTTACCAAAGAGTGTCAATATCCCCATTTAACAGATGGGGAAACTGAGGTACAGAGTGACTTGCTTCGAGCCATCCAGTAGGTCAGTGGCAGAACCCAGGTCTCCTGAGTCTCAGCAGAGTGTTCTATCCACTAGGCAACACTGTTCCCCATCTATAAATCTAGCCTGGTATTAATGCATTTTACCATCACAAGATGAAACAGGTGGAAGTCACTGAGGCAGACAGGCCAATTTCCTGATATAGCTTTCTTACTGTGTTCAATGTATGTATCATTGCAGGCCAGAGATTGCGTGTGTAATTCTATGGGAGCAAGTAACCACAGCTCCTTCAGATACTAAGAACAGTGGCGGGTGATTAGGCAAATTCATTGGGGTAGTAACACCCGCAGAAAAGGACCACCATCTGGAGAGTCTCGCAAGCTAGATTCTCCAGAGATCAACAAAGAAAGGAATTTTCAATAAATAGCCTGAGTTTTAAACTGACTCTGAGGCTGCTTTCTGATCCAGCAAATGGACAGGACCTTCTGTCCAAGGGGGGCCCCAATCCTTTCTGGGAAAGGTTGGAAGGACTGAGGCCTACTGAAGCCCCATAAGACTGATGGGTTGCCCCTGGCAAGCCTTTAGAACGCGTATAGGAACTTTTTTTATTTTTAAATGTTTTCTCTGTAATGCTTTTACCTTAAGAATAATGGTGCTTGCTGTGTGTAGCTGGCAATACAATGTTCGGAGCGAGGTGCGGGCGCTGACCTGTTTAGACAGTCTGGCTTGCTGAGGATATCCCAGTGTAGACAGGGAATTGTGCAGCCTCAGAAAACCCCAGTCAGGAGCACAGGTGACAGCTGAGAAGTCAGGAGCCTAGAGTGGGGGCCCTCAAAGGACTACGTAAGGGGAACACAAGTGCAGGTGCCCTGTGCTGTGACAGTTCTGATTCTCTTCTCTCACTGATTTAATTCTACTGATTCAGAAGAGCTAATCCTCATTTAAACTGGTGTAAACAAGAGGGGAATCAGGATCACAGTATGAGATGAAACCCAAATCCAGACAATTTCAGATACCAATCCACCACAAATTTGACAGCTTTGCAGCCTTTAGCGGAGCTGATTGAAGCCCCCGTACTTTTACTGACGTCCTAGTAAATGGAGCATGCCCGGGTTAGTGGAATTTAATCTGGTGGCTTTGAGAGAAGCATTTCAACAGCCATCCAGCCAGTGGAAAAATTAGTCTCTTCACTATTTGATTCATTGGTTTATTCTATAAAAAATTCATCTAGTTGTTAAATGCGGCAATAAAGTTCAGTGAATTAAAATCAGTGCAGCCTCCTCATCTCCTGGCACTGGCCCCGGGGCTGCTTTCCAGAGCTATAAGCATGGAGCTCTGAGTGTGGGGGTGAGAGGGAATGCACTGAGCCTGTCGGGGAAGAGAGGAGAGATCACTGGCTGGTAGGATGCAATCAGCCCCCAGGGAATCCACAGCCCTTTGGCCACCCCTGAGCAAGTCAGTCCTATCCCCCAGCAACAACATATCTAGAGAATCAATTCCTAATCTGCTCCATATCCGGGACGGTGTCAGGCCTGAAAGCTCCCCCTTCACTATCTACTCCCCCCCCCACCCACCCTGCTTCTCAGTGTGCAGCTCACCCCAAGTATCAATTTCATGAGCCACTGGAGACCCCGCTCCAGTCGCTGGCTGCAGGCGCTGTTTCAGCCCCTGGTACAGGCTAGGGCAACCCTGGAAGATCCCCTCATGTCCATGTCGCAAGGCTCCTGCGGCACTTTGCAGAGGTGCGGCAGGATCATGGGAGCCCAGGCCTGCCCGAGTCACACCCACCTCCCTCCTGCCCATGCCCTGCCCCCAGAGCTGCTTTGGAAGCAGCATGGAGCTTGGGGGCACACCTGGCAACACACTCTCCAGTGACAGTGTATTTTAAGGGGTGTTGCTTAGGTCTGTCCAATAGTCCCTTTGTATAGGGCCCACAACCCTGTGGAGACAGGTAGAAATGCTGGGGCATGGCTCTTTGCCTTCCTCCACGTCTGGGCCATGTGACATTCACCTTGTTAAAGAACCATTACGCTGTACCGCCGTGTCTCCCTTAACGAGGATATTAATTTTAAATGTCAGGGACAGAGTCATAAAACTCCCTTGTACGTTGTTACAACCTTTATATGGCATACTGGCTGGCTTGGGACTTTTCAGCCACCTCCTTCAGTCCCCCTCCTCTGGTAGTGGGGAAAACCATAATGAAAAATTTTACAGTAGCTACCGTATTTGAAAAGGTCAATGGCTGATGATGTTTGAGGAAGGGGGAGGAGGAGAGAAGATTTTTCCAGCTGTTGTACAACAAGTTTCTTCCCTTCTGCTGAACAGGGCTTGGATTCTCCTGGATGCGGCCAGAAATTGGGGAAGTGGGGTTTCTATAGAGCTTGGGATGCTTAGGAGAGTCTAAAGTCAGTGGCATGCCTCTCCTATTCAGTGCACCCTCCGACGTGCTGGGTAGCTCCCATGTGCTTGGATTTGCAACCAGCGAAGGTTCCCCAAATGGCAACTCTAGGGCTGGGGATCAGTCTCTGAGCCCCTGGACAAGTTAGCTGGGATCGTAGCTGCTCCAAGCCTGGTAAAAATGAAGAGGAAAGGGATTCGCCACTGCTGATGGCCACCACTTCCCTGCACAGATTAAAACAAGGGTGCAGCCGCAGTGCTTAGGGTCTGGTCTGGCTCAGGGGCAGAGCTGATTTAAAAATGGAAAGCCTATTTTCATGACAAAATTTGAAATTACAAAGTGGTTTCTGTTTGCAAGTGATCAGAACAGACCTGATTTGGGTTCGTTTTCAGAAATTTTGGAGGTAAAATTTTAAAGTAATTTCCTCCAAAGCCATTTTTGTATCAAAAATATTGTTGAAATATTTTTCTATTTATTTCAACAACCATTTTGATAATGTTTTTGATTTACATTTCAGGGTGATGGCTGGGGGGAGGCACAGTGTTTTCATGTAAAATTTGGAGCAAAAAAGGCCGTTTTTAGACCAAAAAACCCTGTTTTGTCTGAGAAATGTGGAGACTGTCTATTTTGGAGGATTCTGTGCTAGTTTTCCCCTGCACCGCTCTGCTAAGGCACCTTAGCCCTTAACCCACTTTTATTGCCGTCCTGAGGCCCTCCAGCTTTGCGCAGTTAGGCGTTACAGGTTAGATCCTGTTAGCTAGCTCAATTTAACTAGCATCTTCCAAAGTGCTAGTCACAACACGGCAAGCTGTATTTTAGAACATGCTAATGGTCCTGCTAACATTTTTCTATCTCGGCCTGCGGTAACCCCTGCTATCCAAATCCAAGGTGGTCTCCTGCCCAGCTCAGCTAACTTATTTTACTGCTAGCCGGACCCTCTAATGCACTCTTCTAGAGCTAAACTTTCTGCACAGTCGCCAAGAGTGGTGCCCAGGAAACCACAGCGAAGAGGCAGTCAGAAAGGACTCTACTGATAGGGTGTGTTGGAGCAGTCGCATTGCATGTGGCAATCCCAGCTAACAGATTGCAGCTGTGTTAGTGTGGAGTGATGGTGGCATCTAGAAGTTGGGGAGAGTGGCCAATCTGGAGAATGATAGGTCTGGATGAAGGGACCTTTGGTGAGCTAGTCTGAACCTGGGCCACATAAAGTCCCATTATATGGACTGAGGGGGGATTAGACAGAAAGTCCCCCCGCCTTTTTTTTCCCAACCCATGCAGAGCCACGTGTTTTACAGAGGGGACATATAGTGACTAATTTCTGTGGCCTGTACCAGCAATGTTCCATAGCAGAGATTCTAGTGCCGGAGAGTAAAAAATGAAGACCAGGAGCTTCCCTGTTCCAGTGTCAATGAGCAAGAGGCTAAGGGTTAAGGTTTCCCTGTCTTTGTTCCAAAGCCGCTGACTGAATAGCAACGTGTTGCTCAATGGTCAGGTCTGCCTGCCCCAGCAAACTCCAGTACTGCTACAGATTGGGTGGGCTTGGTCTGACAAACCCAGCTGGAGGGGTTACAACACCTGCAGTGAGTGTGAAACAGGCTGGTGTATCCAGCAGTTTGCTGGCTAAGTTCAGAAGAGAACCTGCAGCTGAATACCTCCGTGTTGTGCCAGGGGAATAAATAATCAAAATCATAGACTCTCCACATCCAGACGCATTGCCCATGCATGCTCCAGCATGGGAACTGGGGGAAGAATCAAACCTGAAATTTAACCTAGCGCTTCCTATGTTATCACCCAGGAGCACCTTGAGACTTAATATCCATTTAGATCTCCCCAAATTGGAGCAACATTACGAACGGCTGGCAACTGACATTTATTTTCTAGACAAATGTACAGATATGGTGCAACCCTCATTTTCTGAACAGCCTTTAACCACAATTGTGGGCCAACCAAAGGCCAGTACATTCTCTAGGGTTGCACTGAATGACTCAGATTCATAGCTTTTAAGGGACTATTATTATTATTATCTAGTCTGGCTTCCTGCTTAACACAGGCCAGAGAATTTCACCTAGTAATTCTTGCATCAAACCCATAACTTCTGTTTGAGCTATAGCATCTCTTTTGGAAAAATACGCAGTCTTCATTGAAAGACACCATGTGACAGAGAATCCACCACCTCTGTAGGTAAGTGGTTCCAATGACTAATTGCCCTCACTGCTAAAAATGTGAACCTCGGTTCCATCTTGAATTTCTCTAGCTTCCAGACGCTAGATCTTGTTTTGGCTTTGTTTGCTAGGTTAAAGAGCTCTCTGCTACCTCTGGGGAGGGCTAATATAGCCAACAAAATCCACCACTCCGTCAATAGACAAAACCTTGCTTTGTTTAGAAGCTCAGTGGGTCTGATGCTCCCACTTACCCAACCCCAGGGTTTCATTACCAAAGTTCAGACAGTCCCCAAGACTGCCATAAAATTGGGCTCTACCTGTAACTTTTAGGGAGGTCATCTTGTAGCTGGTATTGACACAACTGGGAGGCGGGTGGGTTGGAGGTAATCAGAGTCCATAGAATAAAGAGCATCAGGTCCTCCTTCTACTGTCATCTTTACAGGTGCGTTGGGGACTGCCTTCTTTGTCTGAGCCCTGAGAGCTGACTCTCAAGTGCTCAGGAGTTCTGTCAGCTGCTCATCATTTGGAAGTGATGTTCACTGGAGGTCATCAAAGCAGCTGGAGTCGAATGTGTAGTGCTGCCTTCCCTCCCCACTCCTGATAGCTGGCCTCCAACTGTTCTGCGCTGCAAGGAGCTTTGCTTTGCCCTATTACCCTACATCTGACAAGGCCTTCACGTACTGCTCTGTGTGCCTCGTCCAGGTTTTACCTCCTTCAGTCCACTTTGAACTAAAGCGTTAAACCCCAAGGAAGCACAGATCGCCTTGGGCTGAAGAGATGGGATGAAGCGGCAAAAATCTAAGTCAGGATTTTGGTGCTCCAAAGTTCAGGACTGTCCCAGTCCAGGTGTTTGGTTAACAATCATAGTGAGCTCTTCTCAGCAGTAAGAAGCAAAAGAGGGTCCTGTGGCACTTTAAGACTAACAGAAGTATTGGGAACATAAGCTTTCGTGGGTAAGAACCTCACTTCTTCAGATTCTTACCCACGAAAGCTTATGCTCCCAATACTTCTGTTAGTCTTAAAGGTGCCACAGGACCCTCTGTTGCTTTTTACAGATTCAGACTAACACGGCTACCCCTCTGATACTTCTCAGCAGTAGATCTCAAAGTGCTTTACCAAGAAGGTTGCTATTATTAGCCCCGTTTTGCAGCAGAGGAAACTGAGGCACAGAGCAGTGAAGGGATTTGTCTTAAGATCACACAGCAGAGGCCAGTGACAAAGCCAGGAACAGAACCCAGCTCTCCTATAGTGCAGTCTACTGTGCTATTTACTAGGCCACACTCTCTCTCCTAGGGCTAGCCTCTTCTAGCAGTATGAGTCATTTGCAAAATGCAGATCTGGATTCAGTTTTGGACTTCAAGTGCCTCCAGTGCTAGGGGGATTTGGGTTTTCACTTTTACTTTGGGTCCCTCCCTCCGTATACAGGGAAATTGCATGGTCCAGTGGCTCGGACATCAGAGTGGAAGTGACATCACTGGGAACCGCTCAGAGTAGCTGGTATTGTGCTCAGTCGTTAGCGGTTGTGGGATCTTGTATCTGTACTTGAGTCTGTTGCATGCAACATTTAACAGCTGTCTGATTGCAGACAGTTCACAGTCCCTTTGACTGGTGGTTCTTGTGAGCTGCCATCACACTCAGGAGCTTGGTCTCCGCTTGTTCCCATTTATGGTTTGTGCGAACAAAGCCAGCCCAGCCTTATGACTGACCAAGATAAAGCTGATCTGGGATTCTCGCCAGATTAACATGTGCATGGAGACCCAAACAGTCTTCTCCTTATTTCACTTGCACTAAGCACTCAGAACTGACTTACCCTCAGAATGTGTGTGACTTTACCAGCCCCGAATCTGCCTCGGATCCTGCTTGGGTATGGAATGGCTTCAACGTGTCTTAAAAGCGGGAGTGGGGGGAGAGGCAGAGCACTTGCAACTCCTTCTGGTTACAGTTAAGTCAATGGGGGTTGTAGGTGCAGTTCGCATGGTAAGGCCCAGGGAGAGAGGGGAGAAATTGGCAATTGAAAATATGGGGACGAATGCACAGCTGCGGTAACCTGCCAGACCTCCTATTTCTTCAAAAGATCTGGCCCGTTGTTATCACAGTCAAGAGAGATACACCAATTTGTAACCCCTGAAGATAAGGCTTCTAGGAATTAGAAATTGTCTCTATTTGAATTTCCTCCAATGCTGGACTTGTCAAACAGTAA
The DNA here is from genome assembly GCF_011386835.1 of Chrysemys picta bellii. Taxonomy (NCBI): domain Eukaryota; kingdom Metazoa; phylum Chordata; order Testudines; family Emydidae; genus Chrysemys; species Chrysemys picta. The sequence goes on along the minus strand of NC_088806.1, from coordinate 25,635,286 downwards.
CACTATTCTAAGGATGCATGGGGTCTTTTCTGTGCCTTCCTGACCCCTGTGTGATCCTGACCCCTTTGTATGGATGGCTGTTCAAAGACACAACACCATGTCTTTTGTGAGTATCAAACCACCCAAAAAATCCAGATCATTTAGGCATTCAGTAATAATACCTAACTTTTATATAGCATTTTTCATCAGTAGATTTCAATGTGCTTTACAAACAGGATAGGTATAATCATCCCCATTTTACATATGGGGAAACAGAGGCACTGGGTGGTTAAAGTGATTTCCCCGAGATCGCCCAGCAAAGCTGGAAATAGAAACCTGTTCTTCTGATTCCTAGTGCAGTAATCTAGTCACTAGGCCACACTGCCTCATAAAAGGATGAAAAATGCAGTCACATCTGATCAGTGCCTCGTTTCGGTGATGTTTCCTCATCTGAGAACAAAGAGACCCTCCTTGATATTAATGGTTAATAAGAGTAAAACAAGTACAAAGCAATTCTATTTCTCATGGTATGTGCTCGATCAGTGGAACTCACTGCTGTAGGCGCTGATTTTTTTTTTTAAAAGGGTGAGGGAGCTGGAAAATATTGTGGTCAAAATAATAATTGTGCTTTGTGTGTTCAAACAGGGTGAGCCAAATATCACGTTGCAAGGCCTAAGCTGCTCACCTGCAGCTGTCATCAAGAAGGAATTTTATCACCTATTACTCATTCCACAACTGGTCAGGGTCACCATTGGACCAGGATACCCAGCTCACCAGTCTAATGCTCTGATCCCATGTGAGAGAATCTTCTGGCCCGATTTCCAGGAGTACTCAACTTCCACGAGGGCTATATTTTCCATAGAACACTGCTCCCATGTAGGCACCTTCCAGATTGGATGTCTTTGTAAAAGCTATTCTCTTGTTCAGTGTTTCTCAACCTTTTCAGTTTGGCAACCCGTTATCTGAAGTCAAAAATGTTCACGACCCTCTTACATTGACTATAAAAATAAGAGTAAAAACGTATCCGTGATAATAACGCTGAGCCTACAGAATTGATTTGTGTGGGCTTTTCGAGTGTTGAGGGAGAATACTTCATCCTGAAGGGAAAGGGAGTGTGGGAACAAGATTTATTTTTTTTTAATTTTCTCTTCAGACTGTAATAACATTTTCAATGCTTGATGACACCTGTGGGGGTTGTGACCCATCTGCTCAGAAACATGGCTTTAGCTCAACCACAAGTAGTTAGGCTTCATGCAGGAACCCCAGGGTGACATTTTAGGAAGTTCTATAGCCCAGTGGTTCTCAAAACCGGTCTGCTGCTTGTTCAGGGAAAGCCCCTGGCAGGCCGGTTTGTTTACTTGCCGTATCCGCAGGTTCAGCCGATCGTGGCTCCCACTGGCCGCGGTTCGCCGCTCCAAGCCAATGGGGGCTGCGGGAAGGCGGCCAATACATCCCTTGGCCCGCGCCGCTTCCCACAGCCCCCATTGGCCTGAAGCGGCGAACCGCGGCCAGTGGGAGCCGCGATTGGCCGAACCTGCGGACGCGGCAGGTAAACAAACCAGCCCGGCCCACCAGGGGCTTTCCCTGAACAAGCAGCGGACCGGCATTGAGAACCACTGCTATAGCCTACATAATATAGGAGGTCAGCTTAGATTATCACAAGGGTCCCTTTTTGGCCTTGGAATCTATGAAATTCTATGGCATGTGCTATATAGGACGTCAGATTAGATGAGCCATGTTATGGTTCAGGGATGGGCTGCACCTGTGATATCTCCCCACCCCATGGACATTCTTTCCAAGTGACAGGCCTCTATCTGCACTTGTGCATCAGTTTCCCTATCTGTAAAGCGCTTTGAGCTCTATGGAAAGCGCTGTATACGAGTTAAAAGAGAAACCCCCTGGTTTGCTCCCCTTTATACTGCCTCACCAGACTACAAGACCCTGCATTTCACCCACCATATTTACCTCAGCTGGCCCCACTGGGACTGGGTCTCTGAGAGCCTGTGACCAGTATGAAATGCAGTGAATCAGGGCAGTTTCACTGAAAATAAGTCTGATTTATTTGTTCATAGAAACATAGCAAGCAAAGAGAAACAGGGTTAAAACAATAAACACCTACAGACATTTCCTCTTACCTAAACTGTAATCTTTCCTTGCATGGTTAGGTAGGTTTTAATTTATTCCAGATCCCCCTTCTAAGTCTGAAGGCCAGTAGCACCCTTGCTGTCAGAAAGTGTTGTTAGGTGCTGTTGCATTTTGAGCTTTTTGGCAAATCTAAGTCCTGTGTATCAGAAGGGAAGTCCGAAGTTGCTAGAGCTGGTTGGGAATTTTCTAAGAAAATATTTGTTTTATTAGAAACAATACTGATTCATCAAAACTGAAACAATTCCTGGGAAAGGATCAGTTTTGACAAATCTGATTCTATTTTTTTTTTTAATTTTGACATTGTAAAATTTTTCCTTTGGGGGCATTTTTGAAATGCAATGTTTCATTTTCTGGTTTGAAATGGCTTTTGGTTATGTTCATTTTAGTTTATTTACACTAAAATAATTTAAAAAGGTTAAAAATGTAAATCAAAATTCAAACAAAACATTTCAACTGACCTGATTAAAAAAAAATTCCCGAGTATTCATTCATGAAAAAATTTGACACTTTGTCTTTATGGAAAACATATTTTTGAATCTTAAAAACTCTTATAGGACAGGAAAACCTTTTCCCACCCAGCTCTAATCAATAACTGAAACCAGCACCTTCCTTCACAGCAAAACTCCAGATGCTTGACCGAAGACAACATTTGCATGTTGTGATCTGTGTGCATAGGAGAGTCTGAACCAGAATTCCAGATATGGACATGTCCAATTTTTGGAAAAGTTCCAGTCTGGTTCCAAACTGGATGCCTTCATGGTGTTCATCATCTTCAAGTCTGGATGCCCTTCAGCCAGTAATTCCAGGAAGCAGTTTGCCATTTGCTCCGCCCGTTGCACTGATGTGACATGTAAACTGGTCCGCTTTATTCTAAATGGTGTCTTTGTGACAGGTGGGTCTGAGCAGCAAGTTTAATCCAGCGTGAGCTGACAGTGCTGCCTCTTTCCTTTGACAGTCACCAGGCCTTTCATTCAGCTGCTGGTGTCAGCCTGCCGTCCCAAACACCTACAGCCCTCATATTTTAGATGGGAAACATGAGCGTTAATACTTTATGATCCATGTTTCTTTGTGTGACAAGGAGCTGACTCAATGGCCGGCTTTATTCTCACAGCAGGAGAATTGCTGTGTCTTGTCCTGTTCTGCAGGGAGCACCGACGTTGATGAATGAGTCTTTCGGAGGCAATCCCACTTTCCATTAGGGTGAGAAAACTCTACAGAGAGGCCGGGGCATTCCAATCAGTTCCAGGAAACTGGTCAAGGTGCTGATTGTGCTGCAGCCTGGAGCTGAGCGGAGTGTGACCAATCTGCTTTGCATTAACTTAGCGGTGTCAGATTTGCTTTTGTTTTGCATTGGAAAACCAAAAGCTTTTGACTGTTTCTGTGTCCTGGGACACAGGAAACGCAGGTTCAAGTCCATACTCTTCCTTAGTCATAGCAGAGTTTTTCAGCCCTGATCGTGCCAAGTCAAGCCTGGTGGTCAGATCTGGGATGTAGGAGACCCAGCTTCAAGTCCCTAGCAGGTTTGAGTCATAGCAGAATATTTCATTGCTAATCTTTTTGAATTAGGGAGAACAGGAACCTGAATGTGGGTGTCCCATATCCCCAAACAATGCCCTAGCCACTAGGCTATAGCGTATCAGACTCGCTGTTCTCCAAAAGCCCACTGCATGAAATGTTCATCAGCACTGATACATCTCTTCAAAAAGCAGATGCTTGAACCAAGTTCTACTGCAGGGTTTAAGGCTATATTCATCCACCCATCTTCTTCCTGTGGGCAGTGGAGACAAGGAAATTAAAGGAGCAAGACATCATATTTTTTAACAACGTGAATATTATTGCTGGTGGGAGGGGCAGGATTGACAGCTCTGGAGACTGTCTTCTGTTTCTCCACAAAACAGGTAAAGCATCAGTGCAACCTCCCCAACCCAACTAAATGAAAGCAACCCCACCCTGAACTGGAAAGGTAGCCCATAGAAGAGAAGAGCATATATGGTCAACTATAGGAAAGAAGAGCATAGATGGTTCCATTTCCATAGTCCTTGACCTATCATGTGAGGTCACCAGTTGTGGTGGTTTTCCATTTGTAGACTCTCGTCCAGGGGGAACTGCCACAAAATTGCAGGCAAACAAAATGGCTGCTGAACTCTGCCGATAAGAGAGCAGCGAGGGACATTGTAGCTCAGTTACATCCCAACACAACCATCGTGACGTTGCTGACTGGCAGGCGCAGTGTATGTAGCTGTGGCGTTGGGATGCCTTTTGTTTTCTGAGCATTGCACTTTTCAGGCTCTCAGGACTGTGAGGCAGGCAGCCATTTTGTGCTCATTCCAGTACAGAATGACATGCGCAGTGCCCTGTCTCGCCTGGAGCCTCTGCCTTTGTTCCTCTTTTCTTTTGCTAAACTGAAGGTCACATTGATTAAAAGGCAGCTGTTTGTTCTTTGTGTAGGGGTGTGGGGTGAGGAAATGTGACAGGAGTGACGCTCCCCTGAACAATATGATGATCAGGTGCAGAGGACTTAAGTTCCTGATTGGCTTTCCTTCTGCCGCTCAGGGTGGGGTGATGAAGCAAGGCTGAGAGTCTTGAACGGAAGGATGGAGAGAAACAGCCCCCCCCCCCAATGACTCCGGGAGGAAAAGAGTCAGAGTTTTGCACCCAGAAGCAGTACTGGGTAAAGTAGACTGGAACAGCAGGGGGCGCTCTCCCTGCACCAGCTCTGGAGTAGGAGGAGGGCTGGGATCGGTGGGAGCGCTGCCTACCCAAGCTAGGGAGAAGAGGGGGAGAGATCTACTTCAAACGGTCCCTCGCTCCCCCTTAGCCGCCCGGTAGCTCCGGGGCTGGGTTGTGCCCCAAAGTGAACCTTCTCCTTTAATATCTGTGTTTTAAAAAAACAACCCCAAACCCCTCTTATCTCACAGCCTGTGATCCCAGTAGGGAGAAGGGTAGCTAGGGGTGGGGCATTAGGATCTGCCCTCAGTTCATGCACTGCTACATGGGCCTTGAACTGGGAGCCACTGGGGCCTTTGGATTTCAACAGGAGGTCTTTGGATCATTCTGATGAGATTTTCCTGAAACTCTTTCAGGAGCAGCTTCCTCTCACTGGATGATGAGAGCTGTGGGGTTTGCTTCCTTGACCAACCTCTCATATAACTAACCATCAGATACAATATTTCTCGGCCTCACTCACATGTCTTTTGTAAGGCACAGGACACCCAGTATAAAGCTGTAATGGATCCGGGTTGAGGGAAGAAGGTAAATGATCCTGACCTTTGATATACAGAGGGCTTTCTCCTTGTTTGTTAGCTGTAATAGCTGTCAACCACCCGTCTCCTATTGTTAGCCTGTTGTTGCCTGTCACAATCACTCCTCCTTTGGAACCCTGTTCCTTTCTCTTGCTCTTTCTTTCTCTTGTAGCACTGGGCTTGGCGAGTAATTTATGTATGACAATATGAGACTAATTCTGTTATTATGTCAAAGGGAAATTGAATCTGGGGCTTTAGTGCTGCATCTGAGAGAAATCTTCACATGAATCTGGAGTGCAGAAAAACTCTGTTCAATTCATTTGCTTGTCACAATGTCTGCCAAATTAAATCATTATGAAGGGCAGAGTGAAAAGGAGAAATGTGGGGAGGAGGGAAAAGCAAAGGGGAAGGGGGAAGTAAAGGAGGAGATGAGGAAGGATAAAGAGAAGAGAGAGCAAGCAAGATAGAAAACATCAGAAAGGAAGGCCTGATTCATTCAAAGGCCTGATTCAGCGGTTCATTCCCAGTTCAGCAATACATTTCAGATTGTGCTTTACTTTAAGCAAATATTTAAGTCTTCTTGAAGCCAATGTGACTTAAGTACATGCTTAAATGCTTGGCTGAATTGCTTCATGCATCCCCAGACCAGGAAGCAAAATAAATACAAGACCCTGTTCTGATCTCAATACTTCAGCGGAGTTACTCCTGGTTTGCACCAGTGTAAGTGGGAACAGAATCAGAGCCCTGAGGGTTGGTGGAAGAAAGAACAGAGGATGGGTACAATGGTGGATTAATTCTAGCACGCTTATGTCTATTCTCATCTTATAGAATGTCCTGCAGTTCTTAAGGAAACCACAGCTATGCTAAAAGCATTGCATTGTCTCCTGTCTTTCTCAATCAGCCTGACTGCTGGTGTCTCTATTAAAAACTGGTCCTCTCTTAATTTATTGCTCTCTGAGAGATTTACCCTATTTAATTTGTTTGTTTTCCATATATTTTTCCCTTTCAAGATAAGTTAGCGCTGGTACAAAGTGCTAGATCAACAGCCCTGGGGAGTAGCATCCTCCATCCACCAAACAAGTGTGGCACGGGCAAACTTCCTTCCCACCGCTCCACTAAGCCTGATCTAGGGAAACCACCCCCCTGCAGTTGCCCATTCCTAGTCTTTCTGCTGGAAGCTGTTCAGCAAGAGGCAGTTCAGAGCCTATAGGGATGTAGGTCTGAATCATGGCTCACGTAAGGGATCAGAGTGCAATTACACGAGGGGTGAGTTCCAACCATGATCTCCACTTTACATATGGGAAAACAGTGGCACAGAAAAATGAAATAACTTGCCCCAGGGTCAAACAGCAAGTCAGTAGCACAGGAAAAATCGTTTTGTGATTGAGGTATTGGACTAAAACTCAGGAGAAAGTGAAGAGGGAAGTGTTACTTACCCCTCCATAACACAAGAACCAGGGGTCACCTGATGAAATTTGTAGGCAGAAGGCTTAAAACAAACGTAAGGAAGTACTACTACTTCACACAATGCACAGTCAACATGTGGAAGTCATTGCCAGGAGATGTTGTGAAGGTGAAAAGTATAAATGGGTTAGAAAAAGAACTAGATAAGTTCATGGCAGATAGGTCCATCAATGGTTATTAGCCAAGATGGTCAAGGATGCAACAGCATGCTCTGGGTGTCCCTAGCCTCTAAAAGCCAGATGCTGGGATTGGACGACAGGGGATGGCTACTGCAAATTGCCCTGTTCTGTTCATTCCCTCTGAAGCATCTGGCACTGGCCACTGTCAACAGACAGGATCCTTGGCTAGATGGACCACTGGTCCGACCCAGTGTGGCCATTCTTATGATATCTGGATTCAGTTCCCAAGCCTACTGGGCAATCTGGCAAATCACATAATCTCTCTGTGCCACAGTTCCCCATCTGTAAAATGGGGATAATAATCTTTCCTTTCTCCATCTTTTGTCTTTTCTAATTAGATTGCAAACTCTGCGTCTGTTCAGGACCGAGCACAATGACACCCTGACCTCTGTTGATGTATCTAGGCACTATTGTAATAGCAATAAAATAACGAGACAGGAAATACAACCGAGGGAACAAATGTAGCCGTGGTCTGCTTATACCAGGATTCCTGCATTCCGGTTCCCCATCTTTGATCTTAAAGGAATTAGGCCATCTCACTCACCAACTTAAACACACTGTGTTTAAACAACAAACTGAAAGAGCAGAGAAAATGAAAGGGGGCCAGCTCTGTACAATGCTTTGACCGAGCTGGGCCTTTCTGTTGTGCGTTAATGAGGCACTTTCACAATATAGTTCCAAAATTCTTGCTTATTTCTTCCATACAGATTTGTTGCATCTTTTATGTTGTTCAGACCTAGACTTCTTTTGTATGTGCTTAATTATGAGGAGGTTACTTATGATCCTGCTTGTACTAGTTTGCTCTCTGCAAATCCAGTGCAAGCAAAGATGCCCATTTCACCGCCCTCTGTACCTCCCCCGTTCTATGCCAGTCATCACTCTGGTGCTTGATGCCATCTTACTATTAATTAGGATGTGTAATCTCTGGGATTGTTATTTATTAATAGATTGTTCCAAGCTCTGGAAAGTTCATTATTAAAACAGGAGGATGAGAGAGATCCAGGGGAACAGATGGACACATGGAAATATCAGAGGAAGGACTGGTTAAAATTCTAGTCACGCTCAGAACCTTGACAAAGGATAGAAAACAGAATCAATCATAATTATCTAGGAGAAAAGCGATCAGTCTGTGTTTAAAAATAAGCACTTTGTGCATTAAGCTCACAATGCCAGACTTCCGAGAGTTTCGACTGGTGGATACAGATTTTGAGATGGAGAAAAACGATTGGGAAAGAATGATTCTACTGTTGAGTGTGGGAAGCTGTGGAGGTCGAATTACCAGGAACTGGAAAAGTGGGAATCTAAGCCTAAAGCACAGGGAAAGTAGCTGTATTCGAGTGCCGTGGCCTGGTTCTGACTGGTCTCAGGCTATCACAGGCCTTTGAGTTTGATTCCCTAAAAGCCAGGACATTTTTTTACCCCGAATATGCTAGGGGTGAAAAGTCATCCCCGTACAGAATGCCTGCACTGCTTGAGTCTCTCAAAGCCCTAAAAATAAGGCTCAAGTGGTGCAAAGGAGTGGTGCTGTCCCCCTGTGCAGGAGGGGAATTTTTATCCACAGTTTATAAAATAGACTAGGAAGGAAATATCCTGAGACTCCATGTCAGGGATTTCTTTCCCAGTATGGACATCTATCCACTGGAACTCTCAGCAGGCTGGTCAAGTGAGGATTGAGGAGGTGGGAACCATAATGACAGTCAACAGATAGCAGAAGGGAGGGTGTTGACATCCAGGAATACGTGGTAAGCAGAGCTATAACTAGGAGCCATTCAAGGCTATTGAGAAAGGGAAAAATTAGCTTGGATGTCAGGAAAATGTTCCCAACAAGGAAACCTGACAGTTTTAAGATCCATCTCCTCAAGACCATGCAGCATTGCTCTCTACAATACATTTTTCTAGTGCTTCAGTCCAGACTGAACAAAGCCCTAGAAATGGACTGTAGGGAACAATACTGCATCACCCTTGGGGACATGGAGTGAGTTACCAGATTTCTTTTCCATCTCTGGCTTCTATGATTTGTTATCCAGTAGAAGGAGCAGTGAAAGAAGGCTTCAGAACAGAAGGTTCTGGAAGGAGCTGGCAGGACCGGTAGGAGGGTTCTATTTTCCAAAACTAGCCTGGGTGTGTTCTCTGTCATCCTAGGCCTTGTCTACATGCACAGGTGGAAAAGATTTAACCAAATAGGAGGCAGTGTCTCCTAATGGCTAAGAGCACTGGACTGGGATTTAGGAGACCTCTGTTCAGTTCCTGGTTCTGCCACTGGCCTGCTGGATGACCGTGGGCAAAGTCACTTCACCGCTTTGTGCCTCAGTTCCCTTATCTGTAAAATAATGACGACTCTGACCTTTGTAAATGGCTTTGAGAGCTACTGAAGAAAAGCGACGGGTAAGCATTTAAGTATTATTAAATTGGTTAACCAAATCCATTTAGAAACTGATTTAGTTAAATGTGTGCGACTCCCTTGTGTGGACACTCTTAAATCAGTTCGAGTGCCTTTTATAGATGTAGCTTAAGTCAATTTCTGACTGACAAGTTAAATAGACGTCACTCTTAAACTGACTCGCGAATGATGACACCAGGGGATTGCACCCCCTTGGTTTTGAAACCAATGGAGTTAAATCAGTACAACTTTTGTACGCAGGCAAGGTCTCATTGTATGTTTAACAGATTGAGCAATTGGTGAAAGTTGCCAGACAAACAGACCTGAAAGCTGGAATCGTCCATTTATCCACTGATTCAGCAGAGCAACAGGGACCCCAAATGCAAGCTTCCTCTACAATGTTCCCTACCAACCTGTATGTGGAGGGCAACTCTTGGGGTAATTCAGTCTTCGCTGCCCATTATTGTTTTTACTACTAGGATAAAGGACTTAGGTCCATTCATCTTCCAAGTGCTTTATAAACAAAAAAGTACAAAGACTCTCAAGACCCCAGTGAGGCTGTGTTATCCCTACTTTGCAGATGAGTAAACTGAGGCACAGAAAGGTGAAATTACTCATCCAAGATGTCTCTGTGGATTGATGACAAAGGACAGACCAGAACCTTGTATGCCTGACTTCTAGAATCTACTAAGAGTTTGCTAGATTGCACTTGGCTTTTAAATAGGTTGATTGTTGCTCTAATTCTTCCTTCTTTCACTGCATGTCAAATCAAAGGTCAGTTACTTTCAGATGCATTGCTAAAAAAGACTTTAATTGCATCCAATTTCGAACAAACATACTTCTCCCCTATTATCATGAAACTAAATTTTCAGATGTCCCTTGCAAATCAGGGAGTGCTGCTATTCTGAGCTGTGTTTCAGTAATTGGTTAATATTGGAGTTACTAGGTACAAAGCAAAGGGCTTTTCAGAATCCCAAAGCTCACGTCATGGCTCTTTCTTCACATGAGGTTATTTCTGTCTGGCTTTTGGATGCAGTTTCTCCCTAAAACCACTATATATTTCTAAGACAATAGAAGATGATGTGCATTTAGCATTTGCTTTCTCTTATCCATGCCTGGTCCTTACCTTAGCGCCAAGGTGTTTATTCAGGACTTTTGCCAAGAGATTGCTGTGCTGACCAAAGGGGATCTACCTCTGGTTAATTAACTAACCTGTCTGTAGAGAAAGTTGCTTCCCTGACCTTACCCTTGTAGCTGTCTGTAAAGACATCTACATGAAAGTACTACATCATCCTGTCTGGAATCCTGGAGATTTCCTAAGGCATGACACACAAGGTCATTTGTAACTCTTTCCTGCCCTGAATGAGCAGCATTTTCCTTTACTTCTGGGTTCTTTAGCTCTCCGCCACGCCTAATGCCTCTTGCTCTGTCTCACAACCCTGGGCAATTCAAGCGCATTTAGCAATCCAGTGCTTCTTTTACCACCCCCACCACCCCATTGTAGACAGACATGGCTCTCTCTAACCTATGTATCCCCTTTATCTATTGCTTCCTCTCTCTAGCTGTAACCTGAGAGAGGAAGGAAATGAATCATGTTTTGGTTCTTGACATTTGCACCTTGACTACAACAACAACAAAAGCTTTTTTAAGAATTGTAAAGATCCTTAGGTGGTTTCTGTAAGAATTATTGTGATGTATTTGGGATCACGCCTGCATGGCTTCCTGGAGACATTTTTCTAAGTGCAGCAAATTGAAATTATAGTTTAACATCTGGGAGCTGAATCTTGAGGGTCTTCGCTCCATTTTTTTGTTTTGTTTTAGTCCTTATATGGGCAAAACTTCTATTGCTCTCAATAAGAGTTTTGCCTGAGTAATGATGCCAGGATTTGGGATGAAGCAACATAGAAATTGTCATATTGGATCCTAAGGCAATCTAGTCTGGTATCTTGCCAATGAGAGCCAGCACCAGCTACTATAGAGGAAAACATAAGAACCCCACAGGAGGTCGATCTGGGATAATCTGCCCTCCACATCAGGTCTCATCCTGATCTCTAATAGTCAAGAATTGATTCAAGCCCTAATGCATGAGGTTTAATGTACCTTTGACCATTTTTATTAGTATTGCAAGTATAACTCTGGATATTCTTGCAAGTATAATTCTGGATATAGACTAAATTTGTTAGTCTCTAAGGTGCCACAAGTACTCCTGTTCTTTTTGCGGATACAGACTAACACAGCTGCTACTCTGAAATCTGGATATTCTTGTTATCCAGGGATATTTTAGTTATCCAAAGCACAGCAGACATTGACTAATATAGGATACAAGCAGAACTGGTAGTAAAATGTCCAATTCCACAATTGTTTTGACGGGTGAGGAAGAAAAGCAAAACTCCCTTCCCAAATTCCTGATTTTTCAGCCGGATCTAGAGATCAGCCACCTCCCGGATTTCATTGCCAATGACTAGCATTACGAACCCCAAGTGTTCAAAGAACAGGACTCAGAACTTGTCAAGCCTTTGGAATTGATTTGGAGCAGGTCAAAAGACAGACATTTTATTTTCTGGCAGCGCTTTGAGATCCCAGCTGAAATCAGGGCCCTGTGCTGCTAAGCTTTCCACATACACATAGTGAGAGACAGTGCTTGCCCTGAAGAGTCAACGGTAGAAATATCCAAGGCAAAGAAAGTACAGAAGAGGATGTGCAGGCATGAAGTGACCTCCTGGGGTCATATTGCAGGGCATTAGAGGAGCTAGGAAAGAACCTAGGTATCCTGACTGTTAGTCCAGTGCCCAGTCTGCTAGACTACAGTTTCTATTTATTCAGAGCTCGTTTGCCCATCCCTTGTTAGATGGAGGAGTTACAAGCCAGTGGTCTAAATGGTGCATAATCTGGAAATGAATTCTCTATCTTGTATGACCAAGCTCACCTTGAAAACATTGCTTAGTCCAGGCCTTCCTTTGCCCTTCAGAAGAACACCTAGCAGGAGAAACTAATGTCTGAAAATGCTGCCAATCCATCATAAGAGGCAGTGGATCAACTTGAGCTCCCGTACATCCTTGGTTCTCATAAACCATTTGGTCCGTGGCCCTGGGAGACAGGAAGACGTACTCCTCTTCAGCCTCGTCTCAAGGGGAGTTTGAGAGGGGCTGAGGGGTGATGGATGGCAAGTTTAGAAAACTAAGCCTGAGAGATCAATAGAAGAATATACACCCAATGCATCATGTAAGCTCCTCTTGTCTGTGCAGTACTAAATCAAAAATAATGAATGGCAGGCTCTTCAGCCTTGGCACCCCCAGTCTTCCCCAGTGGAATGGCATCCAATGACTGATATGGATTATGCCGTCCACCAGCGTATTTCCTTCACTCTCCTAATAGTTTTGGCATTGAGTCATGATGCTCTGTTTTTAATATCCTCTCCTTCCCCCAGTGCTCCCCACCTCTTTGCCATTTAATTTCCATCTCGTAGGCACGCTGCCCATCTTCGCTCGCACGCTCTTCATGCACGCAGGCAATCTACAGCAGGATAAGTTACTTCGGTGGCTGCTTTGTTTATTTATTTTTTAAACCAGCCGCGTCTCCCCGGGGCTGTGTTCCAGCAATATTAACAAACTATGATCCGTCAGTAGCTTGAACACCTCACTGACTTGGAGATGATTAGCTCCACTGCTCGTCAAACCCAAGGGCCGCGTGCGGAGTCAGAGGACCTGGGAAATGAACTGGACCGTGGCGACGAGAGAGCTGGTGGGAGTGGAGGTGATGCTGAAGAGCTGTTAGTGTGTATGACATGCACCAAAGAATAGCTGCACTGGGGAGTGTCCTGAAATGAGCAAACTGCTTTGTCTGATTTTTTTTTTTTTTGCAAGCTGATATTTGAAATGATTTCCCCCCAAAGGATCAATGCAGGAATTCACATAAAAGTTACAGAGCCTTATTCTTTATCACACCTTGCAGCTGTAGGGTCACTTATTCCTTTGACAAGTGGACACAGTTGTCATGCCATCTCTGTATGCAAGCCGTGCATTGTATACCATACATGCGCGGTCTCACTGCAAGGAGGATGCCATTTGCCCCACCTAAGGCATGCGAGTGAGTTGCTCTTTAACTTATTAAAACTGTCACGATACTCCTCTAAGTGATATCTTTTTATGTATTTGTATTGAGGTAGCACCTACTGGCCAGATCACATCCTGTGATCCTACCACATCAGATTTTTCTGCTCAACCCAATGGGGATATTCTACATCCATTATGCCCTCAACTTGCATGGTTGTAGAAGATGATGTAGTGTCTAATTTTTGCTCTTTCACTGGTGTAATTTCATTGGAGTCAATAGGGAGCGAGTGGGACCAGGGAGGTGCAACATGATGGAGAATCATGTTGTAAAACAAAGCACTGAGAAGCATGCAAACAATTCTAGGTACATAGAGTGAGACTCTGGCTCCATTGAACTTAGTAGCAAAGTTCCCATTGATTTCAACGGGGCCAGGGTTTCACCTTCTGTCTTGAGATCTTTGAGTTTCAAAAGGATTTATTATAGGATAGACGCAATAACACCCCAATATCCTGTGGAAAACTCTGCTACATAGCCAGGACTAAGCCACAATCCTCAAGGGTGAGTTGAAGTAAACACAGAACAAAGAACAACGGTAGCTAATAATAATAATAATAATTAATAATTAATAATGATAATAATAATTAATAATAAAGATAAAATGACATCTTGATCCAGCCACAGCTGCTAGAAAGAAATATCAGGGAAAGAAGGCTATATTGCCTATGTTATCTAGTAAATTGATCAATTGCTGCATCCCAAATTTTGGTGCCATGGATTGGCTCACTATTAAGTGAGGATCCCACTCCTCTGGGTTTTGGGGAGGGGGGTTAGTTTTAGAATGGAGGCATTGCAACATTCAAATAACCTTTTAATTTTCACTTGTACACCAAGGTTAAAACATCACCCGTGGGGAATTACAGCAAGGCTGGTAGGGTTGTAACACGGATGGGTGCAAATCTGTGACTGTATGTCGCAGGCCTGGGAGTATATCTCTCTCCTAGGCACTTAAATGGCCACCACTGGTTTAGGATCTGGGCGCTTTGCAAACACTATTGGATTTCACCTCACAATCCCCCTGTAAGATAGGGAACCTGAGGCACAGAAAGATTAAAGGCCTAATCCAAAGTCAATTCAAAGGGCTTTTGAACCGGCCCAGATCCTCAGAGGTATTTAAGTGCCTAACTCCCATTGATTTAAATGGGAGTTAGGAGCCTAAATATCTTTTGAGGATCTGGGTCAAAGTGAGGTCACACAAGGAGTCTGCACAGGCTGGAACTGAACCCAATTCTCTCAAGTCTCCACTAGGTGCCTTAACCACAAACCTTCCCTTCGTCCAAGTTTCTCATTCCTTTAAGGGACTTCGCTGAAGATTAGGACAGGGACTCTCAAGCTAGCACTAACTAGTCTAGGCTCCTGCTGCTTGGAACTCAGCCCCACAGCTGCTTCCCCTGTTTAGTGAGATGGATAGGGTGGCTCCCTGACCCCTGAATATGGACCCATCCATCTCTGTCTCTTTTCTGTGGACATTTATGCCTTCCTGCCACTCCATTGCAAAAAGCAGGATGAGTGACTGAGGGGGATGTACCCATTTGATGCCTTACCTTCCCCTTTCCCCAGCTGCATTGTAGCCTTCGTAAGATGAATGTTTGTTCGGTCACACCTGCTCACTTGAATAATTTCCCTTTAAAGGAGGCCACTTACCAGTAATTCATTACCTGCCTTGGTTAGCATAAACAAGTCTGTGGGAGGTGGGATCAGCTTCCTCCATCTCTTACTGTTTACTGGCTGTGGTTGCTATTAACTGTGACCAGTACATTTCCCTGTGCCTCTCCAACATAATCGAGTCACATTCCAGGCAGCTGTGTCTGTTTTCATTGTCTGCTTTTGTGCCATAGGTGGGGAAAAAAATCAGAGCTGCTCTTTTGGAGGAAAGCACATGCCAAGGCTGTTCTGATCTGTTGTACCTGATGTGGCAGATGGTACAGAACTGTAATTCAGTATTTCTTACCAAGCATCAAACTCTGTTGTGCCAGCCTGGACTGACGGCACATTGAGATGGATAGGGAAGTTGGTATAGTTCCTGTCTGCCATCTTCTTGCCTATAATTTTGGGGCCAGATCCTCAGATGGTGTAAACTGGCATAGCCATGCTGATTTCAATGGAATCATGATGGTTTACACCTGTTGAGGCTCTGGCAGTTTTATTTCAGTTTAGCCACCAGCTAAACTCTTCTCTCTCCTTGCAATGTCAAGGTCTTTGCTCCTGTCCACAGAAAACAGCTCCCATTCTCTACAGAGTATTTTTAACATGTGAAATTTCTCCTTTGCCTTTTTGAGGATGCAATTGACTTTGGGCAAACAAACCTAGCTTGAGCATTAAGTCTAAGTAAGATCTACAAAACAAGCCAAGTTGGATATTCTAAGCTTTCTCTATTCTGTTGTTCTCTGAGCATGGTGTCTGAACAAAGCTCAAAGAGAAAAGCATTATCTGCTTAGTGATTCAATATCTCAACAACTCAACTGATTGCAATCAGATTTTCCAAGGGATGAAACTGAACACAGAACCCAAAATGAATCTGAATAATTTATGAGAAACTAAAAAAGTGAGATATATTATCAACACTAGCCATAGACTTTCTTCTAATGCTGCTTTAGGCACATTACTTTAGATAGTCTCTATGGGTGTAATTCATTCCTTTGCAGAAGGATCAGCACAAATCCAATGCACCACTTAAGCCTTATTCTGAGGTCTTCAGGGACAATTTAAGTAATGCCTAGGCCTTTTTCTGCTCCTCTGCACAGGTGGGAATTTCACCCAATTTTAGTTTGCTGAGTGTCTCCGCTGAGACCTTCAGAGAGACAAATTTCCTGCTGTGTACGCTGGAATCCCAGGAATGAATGGGCTCATTTCTGAAGCAGCGATAAGCTGTCTTGTGACAATATTTATGTCTAAAAATACAGCTATTGAACACAATAATTATCACCTTTTGTAATCATTTGTAACTTGGCAGTTTCCCATTATATATACCTATTTCCCCATAGTGATTGTGACGAGTCTATAGACTCCTCCACAGCTGAGGCATTCAAGCATCTGCAATAACACATCCTGATTCAGAGCTCAACAGGACATCAATTTAAATGGGGGAAATGAACGTTCCGATTAGAAACGGTGGGCCTCCTTCCCCACCCATTTTTTATGGAACCCCCGCAGTGTAAAACTGGAGTGGGGAACGAAGGCTGTGTGTCTGTATGTAGCTTCTAGGCATAGTGACATGTTCTCTGGGTGCTGATCCCTGACATTTCGAGGGGTTTGCAGCTGTATAAGGTTGCCATTTGACAGGTGAATTTCAGTGCAGGCTATTGTCATCTGTGGTAATATGTGGTCCGTATTACCATAGTATATGAGCACCTAACAACTCTGTTGTGAGATTGGAAAATACTATTACTGACCCACAGAGAATCTAAGGGTGTGTCTACATGGTAATGAAAAACCTGTGGCTGGCTTGTGCCAGCTGACTCGGGCTTACTGGGCTATTTAATTGTGGTGTAGTCATTTGGGCTTGGGCTGCACCAGTGATCTGGGAACCTCCTACCTTGCAGGGTCCTAGAGCCCAGGCTCCAGTCTGAGCCCAGACAGCTACACTGCAATTAAACAGCCCTTTAGCCTGAGCCCTGCAAGCCGACCTCTGCTGGCACAGGCCAGCCACAGGGGTCTAATTGCCATGTAGACATACCCTAAGTGACTTCCCTCAAGCCATACAGGAAGTTCATCGTTGAGGGACTTGAACCCAAGCCCCAGGCTACTGCCCTAACCAGTGGACCATCCTTCCTCTTATCCTTAGAGAGAGAGAGAGAGACACTGTGCTCGCCCTCACTAAGGGATCGTTTGGTTTTGGACACGTTTTGCTGACTCAAAAATAAAATACATCAAGGTTGAAAGTTGCTGCGTTCCCCCTCAGGTCTATGGAGAAGCATAAGAGAAAGGATGTCGAAAACGACCGCTGATTTGGAAACTCTTTTGTCCTTAGATAGCAAAGTGGTTTCTACTGTAGGGTTTGTTTGTTTTTTCTGTACAGATTGTACTTCCTTCTTTGTAGCGTGTTATATAATGTCTCTTCACATTCTTCTCCATTGTCACAGTGGTGTGTGAACTTAATAGTGAGATCTCTGAAACAAATGTTCCCCTGAACTTATATAGAAGGCACTGTGGGTGGGTGGGTGGGAGAGGGGGGAGAAATGAGATATAAATAGTTGACACTGTGTATATGTAATGCAGTGATTCCCTCTTATTTACCCATGAGCTGTATCTAAAAGCTTCGCAAACAAGTGAGAGCCATCTTCTTAAAATAAATATACAGAATGGGCCAGATTCTCAGATGGCGTAAATCAGCATAGCACTGCTGGTGTAAATGGAATGATGCCCATTTATACCAGCTGAGGATCTGGCCCAATGTCTGTAAACTATGAATAACTCACTGTCCACATCTGCCTCCATGCCTAAGGAACGTAGGAGATGAGTCTTCTAAAGCAGCCATCTATGGCCATTTAATCCTTTCGCTCAAGCTATAGAGGTTTGTGCCCTTGGCTCTGGAGATCCCAAATTCAACCCCTGGTCTCGACCGAAGAGGAGGGTCATTACATGTACAATAGACTAGATTATGCTGGCTAGGTTTTTTAAATGCATTTTGTAATTAGTGAATTTTGGTGCAGGGGGAAAGGTTCGGTTTTGACTAACTTGGGAGCTGAAGACCTCTATGCCCATAAAGGGTGTAGCATGGGCTGGAAATCTCATGGTACCCTGCTAATGTGCCTTGATCTGTTGTCACACCAGATCTGCAAATGGGACAGGAAATGCCATAAAGTATAGCATATGTCTGGGGTCCCTGATAAGCTCTTCACTGAGGATGGGTATTTACTATATGTAATATTGATTCCGAGAATTTGAGGGTCATAAACATTTCCTTATAGTTTCATTGATTTCTTGGTTGTGACTGAATGGATATTTATACATGAGGCTCCATAGCCACATAAGGAATGGGATTTCCCCCCTCCTCCCATCCTCTGAAACCTCTTTCGGGCAAGGTTCCGAGATCTGGGAGAGCTTTCTGCACCAGTCACTTGCTTGCTGTTCCTGATAAGGGTTGCTGTCTGGTAACACCAATCAAATGCTGGAGCCATTACTTCGGAAGGGGGAAGAAATCAAATCACCCAGTCAATTTCCCTGTCTTTTCACTGGGCATTGGTGCACCTAGTACCTCCTATTCTCTGTCTGTGGCACACAGTAATTTAGTCTCCTGTTGGCTGTAGCTGTCATCTAATCCAGGTTATTGGGTTCTGTGAGGGAGGACTGAGGGGGGTTAGTGGCCTGTGATGTGTAGGAGACCAGACTAAATGATCTGGAGGTCTCTTCTAGTCGTACATTCTGACTCGAAGTGCAAAGGTGCTTGTTACTTTGGTTTCACAAAGGAGCTGTTCTTATGACACTTTTGTGGAAAAGTGCATCCTTCCAAACCCTGACCTACCTCTCGCCCTCCTCTTCATCCAGCACAAGTGCTGCAAGGGAAAAGACTTGAGAGGACACATGGGGGAGCTGAATATTTACTTGCTACCTTTAATCGGAGACCTGGGTCTTCACTGCTTTTCTGTATGACCTTGAGCAAGTCGCTCCCTCTCGTTCTTTGCCAGTTTCCCTAGCTGTAAAAGTGGGATGATGGACACTGACCTTCCTTATAAAGCACCTTGGGGTGAAAACTGCCACGAGAGGGAGAAGAATTATTATAACTCTTTAATCAAACATGCCCACAGCTCTCTAGCCTTTCCCTCACCCGGTCTCCCTTGCGTCAAACTTTATGAACCAGACCTGACCCTCTGTCCTATTGCTTGAATGTCCTTTAGAAAAGAGACCTTTCTTCTTCTCCTTCACTTGCCCTGCATTCCATAGGAGCACAGAGAAACTGTCCTGAGTGCACAGCTGAAAGCCACTTGGGATACTGGAATTCTTTGCTCTGCTAGCACCTGAAGCCAGATGAACGATTGATGCCAGAGGACGTAAGGAGCCGGGGCTTGGAATTTACGTGTATTAATCAGAGAGAAGCAAACATATGTCTGCAACAGAGCAAGAACTCTTCAGTGACCTGTGGAGATACTCTGGGTAACTCTAGAGATGTTGATGTTCCAGTCTTCACTATGAGGGAGAAAGCTTTGTATTGTTTTAAGGACCTATCGGCTTCTTTTGCCCCAGTCGCTCCTTGCACCAGCTAATGCCACCATCATTCATTATAAGGCTTAGGGTTAGCTATCCAGTAAATGCTTCCTGCATGAAACAGTTTAGTTTGCTCCAGATCCCATGGGATTATGCTATAGTCCAGGAACAATTCCACCCCACTCCACACCCATTCCCTTCTCTTGCACTCTTTGATGCAGGGATACGGGAATACAAAGGACAAATCCTTATAGTGGGAACTTTGAAAAATTACTACGAAATGGAGGGATCTTCCAAAAACTCTTCAAAATATTGCCAGTTAGTTTGATAGTTCTCCTAAAACCCTAGATACTGGATTCACAGTAGGTTAGGTTAGATATTGATTTGTGGCCTATGCAGCATCTCTATCTTAATGGTAAGAACACAGGTGCAGGAAGTAGGAGACCTAGATTCTATTCCATCCTGGTTCTACCACTGACCTGCTGTATGAACTTAGGCAAGTCAGAAACTTGCCATGCCTCAGTTTTCCCATCTGTACATGGGGAATAGAATGTGGGAAGTAATACATGCCCTCCTTCTTTAAACATATGAAATCCTAAAACAAAATAAGCAAGCACAAAGCCTTCAATTGTAGGAAAACTGGGAGGGTGCAGAGTTGATGTGCTGGTTTCCCAAGCAAATGACTGGTGCTTTTTAAAGAGAGCAGATGTTTCCAAACACACTGGGTTAAATCTTGAGCTGATGTAAATTGTGCTGAAGTCCAAGGAACTATGGCAGTTTACGCCAGCTGAGGATCTAAGCCACAGATGGATTTTTCTAGCCTTTTAATGGAACCAACTGACTGTTATCCTTTTGGTTAAGCAAGAACCTCTGTCTGATATTTTATACTTCTTTCAAGCCGTTCTTCACCTGAGGCTGTGTTGATAAAAACTGATTGGGGGGGGGGGGGCGGGAAAGGAAGGCTAGCGAGATGAAAATGTGTTCATGGTGAGAAAGACAGCACATCGAACTGAGATCAGGGAGAAATGCTGAGTTTGCTGAACACATCAGGAACTATTAGCCTTTGCATGAAAACTGCACAGAAGCATGAAAGGGAATTTACCTAGATGAACTTCAGCATCCCTCTGGCACTGTGAAAATGCTTGTTTGCCGCGGGGAGAGTCATGAGGGGGAGGGAAAACTACAAGGAGGCCTTGATGGGATGGTCTCATAGATTCCAAGGCCAGAAACAACCACTGTGATTGTGTAATCTGACCTCCTGTATAACACAGGCCATAGAACATCCCCCGAAATAATTCCTAGAGCAGATCTTTTAGAAAAAAAAAATCCAATCTTGATTTTAGAATTGTCAGTGATGGCGAATCCACCACAACTCTTGGTAAATTGTCCCAATGGTTAATTTCTGACAGTGAGAGTAATTTATGCCTTATTTCCGGTCTCAATTTGTCTAGCATCAGCTTCCAGCCATTGGATTGTGTTATACTTTTCTCTGCTATATTGAACAGTCCATTATTAAAAATTTGTTCCCCATAAATACTTATAGACTTTCATCAAGTTACCCCTTAACCTTATTGTTGTTAAGCTTAATAGACTCAAGGAGCTCAATCTATCACTATAAATCATGTTTTTTTCTAATTCTTTAATCATTCTCGTGGCTCTTCTCTGAACCCTCTGCAATTTATCACCACCCTTCTTGAATTACGGGCACTAGAACTGGACACAGTATTCCAGCAGTGGTCACACCAGTGCCAAATACAGAGGTAAAATAACCTCTCTACTCCTACTGAGATTCCTTTGTTTATGCATCCCAAGATTGCATTAGCTCTTTTGGATACAACATCGCACAGGGAGCTCGTGTTCAGCTGATTATCCACCACGACCCCCAAATCTTCTTCAGAGTCACTGCTTCCAGGATAGAGTATGTTCTTTGTTCCTAGATGTATACATTTACAATTATCTGTATTAAAACACACATTGTTTGCTTGTGCTCAGTTTACCAAACAATCCAGGTCACTCTGAATTACTGATCTGTCCTCTTTGTTATTTTCTATTCCCTTCATTTTTGTGTCATCTGCAAACTTTATTAGTGGTGATTTTATGTTTTCTCCTAGTTCATAAGGTTAAGAGCTGATCCAGTTGGGACCCCACTGAAAACACCTGCTCTGATGATGATGATTCCCCATTTACAATTATGTTTTGAGACCTATCAGCTAGCCAGTTTTTATCCATTTAATGTGTGCCATGTTAATTTTATATCGTTCTAGCTTTTTAATCAAAATATTGTGTGAAACCAAGTCAAAGACCTTGTAGAAGTCTAGGTATATAACCTCAACACTGTTACCTTTATCAACCAAACTTGTAATCTCATCAGAAAAAGAAATAACATTACTTTGACAGGATCATTTCCCCCCGCCCACAACCCATGCTGATTTGTATTAAGTGGATTAGCTTCCTTTTATTTCTTTATTAATCAAGTCCCATATCAACTGCTCCATTATCTTGCCTGAGATCATTATCAAGCTGAGAGGCCTCTTGGATGAAAGTTATCCAGACCTGCTGATTCAAAAGTCTCACTTTAGTAACTTCTGTTTAACATCCTCCAGAGATACTAGTAGAATGGAAAGAGTGTTATCACCATATGATGAGTCTATATCATCCATTCCCCCCCCCCAAACACAGAACAGAAACTTATATTGAACATGTCTACCTTTTCTGCATTATTATTGAATTCTACCATTTCCATCTAGTAATAGACTAATGCCATTGTCAGGATTCTTTTGGTCCCTAATTTATTTTTAAAACCTAATATTGTCCTTAACTCTGCTGGCCATAGATTTCTCCTTGTGTCCCTTTGCTTCCTTATCAATTTTCTGCAATTCTTAACTCTATCGTCATATTTATATTTATATTCATTGCTATCAACTTCCCCTTTCTTTGATGTTGTTATATATTATATATCATTTAATCTAAACAGCTCGAACACCTTTCCCTTAATTTAGCCTGGCAACAACCCTTATCCTTGATTGGCTAAGTCAGTATCATGTGGTCATTTATTGTTCACATAGGAAGTACACTGCAGAGTGGATCCAGGGATTTCAAAAAAAATGAGATGACCGAACTATACACACAACCTGTTTTAGGGAGCTGTTTGAGAAAGGGCTCCTAACATTCAGATTGTACCAAAGATATGCACAGGCCTTTGACATAGGTGAAAAGAAAGTTTTAACTGCATTAAACTCAAGACTTTGTATACACTTAGATCTGTTGACTGCTGAAAAAAGATGATTGTTTATTATAGATATATCTAGAAGGCCCCTAACCAAGATGGAGGCCCCATTGTGCTAGGCATTCTACAAATGCTCGGTAAGAGACAGCCCCTGCCCCAAAGAGCTTACAAGCGAAATAGACAAGACAGACACAGTGTGGATGAAAGCAGAGATTATTATCCCCATTTTACAGATGGGAAACCAAGGCATAAAGATGATCTACTTGCCCAAAGTCACTCAGAGACACCATGGCAGATTTGGGGATTTAACCCAAGTATCTTTAACCCAGAAAACTAAACAAGTGTTGAGTCTGCTGCAGTGTTAGGAGTCAAAGAGCTTAGACTGTTTTTTAGATGCTATGTGTCCAGCTGTGTAACTTTCTGGCACTTTGCAGAATGTGCTATATTACCCCAGGTTACATTTTTCAGTTAATCAAAGCATAATTATTCTGCATCACCATCTAGAGAGCACACTGAGAACTAAGCTTCCAAAACCTTCTCAGTAACTGGCAGAATGTCATCATGTTGAGAGGTAGCCTTTCTGTTGCAGTGCTATTACTTTCTAAGCCAGTCCCTTTGTTGCCACATCTATTTTGGACATATGGAAAAGATTTGCCTTTTTTTTTTCTTTTCTTCCCCCAGTGCAGATGGAATAGGAGGTGAGTTTGGCGAATGAGTGCAGGTTCAAACTGGGATAAAGACAAGATAGTCTCTCCTAATTAGTGACAGCCTCTTTGTTTTCAAAGTATTTAGGCTTTTTCCATAGCTGGCCCTCCCCCAAGCAGATCTGTCTCTGAGGTATTTTAACATTGTCGATGACATTGTGCACTGCCTAGATGTACATTGTAATGCATATTGTGTCACATATTGTTATGTGTTGCTATATGAATTAATGATGAAATGACTAATACCAAACTTTCTTCTGTCTCCCGGGGAAAGTGCATGTGTGACTGTATGTGGCTAGGGTATGTTACGTTACTACTTCGTTATGGAGGTAAAATCCTCTAGGCCAAGATTTTTGTTCTTACAGACACCACTGCTACTGTTGTGAGCTGCCTGAGATATTTGTGTGAATAATGAAACGTTTTCATGTTTTAATCAGATGCAATTTTGCAAGTGGTTTTTATGATTTAGCAAGTCCATTAAAACTGACATTTGTTCTGCTCTGACACTCGTAAGGAGCTCCGTAGAGCATAAACACTGGAAATTACTTGTAGGGGAAGACAATATTAAAATTCCCCAGCCCTTGTGTGCTTGTCAGAGAAATTCTGTTACCGTGCGCTGTGCCAGCTATAATCAGAGCCACTTGATATGTGTATTAGTTCTTATTTATGCACTAACTTAGGGCAAGGAGCTTAGGGCTGCAATGAAGACAGTGCAGAGCTATTTATTCCTGTTTGCCTCCCACACTCATAACAGAATTGGGTCTTAAAGCAAAAGAGGAGGCTAAATTTAGCATGGGGACTAGGCCAATCAGAACAAAGGGGTAAGGAAATGAATGCAACATCCCTTATTGGATGGGTGTACTTATTAGAGCTGCAAATATACCAGCTCCTTCACATCAGTCCCCTACTTATGTCTTGAGTCCAATCCAGTCATACACTCAATCCTTTGCAGGTTTTGCACAATAGTCAGACTCAGTCCAATCCATATTTACATGAAATTCATTCCAGCTTTTGAATAATGTCTAGGCAGACAGCCAGTCTAGCACTAGATTCCAGTTAGGAGCTCTCCAGTATTTAGATACAGTAGAGGCCAGTCCCATCTTGCATTTGATCCAGTCCAGGTTTCCTAACACCTGTCAACTCCCTTTGGAGTGAGTGGCTGTCTCAAATTAATTTCTTGCCTGTCTTTACCTGCATCAGACCCTGGCTATAGACCGGCACTAGTCATGTTTAAATATCAGCTTTGTATTAGCATTGTTGTTCTAGGAGCCCACACCAACATTACAGCTGTAACACACAGTCAACGCTGACAGCATTAAGGGTGCATTTTGTTTTCCAGGACTGCTGCCCTGTTTTTCAGTTCACCCTGTTCAAACACAAGACTGATGAGCAGGGAAGATCCTTCCAACTGTGCCTGGAAATGCACCAAATTCTCTCTCTCTCTTTTTTTTTCCCCTCCCAGCCTGTCATCTTTGTATTGATACTGCATTTAAATTATGAATGATTTCAAGCAGTGTCTTCTCAGGACGTAGAAAACTTTGCAGGAGTTACAGCTGTCATCCCTGGCCCTCTGAAGAAAGGAGGCCTGGCTGTTCTTAGATAGTTAAGCTCTGAAAGTGACCCCAAGTTTATGTTCATGTGAGCAAGCAGGCCTGGCTGGACTCTGTAGATTTGCTCTTGTCGTCATCAGATTCCTTCTGGGAGCTTAATATTACTTCAGACTGACTTCTTCAGAAGTGGAACCAACAGCTGGCCTTTAATGCCTGGCAAAAAAACCTATCCAGTCTGAAATCTCCATCATAGGGTGAATGGACTAGACTATAAAGAGACAACCTTCTATATAGGGTAAACTGGTGACCACCTTGGACAAGTGAAAATTACTGGGGCTGCTACGATAACTCAGTAATTGGCCAGTGCAACTTGTTCTTCTGCATC
Source organism: Chrysemys picta bellii (assembly GCF_011386835.1). NCBI lineage: Eukaryota > Metazoa > Chordata > Testudines > Emydidae > Chrysemys > Chrysemys picta. The sequence goes on along the minus strand of NC_088806.1, from coordinate 25,609,778 downwards.
TGCAGAATCTCTTCCCAGCTAGTCGCTACCCTCAAATGAAGACCTGATTCTATTCAGTCAGGAACGTGGGGCTCCTTTGGGCCTCAGATGTCCTGCAGAAGACTCCTCGACATTGCTGCACTGTTGCAACTGGTACAAAGACTTCTGGAGCACATTCGGGCACTAGAAGGGGTCCCAGGTGGCTGCGAAAGGGTCACGGTCACTTGCTTGTGGAGGAAGAAAGAACCCAAATCTGGATGGATTGCTGTGTTGGTTGGGCTGGTGAAAGGAAGGGAAGTGTGAATGATTTGGGAGGTGATGCTCTGTTCTGTCTGTGCTAGTTGTCATTCATCCAGAAGCTCATCTCTTGCAGGCATTGGAAGATCTTTGTGATGTTGAGGCAATAGATATCTCTGTCTAAGTGAGGCTCTTTGCCATTGCGCCTAAGGCAATCTCTTAGGTTACCAAGATAGCAGGAAATACTCTGCATTGGTAAAACAGAACCATCTGGAAACAGAAAGATCACGCAGCTCATTCTCGGGAGGGGGGTGCGAGATATAACAACCCAGAGTGAGAAATCAAAAAAGAAGATTTGCCATTCAGCCTGATTAGAGATAGTGGAGGCCATGGGGCCTGATTGTGCAAAGCAGGATTCTGATTACATTTTGGATGCATGGCGAGGCTTGAGGTTTCCTACCGCAGTTTCTCCATGGCATAGAGTGCCAGCATGAAGCACTGCAGAGACAGCACCAATGCAAAGGAGATGATGAAAAAAACAAGAACTGACTTGAATCTTCACACAAGAGCTGGACCCAACCTTTTCTAAAGTTCCAAGAACTTGGTGCCCTGTTGTTGTTTTTCCAGAAGCCAGAGGCTTCTGTGCTTCAAGATTCTATCTAGGACTGGGGATCAGAAGTGTTAAAATGCAGCCAGAAGGACTGGTCTCATGATTTGCTTCTCCGATGAGGCAAGTAATAGCAGAATCATCCTCATCACTGCTACTTATTTGCAGTATTTTCTAGCACTGTACAAGATTATTATCTTGTGATATTTCCAGCCCCCCCCTTTTTTTTTTTTTTTGCAGAACTAGAAGCTTTGGATAAGCATTCAGGGCTAGATCCTCTGTCTGTGTAAATGGGCATAGGTCAGTAGATGTCATAGAATCATAGAACATCAGGGTTGGAAGGGACCTCAGGAGGTCATCTAGTCCAACCCCCTGCTCAAAGCAGGACCAATCCCCAACTAAATCTTGGCCCTATGTGCCACTGAAGTCAAAGGAGCCATTCCCATTTCAGTTGTCTATTTTAGTTATAATCTGGCCCCATTATTGTAGTATCTGAGCACTAGCAATCTTTAGTGTAGTTATCCTCACAACACAGCTGGATTCACAACACAGGATAACATTCTTATCCCCACTTTTACAGATAGAGAACTGAGGCAGAGAGCCAAATTTGCAAAGTTGTTAAGGTGTCTAAAGATGCAGATAGGTGCCTAGTGGGACTTCCAAAAGCACCTAAGCAGATTAGGCAACTAACTCTGTCACCATTATCTGAGAATTACCTCTCCCAGCTGCAGTGTAGACATAGTCTAAATGACTTGTCCGGAGTTCTGACAGGAAGCTTGGGACAGAGAAGGGGAGTGAACCACAGTCTCCCCACCCTTGCCACTGGCCCATCCTTCCAGCTGCGAGAGAATGTATTCCCCCAAAGTCTTCTGCTGCCCATTCTGCAGTTCTCCTCCATCACTCAAACTTTCTGCCCTCAGATCCTCCTGACACCTTAATCCTCCTCTGGGGAGCTGAGAGCACACCCAGCACAGACTTACAGCTAGTGCTCCTGCCACAAAATCTTCTTTCCTCTTGCTCAGATTGTTGCCACAAGAAAGCAACAGAAACCAGCAGATGAAAAACAAAAAATACCTTGAGCCGTTTGATGTGTTTGTTGTAATACATTAAAGAGCCCCAAATTGCTTTGGCAGGAGGAAACCCCAAGGAAAGGGAGGTAATTCCAACCAGAGGAGCGTCTCCTGTCCTGTGCTCTGCTTTTCACTTCTAATTTCAGGGAACAAAGTAAACATGAAAACATGATGTTGGTGCAAATTGCTGTTACAGAAATATTGGGCTAGTTCTGAGCCTCTTTTTATTTTGTGTTAAGCAGTGTTAGTACCACAAAGGAAAATTTTATTAAGATCCCAAGGCTGAAAAGGTATTGCCGTTTGCCTGCAGAATAGATGACACCAGTAAGTTCTTATCTCAGATCAGTTGTGATTTAAATTGATCCGCGAATCCAGTTCCCATGGGCGTGCTAAAGATTATATGCAACGCTCAGAGTATGAGCAACTTGTGCACGGGGTGGATCTCTCCTGCACTCCCATCATTACAGTGCAGTCAATACCATATTGGAGTATTATAGGGCTGGCAGTGCCCAGGCTGTGAAGCAGGGCTCCTCCGGCAGTGTATCATTGTCTAACACCACACTGAGAACAACCGAGTCCAGGGTATGCAGCACAGATTCAACACTTAATGCCAACCTGGGATGATGGAATATTGGAGGATATCCTGGTTATAAAGTATAGTAACTCTAGCAACACAGGGTCCCCTAATGCAACCCTGGGACCATGGTCTTATTGTCACATGTCTGCATTGCCCAGGGGCTTTCCTTTGCATGCACCAGCCTTGCTGCCATCCTTCCAGAGTGTTGTGGGGTGGGGAAGGGGAAGGAAGGCAGGCAAGGCAGAGGGTGTACAAAGAGCCCATCTCCTCATGCAGTCTGCAGTGCTGGGAATGAAACATTACAAAAAACACCTGCCAGCTGAGAGAATTTATTAGCAGGGGGTTGTCAATCAGTGGCAGAAAAACAAGGGAGAAGAAAGGAGAAGAAACAATCAAAAAGCAGACAGAGCACACGTGCTATAAAAAAAAGAGACTATTTTAAGTAATGTTTGATAAATTACCTGCCTTCTCTCTTGTTCCTGAAGGAAAGATGTTTCTTCTTTGAGTCACAGCCTTGGGATTTATTTATTTATTTAAGGCAGGCCAGTGAGAGACAGAGATAGACAGCTTGGGAAGAAGTGGCTGTGGATTCTCCATGTCCCGGAGATGTTAGAATCTTCATTATGTTCCCGACTAACACTGTGATTTGTCCCTCGTTCAAATGGAAATGCACAATGGAGAGGGGAACTAAGGGAGAATGCACAGGTCTTAGTTTTAATACAAAAGCCCATGAATGGAGACAAGCCTGCCCAAGAAACTTCTGTGTAGGTGGCTCTTTGTCAGGCGTAATGCAAATAGAAAAGAAGTTGGGGTCCTGAAGATGACTGACCCATATCATCCACCCTCTCTCTCCATGACTGAAAGGAGCTGAAATTGCTTGGATTGGACGTCATGAAGAAAAGATGCAATAATTCTCTTCAGTATTAATGATAACAAGTGCATGGGAGGGAAATGAAAGGAGAGACGGATGGAGAGTAAAATGAGAATGCAAACTTAGTTTGGACGGCTGGCTTTTCCGGGGTATTAAGTCTCAGCCATAGTATTGGCTTTAGTGCCAATGTGATGAATTCCCTCAAAATCTCATGAATTTTGTAAGCAGTGGAAAGTGCATTGCCTCCAGAGTGAAACTAGTGTACAATGGTTTGTTTCACTTCTGATGTCTTTCCCTGGAGTACCAGGCTGTTATGTTTTGTGATCACAATTTGGTGTGGGAATTATTTTGCTTTAGAAACAAGCAGAGAACCCCTTTCCATTGAATCTTATTTTGAAGTCCTAGAATGATAGCTGTGTAGGGCGGGAAGGAACCTAGAGGGGTCATCTAGACCATCCCAGAAAGGTCTTGGTCCAAACGGCTCCTTAAAAACTTCCAGCGATGAGGATGTCAAAACCTCCCTTCATAACATATCCTAGCACTGAACTATCTTTATAGCTAGATATTAGGAAAAACTTCCTAACCTAAATCACCCTGGCTGCAGATTACTACTTGTGCTACCTTCAGTGGACATGGAGAACAATTGATCGCTGTCCTTTTTATAATAGCCCTTAACATATTTGAAGACTATTATCAGATCTCCCCACACCCACACACACCTCCCGGTTCATAAAAACATCTGTCTCCTTATTCAATCTTTTAAAAGAAAAAGTCCCCACATTCCCCTGGATTATTTTTGCTGTTTTTCCCCCCAACAAAAACTAAGCTAGCCAACAACAGAGCTGTTTGGAACGCTGTGATTTCAATTCAAAGGAGCTCATATGAATCTTTCCTTGTGTGTTCTTATTTGCATAGGTTTGCAACCCTTGTATTTCACATAGAGTTTAATGAGCCTCCAAGAGCGTAATACAGAACTTGGTGTAAAATCACCCAATTTCACATCAAAATCTCACAAAGCCACAAATTTTGCATTATGCCAAAGTAAAACCATTGATTGACCTAAATGGGTGTAAAATGAGGCTAGGGTTTCATTAAACTGGGTCTAGGTTTAAGTTAAAAGATTCATGAACCTTAAAACATTTGAGCAAGGCTGGAGTTAAAGTTTGTGATGGGATTTGAAACGAGGAAGGTTTCTGATAGGTTTTGATTTGAGTTGTGAATGTTTTATAAAGCAGTGATGGATCAAACCAAGATCCCTTAATACTCCCTTCCTCCTTCTAATCCATACTCCATCATGGTATCTGAGCACTTCATCCCTGAAATAAACAAACCAGGGTGAAGTAGTCTCAAAAGTGAATGCATTGGTTCTAAAAGGTTAGCAAAGTATTATTCTCTTGGGCCCCAATTGTCCCCTACAGAACACCCAGCAGTTCAAGGCCATTTTAACAAGTCCTGTCAGGATTCCCTTTGCATAAAGAGGCACTAACCCTTCTCCCTAACCCTGGGGATATGGCTAGAAAGTTGGCTGTAGCAATCCTACGTTCCCCGGGGGGCAAAATAACCCTAGGAAACTATTGCGGTGGGGTGGTAGTTAGAGCAGCCTAGTGGCTGCTCTAATTTGTTCTTGGGAACTAGCATGTTACAGGGATGGCCAAGGATTGTCGGAGGGTATAAAAATGGCTTACAGCCACCTTTCCACCACAGAGTGATTCTGGCATGGCTCAGAATCAGGCCTCTGTGTATATTGGACACACATACTGCAGAGACCTGTACAATATAAAAACAGGTCCATCATTACCTGTTGCTGTGCACAGCAGAGTCCTCTTACCAGTGGCCATTTCCCACATCAGCTTGGAGAATTAACCCTTCTTGCTCTCCACAGAGTGAAATATGGGTGGCCCGTGCCAGGTACCTGCCTCTCCCACCCTCTCCAGGGCCCCCTTAGTGAGAACCTGGCTTTGATGTTTGTATGGTGTGTCCCTTCCCTCAGACCATGGGACATGTCTGTGGAGTTTTCAACTGAATCAATAACTAGTGCATTAGTGTCCATTGGATAGCTCTCTGGACTGGGTTCCAGCCCAGTCCTTCTAAGCAAATGTGTGGGATGAGGCAGGATGAAGAAGGGGTTGTAAGGATTGAGAGTCACAGAGAATGGTTTTATGGCACGGGGAGGGAGGGAACATTTGTAGTGCCCTTTCTCACAATTGCAGCTTTTCCAAAATCCCTGGATGGTCCCTGGATATTGATGGGATGGTCCTTGCCTTTGAGGACCTAAACAATGTACCTCCTGCCTACCTCTCTACTTTCATCTTTCTTCACCCTGCACAGCTAACTGCATCCTTATCAAGTCCCTTCTCAGCTCCTGCCTGCATGCCTTCCTCCAGGCACACTCTCTTCCCTGAAAAAGTCCTTCTTTGACACAGTCTGCTGTGCCTCCTCCCCCAACTTCTCCTTCTTGAAGGACCCTCCTTAAAGCACGTATCTTCCAGGAGGTGCTGTGTCCCCTTGGAGAAAGGGAGAGCCAGTATACAACACACTGTAAAAGAAAAGAAAATTATGGCACTAATAGGATAGGCATTTAACATCACTGATTCTCTCAGCCTCTGTCCTTCCTTCAGCTATACGTTGCACTAAAGTCCTTGCTCCCATGAATGCTCCTTGCTGACACACACAATCCCACTGACCTCAAATCAGCCACTCTTCTCAGGGTTGCAAATCGCCTTTAGATTGTAAATTCCGCAGGGCCGAGCATTTGTTCTTGTATATTTTGTCTGTAAAGCACCAAGTGCTATCTCAATAAGGAATGGGCAAGCTCCTGACGGTTCAGAAGGTCAGTTCAGAGACGCATCCAAAAGTTTTGAGGGGAAATCCTGGCCCAGTTGGTAATTTTGCCATTGACTTCAGCTGAAGCAGCATTTCACCCTAGATGTTTATCTCCAGCTCACCTGAATTCTTCTGTGGTTTTGGGGTTTGGAAACCTTGCAGAACCCCTGGTAGTTCTTAGTGGAAAATATGTTGGGGAAACCGAGTTATCCATGATATTTACCCTTCTACTTGAAAAACCAGGAAGTGCAGAGAAAGGGGCAAATTTAAAAACGCAACAATTACTATATGCAGAATTCTTTCTAAGTTCTTCAGAAGTGTCCCCTCAGTCTAGGGGATTGTGAGAAGGTTGGGTCATTTCTCTTACTGAATCCAGTCAAGTTCATCCTTGGTTCTGATTTTCTTGCACGTTGTGAAAAAACGGTGACAGCTTGCATATAAGGCTGTTAGAACCAATAACTCCGATGGCTGTTACAGCTGAATTACTTTTCAGGAAGGCTGTCTCCTGATAACTTTGCTAGTGTATGAGGCTGCCGTGTCATGCTAGTTATCACACCATGAAGATTTTTTCTGATTATTATTGTTTTACAGTAGTGTCTAGGGGCCCAGCTGAGACCAGGGCCTCACCGTACCAGGTGCTGAACACACACATACAGTGCTTACAGTCTAAACAGACAAGGCAGGTGAAGAGTGGGAGGGGAAAGAGAGGGAGAGGGGAAATGGCTTGCCCAAGGTCAGACAGATCACTGGGGTGTGCCGAGTCTCTGTAACATCTACAGAGAGTAGCAGAGCCTAGAATAGGTCCCACGCTCCCTAATTTGGGTTTAAGGGAGTTTTAATCCCATTAATGATACCAAGTACCTGGGGGCAAATAGCTGAACAATAAAGTTGTCGGGGTTTGGGTTTTTTTTTTTTTTAAACCCAAATTTCACTCCATCTGTCTGTCTGTCTATTTTTATCTGTCCATCTGCCTGTGCTCCCAATAACTAGGTGAGGAGAGAGTCTCTGTTCAGATTGCCTTGTATTTGATGGCCCTCTGAAGGACACATCCAGACTAGCAGTTCATTAAAAGAGTTATTAAATACTCTGCTAATTAAACACAAGGCTTCTGAGCTGGTGATTCAGCAAATTCCTCCCATCGCTCTTGATTCTGTGGCAGAGGTTCAGGAAAGGTTTCTCTTTGGGCTCGTGAAAACTATAATTGGCATTTCAGAAACATAATAGTGACGGGCAAACCTCAGAGAAGACTCAGAGTTCCCTACAAGAAGCGCTCGTAATAATAATGACAATAGTAAGTGTTTATGGCTGGGGGTCTCAAAGGAGCCCAATGGATTTTCAGAGGGGCTCAGGATCGGAGGGATGGTCTAGTTGGTGGGACATTGAATCAAGAGATAACTTCCCGTGTGACCTTGGACAAGTCAATCTACTCCGTGTCTCGGTTCCCCATCTTTAAAATGGTATTACTATCTCCCTGCCTTCATGGGGCGTTGTGAGAATAAAATCCATTAGGGAAGCAGTCCTATACTATGGTGATGAGGGCCATCAGAGTCCCTATAGGGATATGTAGGATTTTGGTGTTCATCTCCCACTGAAATACAATGGTCGTTAGATGCTCATTTCCCCCAAAGCTTCTTTGAAAATCCATGCCTGTACTTACATGGAGAATCTTGCTCAAAGCACTTTTCATGCATTAAACAGCTAATCCTCACAAGGCCCTAGTGAGAGAGGCAAGGAAATATTATTGTGTGTATGCTGTAGTTGTGGCTCTTGGACTATAGTTTGTTGCCCATTGACGGTCCATGGTTCTTTCTAATGCAGCACAGAATAGACTGGAGAGCCGGAAGGGTGGGCAAGTGCAGGAAGGACCTGTCCTGTGTCATGAAGTGGCCTGCAGAATGGAAAAGTCAGAGAACTGCTGTGATACAGTCCCATTTTCAAGAGCTTCTGTGTCCTTCAAATGAACATCACCTGTAAGTAGGAACTTGCTTTTTCTGTGTACTCATGTTTTCCATCTATATCCGGCTGTCTCCAGCTCTGGAACTTGATCAATCCCCTTCTGCCCCAGGGTGGAACCTGGCAGAGGGCATGGAGAACAGTCAGGCCTTGAGCAGAACCATGTGGGTAAAAGAACATGTGGCCCCAAAAGGGGAGAGATGTAACTCTTCCCTCCTCCTAGCAAAGACAATAGACTTGCTTTCCCTCCATGTCAGCTCAGCAGCTGACAGGCACCGTGGGCGGCTGCAGTGGTGCAAAAAGAGAGGCGAGATGGGCACAGAGGGAGCTCCTCTGGAGATAGTTATTACATGCTCAGTTACCGATCATCATAGATTCAGCTGAATCCCACGGCTTATCAGTAATTTCGACTCGTTCATGGTTTAAGAGCCTGATTTTCTTTCTCCAGATCCCTGTGTCACTTCCCGCTGGGAAGATGCTAATTGCCTCCAGTTTCATTAGAGAATGGCACATGGGTGAATGTAGCTGTGGTCAGTCCCACCTGAGCTGCAGGTCAGAAGGACCTCTATGGAAAGCGCATGTCTGTCTTAAAAGGGAGGCATTTTTATTGCTGGATAGAACAACCCAACCTATTTGGCTTGAGTACTTTTAGAGCATCCATCATCATAGTATCTAACTAATAGCAGAGAGAAGATCCTGTGATGGGAGAATGACGTTACAGAGTCTTTTCTATCAGTCAAGGATACGAGGCCAGTCAGAAAGAGTCCTTTGTGCAAAAGTCCTACAGGGCCAGATCCTGAACTGGCAAACCTCCACTGAAGTCAATGGCATATGAATTGGCTTAACACTGATGAAGTCAGTGGAGGTAAGATAATTCACACCAGTTAAGGATTTGGCCCATAGAACTTAACAGAGATGAAACGAGTAGGGTTCTGCAGAAATTGTTCTAAAATACTACAGAATTTCCTAGGGGATGGTAAATGGTTTTTAGAACCATTCTATAGCAGAGAGAGAGAGAGTTCTCTGAGATTCCGTAGGATGGTCCAAAGACATTCAGATGGGTAACCTTTCTCTTATAGTCTATCATTTTTTTTCCATAAAAGGATGTCTATAGCAAAGTCTGCAGCATAATGAGCTATGTCTGTCCAGCAACCCACTGCCCTCTTCCAAGGTGAAATATTGAGAGAAGAAAGCAGCTAGATGGCTATTTCTTAGCTGTTTCTGCATCACCTTGCAGGGTACAAGGCATGGCGCAGCAGGGTTCATATGGGGTTAAAATTACAGAAGAGCTAGTTAAGTCTCTGTTTGTATCAGGAAGTGATTGTGTTTTAAAAAGGGCCATATCCCAGACAGAAAGGCATGGATCTGTCCTTATGCTGGAAGCTCGTTGTTACGCATTAAGGTAAAAAGCATATGACAGATACAGAAACTGGTCTGGCCAGATTTCATATTGAGTGAAGGGTGACGCCAAATACCATTTAAATATATGAAGGGGATACCCAGCCTATATAGGCCTGGTGGATATATGTATATAGTTGTATCTAAGCTGTTCATACCATCCACGCCCTGTGATAGATACTATTACTTATTGTTTGTCTCATGGAAGTTTTAGAGACCTCAGCTTAGATCAGCTGTACTGTTATACTGGCTGCCATATGAACACGTGGTCAGAAACAGTCTCTGCCATGAAGGATTTACTATCTAATAGACAAGGCAGACAGAAGATGGGAGAACGGAAGTACTCATCTCATTTGACAGAGGGGGGACTGTGGCCCACCGAGGTTCCATAATTTGACTACACTCACACAGGGAATCTGCTGGCAGAGCTGGGAAATGAACCCAGATCTCTAGAGTTAAAATCTAGGGCCGCTATCGTAAGAAAGTACTAGGCCCTTTCATTCACAGAAAAGCCAACAAAGTGTGTAGGCCCCCAAATGTACCTTCAAGGAAGTTAAATCTCATGGGACCTCCTTAGAAAGCACCTATAGAGATGGTAACTCCTGCAGCCGCAGCAGAACCTCTCTGAATGACATGGCACCTATGTGGCACACTTCATAATCTGGCCCCCAAAATGTTAAATCTCTATTACGTAGCAGGAAAGGCTAATAGCAAATGGCTGTAGGGAGGCCCCATCTTACTCAGACGTTAACAAATTATACTACATAACGTTAACTGGTATGTCATGGAGTATTATCATAATTAATGATGACTAAACTGCAGTTGTCAAATAAATGAACAAAGGACATTTCATGATGCATTAGCCCTGCTTTATTATTGTTTATCGGCTTGCTTGTTAAGCTAAAAGAATCGGTCTTTTGCAATTGATCTCCCAGTTATTACTGTGAAGCTTCTTCTATCTCCATGGAGCGCATGTGTACATGTACACACAGGTAGGTTCGTGCAGATATGTGTACAATGGAGACATACTGACGAAAGGAAAGAGTAAGTTATGATGACATTGAGGTCGTGACTCTCTCTTACGTGGCCCCTTGTGGCATCCTCTATGCACGTAGGTCACCAGATCAGATTGTGGTAGCATTTTATGCTCAGTTAACACATGTGAATTACTGCACAAGGTGCAGGGCAATGATAGAGTAGCCCTCACTGATTGAAATATGAGACACTTTCACAATTATAATTTTTTTCTTACATTTGCATGATGTATGCTGTCATCTTCATAAAACCTCTACAGTCAGATCTTCCACTGGTGAATCTCTTTGGGGAGGCAATGTGACCTAGTGGATAAAGCACTGTATTGGCACACAGGAGACCTGCATCCTATTCCTGTCTCTGGTATTGGCTTGCTGGATGGCCTTGAGCCTTGGGAAGCTACGTCTCCGCCCTCTGCCTCAGTTTCCCCATAATGGGCTTAATGATATTGACTTCCTTGCTTAAGTGCTTTGCAATCTGTGGTTGAAACTTGCTATATAAGAGCTACATAGGAGTCTTGAAGTCTATGGAGCTATCCTGACTGATGCCAACTGAGGACCTGGTTCTCAATTTCAAAGAGCCTAGGTGAAAATCAGGCCTTACTTTAGACACTCTTGGGAGTTAATTTTGGGAGAAATCATCAGATTACCATTGTCTCTTTTTAAATGAATATGATTAAATTCATATGCTTAAAAATAGATGTATTGGTTTCTCAAGCAATATCAAGCAAACAGATAAACGAACATTACTTCCCCGGTGGGGTCAGATTTCCGAAGTTAGACAGGTGTAATTGCACAAATACATCTTAATGCTACTCACTTAAATGTGCGTGCAAATTTGGTATTTGCACATACACATTCACACACAGTCAGGCAGCTACCTGCATGCACAAACACATGATTTACATTTACAAAGCAAGTACCTGATTACAGTACCGGAGTACAGAAAGTAGGAACACGGAAACTACATTTGCACTTCACTTTGAAAATCTGGCCCTACGTGTAAATAGGGCAGGAGATTACATACCAAATCATCAGCTGGTTCACACCAGCCTAGCTCCATTGCAGCCAACAGAGCTCTGTTGATTCATACCAGCTGAAAATAAACCTGGCCCTGTATTTAAAGGTTTGCTCAGGGAACCAGCCCTGTCTACTGCTCTGCTGTCTAGTGCTGTTGTAACAACGGGATGTGCCAGGAAGGAGAATTGGCACCTCTGGTGCCTCTCTTCTTTCCAGGGCAACAAATACCCCCAGCTGAAGAAAGAGCAGCTCTGACCTCAGACATCGGCAGCCCTGCTTGTAGGAGTGCATAGGAGAGTAGGAGAGTCCATGGGCTGATGAGTTGCCTGTGATACCAGGGGGCTGGACTCTATGACCCAGGAGGTACCTCCTGCACCTGCGTCCTACATTCCTAAATGCCTTGTCCCTTTGCAGGCAGGAGCAAGGAGCTCTGGCTAACATCACTGTATGGGCCGTGTAACTTGCTGCAAGGTAGATGATCCCATCTCCTGGTTTGTTTTGTTTTCTTGCCAAGACGCACGCCACCCCTGGGAGCCCTCAGGGGTCCATTTACCGGGGATAATTAATTTAATTAACCGTCTTCGGTAGACGTGCTGAAGATAGATGTAACAAGTGTGTTTTGAAATAGGATGCCTGTGGAAATGTGGATTTCAATAGGGCTTGTTGAACAAAGTGTGCTACTTAAAGCTCGTTTGGCCTGATCCTCAGCTGGTGTCAATCAGAAGGAATGGAGCTGTGCTAAGTTACATCAGCTGAGGAGCTGCCCTTGTCTGTCTCTCTCTCTCTCTCTCTCGTTTATACTTTATTTCATCTGTTTCAAAGACCAAGATCTTTCAATGATTCCTATCAGAATGATTCCACGTACATCCAACACAACAACGTTATACATTTAACTGAGGGTTTTTCAAAGTCCAAGTCCCCCTTTCCACTAGCAGAAGATGAAATAAGCCAAGTGATCTCCCAAAACTGATTCCTTGTGTTAAACAGGGAAATCTACCAGGTTGGGCTACCCTGGAAAAAAATTGCAATAGGGACTTCACAGCTGAAGGGCATCAGTGCCATTCATACCCTTTCAATGCCCTCTAGTTTCAGCATGCAGGGTTCCATCCCGCTGTAATGATCTGTGGCCTTCTGTGCCACGCAGGGTCACGGATCATGGCTCCAGACCAAGAAAACCTATTCGACGGAAAGGTCAATCAGCTAGTAGCAGCCATTTCTGTGAAAGGTAAAACGAGAGAACGCTAGGTGCCCTGCATTTAAATGAACTCAGCGCTCAGCGTCCCTTCAGCCATTGCCCTTGTGCCTTCGAAAATTGGCTTTTTGTTTTCAGAGTCAGTCATTCTGAGAAGCAGGGACAGGCAAACTGCGTTGGATAAAATGGGGACCTCACCACAGCTTGAAAGGAAGTTTGAAGAACTTTGTGATGGCAGGATTTGTCTTGTGGTTATGGCACTGGGTTAGGACATGGAAGATCACTGTTAAATTCCCAGCTCAGCCATGCACTCACTTCTTGGAAGTCACCTAGGCTCAGATTTTAAAATATAGTTAGGCGCCTAACTCCATTTTAAAATCTGGCCCTTAACCTCTCTGCATCTGTTCCCTATCTATAAATAGAGATAATCTTATTCTCTGTCTTGTTTATTTAAATTGGAAGATCTCTGGGGCAGGGGTGACTTGTCTCTTGTAATGTGTATGTACGCACCTGGCATTCCCATTGAAACTTTTTTAGGATTGAAAATATATATATATCTATTTTTTTTTTTTTACAAAAGCTGGCTTTTTCCCCCCCAAAAATGTTCTGCACTAGAAAACCAAAAAAGACCAAATGCTTAGGTTGGTTCTTTCTTTACCCACGCCAGCTCTTCCTTCCCCAGCATTTATTTAAGCCTATTAAAGCATGTTCGCTCTGAAGTGGTCTGGCTGAGAGTGGAGAGCTATTGACTGGTCAGACCACGTGCAGTCTCCTAATAGGAGAAATGGACAGCACTCCATCAAAGTCAAAGCATATTTACAACCACTTAAGACACTGTTAAAACACTTGTTACTGGTGATTAAGGCCTCAATTCGACAAAGCTCTGAAGAATCTGCTTAACTTTAAGCACATCCTTAAGTCCATCCCTGTTCTGCAAAGCAATAAACATGTGCTTAACTTTAAGAATATGCTTAAGTCCCACTTGCATGTGAAGAAAGATAAGCACATGCTTAAGTGTTTACCTTACCTTTTTTTTTCTTTGGCCAGAAAGGAAATGCTCCAGTCACACAAGCTTTCCTGTGGGCCTTAAAGTCTTGATGCTGGAGTGCAGTTCTACCTGCAAGGAGTATAAATAAATATATACATTAAAAGAAAAAGTCTATTAAACATCAGTGGTTAGTATCTGCCATGGCTAGCATCCCCTACCACAACCAAAAGGTTTACTAATTTGGGATATCCAGGCGCTGCCATAACAGATCAGACCAATGGTTCGTCTAGCCTAGCATCCTGCCTCTGACAGTAGCCAGGGCCAGCTGCGTCAGAAGAAAGGGCAAGAAATTGGACCTTACTGGACAGTTCCAGAAGTGTTTGTGTAGTTTGTTCATACAGTGCTTTCCTGTTACCTTAGCAGCATGGTCATTCTTCGGAAATTAGTGTTTTGAAGAGATGATGGACAAATGGCCAGTGGAACATAAGGACCTCAAGTTCTTGTCCTAACTTGAGACCTTAAACAATCTCCCTGCCATTGGGATTCCCTGGTAATGCTCACATGCGATGGTACATCAGAGGGATTTTGCTAACCAGCTGCTGTAGGGTATGTTCTTTTTGTTCACTGTCTTTTATTGTTTTGGGTCTCCTACTCTTCAGGCCTGACCCAGTGCCTGTGAAGTGGGTAACCTAGGGAAGTGATGGAATCTCCATCACTTAAAGTCCCTAAATCAAGACTGGATAGCTTTTTAAAAATCTCTCTCTGCCTCTATCCGCCACCTTACAGATGGGGAAACAGCACTTCCCTGCCTGACAGGGATGTGATGAGGATAACTGTTTTGAAGACTGTGAGGTGCCCATATACTGTGGTGATGGGGGCCAAATAAGTACCTAAGACAGACAGCTAGCAGAGATTCATCGGTGCGGGCAAGGACGTCTCTCTCTCTCTCTCTCTCTCTCTCTCCTCTCTCTCTCTGAGAGAGATTGTAGAGTATTACCATAGCTCAGCTCTGCCTCCTTGTATTATTACTGAGAAGCCAAATTTCAAACCTACCTTTGCTTCTGGAAATCCTCATTCATTTTAATGAAAAGGGCTGAGGCCCACATACTCCATAGGCTTCTCTGAACCTCACCTGAACTTTCCAAACCTCGGCGTGTATGAAAATCATTGGACTGGAAACATCATGAACATCCTCTTTCATATCTCAGCTCTTCTGTTTCTTGTCCCAGGTGTGCCGAGGCCACTGAAACGCCAACAGGAAGGAGAGAGAGTGGGGTGGGGTGGGGGGGAAATTGGAACAGGTCAGGGTTTTTATTCCTGTGCCTCTGATGGTTCACCCATCATAGGAATGTTGAAATTTGCTGCCGTATGTCAGATCAATAGTCCAACTAGTTCAGTACCGTGCTCCTGGCAGGGCCTAAGCCTGATGCTCTAGAGGATGGTGAATAAAGTGCCTGCCAGTTTCACAATACTGTTCGTGATGTGAGGCAGGTAGGAGGTGGGGAGAGGTCCCTTTGTAACCCCTAGGGCAATCAGCTGATGCTTGGAAGCCTGAGATTTGACCGGCCCTCATCTTAACACTTTTATAATCACAACTGTGTCTGCCTGGCCTTAACAGTCTTCAGTTGAGTGTTTGACTCTGCAGCTGGGGCTTCCAGGAGACAGCTATGTGCCTGGTTAACAGATATTTCTTTTATATTTGCTTTAAATTTACTGGTCGTTAACTTCACCAAGTGACCCTCGCTTCCCGCATGATAGGGCTCTGCGTAAGAAAAGGAGGCACTGATCAGTTTTTACAGCACCCTTCATAATCTTAACAACCTCAGTCAAGTCCCCTCTATCTCTTCCCTTCCCTTCCTAATTAACAGTTAAGGACTGTTCTTGTGGAATGTCTCACTCCACTAGTTTTCCCATCGCTCACGTTTTTGACTCACAACACTCTTCCTTTGTCAGCTTGAACTGCAATATTAGGATGTCCTGGGCACTCAGGGATCTGAAATGCAATGATGGAGCTTGGCATTCTCTGCCCGGGGGTTGTGAATAGGTGTCAAGGGGTCAGTTAGATCCTGGCTTGATGGGAAGACTTACGGGGGGAACCTGGTATGGAATAGGGGGTCTCATTATGTAAAAGGTTGGGAACTCCTGTTGGAATTGGTTGGGCCCAAACTTTGGGAAAGTTTGGATCAGGATCTTAAACTTTGCAGCTTGGTTCCGCCCGTCTTGGGGGAGAATGTTTGCTGCGGACACAGACCACTGACTGTTCTGCAGAAGCATATCTTCACCAAAATAACTGCCAAAGCCGACGTCTTCTGCCTTTTTAAAATAGAATCTGCTTTCTAAAAGTAGAGAGGAGAGCTCCCCTCAGCATTTCAGCAAATACTTTTTCTCTGTTCTACTTCTCTAAATTCCTGTTTCCAGCATTGGCAGCCAATGATAACCTTTGTTTGCAGTGTTATTGTAGCTGTGGCAGTCCCAGAATATTAAAGACACAAGGTGGGTGAGAGCAGCAAAGAATCCTGTGGCACCTTATAGACTAACAGACGTATAGGAGCATGAGCTTTCGTGGGTGAATACCCACCTCTTTGGATGCAAGGTGGGTGAGGTAATACCTTTTATTGGACCAACTTCTGATGTTGAAAGAGAAGCTTTCAAGCTCCACAGAGCTGTTCTGCAGGTCTGGGAAAGGGGTACTCAGAGGGTCACAGCTAAATAAAAAGGTGGAACAGATAAGGAGTTCACATGTTACAAGAGACCATTCAAGGTGAAGTAGGTGGTTAGCACTTCTGCAGTCGTAGAAGTTAGTGGGTTACAGATGGTTGTAATGAGCCATAAATCCAGTGTCTTTATTAAGTCCATGATTTTTACTGTCTAGCAGAGTTACAAATTTAAGCTCCCAGGCTCATCTTTTGAAGGTATTGTGCAGGTTTCCTTTGAGGATGAGGACTGAGAGGTCAGATATGGAGTGATTGGCTCATTACAACCATCTGTAACCTACTAACCTCTCCTCTTTTGTCCAATGACTGCAGAGGTGTTAACTGGCCACTTCACCATGAATGGTCTTTTAAGGTATATGTTGTCGCGGAGTGTGGGGGACTCAGGGCCCTGTACCCCCGGCTTCCTGCGATTCACCGTGACTCTCAGCCAGCCAGTAAAGCGGAAGGTTTATTGGATAACAGGAACACAGTCTACAGCAGAGCTTGTAGATACAACCAGGACCCCTCAATCAAGTCCTCTTGGGGAGTGCAGGGAGCTTAGACCCCAGCTTGGGGTTCCCTGCGTTGCACCTCCCAGCCCAAACTGAAAAATTCCCAAATCCCTCCAGCAGCTCTGTCCCTCCTCCCCTCTGCTCCTCCTCTCCTTTGTTCTGTCTCCGGGCAGAAGGTGTCACTTCTCCCCCCCCCTTCCTGGCTCAGGTTACAGCTTAGGTAGCTCAATGTAACTCCCAGGCTACATTCCCAGGTCAAATCCACCCTGCTCCCTGCTCCGTCACATATGTTAACTACTTATGCTCAACAATCTGTTCCACCTCATATTTATCTGACACCGAGTGTGTTTCCCAGAGCAGGAGAAGAGCTCGGTGTAAGCTGGAGAGCCTGTCTCTCTCACCAGGTCCAGTGAAAGATATTACCTCACCCACCTGGTCTCTGCAATGATAACTGTGTTTTAGCACATCTCGGGGAAGAATTTCACAGCCCAAATACCAAGTGTAACGTTGCACTCCATAATGTTTTATGGCAATAAGCTTATGAGTGTAAATATAATGTAACTGGAATATGCTTTATGCAAAAGGTCTCTTGTAAGGTATCATTACAAAGCTTATAATCTACTGTGTGTGTTCATCCTATTTGTATGAATGTATCACCCTTGTATCTGAAGCTAGAAATATGAAATATAACTCAGAGGTCCTATTGTAATTATGCAAAGTGTGGGCCATTAATGGTGGTTTAGAATCTTGATGGCTGCCATCAACTAGGACAATTGACTGTAAATGGCTCTGATTACATGCAAGCCTGCCTGTGTACATGTAGGCCAGCCCGTGAGTAATGAAAAATGAGGTCTTACAGTGCATGTGACCATGTCACCTGATACTAGAATCCATCTTAAACCTGGGCCTTTTCCATTTAGAAGGAGGGGTGGGGACCCAGAGAGACAAAGGCTTCTCACTTTGTGCCAAAGCTATAAAAGGGGATGGAGCAGGACAAAGGGCATCCCAGTCATGAGAAAGCCTGTGTTTTCCATCTAAGATGCCTGCTGGAACTAACAAGGACTGTACCAAGGGAAGGGATTGGGCCCAGACTAGAAAAGGAGTCTAGTCTGTGAAAGAAGCTTATTAGAACATCTCTGAGGGTGTATTCAGTTTCTTACTGTATTAGGCTTAGACTTGCATGTTTTGTTTTATTTTGCTTGGTAACTTACTTTGTTCTGTCTGTTATTACTTGGAACCACTTAAATCCTACTTTTTATACTTAATAAAATCACTTTTGTTTATTGATACACCCAGAGTAAGTGATTAGTACCTGGGGGAGCAAACAGCTGTGCATATCTCTCTATCGATGTTATAGAGGGCGGACAATTTATGAGTTTATCCTGTATAAGCTTTATACAGAGTAAAACGGTTTTATTTGGGGTTCGGATCCCATTGGGAACTGGGTGTCTGGGGGCTGGAGATAGGTGACCTGCTGAGCAGTTTTTGGTTAAAGTCTGCAGCTTTGGGGGCATAGACCAGACCTGGGTCTGTGTTGCAGCAGGCTAGCGTGTCTGGCTCAACAAGGCAGGGTTTTGGAATCCCAAGCTGGCAGAGAAAACAGGCTCAGAGGTAATCTCAGCCCATCAGGTGACAGTCCCAAGGGGGTCTCTGTGACTGAACCCATCACACCAAGATTCCTGTCTTACTTAATCATTCTGTGTCTTATGTTCTCAGCTAGGGGCCCCAGTTGTCATTGGGACCACGTTGTGCTGGACTCTATATGAACACGAAGTATGAGACAGCCCCTTACCCAAACAGTTTACAATCGAACTAGACAAGACAGGCAAAGGAAATGTTGCTGTCCCCAGTTTAGAGATTAGCATCTAAGGCACAGACAGATTTAAACGATTTATCTGAGCTCATACAGAGAGTCTGTTGCAAAGCCAGGAACTGAAGCCAGTTCTCCTGAGTCCAAGTCCAGTGCCTTCACCTTTAGGCCCTCCTTCACCTTTAAACTCCAGCACCCCCTGTCTGCTAGGTACGTATTACACCTGTTTAATTAACCACCCGAGGCATGGTGAAGTTAAGTGACTTGGTTAAGTCACGCAGTCAGTGGCAGAACTGGAACTAAACTCACATCTGCTGAGGCACTGCATCCTGCTCTAAGCAAGAGGTAAGACTGTTTCCTCATGTCTGTGTGGCACCTGCTGACTCTGTTAAAATCCCCATGATCCTCCGTACACGTCTCACGTAGCAAAGGTCCAAAAAATGCAGGACACAATGCAGATTCTGAATGAGAGACACTGGGATACTAATGATGTGGGATCCGTTCCTTTAGTATAAGTGATGGTTTTTATATGCCCTGCAGCTGGGTGATTCTGCCTTTGTGATATGAATAATCTACAATAATAAAAGTGAAAGAAAGCAGGATTTGCAGGGAAAAGACTTAAAATGCCGAATACATGAAAGCTAATACAGACGAGCATTCAGAATAACGGAGGAGAGAGTGTCGTGTGGTGATTAATGTCCTGGATTGGCAGTCTAGACTCCTGGGTTCTCTCCCCAGATCCATCACAAACTTGCTGCTTGACCTTGGATGAATCAATTAACCTGTCCATGCCTCAGTTTACCCAAGTGTAAAATAGGAATAACGATTGCTGTCTCTCACCCATGTGTTTGGTGAGGCTTGACTGATCAAGGCTTGTGAAATGCTTTGTAAATAGGACAGTGACCTAGAGCCTGAGTCCTAGGACTTTTCCAGCTATTTTGTGCCATTCTCGCCTTGCAATGCTGCTGGAAAGCTGGTTTAACACATTTTCCCAGGGTCCCTTTGGATAAAAGGAGTAGGATATTGTCTTAGAGCTGGTGTAGATCTCGGTATAGGGGGCATTCCTGGGAGAAAGGAGATATGCCTGAGGCATTCCTAATCCCCCGCATTTCTCAGTGGCCAGAATGAGCCTGGGGGCAGGCATGTGTAACTTAAAGCAGTGCTAAATCTGCCCTAAGGTTTATCCACACCGCAAATGAAGCTGCGGTCGTGGAATGGGTGGACTTAGCTACACAGGTGACAGTAGTAGTGAAAATGTAGCAGTACGGAGCCTGGTTTAGCAACCTGAGTGTGTACCCAAGGTTGTTGGTGGGCTTGTACTGGGGCAGGTAGCTCATGCTTTGCAACCCATCCTGTCATGTCTATCCTGCTGTTATTTATCTAGCCAGCTAGATTAAAGCTAGTGTGGGTGTGCCTCCACATGCTACAATCATACCTTCATGTGCTGTATAGAAATACCCTATATTACAGCAAGAGTTGCACCATCCCTGGGATTGAGGGAAACACAGAAGTATGGTAGAACTGCCTTTGTCCATTGGCCATCTCCTCAGCTGCACGGAATGCATCTCAGCCAGAGAGGAGAAGCTAGCCCATAGAGCATGTTGTCTTTTGGTCTGAATTCCCCCACCACCTAATAGTCTCCACAGTTAGTACAACTGTGACCCTGCCTCTTAGACATTGGCTCCTCCCATTTAACACTGGCTCCTCCCACTTTGTCCAGTTGAAGATTCAGCTGCAAAACTCATCAGTAACGTATTTCTGATGTCAGGCTGGGATTGGTTATTTTATTTTATTTATTTTTGTTGTTCTCGGCAGTGTCATTTCCTCCCCCGCCCCCGATTCCACACAGCGGCAAAAGACCCAGCGTGAAGGTAGAAAATGCTGCATGGCTTTGTCTGCCGCAGGATTCATTTATTTTAATAAAAGAGTCAAATTTCCATCATTATATTTCCATCTACAAACCATCAATATTTCAAGGCTATCACATAGCCCGGGGGGCCGGTGTGGGGAAAGCTCCCTTGGTCTCAGAGGCTCTTTTCTTAGTTAAAAGTTCACTGTGGAAAATTTGATGCTTAATAAATTGGAGCCTTCTCTGCTTTAAATCATTTTTACAGCGATTGCCGAAGAAAATATAATTATTACAAACTGGTCATTTGTTACTGAGAAATCTCATTAAAACGATTCCATGCTGGAAGGATGGGGGGGGGGGGTGGAGAGGGGTGGGAGGGGAGTGAGGGAGAGCAAGAGAGTCGACTGAGGAGTAGGAGAGACAGAAGCAAAGCTCTTAATTACAGATTGATTATTTCTGGTGATTGAATGCGGAATATAATCAGCCTACCATCTCCAGCAGGGTGGGAGGAGAGCTGCAGGGACCTTTCTTTTCCCCTTGCGTCCTCCTCGACCCAACTGCTGGTCTGGCTTGTTAATAACATGAGGGGTCCAGAGGGAGGCAGGCAGCGTCCTACAGAGCTCGCAGAACCATAGGTAAATGAGGGGCTGGCTGGGTCAGCAATGTGATGAGATGGGGCCTGATTCTCGCCTCCCTATATTTTATGCTGACCTAACTCCGTTGGCTGGGGTGGAACTTCTGTTGATTTACACCGTTCTAAATGAGGATGCAGGGCCGCCCTCTCCAGAAATAAAGGCTGTGGTAGCTGTATAAACATGCTCAGTAGGGAGCCTGTGTGAGTGACTTTAAAATAATCTGAGAGCTTTAAGGACAGTCCGGTCCTTGTAGAATCTTGACGAGGCTTAAATCTCTTTACCAAGCGAGAATGCCACCAAAGAGCTGCTCCTGAGAGGAACCAGTTGCTGGGGATCAGGGACCCGGTTCGGCTCTGATGTCAGCAAGCAGCACTCTCAGCAACGTCCTTGAGGGCCGTGCCCTTTCACACCAGGGTTACAGCAAAGGAAGGAGATAGAGAGAAGACAGATGGTCTTGTGACCGAACGAGGTTATGTCCGCACTGCAATAAGAGGCGTGGTTGCAGCATGTGTAGATGTACCCGTGCTAGCCTTAATCTAGCTAGCTTTAGTACCAACCGCGGGGAATCTGGGTACACACTTGGGCGGCTAGCCCATGCTGTAGTGCATGTTGTCATCGTTTCCCTGCTATTGCTACCCAAGTTAGCACCGCCTTGCACATCTGGGGCAAACACACTTCTACACTAGCAGTGTACATATACCTTAAGGCAATGGACTGGGACTTAGAAGATATGGGTTTAATTCCCAGTTCCACCACTCCCTTTGTGTTGGTGGCTAAATCATTTAATCTCTCTGTGCCTCAGTTCCTTATCTGTAAAATGATGACGATAATTCTCCTTTGTCTGTTTAGATGGTAAGTCCCTGCCATTAAAGGACTATTTCCTACTTTCTGTATATGCAGCACCAAGCACAATGGGGAACTGAATTTGTGAGGAGCCTCTAGGTACCACCGCAACACAAATACTGATAAAGAACTATACGTCACTTCTGAGATGTGTAACTGTATGGGGAGGAGTGGAATGCAGGGGAGGCAGAAATTGTAGCAGGAAATCATCATCAGAACTGAGAGAATAAGTGATCTTTTTTCTTCCCAGTTCAGGGGCTGAACCGAAAAAAAAAATGGATTTGGATAAAATCCGAATTTTTGTTTCAATTTCTGGATGTTTTTTGATCTGAAACAAAATGGGGGGGGAGCATTTTCTTTCACTTTCTGTTGTATTTTCACTTTTTTTAACTAACAAATTAAATGTAGCAACATTTATAAATTAAATGGTCAAAACGTTTATTTCAAAGTGGTCAAAACGAATAGTTTTGATTTTTGGGGGGGGTGGTAGGGGAGGAGGAATCCAATTTTTCTTCTTTGGCTGAAACTGTTGGCTGAATTTGATCTGAATTCGTGAATAGTTGCAGTGCCCTGAAAAATGCATACATTTTCTGAAAATATTTCTCTATACTCCAGTCGTCATTGTTACGGGGGCAAGATTCTGTTACAAATTATCAGAGAAGAAGAATATTGTTTGTTTTGACATTAAAGGGGAGAAATTGCATTTGTAAAATGATTTTCCCCAGTTTTAGAGCTTTTTAGTGATTTCATAACTTTGATTTTTTTTTATGAAAAAACAGCCCTCAAATTTGACAAACTGATGGGCCCTAATGTTCTAATCATGTAGGGTGTAGTTTTGAGAAAGAACAAAAGAAAAATAGCAGAGCCTTTAAGGTTTTTAAGAAAATCACTTTTGTTTATACAGATTGCAATTCTTCCTCATCATTAGTAACCACACTTTGCACTTGATAGCAGTAGATCTCAGTGTTTTATGTACATGAGTTACCATTATTATCCCCATTTGACATATCAGGAAACTGAGGCATGGAAGTGAAGTGACTTTCCCAAGATCAGACAGTAGGGTAGTGACTGAGCTGGGAATTGAATTCAATCCCCTACTCATAGGATTATGCATTTCAGGGATATTCAGAAGTATTGCATCAATTTTGGGAGCACATGCATCAGCTGCTTTGGAGACATTGGATGTAGTAAGTCAAGAAACGACTCCTGGAAAAGTGTCTGGCAATTAGCGATAGATGATGCTAAGCCATGAGGTTCAGATCAAGGTTTTCCTAGAATCTGGGGCAGAGGCTGAGACCTGGGTGTTATATAGATAGGAGCCAGGTTGTGCTTTGTATGTGTTAAGATCAGGACTTTGGATTCATCTTGAATATTTAATAAGGAAAAAATAGACCTTTGGAAGCATATGAAGATTCTATCTTTCTCTAACTCTGAGTCCATATTAACATGAGACGATGAGTCCAGACGAACCGTGCCATTACGGGCTTGTCCGTAAACAATGTATTTGTATGACCAGCGGCATTTAAGAGGTGAAGAGGCCTTGCAGCTTGGGATGAAACATCTTGGTCTGTTGTTAGCTTGGTGCAGCCAGCAAGTACTTAAGAGGTAATTCCTAATATGTGAGTGTTTTATCCATCGGGGCCATGTCTGACCCTTGCTGTCTTTCTGAGACTCCAGCCACGCAATCAGGAGAGAATAAAGCTACTTCCCAAAGCAACTGATCCTGTAGGGAGCAAGCCCTCTTTGGGTTGCCAGACCTTCCCGATCTCCCCTTGCCAACCTCAACAGATGGGTGGGCTGCAGAAGCATGCCTGAAGCCATAGATGTCTGATTTCACACAGGGCCCCATAGACCATATTCCTTATTGTATTAAGGATAGGGACATACAAAGTCGCAGAGGTTTGGTTGGGTTAAGCAGCTCCCAAACACGTATGTGAACTTCCTGGGGTATTAAACTGGGCTAGAAATCTGCTGGGACGAGCTCTCATAAGACCACCTCCCAGAGTCAAGAGTTGGTAAAATTTAAGGGTGAAATTCTGGCCCCATTTAAGTCAATGGCAATTCTCCCATTGAGTTCAGTGAGACCAGGATTTCACCCTAAGTTTTTCCACACAGCATGATTTTTATTGTCAACTAAAAGAGAGGGAAACAAGAAAGAACAAAAGGTAAGAATGGAAATAAGGCCTAAGTTCTTAACCATGAGGGTAATTAACCATTGGAACAACTTATCAAGGGTTGTGGTGGATTCTCCATCACTGGCAGTATTTAAATCAAGATTGTTCTCCCCCTGCCTCCCTCCCCCCCACCCAAAAAAAAGATCGGCTCTAGTTCGAACAGGAATTATTTGGGGGCAGTTCGATGGCCTGTGTTATGCAGAAGCTCAGACGAGATGACCAGAGTGGTCCCTTCTGGCCATAGAATTTAGGAATAAAGTCTCCTTGGCAGAGAGCGCATAGTGTGTGTGTTGATCTCTGTAAAAGTCTGCACAGAACGGGACAAAAAATAGCTAGTAGACTCTGAAGACAGCAAAGTCCTTAGAAGTTTAAAGACGCGGTGCACAAAAAACCCAAAAGCATGACAGTGAGGGCTAACTACACTGCGTAGACATACAGAACCAATAAGATCTTTGATTCAGTGGCCCTCTGAAGGGGGTGGTGTGTGGGTGTGGGTGTGGGTGAGAGAGAGAGAGAGAGCAGTTGTGTTTGTGTGCCTGTCTGATGTGCACACTGCTCAGACTGTTGCCTGATGTTCAAGCTTCATCTCATCTGTGACATTCCTATCTGATCATTAATAATACAATAATGAAATAGCGACTGGAGAGACACTTGGATAATCATCTGAGCAAAGGCTCATTAGTGCTGCAGAACAATCGCTGCCACGTAATAACAGATCCCAGGAAATTTCAATTAAAGCTGGAACTTTGTTGCAGTTTCATTTTATTGCCAGCCAGCCAGCGGATGGTATAATTGCAATCAGCCGAACCCATGCAACAGGGAACGCTTCCTAGGGTCAAGAGGGGAACTGAGTCTGTGTTCATTCAGTCCTACCCTTCTGCATGCTGCTTTGCTGATAAATCTCAAGCATGCCATGGGGGCTCTTGGAGGAGAAAGGAGTTCTACGGACACATGCTTCCCTCATGGTCAATCCTGTTCCATTACTGCATTGCCAGGGTGAGCCTTGATCCGGCTGAATTGGCATGGGTCCACTTTGGAGAGGGGTAGGGTGACCAGACAGCAAATGTGAAAAATCAGGACGGGGGGTGGGGGGTAAAAGGAGCCTATATAAGAAAAAGACCCAAAAATTGGGACTGTCCCTATAAAATCGGGACATCTGGTCACTCTGGGGGGGGGGGCGCAGAGGTTTTGTGACAGCCCCAGTCTGCAGAGGTTTTGCATAGAAGAAGGACAATGAGTTTGTCTCTGGGTCCATCTACCAACAATTCTTCCCCTCCCCCGAAGACTCCTGCCACTCTGGGCTTGTGGATAGTGGTGGGAGAGAAGGAGGTTGTTCTGAATGATCTTCACAGAGATAGTCAGGTAGGCTGCATGCTGGGTTCCTGGATTTGGCCCATAGTTGACCCCAACCTGGATCTAAAAGGACCAGCAGTCCCTGGGGAGGGGGTGAAGCCAGCAATCAGTCACATACCTCTCATGTTGCTGCAGTTCCCCTGGGTTCTTCTATGAAAGACTCATTCACTCCTAGGGTGGTTCTCCTTTTCCCCCACACTGCTCTGACACCATTACCTTCTTTTGAATGCAATGACTGCCTTGTCTCTAGCCATCTAATTTTTATACCATGCCCATCATCATGGTATCTGAACAGCCAAACCAATAGACAGTTGAGGTCCGGAACTCTTATGGTCATTAAAAACACATGGTACTTTGCATGCATGTAACCCCAGTTTCCTGGCCAAATTCTGATGTGAGAAATTACATCCTTACACCTACTTAAAATTCCCTTTGCACTTTTAAGTTGATGCTGTATTCTCCTTCACTTTCTATCCTAAACTCTTATGCAGTGTTCCTATGTTATCCTGAACAGCTGCCATGCTCTGCCTCAGAGGTAGCAGCATTTCATTGATGGGTAAAGTGATCCCTGTGTGTATATACAGTCTGAAAATTGTGCTTGGTGATCCTTCAGAATGAATGTTACATGCATGTTACATGTCGGATATTATTGGAAATGTATGATGATATTGCAAGCTTGCAGTGACCTACTATGTAAACACATTATGGCTAATTGGTTTTTTGTGGGAGCAGTAGGAATAGAAGCCAGATTCTCCTGCTATAAAAGCTCAGGCTCCACCCTCCTGAGCTAAAGAAGACTCTCCTCTATCCACATGCCATCTAGGGTCTATGACTCACAGATGCTCTGTTCTGATCCTTTGCAATAGAGGGCAGTGGTGCCACATAGACACTAGCCAGCTCATTATCTCTCTGCTTTGGGCCCATCTGTCCTCTACAATGAGCCCCAGCCCTCCATGGTATTTCAGAGGGATGCCATTTAAAGCTTCCTCGTCTCCACAAAGTGCACGGTCAGTAAAGGACGGCAGAAGGAGCTGGGCTGGTGGTAGGATCGATTTGTCCCCAGCATGCTGAAAGGAAATCAGTGTGCAAACAGGCATGTGGGGCACATTGACCGCTCGAGCCAGGGACCGAGACCACCTTTCACAGTTAAATCAATATCAGTAGGAGTTGTGTGGCAAACTCACTGAGGGGGAAAAATCTCAAACCCCATAAATACCAAGTTTTATTTGTGGAACTGATCATTTTATGCAAATGAAATGTGCTCTCAGAGAAGAGGCCTATTTAGCAGTCACCTGTGGAGACAGCTACTGGGAAAGCTCTGAATGGAAAGAGACTTGTTTTCTAGCTTATCTTCTTTTTAACCTTACATTGCTGTTCTGTAAGCAACAAGGCATCTCTTCGAAAAGTAGAACGACAGGTTAACATGCCTCCAATAGACCGTAATATTTAGTTGGTTCTCACACAGTGCTTATAAGCTGGAGATGTCAGGGCAATGGGTCTCCCATGGTCATTATCCCTAAGTGACAGATGAGGAAGTTGAGGCATAGGGAGGTGAAGTAACTTGTCCAAGACCACCCAGAAGACCCGTGGCAGAGCTGGGAATAGAACTCGGGCCTCTTGGATCCCAGTCCAGTACTCTATTCACTAGGCCACACTGCTTCTAAAATAATTTACAAGTTAGATGGGGGGCCAAAGTGGGCTGCAGCTAACTGCCAAGAATGCCGTGTA
Organism: Chrysemys picta bellii; assembly: GCF_011386835.1. Classification (NCBI taxonomy): domain Eukaryota; kingdom Metazoa; phylum Chordata; order Testudines; family Emydidae; genus Chrysemys; species Chrysemys picta. Next base: position 25,582,435 of record NC_088806.1, on the reverse strand, counting down.
GAGCCCTCTATGAGGAATAGAAACCAATAATTGGAAGCTCTGAGGTCTATTGATGAGTGGTGCCTCCTACTGGAAACAGACACTGTGGCAGTTGACTAACCTCATCCTTATTCTGTGCTCCAGAGGAAAGTACAAAAACCCAACGTACCCTCAGGAAAGATACCTCACCAGCAGGTCCACCTTGGGGGAGGAGGGGAATTCCTTCCCAGCCTCAGCTCTCACTGCCACTTCCACCTGCCCCCAAACCTTTATCCCAGTGGATCGCAGCCCTTCTTACGGGCATGGAGACCCAACCAGCCAATGCCAAGGCAATGAGAACTCCTGGCTCAGGCCCAGCTGGCAATGTTCTTGCCCCAAAGGAAAGGGGCATGCTGCACTGGAGAGAGGAATGTGTGGCAGCTGGAAGGTGAAAGCGTCTCAGCTAGGAGAGAAGATTGTGGCAACAAGAAGAGAGGATGCTGGCAGAGGATGGATCCAAAAGGAAGAGGAGGGGGTGAGAAAGAGGAGGCTGGGGGACCTGTAAGGACAGGTAGAGTAGATAGTAAGGATATGGGCTTGAGTGGCATCCTCATCAAGGTGACGAGGCTCTTAGCTATGCGTTCCCCTCTTGCACTGTATTCCTGCCACTTGGCAGCAGTGTACTCAGTGACGCAGGATTGGGCTGCCCCAATTCTCCTTCCCCCCTGCGCCTCTCCGAGCAGCACTCCCCACACCAGGCCCAGCCCTGGGCATCCTTATCTGCCTGCCGAATTGTATCTGCCTCTGACATATCCCCCAGATTTCTCCCCTTACATTTTGGCAGCACGGGTCGGGCTTGTCCCGTCGATGAAATATGTTCCTAATTGGAATTTTAGGTGAGCGTTTGTGCAGGGTTATCCATGTGTGAGAGCGTCTGCATGCGAGAGGGAGCATAGCTGTTTCTAAAGGGGGAAGTGAGTGAGTGCATGTTTACCAATATCCGAGAGGGGCATGTGCTACCTGTATGCTCATGTTAGACTCGAACTATTGTATTTGTACAGCACCCAGCACCCATTAGTATCTAAGTATTCCTGGCCTGATTTTTCAAAGGTGCTGGGCCCCTGCAGCTCCCCTTTCCCACGGTGGATTTGTGCCTATTGTTTTATTATTATCTATCTGTTTTGTGGTCGCACCACGGAGCCCTGGTCATGGACCAGGACCCCATTGTGCACACATGGCTGTTTGGCAGCTCTGAAAATTGAGCCATAAAGGTCTGATCCAAATCACTAGACTAGAGAAAACTCTCTGTGTGGTCCCTGGGCTCTGAATCCGCCCTTAAACACAATACTTTAGACCTGCATGGTGGGTGCCACAGTCTATTCCGTTTTCCACCTCTCCCAAGTTCCAGGATGCAGTGCTCAGAGACAGAAGTAGTGTGTTAGACCGTCAGGGAGCAAGGCGCCTCTCTCAGCCAACAGGCAGCTGTAAAACCTCATTCCTGTAGCATCCCCCTATCGAACCGAATATAAAATAACAGCCCATCCATGCTATTGTAGCCCTCCCTGCTATGGTGCACAGCATGCTGGCTTTCCCTGTCTTGTCCTCTCCACACTGAACCAGGCTCTTTGGCTGCTGCCCTCTCCCCATCCAAAGCTGTTATCTCTCATGCTGACTTTTGTCTTGTGCTCAGTTGTTTCTCTAATTAGCTGCATATTCTCCAGGTTTCCCTTTTATTTTGGTCGGCTCTGCTGAAATCAGCAGTAACATTAATAGAAAAAAATCTGCACTTCTGTGGCTGATATTTTCCTTGGTCGCTTTTAACCAGTTTGCTAGGTTTTGTGAGAAGAGGGAGAGGAGGCAAATAAACTCACTTCTATCCATCTTAAAAGTGAGGAAGTTCTTGTCACTTTGGGAACACTTGAAGCCTCCCATTGATAAGGGCAGAAGGGTGCTTCTAGATAGAATAAATCTACTAGCTAGAATAAGGTTGCCTATCACGGTGGTAGCTTACATTTTTGCATTGAATAACAGAGGAGGAGTAACTTTGGGGAAGTCCGAATCCTGATCAGTACTTTGCAACTGGCCTCTGTTTTATGTTCAGCCCAGCCAAGCACTTGGATTTGGTCACAAGCTTTGTCCTGGGGTTTCCTTCTAAAACCTAACCACCCAAGTTGGAATGCTGTCAGGATGCTAGAGCTAATAGTCCTACTCTTGCCAACAGTACCATGGGATCATTAACGGCCAAGACCTCTGCTTCACGTTGTATGTGAATGCCAGCACCTCTGGCAAGGCCGTGCTGGAGGATTTGGTTTGCTACTGACTCAAAAGGAAGCGCACCTTCCAATGATGCCCTCTCTTGCAAGACCATGCTGCTCCTTGCCAGTCACCTCCTGGCCCAGTGCTGCTTCTTTTGTGAGCTCTGGCAAGATCCCAGGCCCAGCTGGGATAGCTACAGGCAGGGAATGTGCTTTCCAGGTAAAATAGCAACCGGCATTTTATTTAAACAGGGCCTCACACAGATCAGGAGAGAGCAAGCGAGAGCAAGTACTTTGCTCCTCCCTATTCTCCAAACACCAGTTGCTGAGTCTCAGGCCATGATCTCTTTCATGGTTTCTCCAGAGCATGGCTCTGCCCTGACCACTGAGGCTACAGTGACAGTAAGCGAGGAGGCAGATTTTATCCCGCATTATAATCCAGCCCTGGTGTAGATTCTGAGTTCTAGGATGCTTTGCTTATGGAGAGAATGGGTGCATTGAGTCAGTTGAATTTCCACCAGGGATAAACTTTGGCCCATCCACACATCCCACAGCTAACTTGCTTTCCTCCCACCACTTCCGAGATTGCTAATGAAACCATATCCCCCTGTGGAGCATTCACACCATTAAAGTGAATGGGAGTTTAGCAGCTGGCAAAGGAGCTTGCATTTGAAGGCCAGGGTACAGGAATTCTAGGCATTCTAGTTCAGAAAGATTTCTTGTGCCAGTCCTTTGAGGTTCTAGGTTTCTCTCCTCCACTCCACATCCTAGTTTATCTGCATCAGCAAGAGCAAGAACTGGAGTAGGCATGGGGTGCTTCCCTCCTCCCAGTTATCTGTGCACCAAGGACTGAGGGACTCCCATGGGCCTACTAGCAGGAAGATGGATTTTAGGGCTCAGTCCTACAAATCCATCTTTAGCCTTTATCACATGCTGGGAAATGCAATCAAGGTAGAATGAAGGGTACGCAACTGCCTGTATCACAAACACAGGCATCCTGCTTGTTAACTCCTTGATCATCCCCTCCTAATTATTGCAGTTAACGATTTGATGAAGATCAGACAACAGAATGCCCCTCCAGGGAGTGATGGGGAGGGGACTCACCCCAGCCATGCTGTTGTTAAGTAGTCTGGCATAAACAGGGCTTCTGTTATCTGGAGATGAGCAGGGGCAAAGCCAAGGGCATGACTGCTGGTTGTTAGCCTTGCATGCCTTCACTTTAGTCCACAAACACAGCTGGAAAAAGAAGAACAGGAGGACTTGTGGCACCTTAGAGACTAACAAATTTAGTAAAAAATAAACCATCCAACCAACTTGCATGCAGAATCCGCATCGAAAACCTCCTCCCTGAAGCAACAAGGGCAGAAGAGAAGGCTGCATTCCTGTTAATTGAGGCGAGAGCTATTCCCACTGAAATCTTTTGCTGATCTGCAATTTGGGTGTTGTACATTTAGGCTGCAAAAGGATTTTTCTTTGGCTAAGATATATGTCCGATGAATCTCAGCTTCTCATGTAATTTAATCAAATAGGAACCAAGGGGGAAGGGGGAGGGAACCCAATACCAGACACAAAGCCCTAAATTCCACATAAAAATAGATAAAAGCAAATGGCTTAAAGGCTTTCATTGAGCCCTATTTGGGAATGAAATAAAAAACAGGGGAATTTAGTGTGTGCACAACCTCTCCTATCCTTGTTCCCTTCTCACCAGAGGGTTAGAAAATGTCAATCGTGGCCAGGTCAGAGTTGGATTCAAAAGGATAACGCTGAGGGGAGAAGCACAGGGAAGGAGGGGCCCACAACTGAGTGCCCCCAGAGTTCTCTAGACACAGTCCCTTCTGTTTGCATCCGGAAATCAAACAGAAGGTAACGTTTGAAATAATACATCCATTAAGATACCTTCGGTGCCTGGCGGATTTTGCCATAAGAGGATTGTACTTCATTACACAGTGGTTCGGTTTTAGGTTCACAGGATTCCTTTCGGGGGGAGAAAGGGGAGAAGAGAAAACATGGTCTTTGCCCAGGCTCCTTCATTCCCTGGAATTGAGCGGGCTTGCAGGTAGAAATCTGCCCGGAGCCAGCATGCAGTAAAGCACACATGGACAAGCACATCTGTCTCAATCTGTCCGCAGAGAGGCATCTATCTGGTTTGGAAATACTGAGAGAGAAGGCAGAGAAAAACAAAATTGCAAGGAAAGGATGACTCCGCCTCGGGAATATAGAACACGGCTTCACTGCTGAGCCTTGGTGCATGTCTGGGCAGCCCAGGGAATGACAGCCCATCCTTGCCAGGGCATCTGTCTCCACCATGACCCAGGTGTCACCAAACGCCCTGAGACATAGGGTCCCGTCAGAAGCCGATGCGAAGCAGGAATATTCTCAGCATTGCCTTGCACGCTGTCACTTCCCCTCTCTATGCTTCAGTTGCCCCATTTTACAGCGGGGATGCATCATAGGGTTGTTTGTGAGGCTCAGTGAATGTTTCCTCCGAGCTTTAAGATCTTCAGGTGAAAAGCTGCATAAAAACGGTGTTGTTATTACAGGGAGAATCAGGCAAATCAAAACCCTGAGCAGTCACTGCATACTACAAAGATGAAAAGCTCTGAAGATGAAAAGCGCTATAAAAGTGCTAAGCACTATTACTATAAATCAATAGAGGCAGCTTTTGTCTTAAGAATTCTGCTTCCCCTTTATCTTGTGAGCTCCTGCCTCAGAGCTGCATTTCAACCGTTTGGGCCAGGATCAAAATGCACCCCCACCTCGTTATTATTATTTCTAATCTGAATCTCGCAACAGGCAAATGTTAACATCCTACTCAGGCAGGGCTTCTATTTAACGAGATGCCTTTCCTCATCATCACCATTTTTTCATTTAATCTTTCAAAGTCATAATTATCTCATATAAATGTTCCCATCATTATAGCGTTCACACGAAGACAGTGTGTGTGCGTGTGTGTGTGTGTCCCCCGCAGAGACCTGGAGCCAGGAAATTAATATAATATTTGTTCAGGATTGATTTCAACCTCATGGTGCCCACAGCCATTGGGACCCATTTGTTTAAAAATATCAGATGCTAATTACTCACGAAGCCCTTATGTAGTCAAGGGATTGAGTGAAGTTGTCCTTGATATTTCATCCACGCCCACTCACCTTTTTAATCTTTGTGATGGGTTAAAAGAAAAATGAAGAGAGAATTCACACCTGTTTCCAAAGTGATACAAGACGAGAGAACAGCCATTTCTGGATGCCATGTAAGCACAGAGCTATAAGAACGATGGCTGCCCCCTCGAGATTCCATGTAATGGTGGAGCTGCTGGGAAAGATGTCTGGCAAATCTAGAACTGCATGGGAGGGGAGAGCTGTCTTCCTGTTCCTGATATCTTAACCCCAGAACTACAAGGAAGTTGCATGTAACTGGAGGACTGCAGGAGACGGCTGCTAGTTGTAGACAGCACGGGCCAGATTCTCTGGTGCAACAAATTCACTGTGTGCTGCAGAGGAGGTGCAAAGAGAACTCCAAGCAGCTAGGCAGTGGTTCTCAACCTGCGGCCCGTGGGCCACTTGCAGCCCAATCCGTACACAGCTGCAGCCCATGTGACATCCGCAGGTCCATACAGACAGTATTGGTTGTGGCTCACAATGATAAATAGATTGAGAATCACTGAGTTCGAGTTACCATCTGTAACTTTCACTCCACGATTCTGAAGAAGTGAGGGTTTTTTACCCACGAAAGCTTATGCCCAAATAAATATTAGTCTTTAAGGTGCCACCGGACTCCTTGTTGTTTTTAATGAGCTAGAGATTGGTCTTGGAGTATAAAGGGAATCTCTACCAATGTAAAGTTGGTAAGGGCAGCTCCATTGCCCGATTTCTCTGCCTCCTATTCAAGAACTCCAACCACCTGGTGTAAAGAGGGACAAGGAGGGGGTGGAGAAGAGGAGAAAAAAGGAGGGGGAATGTGAGAAGAGGAGAAAAAAAGGGAGAAGGCATAAGGGAATGATGCGCCACTATGCCTGATTCTCTGCTGCCATAGTGGTGTAAATTAAAACTGCCCCATTGGGGCTGGGATGCTAAGAATTGGAGTGTTGCGGTCAGCATTGCTGAAGCATAGTGGAGAATCAAGCCCTGTGCACTGTGACAGACCCAGAGCAGTGGGGTACAGGAGTCTGGTAGAGGGCAAATATACTGGTCACTGGATGAGTAGTTTTCTGTTCCCTGAGTGACCAGAGGGGCTGCACTAGAGGAATCAGGAATCTGCTAAAACCAGTTAAGGCAGATAGGCTAATTAGGACATCTGGAGCCAATTAAGAAGAAGCTGCTAGAATCAATTAAGGCAGGCTAATCAGGGCACCTGCGTATTAAAAGGAGCTCACTTCAGTTTGGGGTGTGAGTGTGAGGAGCTGGGAGCAAGAGGCGCAAGGAGCTGAGAGTGAGAGTGTGTGCTGCTGGAGGACTGAGGAGCACAAGTGTTATCAGACACCAGGAGAAAGGTCCTGTGATGAGAATAAGGAAGGTGTTTGGAGGAGGCCATGGGGAAGTAGCCCAGGGAGTTGTAGCTGTCATGCAGCTGTTACAGGAGGCACTATAGACACCTGCAGTCCACAGGGCCCTGGGCTGGAACGCGGAGTAGAGGGCGGGCCCGGGTTCCCCCCAAACCTCCCAATTGACCTGGACTGTGGGTTCTTCCAGAGGGGAAGGTCTCTGGGCTATTTCCCAACCCACATGGTGATTCTCTGAGGCAAGAAAATCCGCCAATAAGCGCAGGACCCACCAAGATAGAGGAGGAACTTTGTCACAGCACCTATAGGGAGGGAACATCGTGTTCTTAGATCTGACTGGAAAAGGGCTCTCTCTCCTGGAAACCATGCCGTGACAGGCTGTGGGGGGTATACTCTCGTTGTAGAGATGCTGCAAGTGTTTTTACAAGCTTCTTCTTGCAAGAGGGTACAGGCTTGAGAGGGTGGCTGCATTCAGATATGCCTTCAATAGGCATCCAGATTGGAGGATGCTGAACTTGCACTTGAAGGCCAGTGCTTTCAAAAGTGGGCTCTGATTTTGTCTATTTCATTTTGGGGCCCAGGCCCTGGGCCTGATACTCAGAACCCACCTTTCCTGCTGTCTTCAGCTGGAGTTGTGGGTGCTCATCACTTCTGGAAGTAAAAGGGAGCACAGAGCACCCCAAACATGAAGCCCCCAAAATGACAGGCCGCATTGAAATCTGGCCATCACTAACATAGATGGCCTGTTTACTCTTGTCCCCAGATAGAGAGACCATCTATCATGGGAGGCCCTTATGTGTGAATAGACACAACATGCCCTTAAAAAGCAATGATGCCTTCAGGAGAAAATCGAAGGAAGATTCTTCAATCTGCAAGTCTAATTGGATTGATTAAAGGAAGACCTAACAAAGGAAAACTCACTTTTTAAAATCTGACCGGTAAATATTTTCCAAATATCTAGTCCTTAGTGAATGATGCACCATATTTTTTTCAGCTCCTGCTCTTCTGTGTAGGGGCGCGGTCCTTGCTTTCCAGCCCCAGTTGCCAATTACATGCTTCCTAAATCCCTGTTCCAGTCCTTGATAAAAGAGAACCAGTGCTTTCCAAGGTGCTGTCAGTCCTGTGGGAAAGGTTTCTATAGCTTCATTGTCCTTCGGCATCAACATCAGCCAAGCCACAAGTGCAGGTAGCTATGCCACATCAACTTACGGTCTTGTCAGATCTCATAAACTAAGCAAGATTGGACTGTCAGTATCTAGGCAGGAGATAACTAGGAAATCTCCTTGATTGGGATTGGGTGTGCTGCTGGTGACTCAGTAAGTGGACTACTTCTCATGTGTAGTTACAAAACCAATGTCCCAGCATTATATTGATGAAGGTGTCTTCTTTCAGATGAGCCCTATAACCCAAGGCCCTTCTTGTGGTCAGCAGAGATCCCATGTCACCTTTTCCAACATCCCAGGAACTATGGTGTTGAGATGTGGGCTCCCGCCTCTTCTCTGTCCTCTGTCAGCCTATATCACCAGCTAGTTGGTATCCTTTCATCTGCGAAAGACGGTGGGAATTGCAGCCTATGATGAAGATCAGGGGTCGGCAACCTCTGGCACGCGGCTCACCAGGGTAAGCACCCTGGCGGGCCGGGCCAGTTTATTTACCTGCTGACGCAGCAGGTTCGGCTGATTGCGGCCCCCACTGGCCGCGGTTCGCCATCCCAGGCCAATAGGGGCAGCGGGAAGCAGCGCGGGCAAGGGATGTGCTGGCCGTGGCTTCCCACCGCCCCTATTGGCCTGGGACGGCGAACCGCGGCCAGTGGGGGCTGCGATCGTCTGAACCTGCCGCGTCAGCAGGTAAATAAACTGGCCCGGCCCGCCAGGGTGCTTACCCTGGTGAGCCGCGTGCCAGAGGTTGCCGACCCCTGATGTAGATGGTTTGTCTCATGTGACTGAATAGTCCAATCCGAGATTTGCATGATCTTTGGCAGTTGTTGCAAATGTCTGTGTCGTGGTTGGGAGCGGCTTGCTTCAATAAGCAATAAGTTGTATCACCAACTTCTTGTATTTTCAAACAGTCACCTCTGTGATTTCTCCCACGCTATCTCTCATGCTTGGGAATTGATCCCCCTGTAAATATCCACAAGGCCTCCTTATCCTTCAAATCCCTCCTTAAAAAACTCTCCTTTGCCGTGATGACTATAGAAAACTTGAAAACAGTTAGGCAGCTGAGGTGCTATAACCACAGCCCAGAGTGCTGACCAGTATCATCGCCTTGTCCTCCCACCATCTGTCTGTCTGAAGCCATCTGTTCTCTCTTGTCTTACACTTAGACTGGAAACTTTCTGGAGCAGGGACCGTCTTTTCTGTGTTCGTACAGTACCTAGCACAATGGGCCCCTGGGCCATGATGGGGCCCCTAAGTGCTACCACCAAACCAATAATAATATAGTCAATCTTCTGGCCCAAATCCAATCAGTATAATTGCATTAGCTGCCTAAATTCCATTTTCTTGCTTCCTGTCCTAAATTGATGTGCTGTGTTGCTGTGAGCTGTTTAACAGCTACCCTGTTCCACCCCAGAGGCAGATATGGAATGGTGTAGTGTGTAATCAGCAGATTTCTTTGCTATCCAACAGGACGTGATGCTGCTGTTACGGCGGCTCTGCTGTAGAGAGAGCTGAGACTAGCATTGTGCTATTTAATATGAATATAAAATCACATTAACAGGGATGTGACTAATCTACTTTGGTTCATATTTTTTGTTTGAGTCATCAGAAGCCAAATCCCAGCTATAAAAATTCACTGGGTACCAAATAAAAATCCAGGCAATAAATATGTCCCCCATTTTATATGAAATAGTGAATTATGTATTGAAAACCATGACTTGAAAGTCAGGTCTAGTTAAAACATCACAACATACAGAGCTCATCTGTGATGGGCATTTCATAGTTTCTGTTTGAAAAGTGAGGGCTAGAAGTGCTGGCTCTGTGCAGAAAGTTAGCACAAGGTCTGTGAGTCATACCAGTCCTGCTTCAGCCCACAGGGCTAAAGCAAATCATAAGTGTGCAAAAGACCATAAGAAATGCCCCACTGGGTCAGACCAATGGTCTATCTAGCCCAGTATCGTGTCTTCCAACAGTGGCCAATGCCAGGTGCTTCAGCTGGAATGAAAAGATCAAGGCAATTATCCAGTGATCCATCTCCTGTTGTTCAGTCCTAGCTTCCGACAGTCGGAAGTTTAGGGACAGCCGGAGCATGGGGCTGTGTGTGTCCCTGACCACTTTGGCTAATAGCCATTGTTGGACCTATTCTCCATGAATTTCTCTAATTCTTTTTTGAACCCACTTATACTTCTGGCCTTCACAGACCTCCTGGCAACAAGTACCATGGGTTGGCTGTGTATGGTACGGGAAAAGTACATCCTTATGTTTGTTTTAAACCATTTGGTGATCCCTGGTTCTTGTGTTATGTGATGGGGATAAATAGCACTTCCCTATTCACATTCTCCATACCAGTCAGACATACGTCTATGGGACTTAAATGATGCATGAGTTTTGAGCTGATCTCTCTGCATAGGGGTGAATTTTACCCTGTATGATTAATTCCAGATCAGAACCTCTACTTAATATCCAACCTCTTTATATAGGTCTTTAAAACTCTGTAGTAGTCTTAGGGATTTTGTCCCCCTCTCATGAAAAATGTCAATTAAATCCAAATAAAAAATCACTTTTGTTGATTTTTTTGATATCTCACCCCCACTCATACATTTTGTTTGGGGGGGTGGGGATACACGTCGTCCTATGGACAGCAATGGGATTGCTCATATGAGTAAAGATACTCACATGGGGGAGTGTTTGCTGCATTGGGGGGGAGTGGTTGCTGCATTAGGGGCGGAGGGATAGCTCAGTGGTTTGAGCATTGGCCTGCTAACCCCAGGGCTGTGAGCTCAATCCTTGAGGGGGCCCCTTAGGGGATCTGGGGCAAAATCAGTACTTGGTCCTGCTAGTGAAGGCAGGGGACTGGACTCAATGACCCTTCCAGTTCCAGGAGATAGGATATCTCCATTAATTTACTTATTTAAGCAGGCACTTAGATTGTAGGTTTCCAGGCAGGAATGGGTCTCATTCTGTGTCTGTGAAGCCCAACATAAATTTTACAGCACTAGATAAATAATGATGATGATTGATAGATTAATAATGAAGAACAAGTACATGCAATAGATGCCAGCTGCCATCCACCCCAAGGTTGCTGAGAACTACCAGGGTGCAGGGAAATGCCAGCTGTTCCCCCATCTCTCAGGCCATGTAGCCAGGATGGAGGGGGCAGTGTCGGAGCTCCTGTGCATTGGAGGATCCCCTACACAATGTGATCTTCCCATGGCTGGTGTTGTCTTATGGTTAAGGCCCTGGGCTGGGATTCAGGAGACCTGGGATCAAGTCACAGACTCCTGGGACAAATCATTTAATCTCTCTGTGCCTCAATTGTCTATCAGCAAAACTGAGGTAATAAATCGTTCTTTTCCTCCTCCCTTTGTCCATCCTGCGTATTGAGCTGCAAATTCTTCAGGGCATAGACTGTCTCTCACTATGTATGTACAGCACCGAGCACAGTGGGCCTCAATCTCAGGCGGGGCCGGTAGGTGCCCCTGTTAATAACAATAATTCTAATGTGTCTATTTTAGATCCAATCTGTACTCGTGTAGCTGATGACCCAAATTCAGTAATGGGGCGTAACTCCACTGAAATTGCTGCAGTCACACCAGCTTATGTGAAGGCTGCATTTGCCCAGTTTCTCTGCAGCCACATTTGAAGAGACTGACCTCTTGTTTCCTTAGTAGATTTTCAGGCAGCGTCAGCGCTCTGAGCAGTTATTCCCTTCTGACAAAGTGCTCCATATTAACTTAGCAACATTGGGAAGTTACTATTATTATTATTATCAGCATCCCTCACTGATCCCATGACGCAGCTGAATATGCATCTTCCTGCAGCTCTTCAGCACAGCAGGGTCAATAATTAAAGCTTTTTATTCTTCTCCCTGGCATGGCCTGATAGTGAATGTAATTGGAGACTCCCACAGGCCACATGGAAGTTGGAAGCGACTGCTGCTGACTCCATTAATTTACTCCTGCTTTGCGTGTTACCCAGGCAGGTGCAGGATGAAGCCCAATTAAGCAGTGCTGGGAGGTTTGGTGATGGGAAGGCAAGAGCTGCTCATTTCTGCAAAGGGGAAATCCATGACAAACCTGATCTGACGGGGACTTAAGTGACTGGGAGAGAAGAGGGATGGGAGAGGCTGCCAACTGGAAATCGCAAGCATAGGGCTGCAGGGGAGGAAGTTGTGATCTGTAAAGCCAAGGTCACGCAGACCTGAAATTCTCTCCCTTCCTGGATGACAAGGTCTTGTTTGAGTTTTCACGTAGCTTAATTTGCACAGAGCCCACCAGCTCCCACACGCTGTTACGGGTACCTTGGCGGGACTCTTCCATGGCAGACTAGGTTTCGGGTTCAGCTCCCAGCCTCTCTAAGGTGGGAATGAAGATGTCAGTACACGGCAGTGGCTAGCAGTCAGGCCCAGAACCAAGCGATCATGCTTTGCACTTAGTGGTACACAGTGTCTTGCATCCAAAAGCATCCATTAAGCCGCCCAAACTCCCTGTGAAGTAGTGACAGATTACTGGCTATTAGTAAGGCCAGGAAGGCATCCCCTTCCTGCAGGCCTGGGGAACAGAAGTGCAAAGAGGTCCAGCAACTGGGCCGAGGGTGCACCGCAAGTCAATGGCAAAGCTGAGACTAAAACCCAGGAGTCTTGGCTCTCAGTCCCCTGCTCTATCCCCTGACAAATCAAGACTTGTCTGGCTTCAGGGTTCAGAATGTCTAATCCCGGAGTGTGTTTTTCTGTGTCACATTGACATTTAGCATTGTTATGCGCCCGGTATCTAATCCTCTCTGAATATTGCCAGGGAAGTTTCTGCTCTTGCCTCTGAAATGATCTTTTTTACAGCTGGAATAGGGCCTTTTCAGAGCCTTCCATCTCATCTCCTCCCTTCCAGTCTGCAGCCTTTATCAGATTTGAGGACTCTCTAATGAAAATATTTCTAAATGTCCCCTTTCTTTTTATATACGCTATTACACATACGCACATATATAAAATACAAATTGTTTGAACTATCTGGCATTATCTATTAGCAAAGGAAGGAGAAAGAAAGAAGGAAAAGGACAGAGACAAGACCAGACGGATCTCACAGACCCATCAATCTCTCAATCCCCAGCCTTTGATAGGTGCAGGAAGCCAAAGCTCGTGCTTCAAGTACAGCCGTCTCATCTCTGAATTTTTGATCATTCACAGTATTTTGCATCTCAATCAGCGTTCCCACCTGACTTTCTATGCTTCCTGCTCCTGTGTTTGATCCCTGTTTCTTGAATCCTGCGCTGTCTTTCAAATGGGTTTGGAAGGGTTTGCTAGTCTGGTCTGGGGCGCTGTGCAAGGTCTGGGCTCTAGGGACAGTGAAAAGGGGGCAGAATGTGGTTGGAGGTCCCCAGTTGAGGATCCCCTTGGCATGGAATTAGCTACATTAACTCCTGTGCCAGCTCCTCCCTTCCAGCCCTGGACGAGGCTAAGGCATGGGCATGCCCCAAGCACTACTCGCACTCTGTCTACACTCAGCGGGTGGAAGGCTCCTTGGGAGCTGTTACCAACCACTTACTTTACAGCAACCGCAAGGCTGCTCTAAGGTCCACCAGGGCTGGAACCTAGGTCCAAGTAGTGTAGACGCCAGGTGGATGCAATCAGCCTCCTGTGCTCGGCCCTTTGAAGATGAGGTGCAGCAGCGACTCTGGGCCTTGTTGAGTCTCCCCATCAGCGTAGACGATTTGTCATCTCTTTCTTTGTTTGCTTCATTTCGGCTGCCATTGGCTACTTTTCCTGCCTCGGGCTGTTGCCTAGAGTTGCTCAGAAAAGTACAAATCTGTCAGCGCCATCATGATTTCTTTTGTCATTCATCCCAGTCCCCTTGCAGCCCTGCACCTTGCACGCTCTTGACACTATATGAACAATAATTAGAATCAGTTAATAATATATTACAGCATTCATAATAATAAAGAGCTCTATTCCTGTCGACTTCATTGGGAGCTGGAAGATAGCTTGTGGGTATCAGTCAGAGAAATAGAGCATCCCAGCTCCAAGACTCAGATGTCCGGTGTCATGGGAGGGTCAGGAATTTTCACTGAGCAGCAAGGCTGCCATTTTCATCACTGTTCTTTGGTAATGTCCCTTAGAGACTGAGGTATTATCTTCAGAATAAATCATATAGATTCGAAATGGAATGGGACATATTGAGATCTCCATAGGCTTACAATGAGATTCCTGAAAGGCCCTCCTGGGATTTTCATGGGATCACACTGGGATTCCTGAAGGGTGCTATTGGGATTTCTATAGCATCACCCTGGGATTCCTATAGGATAATATCAGGATTCCTCTTTGGTTACTCTATCCATCTATCCTCTATCTATTTGAGTCCTTATATGATCCTTTATTCTCACAGATCTTGGGAGACAGACCTGTCCTCGCTTACAGACAACCCCCCAACCTAAAACAAATACTCACCAACAACCACACATCACTGAACAAAAACACTGACCCAGGAACCTATCCTTGTAACAAAGCCCGATGCCAACTCTGTCCACATATCTATTCAAGTGACATCATCATAGGATCTAATCACATCAGCCATACCATCAGGGGCTCGTTCACCTGCACATCTACCAATGTGATATATGCCATCATGTGCCAGCAATGCCCCTCTGCCATGTACATTGGCCAAACCGGACAGTCTCTATGCAAAAGAATTATTGGACACAAATCTGACATCAGGAATCATAATACTCAAAAACCAGTGGGAGAACACCTTAACCTGTCTGGCCATTCAATGACAGACCTGCGGGTGGCTATCTTACAACAGAAAAACTTCAAAAACAGACTCCAAAGAGAGACTGCTGAGCTGGAATTGATATGCAAACTAGATACAATCAACTCAGGATCGAATAAGGACTGGGAATGGCTGAGCCATTACAAACATTGAATCTATCTCCCCTTGTAAGTATTCTCGCACTTCTTATCAAACTGTCTGTACTGGGCTATCTTGATTATCACTTCAAAAGTTTTTTTTTTCCTCTTAATTGGCCTCTCAGAGTTGGTAAGACAACTCCCACCTGTTCATGCTCTCTGTATGTGTGTGTATATATATCTCCTCAATATATGTTCCACTCTATATGCATCCGAAGAAGTGGGCTGTAGTCCACGAAAGCTTATGCTCTAATAAATGTGTTAGTCTCTGTTGCACAAGTACTCCTGTTCTTTTTGCGGATACAGACTAACACGGCTGCTACTCTGAAACTTATATGGCTACATCCCCATACCCTGGACACCAAGGCCGCCTCTGAGAACACAATGGGATTCAGACAAGCGGTGGTTCTGCTGCTGGGGCACCTGTGGCATGGACTCCAATAGAACAATGAGAACTATACTCAGAGGCAAGGGGCTCTGTCCCCCTCCCAGACCTGCAAGCCATTTGCAGGTGTTGATTTGATGGAACAGCTCTCCCCGATAAAGGATTCCTGTGGGGCCAGCTGCTCCAGTGTCTGACTGTAAAGAGCGTGCAGTGTGAATTCCAGCAGCGAGCTCCAGCGCAGCAGAGGTAGCTCTCTGTGAGGCAGCCTGGCAGCCACAAGAGAGAACTGTAGGATGCTTTCAAAGGTACCCTTAATTAATGACCCCGGTACAGAACCGCGGCAAGTTAAAGTACCTTCTCTAACGTCTGGACCTAGAGCTGCTGCTGGGTCCCGGGAGGCTGCATTATTGAAATCCAGACCTTCAGAATAGGATGGTGGTTTATTTGTTTTTTCAAAAGAGTTTTCCAATTTTTTCCTAAGAAAAGAAATCTCTTGACAATTTGGGCCACTGGTGGGATCAAAGAGGAATGCTATTCTAAGCCTATAGGCATCTCAGTGGGATCCTATGGAAATCCCAGTGCAATCTTTAACAGGAATAGGCCACTTCCACCTTAATTGAATTGGCTCGTTAGCACGGACCCCCCACTAGGTAAGGCAACTCCCATCTTTTCATGTGCCGTAATATATGTTCTGCTTACTGTATTTTTCACTCCATGCATCTGATGAAGTGGATTTTAGCCTAGGAAAGCTTATGCCCAAATAAATTTGTTCGTCTCTAAGGTGCCACAAGGACGCCTCATTATTTTTGAGGAATCCCAGCGTGATACAATAGAAGGCCCAGTGAGGTCCTGTAGGAATTTCAATATGATCCACCAGAAATCCCGCTGTCATCCTATGGAAAGACCAGTATGCTCCTGGAGGAATCACAGTGTGATCCTATGAAATCATCAGTTAAATGGGTAAATTCATCCAAGATTTTCGAGCGGGGAAGAGATTAGAAATGGGCCTGAGATGTCTCAGTAAGAGGGATACAAGCAGCATCCCATTGTTTAGCTGCCAGGCTATTTGTTGGTGAGGAAGGGGAAGCTAATCAGCTGCAACCTCCGGTATAATAAAAGCCCCATGCAGGCAACTGCCTGGGAAAAACAATCATGCTGTAGCTCAATGCTTTTATTTATTCCCTTAGTTGTTTGGAGATTCCTGTCGTACAAGAGACTGAGCAAAAAGAAAAGGTCTGATTTGAGACAAAATAACATTTAATATCTGAGCTCAGCACGTTCCGCCAACGGAGACGCACCTCTGTTATTCTCCTCTTTCCACTGCCTTTCAAAAATATATTGGGAATTGGGTGACTCACGTCGTTTATACCCTATTTAGCAAAGAGATGAACAGGCATTTTGCACTGTGGCGTGGGCAGAATTCACACCTTTGTCTTTGCCGCTGATTTCCTCCGCCTTGCGATGAGACAGCTGGTGCCAGAGTGCCGTCCTTTCACCAGCGTCTCCATGCTATGCTGCCGAGGGGTGGGCATTAATTGTGCAGATTCTTAACATCACACAAATACCCCCCCAGTGGATGCCCTACATGAATAATACCAATGCTTTGCCCTTCTGTAATATATTCTAATACAGTGTGTTCCATCTGCCGCTCTCAAAGTCCTTTTTAAGTATTGCTTTCTCTTGTCATAGATTGGGAAACTGTGGCACAGAGAAGGGACATGACATGCCCAAGATCACCGAACAGGTCATTGGCAGAGCCAGAAATATAACCCAGAACTCCTGATGCCCTCTACATTAGACCACGTTGCTTCTCCAGAAACTTCATCTAAGGATGTCAAAGAGCTCAACAAATGTGAGTTAATTAAGCATTGTGGCAAAGTACCTTCTTCTCCTCAGCAGGTTCAGTGCTTTTTAGCCTTGGAGACCCAGGCTTGGGCAAAGCAAATCCTAGGTAGCACAGGGTCTGGCTATTCCTTCCCTCAGTCAGTCCCTTGTCCTTGTTTATCCTCCCTTCTGGGGACAGAGTGCAGCTTTCCTTGCTGGAAGGGTTCAGAGCCTTGCTGCTCCTAGCTGGTTCGCTCGCTCACTCTCCCCCTCCACCCCCTTCCATGCCGGGGAGGGTTTAAAAAGGTCCCAAGCAGTTGGAGCCAGCTGAACCTAATTAGTTCCCTAGTAACCCCTTGCCCAGCTGAACCTTATTTCCCCATGATTCTCCCTCTTCAGTGGCTTGGGAGAGGCCTTTTCAACCCCCTGGGACTGATTACTACCCCCCCCCCCCCTTGTAGCTGTTTGTCCTGGGTTTGCCACAGCATCAAATGGATACTGTCTTATTAGCCCCATTTTATGGATGGAAAAGCTGAGGCACAGAGAGACGTCACTTTCTCAAGGGGTGTCACACAGCTATTTGCCTCTGTATATGTGTGTACATGTGGGAGGGTCGTGCATGTGTTTACTCATGGATCTTGACTGTTGGGAGGAAGGAATCAACCCCCAGATCTGCATCCGCATTACATAGATTGTCCCTGTCTCCGCAGAGGATCAGTTCAAGACCATTAGACCAAATGTGACTGGGTTTTGGAGGATGCAAATCCCAATCTGAATTAGTGGCTAGAGCCCACCTCTGGTTTAGCATATGTGGGGCAGACTCTGCTGTCGTTTATACTGGTGTAAATGCAAAGGAATGCCTCTGAAGTCTGTGGAGTTCCTCTGGGAGTGGAATCTGTGCTGTGCATGTCCATGCAGGAAAGTACCCATTTCATATCAGGTGTGGCTGTACGTTTGTTAGTGTGATGGGCAGAGGGGTGTATAGAAGCATATCTGTGACTAATCGATCTGTATTTATGTCACCGCGTGTGTGTTTAGCTCTTGATATGCAGAGAAGGAGCTAGTTCAGGGGTAAATGAGAAGCCTCTCCTTGCTCTGTATCTGGAAGGATAAAGCCATCCAGGAATGGCTTTGCTTTGGTGGCTGCTTGATGCTCACTGGACACATGATATTCAGATTTCAGAGTGGCAGCCGTGTTAGTCTGTATCAGCAAAAACAACAAGGAGTCCTTGTGGCACCTTAGAGACTAACAACTTTATTTGGGCATAAGCTTTCATGGGTTAAAACCCACTTCATCAGATGCATAGAGCTATCACATCTCCGCAGGTGAACTTTTGGTGGCCACGGACAGGATCAGGGCAAGAAATTTCACCAGGCACAGACCTTTCCTTTCTGCCTGACTGGGTGGTAGACTAAAAGTTCTACTGCTTGAAACTAGCAGGCCAGGCTGAGCCACTGGAGACGAGGCGACGGATTCTGAATGAGACTTTTTCTGCAGAGCTGACTTCAGCTTTGCCCTTTTCATGTTGCATTTAGCTCAGCAGGGTTTTACATTTCCGTCACTTACAGAGTGGCTTGTCTCAGAGACCTTTTCCAAAACTATCCTCCAAGGACTCAAGGAGGCTACGCGACCACAGATTACGTTCAATGGCAGGTAATTGCCAGGAGGAATGGAGAGAGCAGCTTTTAAAAAAAAAAATGGGAGCATTGGGTCCCCAGGTCACAGCTGTTTAATTCCAGAGACTGAGCTGTATGGAGAGGGAAATGAGTTTCCCTACATCTCATTAAAGGGCACCTCAGACTTGACCAATCAGATTATCCAGCTGGGAGAACAATCTAACCTGTGCTTTTATTGCTGGTAAAAGACTCCAGACAGCCCTGGAGACTGAAGTCTTCTGTTATTCCTGACGAAAGATACAGAATGAGTGGTTGCCGTGCAAGCTTCCCATACATTGCCCCAATCTCCACTGGCATTCCTGACCCGGGAGATGTGACCTCTCGTGGGACATGATAACTCAGTCTCCATGGACCATTCAGTCCTCGGCCTCTAAGTTCGCTCTGGGAACTGAGCTAGTGCCAATTGTTGAGATTTTTTTGTCTATGTCCACGAAGAGTTGGGCTGATACCCACCAAACTTCTTTCTAGAGCTAGGCAAATTGTTCAGAACTAGAGCCAGGTGCAGGTAGGGTTGCCAAACCTCCAGGATTTGCCCTGGAGTCTCCAGGAATTAAAAATTAATCTTTCATTAAAAATTATGTCATGTGATGAAACCTCAACGAATATGTCCAACCAAAATTATGTGCAGGATAGAAATTCTGTTTTGTAAAGGATTTCTAGAGTTTTTGAAATTTGGCTTCATTTCAAATTGGAATAAAACTCTCATCTCAAAATTCTCTGAAAGACCATTCTGAAAAAAAAAATCATTTGGGATGAATGGAAACATTTTCATTTTGATGTTGACTTCTTTGTTTTCTTTTATATAGTACAGCATGTAAATAAATTTTAAATAAAAGTTGATTCAAAAATGAAAAATCAAAAATGTCAAAATGGGCTGTTTCAGCATTGTCAAAACTTTTTTTTTTTCATTTTTCCCCCAAAATGAAAGTTCTGTGAAAATGACATAGTTGTGCAAGGTGTGTTCAATGTCAATGGAACTGCCTTTTCTGATGGGTAAAAAACCTCTGTCAAAACTTTTCTGATCCGCTCCCTGGACAGCAAAAATTTGTTGGAAGAATTTCACCTCTTCTTCTTTTCATGACTAGTCCATGATCAGATTGCAGTTTTCTTGAATGTGTTTGCTTTGGCAAATTATTCACCCAATAACTTCTGCTCATAACTGTTGGTCCATAGTTTGTAGGTTATGAGTATTTGGTATGTGAAATTTGAGCTTTTCTGATTGGTTTATTTGATGTGTTTTTAAATCCTGGGTTGCATGAGCATAACACTCAAAATCAGATTTCTGATGCAAATGCTTGTGATTATGAACTCAGAATTCATTTTCCCCTTACATGTTCTCCGGTATTCACTTAAAATTCCCTGCTTGTGGGACCATTTCTTTCAGGAAACTCATTCTCCCAGATATTCACAGAAAACAAACATCAACTGTCAATGGAATTTAGACTCAAGTGCCTAAATCCCTTTTGAAAAGGACATTTAGACACCTAAACCGGTTAGGCTTTGTGACACTGGACACAGCAATGCCTAAGTACCTCTAAAAATCTGGGCCTTACTGCAGTACAAATAAATGATGATGATGATAGATACATTTTGGTCATTACCACCCTGTCTGTATTTTAACTGGTGACCAACTTTGTTACTTCGATTTAGCAAAAAAACCCAACCAACTGTCTGTTTCATTAGGTTGTTCTATAGTTACAAGGTTTGTTTGTTTCTTAATTAAATGCTTAAAGTTGTTCGGTTTTTTTTTCTATCAAAACACACGTTTTATAATTTCATGTTTCAATGTGAAACTGCCAACTTTTCATTTAAGAATGAAACTCAGACTATTTTTCCCTTTCCCGGTGCAGTTTTATAGGAACTGTCAAACTGTGATGTATTGGAAAACTGTGTTAATATTACAAGCTATCACTTTCAGTTTTAAGGGTTTTCCTGGTCTTGCTTGCAGGCTAGGGGGCTGTGTTGGGAAACATGCAATCTGGATTCCTTCCTGGTTAGTCTGCAAAGAGCCAGCCTAGAGCAAGGGGGTTTGAGAAGTGTCTGTCTGGCTTAAGGAGCAGCCTGTTTTGTGTCTCTCTGTTTTGGTTTCTTGCGTGTTATGGTTCCAGGTTCCAGGAAATGAAGTTGCATTACCCTGTAACCTTTCCGCAAGAGTATTTTATGGTTTTTTTAATCTAATTTATCTGTGTGTATACCGTGAACATAACACAAACCATATCAGACTAATGACCCTCTTAGTCCAGTATCTTGTTGCCAGTGGTGGTCAATGCTAGATGATTCAGAGGAGGATATATAGGTTCTCATAATGGCCAATTATGAAATAATATGGTGAAGTTTCTTCCCATCCCTCGGCAATTAGGACATGAGCTAAATCTCTTGGAAGGCAATAGAAGTCTTTTGGTTGATTTCTATGGGCTTTGGATCAAGACTTTGCTTGCTTGGTTTATATCCTGAAGCCTGAGGGTTCATATCACTTGTAAATCTTTATCCTAACTAGTTAACCATGGATTTTCCTACTGTCAATATAAGTGTCTAATCCTTTTACAGATCCTACATTCTTTGCCTCGATAATACCTTGTGCCAGTGAGTTCCATCGGCTAATTACACATTATGTAAAAAGAGTGTTTCCTTTATCAGGCCTTGGCTACACTTACCCGGTAGTTCGGCGGCGAGCGATCGAACTTCTGGGTTCGACTTATCGCGTCTAGTCTGGACGCGATAAGTCGAACCCGGAAGTGCTCGCCGTCGACTGCGGTACTCCAGCTCGGCGAGAGGAGTACCGCGGAGTCGACGGGGGAGCCTGCCTGCCGAGTGTGGACCAAGGTAAGTTCGAACTAAGGTACTTTGAACTTCAGCTACGTTATTCACGTAGCTGAAGTTGCGTACCTTAGTTCGAATTAGGGGGGTAGTGTAGACCTGGCCAAAGTTTACAATTTATTGCTTTTTATTTAATTGTATTCTTGTTTTCTGAAAAAGAGCAAATGAGAGCATCCAACTGACCTTCTCTATGCCATTTATTCTCACATGCTTCTTTCATGTCACCTCTTATTCAGCTCCTCCCTACACTAATCTAGTCAGAATCTTTTTAATTTCTCCTAATATGGAAGCCTTTCCACGCTTCTAATCGTTTTCACCACCCATCTCTGATCCCCCTAGATATCTTCTCTATCCATTTTGAAATGGGGTAAGCAAATTGAATGCCGAATTCCAGGTGAGAATGCACCATTGATATATATATTGGAGTTAGTAATTTTCCCAGAGCTCTCCTCTCTTCTCTTAATGCAGCCTAAGTTTTGGGGGTTGTTTCATTTTAGTTTGTAATTTACCATTATTGTGTGTGGAGTTTGAAGTTTTCATTGAGCCCTCTATCATAATGCCTGAGTCCTTGTCTATCTAATTACAGTTAATTTAGAACCCCTCGCTGAGTCTGAGTCTCTCAGATCAGTCCTTTCAGTGTGCATTACGTTACTTTTGTCTACACTGAATTTCACCTGTCCATGGTAGATGTGATGTACAGGGGGTCAGACTGGATGATCTGGTCGTCCCTTTTGATGTTAAAACTCTTGTGACTCTGTAAGGTCACTTAGCACACTCAGGGCCTGAAGTTCTTCACAGCCCTCTTTAGACTGGGCTGAGCTAAACAACTCTCTGTCCTCTGCAAATTTTGCTAGTTTAGCTCATTTTCCCACTCCTTAATAACTGATCCCAGTATGTGTTTTAAGGGCAACCTGTTGTTAATCTCCCTCCATGTTGAAAGTTAACCATTTATTCCTACCCTTTGCTTTCTCAACTGGATCCAGTTTCTAATCCATGAGTAAACTTTATCTCTCACCATGTGACTACCTAGCTTTTTTAATAATCTCTTGGTAAGGATTTTAGCAAAGGGTTGGTGGTTTTTGTTTCGTTTTTTTTGGGGGGGGGATCTTTTTCCAAGTCTAAATGAACTGTATCTACTAATTCCCCAGTATTCACAAATTTGTTGACTTGCAAAGGATTTTAATAGGTGAGAGAGACATGAGTTTCCTTTTTAGAAACTGTAGTGCAGCGTGCAGTCCTTTCTCTCATTCCTTAATCAGGGCCAGGATTTAGAAAGACTTGTGATATGACATCAGGCAGTCTGGGAGCTAGAAAACCAGAACGCACCACTGCGCCTGTCTGTGTCCAGCAGCATCCATAAAGACTTCCCCATTACATTCATTATAGTGCAGTCCTGTTCTTTCTCTGCTGTGGGAGAAGCTGTGTTAGTTTGTCACTATGGTGATGTTTATCTAGAACAAAAGTGCTGTTTGTTAATTTCTCAAAGCCCTAACTTTGAGTCTGCACCACAAAAAATATGTTATGTATGGCTTGTGGATGGTCCAACTTTGCCCTCTCTGTTTGTAATATATACAACCCTTGATTCAAGAAGGATTTTCAGTGGAGCAGGGAGACTTGAACCAGTTTCATTCTCTCCCTCCAGGAGCCTGATCCAGCACCCATCAAAATTGCGGAAAGACTGACTTCGTAGGTATTGGGTGATTCCCTACATGCTCTTCTACTGTGCCTCTCTAGGAATGGTCTTCAAATCTTTCATCTAATATTCTTTTCAGGCCTGAAATCCCAGTAAAGAACAGTGTTAGAGGGTAGTGTCTGCTAGGGGGATATTCATCTCTGTGGACTCCAGACACCATCCCAAACTGCATACAAACAAGATCCACGTACTCCCACTTCATCAATAAAAAAACAGATGCACTTGGTTTGAAAAGTGCTTACTGATGCACTCGTCCGCCACCCTGTTCTTCTTCGTTGAGGTAAACAAGCAGCGAGGAGGACAGAGAGACAAATAGATGCTTAATTTAACTAGCACTCTGCTTCTCATTTATAAGTCAGCGCCAGTACCAGTAATGGAGGGGGGCTGCTTTTCAGATGTCGACTGAAGTTTCAATCCTATGTGACAACTAAACCCAAGCAGTGCATCATGGGGGTTTCTGTGACAGGTGCCAGCAGGCTCTGGAGCAGTGAATCAAAGTGTTTTCTGAGGCCCATTATGATTATTTCAGTATTTTTGTTATAAACCCAACTTGGCCATAAAAAATTAATTCCAGGCTGACACTTGGCTTAAAAGTTGCCATTTAGAAGCAAAATGCCTGTAATTAAAGGCCAGCACCCAGCCAACTTATATCAGCTGGCCTTAAATCTATATTCTCTGTAAGGGCCTGATTCTTATCTCACTTGCATTAGTTTCAGTCTGGAGGAATTCTGTTTAATCAATGGAATTACACTGGTGTAATGTGAGAACAGAATCAGACCCAATCAGACCTGATTCTTCTTCGAGTGCTTGCTCATATCCATTCCATTAGGTGTGTGCGCGCCGCGTGCACGATCGTCGGAAGATTTTTACCCTAGCAACACCGGCGGGTCGGCTGTGGAGCCCCCTAGAGTGGCGCCTTCATGGCGCTGAATATATACCCCAGCCGACCCGGCGCCCCCTCAGTTCCTTCTTACCGCCCCTGACGGTCGTTGGAACTGTGGAGCGCTGCTTAGCTGTTCTCCACTCTCCCTAGCTTAGTTCGTTATTCGCAGTTATAGTTATAGTTTATAGTTAAATAGTTCAATAGTTTTAAGAGTTGTCTAGTTGTTATAATAGTTCAGGGGATTAAGGGGGTCGTCTCCCCCTTTCTCCCCCGGCCGCGGGGCCGGGCTCATGCCCAACGCTCCCGGCTTCAAGCTGTGCGCCTCCTGCGCTAAGCCTATGCCCACGAGCGACCCGCACGACTCCTGTCTGAAGTGCCTGGGAGAGTCCCATCAAACAGATAAGTGCAAGATCTGTAAGGCCTTCAGACCAAGGACCAAGAAGGAGCGGGACTTTCGGCTCCGGCAACTCCTGATGGAGGCGGCACTTAGTCCGGACGCTCCATCTACAAGTCAGGCCCCGGCACCTAGCGCCTCGGTGCGCAGTGCCCCGGCGGCACCGGCCATGACGACCACGCGAGTGGCGTCAGATGAGCCTTCCCGGCACCGGACCTCGTCGGCACCGCAAGCACAGCAAGTGCCTCGGCGCCGGTCATTATCCCCAGGGCATAAGAAAGCCCATAAGACGGGGACCTCCGTGCCGAAGACGCTGGCTCCCCCAGTGCCGGGGGTAGAGCCGCGTACGCCGGTGGAGCACCGGAAACAGGTGCCTCCAGCACCGTCGACTCCGGCGCCGAGGCCGTTGAGTCCGGTGCAGACGGCGTCTCCACCGAGGCTGGCGGTGATACAGTGCCTCCCGTCGACGCCAGAGACCTTCGCGGCGGCGAGAGACTTAATAGCTCTCACGGAGCCGGCACCGCCTCAACCACCGGCACCGACGGCACCGTTGCCTTGCCCGGTCCAGTCGAGGGGGAAACCTGCCTTGATGCGCCCTCCATCGCAAGGGCTGGAACCTCGGCACCGATACAGGTCCCGAAGCAGGTCCCCACGCCGCTCGCAGTCCCGGCACCGAATATCGTCTCGGCACCGGTCGTACTCGCGGCCAAGATCTTCTTCGCGGCACCGCTCTACGTCTCGGCACCGCTATGATCGTCGGCACCGATCAACGTCGAGACGTAGTTCTCGGCACCGCTACGGTCGCCGCTCGACGTCGAGAGGCCGCTCCCGGTACCGGGCATACTCCAGGTCCTCGTCGAGGTCCAGATCCGACTCCCGGCACCGACGAGGTCATCGGCACCGGTCGCGGTCCCGGCACCGATCGCCGGCACCGCGTGGAGATAGATCATCTCCAGACCGGCACCGTGCGGCACCGCAGCCCACGGGAATCGTCTCGACGCTCTCGGCACCGCCATGGCCATCGAGATCGGGGTCTCGCTCCTCGGAGGACCTCTCGAGATCGGCATACCCCCCTCAGGGGCAAGCCGAGGAACAGGACTTGGGCCATTGGCAGAACATAACAGAGGACCATTCTCATGGCCCATCTCACTGGTCGTTTTGGACCCCGTGGGCGTACCATCAGGCGCAAGGGGCTCCAGTTGCTTCGACCTCTCGCTCCGGTCACTCTGTTAGAAGGGCCCCGGAGTCCACCATCTCTCGGCCTCCGCCAGGGGGCATGGAGGCTTCCGTGTCCGCACCACCTGACGCCCTGGACTCAAGCGCAGGTGATGCTCCGGCCCAGGAGCAGGGAGACCAGGACCCTCCCTTGGATCCTGTTCCACCGGAGGCATCTTCCTCTTCCTCTCCGGATGAGGCAGTGGCGGGCACATCGTGCACAGGTCCACCTCCAATAGATCTTCGGGCTCACCAAGATCTTCTGCGTCGGATGGCCCGTAATATGGACCTGCAGGTGGAGGAGATAGTGGAGGTGCACGACCCTATCGTGAATATCCTCGGAGCGGATGCCCCATCGAGGGTGGCGTTACCCCTGATCCGCACGATACAAACCAATGTATCTACGATATGGCAGACTCCTGCCTCTATCCCACCCACAGCGAGAGGGGTGGAAAGGAAATACTTTGTCCCGTCTAAAGACTACGGGTACTTGTATACCCACCCCCAGCCGTGTTCACTGGTGGTGGCATCAGTGAACGCAAGGGAGCGCCACGGTCAGCAGGCCGCAGCGCCCAAATCGAAGGAGGCTAAGCGCCTCGATTTATTCGGCCGTAAAGTTTACTCAGCCGGAGGGCTGCAACTTAGAGCGGCTAATCAACAGGCGCTCTTGAGCCGCTATAGCTTTAACTCCTGGAACTCTATGGGGAAGTTCAAGGAGTTGGTTCCCCAAGAGTCCAGGGAGGAGTTTGGAGCCCTGGTGGAGGAGGGTAAGAAGGTGGCTCGGACCTCCTTACAGGCCTCCTTAGACATAGCGGACTCTGCTGCGAGAACCCTGGCCTCAGGTATCGCTATGCGGAGGATCTCCTGGCTCCAGGTTTCGGGTCTGCCTCAGGAACTGCAGCAAACCCTGCAGGATCTGCCCTTTGAAGGACAAGGGCTGTTTTCAGAAAAGACGGACTCTCGCCTGCAGAGCCTCAAGGACTCCAGGACGATCATGCGTTCCTTGGGGATGCATGTTGTGGGCCCTCAGCGCAGGCCATTTAGACCGCAGCCTCAGCGCTTCTACCCCCCCCCCCGCCTCGTCAGAGACAGGACTCGGCCCGGAGGCGAGGGCGAGGTGGTAGAAGAAGGTGGACCGGCCCTCAACCTGGTCAGAACCAGGGGCCACCTAGACCACCTTCAGGCCCCAGGCAGAACTTTTGAAGGTGCGGTCGAGGACGGCGCCCCAGTCATCCCACAGGATCCAGCCCCATCCTTTCGGGATCGCCTTTCCCATTTCCACCGTGCCTGGTCCCTTATAACTTCGGACCGTTGGGTCCTTCGCACGGTGGACAGGGGATATGCTATCCAGTTTTCTTCAATCCCCTCCTCCTCCCCCCCTTCTCCGTCCCTCTTCAGGGACCCTTCTCACGAGCAACTTCTTATACAGGAAGTTTCCACGCTCCTTGCTATGGGGGCCATAGAGGAGGTTCCAGTGGAGTTAAGGGGCAGGGGATTCTATTCCCGTTACTTCCTCATTCCCAAGTCCAAAGGAGGTCTGCGACCCATCTTGGACTTGCGCGGACTCAACAAATTCGTAGTAAAGTTGAAGTTCCGCATGGTCTCTTTGGGGACCATTATCCCTTCCCTCGATCCTGGAGACTGGTTCGCCGCCCTCGACATGAAAGATGCATACTTTCACATCGCAATTTACCCGCCTCACAGACGCTTCCTGCGGTTCGTGGTAAGCAAGGTGCACTACCAATTTGCAGTCCTTCCCTTCGGCCTATCCTCGGCCCCAAGGGTATTCACGAAATGTATGGCTGTCGTGGCAGCGTACCTTCGTCGGCAAGGGATACAGGTGTTCCCGTACCTAGACGACTGGTTGGTACGCGGTCGCACCAAAGAGCAAGTTCGAGCTCACGTCCACATAATAGTGCACACATTCAACAAGTTGGGCATCCTACTCAACAAGGACAAATCCACTCTAGAACCTACCCAGAGAATAGAATTCATCGGCGCAGTTCTAGACTCCAGGCGTGCACAAGCCATCCTGCCAGACAACCGCTTTTGCACCATCACGAGCCTCATTCAAGGGCTCAAGGCCTTCCCAACTACCACGGTGAGGTCGTGCCTTACCCTGCTGGGTCACATGGCTTCCTGCACGTACGTAACCAGGCATGCCAGACTTCGGCTTCGCCCACTCCAGACCTGGGTGTCATCAATATACCGCCCACATCGGGACAGCCTGAACATGGTGGTCACGGTCCCGAACTCGGTCCTGACCTCCCTCACCTGGTGGCTAGATCGCAATGTGGTTTGCGAGGGGATGCCGTTTCACGCCCCACAACCCTCTCTGCACCTGGTCACAGATGCTTCATCTCTGGGTTGGGGCGCCCATCTCAACGAACACCATACCCAGGGCCTGTGGACTGCACCTCAGCTAGCCCTGCACATCAATGTTCGGGAACTGATGGCGGTGCGCCTGGCGTGCCAGGCATTTCTCAACCTCCTACGTGGCCGCTGTGTGCTAGTTCTCATCGACAACACCACAGCCATGTTTTACATCAACAAGCAAGGAGGAGCACGTTCGTCAATTCTATGCCAAGAGGCCATTCGCCTGTGGGACTTCTGCATCGCCCACTCAATCCATCTCAAGGCATCGTTCCTCCCTGGAGTCCAGAACACTCTGGCGGACCGACTCAGCAGGTCCTTTCAAACACACGAGTGGTCTATCCGTCCGGACATCATACATTCCGTTTTCCAGAAGTGGGGGTTTCCCCAGATAGACCTGTTTGCATCTCGAGACAACAGGAAGTGCCACGTGTTCTGCTCCCTGCAAGGTCGAGCTCCGGGCTCCCTCTCGGATGCGTTTCTCCTTCCCTGGAAAGACCACCTGTTTTATGCCTTCCCTCCGTTTCCTCTGGTTCACAAGGTACTGCTCAAATTGCGCAGAGACCAGGCACAGGTGATTCTGATCGCCCCAGCGTGGCCGAGACAACATTGGTACACCACGCTGTTGGAGCTCTCGGTTCGGACACCGATCCCGCTTCCATTATGCCCGGATCTCATCTCTCAGGACCACGGCCGCCTGCGTCACCCCGACCTGCAATCACTCCACCTCACGGCGTGGCTGCTCCATGGTTCACCCAGGCAGAGCAGCAGTGCTCGCACTCTGTCCAACAGATTCTGCTGAGCAGTAGGAAGCCCTCAACACGGACCACATACTTGGCCAAGTGGAAGCGGTTCTCCTGTTGGTGCGAACAACGAGCCACGTCCCCGTTGCGGGCACCCATTCCTCTCATTTTGGAGTATCTCCTCTCCCTAAAACAGCAGGGGTTGGCGATATCTTCAATTAGAGTTCACCTGGCCGCTATATCGGCCTTTCACCCAGGGGAACTCGCGTCCTCGGTATTCTCTAACCCGATGGTCGTTAGATTCCTCAAGGGCTTAGACCGGATGTACCCACAACAACGTCAGCCCGTTCCGACGTGGGACCTCAACCTGGTTCTTTCCAAGCTCACAGGTCATCCATTCGAGCCACTGGCCACCTGTTCACTTCTGTACCTATCCTGGAAGACAGCCTTCCTCGTAGCCATCACCTCAGCAAGGCGCGTTTCTGAACTCAGGGCGCTTACATCCGAGCCCCCTTACACAGTTTTCCATAAGGATAAAGTGCAGCTTCGCCCACATCCTGCCTTTCTCCCTAAGGTGGTTTCTCCATTTCATATCAACCAGGATATATTTCTCCCGGTCTTTCATCCTAAACCACATGCTACTCGCCAGGATCAACGTTTGCATTCTCTGGACGTACGCAGGGCCCTGGCCTTCTATATTGACCGCACAAGGCACTTTAGAAAGACGACGCAACTCTTCGTTGCAGTGGCCGACCGAATGAAAGGCTCACCGGTCTCCTCACAACGCCTATCCTCCTGGATTACGTCTTGCATCCGGACTTGCTACGACCTGGCAGGTGTCTCAGTACCACACCTCACCGCTCACTCCACGAGGGCCCAAGCTTCCTCGACGGCTTTCCTGGCGCAAGTTCCGATCCAGGACATTTGTAGAGCTGCGGTTTGGTCGTCAGTCCACACGTTTACAGAACACTATGCACTAGTGCAGCAGTCCAGGGACGATGCTGCCTTCGGATCAGCGGTTTTGCACACAGCAATGTCTCACTCCGACCCCACCACCTAAGTTGGGCTTGGGAGTCACCTAATGGAATGGATATGAGCAAGCACTCGAAGAAGAAAAGACGGTTACTCACCGTTGTAACTGTTGTTCTTCGAGATGTGTTGCTCATATCCATTCCAAACCCGCCCCCCGTCCCCACTGTCGGAGTAGCCGGCAAGAAGGAACTGAGGGGGCGCCGGGTCGGCTGGGGTATATATTCAGCGCCATGAAGGCGCCACTCTAGGGGGCTCCACAGCCGACCCGCCGGTGTTGCTAGGGTAAAAATCTTCCGACGATCGTGCACGCGGCGCGCACACACCTAATGGAATGGATATGAGCAACACATCTCGAAGAACAACAGTTACAACGGTGAGTAACCGTCTTTTTTCAAGTGCTCAGTATCTGTAGTAGGGTCAACGTTTACAAAAGGCCTCCGCTCCCATTTAGGCCGCAAAGAAGAGCCAGATTTCCGGGACACACAACCCAGCAGTTCCCATTGTGAGGCTCGTGGCCAGGTTTGCAATTGGCTTTTCACCGAACGTGCTGCGCTCCTTTGAAAATCTGCCCCGATCGCGAGGGCCGAGCCCTCATGAAAACTCTGGCTTGGGGGTAAGATTTTCAAAAGCGCCTAAATGACTTAGGTTCCGAAGCCTCTTTGGAAAATTAGATCAAAGCTCCTGAATCTTATTGACTTTCAGTGAGAGTTAGGGTCCCCCAAGTCACGTAGGTGATTCTGAAAATGTTACCCTGTATACTTCTCTTTATCGCCTGAGGCCTGGTCTACACTAAAACATTAGGTCAACTCCTCCTGTCGGTGTAGGTATTGTCTACACACTGCAGCGGTGCAGCTGCAGTGCTTCAAGTGTAGACAACTGCAGGTATATTCCTGGGGTGTGTGTGTATGTGCGTCTTTGTATGCGTACAGCCATATATCTAAGTATAATGTGCAGAGCCACAGATATCGGTATAAATGAGAATGTGAGTTCCCCTTCTCCAATAATCCATATCTGGATTTCGGAATAAAGAGCTAACGTGGGGTGGGAACAGGTCCCGTTTTGAAGCAAACAGACTAACATGGCTAACACTCCAAAACCTGTCACCATTTTGAAGCAAAGTCATTACAGATGTGTGTTGGACTATGTCAGCCCAAGAGAAGAGGCCCTGAATATCAAATCGAATGGAAGTGCTAAAAGCAGAGTATGTCAAAAGCAGTTATGCCTGTTAGGGAGGAGAGAGCTTTATGGCAGTCCATGGGGATAGAAGAGAAACTATTTATCTGCCGAAATTGGTTTTGTGGACGATGCCATCCATAAAAGGGGAAGAACTGGCAACAGGTCCAGAGGTGTGACTGCCTGCTAGGGGCAGACTGTTCACACGCAGAGCAAGATGGGACAGTGCAATCAGATAGCAGCTTGGCCTAGTCCACGGTTGAGGCGCGGGGGTCCCCAGAAGTCATGTCCCAGACAGATAGACAGGCGCTAGCTCTGGTTGAACTGGTGCCTTGGATTTTTAAGCATGACTTTTTGCATATGGTAAAAGTGACTTAGGTGCCTTGAAAGTCAATGAGATTTAGGCACCCAATGGCTGGTGTTTTTGAAAATGTTACTCAGAGCCTACTGTCGCAGGCAGGTTTATTCCATCTACCTTGCACTCACAGGATCCTCCCTGTTTTCCATGGTGACTGAACCTTGCTTTGTTGGGGGGTAAGTTGGGTTGTTTGTTGCTAGGGATCACTGCGGAGAGAAAAAAGAACAACTTCTCGCTGGAGATGACTCTGCCACCAATTCTCTGAAGATTATACAGTGGGATGGTTGGTGGTTCCAACTGCACTGATCCTAGGGTGGCAAATAGTCTTTCTGATCATCTTATAGGGCTGGATTCCAATAGCCTTACCCATGCTGAATAGTACCTTCCTTCAGGGGTAATCCTATTGAAATCAATGGGGCAAGGTACTACACAACATGAGATAGAGTATGAGAATCTGACCCAGAGGCTTTAAATAAGTGTAAATCCTTGAAGCTCACTCATTGGATAACAACCAGCCTATTGCCCCTGGGTGTTCTCGAGTCTCATGGACGAAGGCCCATAGACAGCCAAGCTGCTACGTTCTGCAGATGCTACAATCGTCAAGTGGTTTCAAAGAGTAGCACCACACAAAATGTGTTACCGTGACCTAGCCTAGTGGTCACACCCAATCCACCACTGCATAACACATGCCATTGACAGCCGTGTTTCTTGGCCTTCATGCCAGTTAGTATAATGTTTGCTGGGTACTGCTTTCTTCCCCGGCACCCTGGTGATTGATGACAGACAGGCAGTGCTTACTAGTGAGCGGGATCTGGGGTAAAAGAATCTTCTAATGCTGAGCGAAATATGCTGAGTGTGGAGAATTGTTCATTTCTTTTATGTTTGATTGGTTTTTTTTTGTAGTTTTGTTGCTTTTATTTCCAAAGGGATAAATTGCAACCAGGTTTTTCTTGTATCAATAATGTCTCAAATCATTAACTGCATTGACAGAATGCAGAGATTTATGGAGCTAGCAGAAATAACTTTTAGGTTGGTTGTGGGTTGTTTTTTTGCAGCATTGCTTAAAAAGTAGCACAGATACCTCATCTTCCCCCACCCCGCCCCATTCCCCCACTTAATTTCATAAAAACATAGACATGTGAGACTGGAAGAGACCTCAAGAGGCCATCTTCTCCATCCCCCAGCACTGAGGCAGGATTAAGATATCTAGACCTTTGTCTAACCTGTTCTTAAAAATCTGCAGTGATGAGGAATCCACAACCTCCCTAGGTAACTTGTTCCAGTGCTTAATTATCCTTAGAGTTAGAAAGTGTTTCCTAATACCCAACCTAAATCTCCCTTGCTGCAAACTAAGCTGATTACTTCTTGTCCTACTCTCAGTGGACATGGAGAACAATTGATCACCATCCTCTTTATAAGACCTTTTACATATTTGAAGTCGTATGTTCCCCACTCTCGTTCTTCTTTTCTTTAAACATGCCCACTTCTTTCAACTTTTCCTCATGTGTCAGGTTTGCTAAAGCACTCATCATTTTTATTGTGCTCCTCTGGACTCTCTCCCATTTGTGCACATCTTTCTTAAAGTGTGGCACCCGGAACAGGACACTGTCCTCCAGCTGAGCAGAACAGTTACCTTCTGTGTCGTACATAGGACACTCCTGTTAATAATCCCAAAGTGATAGTGGCCTTTTTCACAACAGCAATTTGTATGGGTTTAACAACTTGCCGTTAGGATCTTATACATCTACAGTGCCCCCAGTTGTGCTGCTTCTGGGTTTGTACTGTCTTGGGCCAAACGGAGCGCTGATTCACCCTTTTGTAAAGCTAGTCTAACTCCACGGAATAAAAGTTATTCCAGATTGATACGGTGTGTGATGGGATGTCCATCCCACACTCAGCTGAAGGGGTTAATGAAGGACAGATGGGGCAATTAATCTATTAGGCTGAAGGCTGAGAGGAAAGCCTTAATTAGGGGAAGCTCACCTGTGCAGAAACAGGTGGGCTTCTAAAAAGCCAGCGAGCTGAGAGCAGGTAGGGGGTTGCAGGAAGGTAGTCTGCAGTCACTCCTTGGGAGAAGGGAGGTGTGTGGAGGGGTTATAGCCCCTGGGAGGAGGGAGTAGAGAGGCCGGCCAACCCCAGAGAGTGGGGAGTGCCGGAGTAGGCAGCAGTCCCGGGAGTAGGCACAAGCTTGGGGACTGAACAGACCTTGACTGCATGTTGTAAGGTCCTTGGGCTGGAACCCGGAGTAGAGGATGGGCCCAGGTTTCTCTTACCTGTCACTGGGGAAGTGGCACTGGTGAGGCAGTGAACTTGAAGACTGCCTGGGACACTGTGGGAGTGCCAGACTGTGAAGGACTAATCCCAGCGAGTGGGGAATGATGAATAACCTGGCCGGAGGACTACGTCATGCTGTGATTCCTGGAGTGAGAGAGGAGCTGCAGATCAGAGAGAGGGATGGAATGACAATGTGAAACCATGGGACGGGAAGTCGATCTCACGAACTAATCCCTAGAGTGGCCAGGAGGAGGCGCCCACTAGCAGTGAATGGAGCACGCGTGATGTACTGGAATAACCAAGATTCAGATCTGACCATTTGCCTATAGGAATTGCCTCCATGGATCAAGCCAATGCCCCATCTTATCCAGCACCAGAAGCTGCATTGGAAAGTGAAAGAAATGTTGCAGTGGTCAGTTACCACTGCTGCCAGGGCAAGCTTCTTCCTAACCTCCACCATTTAAAAGTTGGTTTACACGCTGCAACATCAGGCTTTATATCCCCTTTAACAAACAACAAAAGGAGGTGTGTCCTTCACGTCATCTTTCCTCCATTTCAGAGGTTCAGCGTTAAGTGCGTGTCACTTAATTGTCTTTTATTTTGAATTGTGATTCATTTTCCAAGGATCAAAACTGTAAATCTGATAAAAGATGATGGGTCAGATCCAGAGCTAATGTAAGTTGTCATAGCCCCAGAGAGTTCAATGGAGTTACACCTGATTCCACCAAATGAGGTCCTAGACCACAATAAATCAAACTAAAAAAGCAATGAGCTATACAATGAATTCCAATAACGTAACGTGCTGCTAGGAAACCAATCTGAGCAAAACAGGAATTTTTATGTTATGGGAGCGATTAGTCCTCCGCATCAAGTGGAAAACCCTGATACAAAAGCATAGCTAAGCCGCGCTTCTTCATGATAACTGACATATACAATTAAGTGACAATTGTGCTTATATGTATACGAATCACGTGGTCCCAATAAAACACCAGGAGACTGCCCTCATGGCTGCTCCGGCTAATTACATATCAGTTAATTGCATCAATCATATACCTGCATCTCCAGCGGAGTCTACACGCTGCTCATTATAATGTGCTGGCAAGAACAGGGAAATAGCCTCGCTGAGAGCACCTGTAACTGCTATGCTTAGCACAAGGCAACTGAATACTTTGCTTGTATGCATGTTCAAGAGATGACCCTATAGCTGTGCGTGTAAGCGTACCCATCCCCTCTCAGACATATATCCACATCAATATACACTTGCTCATGGACACATCCACACCTTGCACATATGCTCATATACAGTATATGCTCATGCACACAAAAAAACACATGCTGTTTATCCACCCATGGGATGGGCCCCAATCTTTCTCTCTGCTATTCCCATGTGATCCCATTGGTTTCAGTTGAGTTACACAGGTGGAAATGAGGGCAGAATTTGGTCCACAGTGTCTCTTACCTGAATCATAGAATATCAGGGTTGGAAGGGACCTTGGGAGGTCATCTAGTCCAACCCCCTGCTCAAAGCAGGACCAAACCCCAACTAAATCATCCCAGCCAGGGCTTTGTCAAGCCTGACCTTAAAAACCTCTAAGGATGGAGATTCCACCACCTCCCTAGGTAACCCATTCCAGTGCTTCACCACCCTCCTAGTGAAATAGTGTTTCCTAATATCCAACCTAAACCTCCCCTACTGCAACTTGAGACCATTGCTCCTTGTTCTGTTATCTGGTACCACTGAGAACAGTCTAGATCCATCCTCTTTGGAACCCCCTTTCAGGTAGTGTAGACCTGCACAAATAAGATCTTACACACGCACCTACAACATTTCCAGACACAGACACCCTCACATGTGCACGTGTGCACACACTCTCAGGTGCACACTCACTCAGACCCACCCTCACCAATGTACACTTAGGCACACACACGTACACAAATGCACACACATCCCTCATATAAAGACAAAAAATGATTTTAGGGTTAAGGCACTGGTTTAGGGCTCAGCAGGTCTGGGTTACTTCTCTGCACTGCCACAGACTTCCTGTGTGACCTTGGGCAAGTAACTTAACCTCTCTGGACCTCAGTTTCCCCTCTGTAAAATGGCAATGAAAATACTCCCTTTGTCCTGTCTATTTGTAAGATTTTCAGGACATGGACTGTTTCTTACTTCATGTTTGTATAGCAGCTAGCATAACAGGGCCTGATCTGTTACAACTAATCCTACAGTATGTATACCCAGATGTTCAAACCCTTGCACGCGCATACAGTCACAGATGTGCTGTCTCACACATACTCAGACAATGCACACTCATACAGAATGTGCGCGTGAGTGTGCACCACACCCTGACTGTGCAGCTAGGATACTGTTCAAATCCCTTCTGCGCCTGCTCCCTCATTGAAACCAATATGAAAGAATTATTATGTTGTGATTCTAAAAGGAAATTGAAAATGCCCTCTTTAGTGCTTCCTAAATGAGCCTTACCATTTTGTCCCTGTCTGTGAATGGCCATATTCAATTCGTCCTCTGTCAGATTGGGCTGGTGACAGTAGGAGTGCCGTCGACAGCAAGACTGATTTATTGCCCGGCGTGCCAGTTTTTTTGAAGTTTAAAAACATAGAAAGTTCTGCTAGTGACTAGGAACTTGCCTACAACCTTCTGTACAATCCATGTACAATCCATTCTCAAGACTGAAGAGTGGCCTGGCTTGTTTCAGCCATCACAATCCTCTTTGCTTCATTCACCCCTTGTTTCTACGGGGCATTGGCCCAATGTACATCCATAGTTTGGGGAAGCATGCCCCTCAATGTGGCTAAATCCTCTGGCTTCAAGGCCAAGATTGAGTTCTGCCACAAGTCCCCACGTGCTGTAAGTGCCTGAGCCCGAACAGCTACGCAGCTATTTTTAGTACCATAGCGCCAGCCTGAGTCTGCAGACCCAGTCTCTGAGACTCGCTGCTGCGGGTTTCTGCTTGCATGTAGGCGTACCCAAGATGGTACTGCAATACTAATTTATGCTCCTAATAAACAAAAGGAGTGTGGAAGTGTACCCTGGCAGCCAGGGACACAATAAAGGAGGAGATGACACCAGGGGGGATCTAGTTATCTCCACAGATGTCTCAGGCAGCATTTAGCAACTTGTACTGCAATGCGGCCTGAGCAGAAAGCCACATGCTGTCATGTCAGCCTGTCCCTGCTTTGATGAGCCTGTTGAGAATGCAGGGTGGTCCAGACTGGCTCTGCTGCCTTCTCACGTGACTCTGCCCTCCTGCTATATGGGACTTGACCTCAAATTGGCACAACATCTCTAAGCTTCACCCCGTCCCGTGGCTAAGCCTGTAGGTGGCCTCCGGACCTTGGCTTGATTGGTGAAATGAGCTTAGGAAGCTCTGGAAGGAGGCATGGGGCCTGTTTGGGCTTCCCTTATCACCCAAGTGCACAGGAGGTTGGACTTCTTCGTGGCATGTCTCCAGCTGAGTTTACAGATCTTCACACCCATTGCACCTGTAGCTTTCTCTTCCAATCCCTTGGAACGCCCCCGGCCTTTATTCAGCGCGTGCTCTGTCCCCAGCTCCTTCCTCAATCCTCTTGCACTGCACTTAGCTTCACCTGCCCTGGCTGACGAAGAGCACCTCATCTGCGTGTCTGGTTTCGCTGATCTCTGAAGCGGGCTTATTAAGCGTACCAGATTGACTCAGGCTGTGCGAGGCGGGATTGACGCTGGAAGATTTTTCTAATTGCATTCTCAGGGCAGTGCAGATTGAATTTGCTCATCCTTATCTAGATAAAGACTAGATCTCTGATACGCGGCACCTCAGCTACAAAATTGCCAATTTACTTTCCAGCTTATTCGGTAAATTCAAGATGAACAAGTTGTTCCAACTTGCCCTACTGGGACACAAGTTCACCTCTCCCTCCTGAAACCATGGAAGACTTTATTGCATCCAATTCCAAGTTCTTCCCAGGTTTCCTCTTGCTCTTCATAACAGAATTATGCTAAGCTGTAAACCTGATGTATAGGACCCAGCTCATCCAGTTATATACCTCCATGTTTACAGAATCATAGAATAACCAAGAAAGCAGCTACACAGTTATTCCCCTTCCCACACCATGGAATAATCTGCATCGTTATACACGTTATGGAGGAGTTGGACCATTGGTTGTTGCTGGAAACAGGATGACATGTTGGAGAAGACACTGCCTTCATCTGATCAATGGCAGTTTCTAACTTCCAGGCAGATAATATTGCACAGTAGGTATATTAAGAGGGTTTCGCACCTTCTTCTGGACCACTGGGCATTGGTCACTCTCAGGATACAGGACTGGATAGACCATTGGTCTGTCCTGGCATGTTGCCTATGCTACAACACCAGGGAACTGAATCCAGGACTCTGTGGCACTGTGGCTGTGTTGCCTGTGAATTTTTCTTGCTTCCCTATAAATTCACTGCTAGGGCCCTAATCCTAGTCTCAGTTACGCAGCTCTAAATCAGGAGCGACCCCAGTAAAGTCAGTGGGGTTACACCAGTGTCCAAGCAAGAGCAGAACCAGGCCCTCAGTGTCTGGCAGGACTGTGGCCCATACATGCTGTTTCAATTCCAGAACGCCGAACTCCTGGGCCTGCACAGAGCTCTGACATGAGGGCAATGGCTGCAGGCCTTGGAGGAGGCCCAGCTGGAAAGGGTGGCAGTGGCCTGTGTCTTACAAGTCTTGAGGTTAACAGCATGATTAAAATATTAAGAAAGCAAGTGTCATCGAAGTGAAATATTGTGCCCCTGCCAGCGTAAATCCAAGTGCAGCTTCTAGTGCTATCTGGCAGGTTACTCGAAAGACCATGCTCCCATCTCTGCAGGGGGAAGTCACTCACCAGTGTAGCAAATGGATCCAGTCAGGCTAATTCTTCTCTCGCTCACACTGGGTTTTGCCTGTTGTGATTCCCTTGACGTCAGTGGAGTTACTCCTGATTTGCACCAGCGTTATGAGATGAGGAATGGCTTTGTGTATATGTATCTCTCATACGCTCAGAGCTTGGTGGAGACCTTTTGCATCCTCCTGTCCTGAGCTACTACAACAAATCCCCAAGCAGCAGAGCTCTTTGTGTCTGTCTGACACTGTGAAGCTCTGGAATTTGGTGCTTAACTCAAGAAGCCCCTTCAGGCTCCCTGACCAACCAGCTCCCGGGCCAGAGATGTCCTTTCTCTGAAGACTGAGGCATTTTTTTAGAAATGCTAGCAAATGACTTAGGGCTCAGGGCTTCCTTCCCCCCTCCATACACTCTTCTACTGACATGCATATTAATTCAAACAAGCATTTCCTTAATTATGCAAATGGCTTCACCAACAACCTCCCTTCCTGTCACAAGGGGGAACGTGTCCTTGTGCTAATTATATATATTGAGAGAAGTTTTGAGCAAGGCCCGAAAGCAAACCCCCAGTTCTGAATATGCCTGAACCATGGCCAACGGCTTGGTTAGAATTTGGGGTCCAGCTCTGTGAGTCTCACGTCTATGACTCCAGCATTGATGATGATGATCCTTTGCATTTCTCTAGCGTTTTTGCCCAAGGATCTCAGTGTGCTTTACGAATATTTCCAACTCATCAATACCCACAACATCCCTGCAGGGTGGGTGAGCAGATACATTTGACGGTAGCTATGCCACTGTAGCACCACAGTGTAGACGCTTCTTACAGTGAGGGAAGGGGTTTTCATTGCTGTTGGAACTCCACCTCCCACAGCGAGGGTAGCTAGGTCAGTGGGAGCGTTCTTCAGCTGACCTAGTTTTATCTACACCAGGGGCTAGGTTGGCATAGCTACCATGCTCAGGGGTGTGGGCGCTCTGAGCTTCGTTAATATGTCGACTTCGCTTCTTAAATAGAGATCAGACCTAAGATGGTGACTAGACTATGGGGCATCTTATTCCCAAATGCGGGACAAGGGAACAGGCAGAACCAATGGGTAGATGTTTCTTTATCTCCGTCCAGGGTTTCCTCAGAGGAACAGGAACACTGGATTCTATGGGCATGCAAAAGGCTTGGAGGAGGAATGTTTTCCTAGGGGCTATGGAGCGTGAAGCAGATGCAGTAGAAACTGGCCAGGAATCTAACTGGTCCGGGTTTTACTGCTGCCGTACACAAGCATTACAGCTGACTTGCAGGGTAAAGGTCTAATCCCAGCTGAATAAATGCGCAGGAGTATTTCTCCTGTGCATTCTCCCATCTTCTTGCCACGATCCCAGTTTAACAATCTGCGTGTCAGTAAAGTAGCTGTATCCCTTTCCATTTGATAGCATCTAATTGGTTGTGGATAATCCTATATTAACTCTCCCGGCTGGATCAAAAGGCCCTTGCACACCTCAGTCACGTCCCATCTCCACAGAAGGTTCTGTTATCATGTTTATGAGCAGCCACCACAGACAGGAAATTTGCATATAAATAACCTGCCAGCACAGAAAGTCAGAGAGAGGCACCTGGTAACTACTTCATTTATTACTCCGGAGAGAAGCAGAGGCAAATAGGCCACTGCGGCGGTCAGCTATAGAATCATAGAATCTCAGGGTTGGAAGGGACCTCAGGAGGTCATCTAGTCCAACCCCCTGCTCAAAGCAGGACCAATCCCCAGAGAGATTTTTACCCCAGTTCCCTAAATGGCCCCCTCAAGGATTGAACTCCCAACCATGGGTTGAGCAGGCCAATGCTTAAACCACTGAATATCACGGCAGATTCATCTCCCATCACTGCTTCATCCACACCACTTCCATGACCCCAT
This sequence comes from Chrysemys picta bellii, assembly GCF_011386835.1. NCBI lineage: Eukaryota > Metazoa > Chordata > Testudines > Emydidae > Chrysemys > Chrysemys picta. The sequence continues at coordinate 25,542,073 of NC_088806.1, read as the reverse complement.
ACAAAGGAATTTTTGGGTGTACACCTAAAATTTAGATACGACCGTGCACATTTCAGTGGCTCCTGCCTCCTACTGAGAGGGTGGGGGCAAGACCGGATCTACTGATGCTCAGTGCCAGGGCATTAACCCAAGCAGAGGGCGAGGGAGTCTTTACTTAGCCCCGTTGTCAGAGCCATCGTTGCAGGTTAATGATGTGTTAGCCTTGAGCTTGACTTTCTCTGTGCTTTGAAGGCAGGAGGAAGACAGAGAGAAGGGATGGTCTTGTTGTGTAGGCAGCAGACTGGGATTCAGAAGAGCTGCGCTCACACCCTAACTCTGCTACAGACGCCTTGTGTGATTTTGGACGCGTCACCCAAGCTTCCCTACTCTGAGTCCCCCATCTGCAAACCGGGAGAATAACACTCCCTTTCTCCCACCCTTTGTCTATTTGGGTAGCTAGCAAGATGGGCCAGGGACTGTCTCTTTACTCCGTGTACGTACAGCGCATTGAACAATGGAGCCATGATTTCAGTGAGGGCTGCTAGAGCAACCTGAATACAAACAGTGAAGTGGAAAGAGATGTAGGAGGGCAGCTCTGACTTCCTGAATCTGGGGACCGCAGGTGTAACGTGAACGATGGTGCCACCGGAGCAGGATTCTGGTGTCCAGCACAACGGGCTGGGTTCCCCTTATTGCATGTGGGTTGTTGATATGAGGCTGCCATGGCAACCAGAGCATAAGGGAACAGGCTGTAATGCTGTTGTGCACAAAGCACTAATGGGGTTCGTTAGCACAATGCGACGCATGTTAATAACGCGACTCGGAAGCCTGCGTCTCCAGCAGGAGCAGACACAAAATAGACCATTTGCAGAGCTCCATTAAACTTGAAGGCAAAAAGCTCTTAGCGGGGGAAACAAACTTGTGCTTGGTGTCTAAATCAGGCCCAGAACTGTTCAGACCAATGATCCAGAGAGTTTTCTGGAGAATCCAAATACCAATACCAGTCCCCATGGCCACGCCAGTCAGTGAGACTGAGTCTGTTACTCCATTCCTAGGCTTCGGAGGAGAGGGTTACGATGGCTTTAAAGCACCTGTACACTTCTCACATTCTGCGACTGCGTAGGGCTTTGCCTGGCCCTCCCAGTGAGGTTAGAACAGCTTTAGGACTGCTCTAATTTACATTCTACATCCCGTGGCTCCGTGGGAAGCCGAGAATACCCCATAGTGCAGTGTGCTCTGACGATGCCCCTGAGAGGTGTGAGCAAAACCAAGACTTAGGCCCACTATGTGGAGGCAGTTTGCAGGCCAGAGCCTGAGGGATCAATAAGAACAGCCATATTGAGTCAGACCAACGGTCCGTCTAGCCCAGTATCCTACCTTCCAGCGGGGGCCTGTGCCAGATGCTTCAGAGGGAATGAACAGAACAGGGCAATTATCAAGTGATCCATCCCCTGTCGTCCACTCCAGCTTCTGACAGTCAGAGGTTTAGGGGTATCCGGAGCATGGCGTTGGATCCCTGATCATCTTGGCTGACAGCCGTTGATGGACCTATCCGCCATGAACTTATCTAGTTCTTTTTTGAGCCCAGTTATAGTTTTGGCCTTCGCAACATCCCCCAGCAATGAGTTCCATGGGTTAACTCTGTGTTGTGTGAAGAAATATTTCCTCCTGTTGGTTTTAAACCTTCTGCCTATTAATGTCATTGGCTGACCCCTGGTTCTTGTGTTTTGTGAAAGGGTAAATAGCACTTCCCTTTTCACTTTCCCTACACCATTCATGATTTTATAAATGTCTATCGTATCCCCCGCTTAGTCGTCTCTTCTCTAAGCTCAGCATTCCCACTGTTTTTAACCTCTCCCCATATAGAACCTGCTCCATGCCCCTAATTCTTTTTGTTGACCATTACTGTACTTTTTCCAATTCTAATATATCTTTTTTGAGATGGGGCAACCAGAATTGAACATAGTATTCAAGATGTGGGTGTATCATGGATTTATAGTGTGGCATTATGATATTTCCGGTATTATCTATCCCTTTCCTAATGGTCCCTAGCATTCCGTTAGCTTTTTTGCCTGTTGCTGCACATTGAGCAGCTGTTTTCAGAGAACTATCCACAGTGACTCCAAGATTTTTCTTGAGTGGTGACAGCAAATTTAGACCCCATCATTTTGTATGCATGGTTGGGATTATGTTTTCCAATGTGCATTACTTTGCATTTATCAACACTGAATTTCATCTGCCATTTTGTTGTCCAGTCACCCAGTTTTGTGAGATCCCTTTGTAACTCTTCGCAGTCTGCTTTGGACTTAATTATCTTGAGTAATTTTGTATAATCTGAAAACTTTGCCACCTCACTGTTGATCCCTTTTTCCATCATTGAGAAATATATTGAATAGTACAGGTCCCAGTATAGCTCCTTGTGGGACCATACTATTTAACTCTCTACTGTGAAAACTGACAAATGATTCCTACCTTTTGTTTCCTATCTTTTAACGAGTTACTGATCCATGAGAGGATTTTCCCTCAATGATTCCTTACTTTACTTAAGAGCCTTTGGTGAAGGACCTTGTCAAAGGCTTTCTGAAAGTCCAAGTACACTATATCCATTGGATCATTCTTGTCCATGCGCTTGTTGACTCTATCAAAGAATTCTAATAGATTGGTGAGGCATGATTTCCTTTTCCAAAAGCTGTGTTGACTCTTCCCCAACAAATCGTGTTCATCTATGTGTCGGATATTTCTGTTTTTTTGCCATAGTTTCAACCAGTTTGCCTGGTCCTGAAGTTAGGCTTACCAGCCTAACATTGCCAGGATCACCTCTGGAGCCTTTTAAAAAAAATCAGTTTCATATTAGTTATCTGCCAGTCATCTGGTACAAAGGCTGATTTAAGCAATAGGTTACATACCACAGTTAGTAGCTCTGCATTAACTTTGATTTCCTTCAGAACTCTGGGGTGAATACCATCTAATCCTAGTTTCAGAGTAGCAGCCGTGTTAGTCTGTATCCGCAAAAAGAACAGGAGTACTTGTGGCACCTTAGAGACTAATCCTGGTGGCTTATTATTATTTAATTTATCATCTTGTCCAAAACCTCAATCTAGGACAGTTCCTCAGATTTGTCACCTAAAAAAGGCTCAGGTGTGGGAATCTCCCTCACATCTTCTGCAGAGAAGACAGATCCCAAGAATTCATTTACCTTCTCCGTAGTGTTCTTGTTTTCCTTGATTGTTCCTTTAGCACCTTGATCATCCAGTAGCCCCACTAATTGTTTGGCAGACTTCCTGCTTCTGATGTACTTTTAAAATGTGCTGTTCGTTTTGTAGGAAGGAATTGGGGAGAACAGGGCAGTGTGGGACGTCTGACATTTCCTTCCCCTTCCCCCCTCCAAACACACAAGCAGAGGTACGGCCATCAGGAAACTTGTCAGTGGAAATAAGTTGATGGGAAGCCTTTGCAATGGCTGGTGAACAGGGTTGGAGGAAGGCGGATGTAGCTGTGATGCTGAGGATGGAGGGGGTGAAAGAGATACAGCAGACTCTGGGCATTAACCTCGGACACTGTGGCGGTCGATGGAGAGGGCTAAGCAGTGATCTCAGGCATGGCTGAGCACTCAAGGGGCACACAGACGGCTTACAGCTTGGCATTTGGCGTGGAGGTGGCTAAGTGTGACTGGGAAGGGCTGATCCAACAGGGCGTTTGGGACGGGGTTGATCGAGCAGGCTGGTAGGAGGAGGGGACACTGCAGGACGACGGGGTGGGGGTTGATTGAGCAGCATGGAAGGGATGGATGAAAGTTTTGCTGCAGCCAGGCTCTTCTGCAGGGGGTTGTGGAGCAGCCTGGGAGGAGCGGAGGGCTGAGGTGGAGGAATTGCCAGCTTACAGGCGCATGGGGATGGCTGAGAGGTATCAACGGCAAGAGAAATAAACACGTTTGCAAGGTGTGTGAGGCTTTTGCTGATGGGTTTCTTCTCCCCGCCTCTCCCCCCTTAAGTAACGATAATGAAAACAGAAACAATTAATATAATGTCAGCCGCAGGGTGAAGTGCGAGTCCCAATGCAGAATAAATAAAACAGGCCCGTTCTGGCTACACATTCAAACAAATTCCAGCCTAGATAAAAAACAAAGGAGTTCAAAGAGAATATAATGAATTGGATGAAATAAACAGCTAATCGCCTACAGATACTATCGGATGGCAGCCGGGGGGAGAATGCTGAGCAGTGCAATAGGAGTGGGGAGCAGGGAGGGGAACATCTGAGTCAAATGCACCTAAAGTGACAGCGACAGACTCGGGGCCAGATCCTTAGCTGCTCTAAGCAGCAGAGCCACTGTGAGATCTGGCTCATTCTATGTCAGTCCCAGCTATCACGGCCCTGCTGTAAAGGGTCCGCATAAACCTGCAAAGGCAGGAAGGGCCCCAAATGAAGCAGCGCTGGTGAAGTTCCTCCAAGTTGGGTTGGGGGAGCGTGGTTTGGAAGGAGTAGGGTTGTGGGTGGAATAGGGCCACGCACTGGAGGGAGGTTTCCTTGCACTGGCTTTGTGATGTTAGGGCAGTAGGGGGGGGTCTCCAAACTCAGATAGACAGACTCGCCCTAGCAGGGATCGCGCCAGTGTGTTAAAAGGACATTGCAATGCCGGCGGAGACTCTGCTCAGACTCAGGGGCAGGGTAGACTTGACCTCAGGGGGCTAGCCTGAGCCGCCACCAGCGCCACAAGATTTTTAGCATACTAGCTCAAGCCAAGCGAGCATGAGTCTGTCTCTCCTGGACTGGAAGCTCGCTCCCATCCCAGCTCCAGCATCGACATACCCTTTGAGGGTAGATGAAGACACTGCTATATGCATCCACTGGCCGTTACCGCCTGCAGGACTAAAGGGAGTTACCGTAGCCTGGGGAAAAGAGAAGGCACATTTCTCAGCCTTCCCCAGAAGCCCTGCTTTTGATACCAGGCCCATATATTATGACTGCTACTATCATAGCATTTAGGAGCCTGTCATCGACCCACTGCGCTAGGCACTGTAGAAACGCAGAAGAAAGACTGTAAGTTCTCTGGGGCAGGGACTATCTAAGTAGCCAGGAAATTCTCATCCCTCTCATTCATTAGAGATTAATCCAAATCCAAACTCCACTAGTTTCAAATACTCCAAAAATTTGGTTCATGGTTAGTCCATAACTCGAACATGGGGCAAACCAAAGTCCTCTGTTTACCTATTCATCCTATCGCTCTCGAATGCTTGGGAAAGTTTACATTCGGATCTGTACTCTCTAGCTCGGGCCCATGTCTGGGCGGTATTAGGTTTTCTAATTGAACTATAACCCTAAATCATGTGTTTATAATTGAATCTGAGTCAGAGTTTAAGTCTGTTTATTATCATGGTCATTATTTATTTGTATTACAGGAGCACCTAGAGGTGCCAACCAACCCTGAGGCCCCTTTGGGGTAGGTGCTGTACAAACTCATAGGTGAGAGACAGTGCCTGCCCAAAAGAGCTTACCAATCAAATAGAGCAGTCAACAAAGGGTAGGAACAAAAATTGACACATGTTTGTCCAAGGTCACCCACCAGACCTGAGTGGTAGAGTTGGGAATAGACCCTATGTCTCCTGAGTCCCAGCCCACTGCTCTATCCATTAGACCACACTGCCCTCCAAATCAGGGGTGGCTTTTCTCAATAGCTACCTTTCTGTAATATGTGTCAGCATTCAGCCTACACACAATTGTGCTGTCCTTGATACCAGAGAGGTGGGGTGAAAGTCCAAAGGGGATATGAGAGAGAGAGAGCATCCACTAACCTTCAAGGTTTGTACTTGAAACCTTGAGTCTTGCACATTTCTCATTGCTATCCAGATGGGACTCATTCCAAGTGGATGTTTGCAGAACTCCTGAGGGGCACTCGCATCTCCAGATCAGCATTTTAACCTTCATTCATTTTCTATTTTCTTTCAAGGCCCCCGGGGACCGCCTTGGAGCTTTTATCAGAAACAGAGATGTGAGGTAAAACGGGGCCTGGTTCTCTAGGCTAAGAAATGTTTGCCCCAGAACTGGAGGGACTTTAACTTCAAAGTCTCAGCAGGGCAGACTGAAATGATTAACAGCATTGTTGGTGCTCTGATGCCATGGTGATGGGCTCAGAATAAGACCCCAAATAGCACAAAATAGGATCCCATTACCATGCTCTTCTAAAGCTAATATTGAGACAAATCCTTCCACCATTCTGCATTCCCAAGTAGTCCAAAAAAAATGTCCGTTATGCTCAAAAGCAAAGCCCAGGCCTTCCCATATTGTCAGGAAACAATTTATTCAATAGATCTGGCCTCTGACTAAGAGCATGGAGTGGTGGGCTCCAGGAGATCCTGAATTCTAATTCTGGCTCTGACTGTGGTCTCTAGAAAGTCTCTTAATCGCTCCATGCCTCAGTTTCCCCATCTGAAAAATAAGGATTTAATCCCCACTCTACCTATGAGCTCTATTTTATCTCATTGTCTTCTCTCCACCAGTAATGCTAGCCTTTAGTGCTCATTAGTCAATCCCCACCCCCCACCCCCAACCAGCTCTGTGCTTTCTTTGTTACGGCATGGAACAGGCTCCTCTCAAGATGTCAAGTTCCACCATTTCTAATCGAAACAGAATGATTTGACCTTTTTCTTTTTGATTGTCCTAAGAGGAAAAAACAAAGAATTTCATGGAAATTGCCGTTTTCTTTCAGAAAACTTCCATTTTGACGAAACGGTCTTTTATGATGGGGGAAATTTGTACATGAAAAATTATGACCCGCTCCATGGTGTAGAAAGCATGCAAAGAGTTGCTCTTGTGTTTATGTGTCCAGATCCCTTTGGCTGCCTTAGTTCTGCAATGACTGTCATCCTCTCTTGGGCCTACTATATTGATGACCTTAATATTACCATCCAGCAGGCTCAGAAGTGGGAAAACAACTCTTTGCTGGACTTGGGTAATTGAGTAGCAGGGTCCCATAAATAAGGAGCACGGGCACGCAGAGCATGTGTGTCGGGCTCTTTCGGGTGATGAAGGGACAGTGCAAACACTGAGCCTTCTGCAACAGACAAACTAAATTTTATTTCCTTCGGTATCACAGCCTTTGTTCCCCAGCCGCTGCATCTGCCTTCTCTCACTGTAAATGAATCTCAGTGTCGCTAAAGTCTCCATCCCGGTTCCTGTGTTCCACCAGGAGAATTTCTCATCAGCATTGTAAAATGCCTCATTAGGAAGGAACCAAGCTGAGCAGCCTTTGTTATGCTGGAATCCAAGGGGTGTGAAATGCACTCTTCACTTGCACCTTCTCAGGGTAGGCGATGTGGTGGTTTCATCTGTGATATCTTGCTTGACTTGACCTGGAAGCGGCCTCTTCACATGTGAGGGGTTTTATTCTCACATTCTCATCTGCATCCATTGAACTGAGTGACCTGAGAGCCTATCTGCATCTCTTAGCATCAGCCTGTCTCCCCCACACACCCTCCAACTCTGCAGCTCAGGAAGACATGATCTCACAAGGGACATAAAATAAAAACACCTAAGCCCCTATTCCCCCAAATCCTTTCTCTCTCAGTCCTGGCCTGGCAAATGATGAGTTTCATGTACTCAAATGGCTTCTTCCCATGCAGTGAATTTGATCAAATGGCTGAACATAGAGCTATAAAAAAACTTAATTTTTATTCCACTATTTTTTGTGTGTGGTTCCCTAACTCTGTTTGCTTTAACCTTCTCCTTTTCTCTTCCCTCTGAACTGGAGTGGAACAGAGGATTTGCCAATCAAGTCTCATGATACTTGGTGTGTTTTCTTAAGCCAGCTCCTGGAGTCCTGTGATTATCTGACAAGCTCAGATTTTGTTAAAAAAAAAAGTTTTCTAGCCCTCACAGTTGTAGAGAATAGTTTGAAAACCTGAACCATAAAGACTTAAAAAAATAAAAAAGAAGGCAAATAAAAAAAGAGCCTGAGTGTAGCAGCCTTCCTGGAACTTGGAAGGAGGAGCACAGGTTGCAGAGGGAAGAGTTTGGAGGAGACTCTGGGAAGTCAGTCTGCATGCACATGGCTGGAATGTTAGCTGCAATTGCAGCATCTCTGTAAATAGTTCGGTTAATAAAAAGCCAGTTTGGTTTTAGTAACATGGAGGCCTCTCATGTTATTACTCAGCACACACTACAGGAAACATCCACATTTATTCTTTTATTTTTTAAATCTCATAATTTTTTTAACAGTTGGGGATAGGAATTGTAGTGTATAGGAATAGGGAAAGTTTTCTTAAAATAGTTTATGGGCCCTGTAGGTGGTGCTCACTGTCCTCTCTGCATTAGAAGCCAGCAAAGGGCACAGCAGGTAGTTTGTGTATTCATTGTGCCCATGAGCTTCATATTGTTCTTGTGCAAAGAGCAAAAGACACCACAGCAGTAATGCCAAATTATTATTTAATTGTATTGTGATGGCGCTCAAAAGCCCTGATCAGGATCAGGATTTCAGCATGTGTTGGGTGTTGCACCACCCCAGAGGTAGACGCAGTTGTGTTTTGGATGGAGTGGAAGAATCAAAGTTTTCCACAAGGCATACTGAGAGGGCTTTCTCAAATGCTGAAATCCCCTCCGGCTCTTTTTTTTACCCCGCTCCCAAGGATACAGTCTCCAATTCCATTAACCTCTTTCTGCAACTCATGAACAAATGGGCTGCGGATGACAAGTAGGCTCAGGAGAGTAGGAGTCTGTCACAGTGTGAAAAGCAGAACAACCCTCCCATGAACACTCCTCCTCAGGTCTGGGATAATCCCAGACATGGGCAGGGGGAGGTGTGTGGCAGGGTCACTTAGAAGCACAGTGCTGGGGTACGTGTCACTTCTCTCATCCTGTTTTGCCTCAGACATGGAACACGATTAGTAATTCCTGCAGCTGAGACAGCCCATGGGCCAAATTCAGAGGGGGTGCAGACAGAAATGATCCCTGGGTAATTGGGTCTAAGGCTGTCTAAGATGCTGTAACCCCCAGATGTCAAGGAGCCTGTAGTGAGGGTGTCATGAACTGCAGCTAGCAGGAGCACGTAAGTTAAAGCTGCCTACACAGTTCACACCCATTCTTCCATCTTCTTGCAACCCCTCCGCACGTCAGTGCACCAGCTGAGGGTCTGATTCAGATCCTGCTTGTGCTCCTGCAAACCCCGGGGTATCTCTGAAGTTAATGGTGACGTCTTAAGTTCAAAATTGTTGTAAGGGAGATCAGAATCAGACCTGTAGGCAGCTCTCTTGGTCAGATCCCATTCTCATACACCAGTGTGAAGCTGGTGTGACTCCAGTGACCGTGAATCAACTAGCTGTGAAAGATTAAAATAACTTCCTCATGCCTAACACCGGTGAAATACTCAGAATATGTTTACACTTAAAACGCTACCGCAGCGCCACTGTCGCACTTCAGTGTAGACACTCACTACAGAGACAGGAGAGGTTCTCCCATTGCTGTAATTAATTCACCTCCCCGAGAGGCGTTAGCGAGATTGACATCAGAATTCTTCCATCAACTGTCTGCAGCGGGGGTTAGGTCAGCAAAGCCATGTCTCTCTGGGGTGTGGATTACCCCTGACAGACATAACAGTACCGATGTATGTTTTCAGTTTTCTAAGAGGAGTCAATCCCAGGACCCCGGATAAGAATGCAGAACGACCCTGCTGAGCTACCCAAAGCCCTAGAACCTTAGAGAGATGGAGAGTAATTATTGCAGCCACATGGAACCTGGTACCCTCATCCCTTCTGGGGCAGAGGGAATTAAGGATGGAGAGACATCATGCAGAGCAACCTCTGGGAACAATTCCTGCCTTAGGTGCACAATGGGAGTGAACCCTGTGTAGGGCTGGCTGGGAAATAAGATTTCTGTTTCATGAAAAATTGTGAGGTTTCAACATTTGTTTCCATTCCAATAACTGATTCAGAGCAGGGACCTGAACGCAGGCCTCCCCTATCCCAACTGGCTGCCCTAACCACCGGGACTCTCTCTGGTTTTGGCCAGAAATTGCATCCTGCACTGAGAAACCTCACCGGTGAAAGTTTCAGCTAAACTGATAGGTTTCCGCCCAAAGTTTCAATTTTGATGAACTGGTGTTTTCCAACAACAATAAAGTTTTGTAGAAAAAGTCTCGACCTGCTCTAGCCATGTATCTCTCTTCTGTTCAGAGCTGGGTGGGAACATGGAATTTTTTATATATATATTTTTGGCCTATCTATTCTATTCTCTCACCAGTCCATCCGGTGCATGAGGACAAAGGAGCTCGTAAATAAAGCCATGGATTTAAGGTTGGACTAAAATCTTATTTGAAGGGATTTGCTTTCCATTTCATGTTTTTAATGTGTTTTATTAACAAGTCTATTCAATCAGAACTGGAACTCTGCTGCCTCCTAATCCCGGAAGGATCTTTTCAATGTAATTTTTCAGCTGGATCCTTTCCCGGTCATCTTCCTGTTTTTCAGCACATTCAGATTTCTCAGTTTTTCATCACATGCAGGCACTTTCTATTCCTGGTGCATGGGGATGTTTCAATCACGATTTTTGCGTACACACACACACACACACACACACACACACACACACACACACACACACACACACACACACACACACACTCTCTCTCTCTTATTTATTTATTGAGCTTAAAGTTTTCATTGAGTTTTATGTGGGGGGAGGAGTAGGAGGGGAATGTCCTGACAACTTGACACATGAAATTACAATCTTCTCCCTCCTCTGCTTGCCTTACAGAAATTGTATGTAAGCCGTGTCCACACACTGGCAAGTCTCACCGTTGCACTAGGCCTGGCGCAGCAGTCGCACTGTGTGTAGCGACAGCTGGTGTTTTTTACCACCGAGTCAGTGAGGGTTGAGAGAAGGGCAGGTCAGTGAAATGGTTGGTGCAATCTCTTATTGTCCTTGTTGCGGACCTACTTTGAATAAATGGAGGACTACAGTAACACCCCGCTTTGTCTGCTGGTTTGATCACTATCTGGGGGCTGGATTTCAGGGACTGTATAGCTGACCTCTCGGTGATGGAGAGATGGTGATGTTTGTTAAGGATTTCATCATTTCTCTACTTATGTCAACCTTAGGTTGTGTTCTCCTAGAAGGAGGCAGTCCTCCTTGAATGCTCTTTGGACATAATGGGTGCTTCAGAGCAGGGATGGGTCATGCAATAGTCTAAAACTGATCAGTGCGGATGGCTTGTACAAGAAACAGAGCCCTTCCCAGTCAATAGGCATCCATTCTTCCAGCGATCGACTAGAACTTACTGCCGTGTTAGCATTACAACCATTGCTCCATTTTAAAGGGGAAGGCAAAGCCCAAACCACACATGCCAGATGTTAGCTACATCGTGTAATGGAGGACCGCAAAGCACTGAGATATCGCAGCGATGAGGAGGGTTGGTATCAGAAGCTATGTCGAGTCGAATAAATACCCCAAGGTCTGGGTATTCTGCACTCCGCCTGTACATGACATTCCCATTGATATCCATTTCTGGTTTCCTGAAAGTTTGGGAGTTTCCCGAGCAGGGGTATAGCTTTGACACACACCTCTTCTTTCTTGCACTTTTGATCTATCGTGCACCCCCCTGTTGTTGTTCATCGTTCGTGGGGAGTTTGCAAAATACCCCCCTGGCTGCCTGCAGGAAGGGGCCATTCAGAAATGGAAATCTCCTACTGATTGCTGCTCCATATCAAACCTTGGATTTCAAAAAGTTTAATCATCCCTGTTAGCATAATTTGGGTGGATTTATTCCATATCTCAGTGACAGAGCTGATTATTTATGGGACCTAACAGCAGATTACAATTAACTTTGATTAATGTAAAGATTTTTGAGGGGAAAAAACCCCACCTTCCTCCACTCCCACTATAATTTATAATGCAGATTAGTTTTGGTGCAGATAAATTGAACCAGGTCATAAACCATTGAGACTCGAAGCATGGGGGCCGTGGGGGGAGTCTGTGAGCCAGATCCCCAGCTGGTGTAAACTGGAGCAACTTCACCAAAGCCGACAGAGACGTGTTCGTTTGACATAAACTGAGGATCTGGCCTTTTATTTTTAATCCTGTTTTTTCCTCTTTCCTGCTGATCTCTCCTTTGCTGAATGCTAAGAGAGGAGAGGGAGAAAGTGGGTTTTAATTTATGTAGATTTATGCACAATACCAATATTTATGTAGGTGTGAGTGCGCAGAGAGGATAGGGGGAGAACAGGGTGTCCTCAGAGATGTCCCTAATAAGCAGATGCTGCAATCTCCAGAGATCTTTACTCCAGTAAACAGATCTCTAAGCAGGCTAAATGAGAGAAATAATCTCGTGAGCCTGGAATGTGAGAAAAGCTGCATGGCAGAAAAATGATGCAGTCTCAGATCAAGGTAATAACCAGAGAGAGGTGGTATTGAAATGTCGAGGAGCAGGGTGGGAGAAACACTGTCTTCACTGGGATGCCATTAGCATTCCAGGGTGATGCTGTATCCATTGGGGGGGCGGGGGTGTCAGTATGAGCTTGGGCTGGTATTAGTTACCCTTCTGAGATATAGCATTCCGAGATGCAAGGTCAGTTCCTGAGTGATAGAAAGATGCCTTCAGGATGAAAATAACTGCGCTTGGGATGTTGCTATGTCATTTGAGAGTTTCCCCAGAGATGCTCTGTGAATTCAGATCAGTCCAGCACTACTCCAGTTCCATGCCCAGTTAACTCTCATTGGTTGAGATCCGGTGTGAAGGGCTGGTTCTTCTAATCTCCTTCCTCTAGTTCTGGAACTGGACATCTTTAGCAAAGAGCCATTCTCTGGAAATGTAGTTGCATCTGATTGGAGTGGCTGGTTGAACTATTTCCTATCCCTTCTGAAGTCTGCTCCTGCCCTGTACGTGATGGCTATTCAATTAGGGCAGGATGCCTTGGAAGATGGGTAACAAGGGATATAGAGCTTTTCCCACCAAGTCTCCTTTGACTAGTCAGTGGTAACTGAAAGGTGGCTAATATCTAATGTCTGCTCAGCGGCCTACGTGAAACTGGGGGATGTGTCACAAAAGAGTCCCACTACGGCTGGCTCCCTGCTGGCAAGCTCAGCAGAGAGGCCAAGAGCAAACAGGCAGGGAAGCCTTAATCGTCCTCCCTATTTCTTACCTGGAGACTGGGCTCCTGGCTCAAACACACTGGCTGGGCAGTATGGAAGAAGATGGCAGTGCTGCGGTCCCTGCTCTGTGGATAAGCAGAGCATTCCGTCACTAAGGCTTTAAGCCAACGCTGGGGCCAAAGTTTAGGGGTCAGCTAGCACCAGCAACGACTCTGAGCTCCCACTTCTGCCCGGGCACAGGTCTGCCACCCGTGAGGTCAAACGCTTCCCATCAGATTCACATGGCAGCTCTATCTCCAGGCTGAGAGGAGGGTTACCCTTGCACGGATGACCAGGAGAGCATGCTGCCTAGTGTTACGCTATATGCCTCTTGTGCAAGAACATACTCCCTCACTCAAAGGAGAGACAGTGCTTCTGCCTACAGGGTAAATGCTGCCCTCTGTAGCACATGGCAGCTGAGCTGTGATTACTCAGCTTGAGAGCAGCATGCGTAGTTCCTTCTTCCCCAGAGCGTGCATGGTGGACCTTGTATGCTCAGCCATGTTTCACCTCTCCAAATCGCTGGTTAGCAACAAGTCTCCGCGGATGCTCACGGCTGCAGCCTTTTGCCCTGGACTCGCTCCGAGTGGGGTTTTGTTCATGTAGTTGTGTTCAATTCCTTAGTCACAGCTGCCTGCTGAAAGTGGTGTTTGCACCAGGTCTGCAGCTGCAGCTGGCTTGCAAGGATTCCAAAAGGGACTCCCAGCACCTGCCTCAGCCATGGGATCTGTGCCTGGAGCCTGCTCACATGGAAGCAGTAACCAAACTATTTTAAACAGTAGAACTTAAAAAGGATCAGGGAGGTGTTTGGATCGACTGCCAGAAATCTTGTTGTTTGTCCTAAGCTTCCCTGCTCCTGGCTGGGAAACGTGTGATGTTGCCGGTGCTCCTGGGTTTTGTCAGGTCAGAATTGGAGGCTGGGACAAGATGAAAAGTTAAGATCTTGGATTGAGAACACTCAGTTTGGAGGTGTTAGGATAAAGGGGCTGGGCTCATCTCTAGCTAGACTATTGCTGTTAGGACGGCTTCCTGGCCAAATTTCTACTCAAGCGATCTTATGCTGCTGATCATAGAATGAGCCATACCCTTATAGGATAAGCTCTTCCTCGCTTTGAACGTGCTCTTGCTGAAAATCAATGGGAACTTTGCCATGAAGCAAAATTGAGAGCGGTTTTTCGTCCATGGGTCCTCACTCTGCAAAGGTTATAGTTAGCTACTCAGCACCTGCAGGAGTCACTTGGCACCTTGTGGAATCAGGCGCTAAAAGCAACTCTAAGCAGCAATGCAAGTGCAAGAACAGCTGCCGTATTCCATCTCAGAGGCGGCTGCACATCACTGACGAGCAATGTGGCAGCAAGAGGAAGGTCTGGCCTGTTAGTAGTTTAGAATATGGGAGACTTGGGTTCAATTGCCTGTTCTGCCACAAACTTCCTGTGTGACCTTGAGCAAGTCATTTAATTTCTGTGACTCAGTTTCCCTTCTTCAAATGGCAAAAATAGCACTTCCCTCCTTCGCCAGGGTGTTGTAGGGACAAATGTATCAGACTGTGGGGAGCTCAGTAACCTGTTGTACGACAGTGATTGGGGGGCCGTAGACGTACTATAGATAGAACACAATCCCTGCGCTTGCAGGACCAGCCTCAAATCAGCATGTTAACTCCAACCAGCTGAGTAACTGGCCCCCAGTCTGTTGATCCCTGAGCAGCCCCCTTTGTGGATGAAAAGGTGCTATTGGAATGCACAAGGCATTGTTCTGCTTAACATAAAGGGGCTTGCGTGCAATTGTTTCTTTGTGCTGCTGACCTCGGGGTGATGTCCTCACACTGAGCTTTTTACCAGCTGTGGTAAATGTTCATTCTAGATTAATTCTGTCTTGGATCAATAATTAATGTTGCTGCATCCTTTACAACTCTCCCCGGCGAGAAGGAGAGAGAAGCTTGGTGACAGGATAGTATTTCACACGTTCCCTGTCAAAAGATCTTTGTTGTATGCAATGGTGTTGTTGCCGTGTTGGTCTCAGCATATTAGGGACACAAGGTGGGTGAGGTAATATCTTTTATTGGCCCAACTTCTGGTGGTGAGAGAGACAAGCTTGTGAGCTTACACAGCTATTTGTGAAGAGCTGAAGAAGAGCTCTGTGTAAGCTCACAAGCTTGTCTCTCTCACCAACAGAAGTTGGGCCAATAAAAGGTATTACCTCACCCCCTTGTCTCCCAAAAGGTCTTTTGTATTCTTTGAAGACCCCTCTGGCCCAAGCTCTATCAGGCTTTTTATATCATAGATGCATTTTACTACTTTAGGGAAGGCAAGATCT
Source organism: Chrysemys picta bellii (assembly GCF_011386835.1). Classification (NCBI taxonomy): domain Eukaryota; kingdom Metazoa; phylum Chordata; order Testudines; family Emydidae; genus Chrysemys; species Chrysemys picta. The sequence goes on along the minus strand of NC_088806.1, from coordinate 25,526,668 downwards.
CAGGCCATGTTGATTGACATGCTCTTTAATAGCTTCCCTCCTTGCTACGTACATGAAACCCACCTAATGCGCTTGCCTGGGTCTGTGAAGCAGAACCCTCGCTGTCCAGACACAGTATCTTGTTTTAAGGGGGAGTTGAATATTTTGAGTCATCTTAGTGCTGCTGAAAGATGCCAGATGGCAATGGAGATCAATCCTCCAACCACAACATAGATTCCTCACTCTTGCACCTCACTCCTGGCTTAGAGAGAGACCCCTTCTAAGGCTTGGTCTACACTACCCCCCTAATTCGAACTAAGGTACGCAACTTCAGCTACGTGAATAATGTAGCTGAAGTCGAAGTACCTTAGTTCGAACTTACCTTGGTCCACACTCGGCAGGCAGGCTCCCCCGTCGACTCCGCGGTACTCCTCTCGCCGAGCTGGAGTACCGCAGTCGACGGCAAGCACTTCCGGGTTCGACTTATCGCGTCCAGACTAGACGCGATAAGTCGAACCCAGAAGTTCGATTTCCAGCCGTCGAACTAGCGGGTAAGTGTAGCCAAGGCCTTTGAGTGAGAGGGGAGTTAAGTCTCCATAACCCATTCAATCCAGGCCTTTCTGGTGAGACCCCCAACAAGGGGACAAGTGAGTAGACCAAGACCACCGACTTCCTTTTGGCCACCAAACAACTGTTAGATCACTGACGTCCAGCTGCTAACAAACGGAGTCAGACATGAAGCGGTGACCTAAGGTGAAAATCTCTGAATCCCATTACCAGCCCCCTGAGCCATCCAAGTTCCTAGAGCACCTCGTGTTAAAAATCAAAGTGATCTTGATTCTGTCTCTTTAGAAGACAAATAGGTCAAGACAGAGCAAGTTTGAGTCAGAGCTCCTTTAGCCTCCGGCTCCCCTGGAGACAGCTCGCGACGCATCAGGGTTCCTTCCCAACTGCAGTTTTGACTAATGCATTCGCCACTGGATAGAAAAATCTAAGCATCTATGTTTATTTCTATAATGAAGAAAACTAGCAGTGCAGCTGGACTTAGCCATGCTGGTGGCTATTGAGAAGCCTTGCGCTTGCACCTGGGACATAGGATTTCTAATAGGTTTACGGTATATCGGACAAATGCTCACTTAATACTGTGTTTCAATAGCCCCTTTCATGCATGGATCTCAAACAGATTTTGCAAGTCCTAACGTGTGGATTATGAATTCCTTTAAAGAAACTGAGGCAACGATAGGTACTGGAACAGGCCGGTATTCACCCAGAAAAGAGTTTTGAATGGAACTAACTGAAAAATGCCAACTTTCCATGGGCAATCTTGAAAGATCCTCGGTTTATTTGGGGGTTTGGGGGGGGGGAGGTCTCAAAATTTCTTGTGATTTTGTTTTTTGTCGAAAAATGAAACAAGAAAAACTTTGATTTTGTATTTTTTCTCAAATTGATTCCCAAAACTGGTTTTTTGCCTGTTTCTTTTTAGAAAAGGTTGATAACTTATTTTCTGCACGCACACAAAAAATACATACAAATAAATCCTTTTTGGAAAAAATTGTCAAAATGGCCTTTATGATGGAGAAAAAAATGGATGAGAAATTTGGAGTTGTAGTTGTTAATAGAACTCAAGTCCTGCCTCCTAGTTCCCTCTCCTAACCATTGGTTACACTCCTTTCCAGTCCATGGGTATCACAGTGAATCAGCTAGACCAAGCAACAGAACCCCAAAATTCTTACTCTCTAAGCACCACTTCCCTGATTTTAGTGGCCAGAAAAGGGAAAACAGAGATTCTGAGTATAGAAAAAATAAAAATGTGAATAAGGATGTGGAATGTAGACTGCCGTTCCTCCAATTTAATCTCTCTGGGACCAGGACTGACTCTTGCTATGTGTATGGACAGAACCTAGCATAATGGGCCTAGACATCAACTGGAATCTCTAGGCTCGGGTGTAATAACAACAATAAGAGCACTGACATTTGGAAGAGCTGACTGGTAGCTCATAGTTAGGCTTGACAGAACTAGATTTTTATTTTTTGTGCCTCTTTATTTTTAAGCATTTTTCCGTTTTTATAAATGTTCACATTTGTGAGTAAATATGGGGAGGGGCTCAGACAGCAATTATCTAATGACCGTAGAGGCTGACATTCAAAAAGTTCAAGCTTTATAATCATCCAAATCCAAATACTCAACATCACACGTCAGGATACACAAGCAAATATCCTTAACTCAAACCCTGATAAGTTCTAAAGCAGCATTTTTCTTACCTGGCCTATCTGTACATTTTGATCATTATCGATGGGAATATTTTTTCGTCAGTTTGTATGCACGCAGCAAAATTGACATTTCCCGACATTTACTGGGGTAAAAATCTAATCCTTCCAAGCCTACTCCTAGCACAGCCCAGGACCACCAGTTCTCTCTCTCTCTCTCTCTCTGTCTCTGCAGGTTTTTATTACAGGGAAGTCTTGCAACAAGCAATTTCTATTCATCTATCTGGGAACATATGAGCTCTTTGTTCTTGGTTTGTTTTTTCCTCAATCAAAATAAGTCGTCTGACCTGAAAGAACCAGTTTCACTCTTATGTCTACAAAATAGCATGAGAGACAAACCTAGGGGGGCAGAAGGATCCCGGTGCGCAATAGATCCTCAGCTGGCAGAAAGCAGTGCTTTACACCAGCTGCGGATCTGGCCCTCACAATGGGAGAAGCTTTGATACAACTGGCCTTTATTCTCTCTCCTTGCCCCAGACTGGGCTCAGGGAAATCCTCTGCATGCTTCCTAGCCAGCACCAATCGGTTGGTGACAAGCAGCAAGGCCCTAGCGCCCGCCCTCATGCTGCTGGTCTTGTAACACACGGGTTTGTGACAGCGTTGGTCTGTTAATGTGATTGATGCCACGGGAGTGGCTAAAGCCCAGCTCGTAAATCTAGCTGTGCAGACGTCGTGCCGAACATCGGTCGCATTGATCACTGAATCGAAGAGTCTGTGGCTGAGTCTCTTGGGGTTCCTCCCACAGGGTGTCTTCACTTGTGAGTCCATTAATCAGAGCTGGGAAGAGCGAGCACAGCCTAACTCCAGCCTTGCTGCTGCAATACGCGGTGTGGCTTTCTCCTTGCACCACATACGCTTGCATATAAAACAACCCGCATGTAAACGGATCCTCCCCGCACTGCCCTGCAACCAGGGCCGGCTCTAGCTTTTTTGCCACCCCAGGCAAAAAAAAAAAAAAAGGCAGCCGGACAGCCAAAGCAAAAAAAGAACGGCAGCCACAGGGAGCGCGTGGAGGGTGGTCAAGGCGGCTTGCAGGGGGATGAAGGGCGGCACCCGCCCGCTCCCGCCGCCCGTGGGCAGCCAGGCGCTGCAGCCCGCTTGCAGCCGGGCGAGAGGGGCTCCCCCTCCGGCCTTGGGGTGCCTCTCCCGGCCGGGCAGGCTCCAAGGAGGCCGACACGGGCAGTGCTGGCTGGGGTCTGCGACCTCCACGTGGGGCCAGCATTGCAGCGGGGCTCAGCACAGTGCAAACGGCGCTAGGATCAGTGGGGCCTGCCCCTCCGCTGCCCGCCGGGCCGCCGCAGAATCCTCCCTCCCTCCGATGCCTGCCGGGCCGCCGCAGAACTGTCCCTGCCTCCGCTGCCCGCCGAGCCGCCGCAGAACCCTCTCTCCCTGCCTCCGCCGGGCCGGGTTCAGAGCGGAGTGGGAGGCGGAGGCCCGTGCAGGTGGCGGGGAGTGGCGTGTCCCGGGGAGCCCGGCGGCACGATGAGCAGCGGGGATCACTAGTTCCTGCCCCCCCCGGGTCGGGGTCCATGCCCCTTCAGGGCTGGGCTGGCTGCTCCAAGATTGGCCGGAATGCCACCCCATACAATGTGCCGCCCCAGGCACGTGCTTTCTCGTCTGGTGCCTGGAGCCAGCCCTGCCTGCAACGTGCTAAGATTGAAACAAACAGCCTATAAATAATCCAATCCCCCGCCACAACCTGCGTTACCACTCCACTCACTTCTATTGTCCTCTTCGTTTTCCGTGGACATCCTCTCCATCCTTCAGGCGCTTTGCCAAACTCATTGTTCTCTCTGTGCCCAACAGCCTTTCCTCGAGGCCTGGCAAGGCATCGTTCAGCTCCCTTCTGCTCATCTATTGGGTTACCCTAATTAATCCATAAATATGTCAGTGAAATGGGTCGATCAGCCTTGGTCTCTTGATTGGCATCAGTGGAAAGCCATCTATTGACATCAGGCCTATCCTGACTTGAGATTCCATTACGCCTTCCTTTATCTCCTAGCTGAGAGTACATGGTATGTTGTTTTTACAGTACAGGTGCTCAGATACTCCAGTGAAGATCAGGCAATAGAGTTGTCTGGTGGTGAGGGGAGGGGTGGAAGCAATATAGGGAGAATAATCTAATTACAATGGGACATAGGGAGAAAATGTGTAAATATCAAGATTAATTGTGAAGGATTTTTTTTTTTTTTAGGCAATATACTGTTTGCTCTGCTGTAGTTCTTGACCTGCAGAAGGGACTGTGGGATTTATTCCTGAAGTCAAACTGGTGGTTTTGTCTCACACAGAAGGGCAAACACCTTTGATTTTTTTTTTAAAAACTAGTTAACTTGTTTCTGATAATGGGGGGGGGAAACAAAGAACAAATATAAAGTCTCTATGAAAGAGAGCACAGTGATCTCGCTGGAACATTCTGCATCTGAATTAAAACACACAATGCCTGTGCAGCAGACAATAAGGGTCCTCTGCATTTCAAGGGGAAGAAAACAGAAGGACCAACATCTCCATAGCTACAAACACCATCCAGACCAGGGAGAGGAGTGTTTCCTTGGGGAGTCGGGATTTGGAGTTATGGTTGGTGGCTGGCCAGAAGTACTTAAGAAAGAAGTATATGAACAGGAGTGTGTTGCTGTACAGTGCCTGTAGGAGGAGCAGAAAAAAATGCTCGGTTCACAGATTTAAGCCCTGAGGAAGGGAGATGTAAGTGGTATATGCATGATAGTTCCTGCCTTAGCTGACACATTAGGGACTGAACTGGGGATTTCAAGAGCTGAAAGCATAAGCTAAAGTACCAGGGCTCCTTAGGTGTGATTGTAACAGACACACATCCTCGCCAGATTGGGCACACTCACCAGTGGATTATGAGGGCTCTTATCCCCATGGGGAGCCTAGGCTAAGGGACTTGCCCAAGGCCACACTCAGGGATTCTGTGGCAAAGCAAATAATTGAACCTAGGTCACCCAGTTCCCAGGCAACTACTTAACCACTGTGCCATCCTTCCTCACAGATTTCTGGGCTGTTCAAGGGGCCAGAACAGTCCCTGGTGTTGCTCTAAGGTATGGCCTCCCATCCCAGGCTGTGCCACTGCGTTGCCTAGACCTGCACAGAAGGTTCACAGTGCTATGGGGCTGTCTCTCTGAGCTGGGACTTTGTGAGGGAGCTTGTGTAGAGTAGTTTATAGCAGCCCTAAGCAATGCCTACACTGGGGGAGTTCTCCCCTGGCAGGCTATGGGCTTTTACAGCCAAAGGCCAGTGCAGGAGGGTGGGGGGTAGTGTTTCCAAGACTCCTGAAGAAGGCAAAGGGGCAGGTAAGGGACTTTGTCTCTCTCTCACAGGGTCAGACACTTCCTCCTCTCTCGCTGGTTAGCAGAAGGGACGAAGAGCACTGCAAAGGGCGGCTCTCTCGCTCCACACAGGAGTGTGCTTTACAACTTGAGGTGCTCAGGCGTATTCCTGCATCGAGGAGACTGAGATGGAGAAAGTAAAATATGGATTTTTGCAGAGCTGCAGCAATTATGCCAAATTACAGCTCATGCCCACACCTTGGCTACGAATGCGTACTTATGAGGAATGCACAGCATTCTGGGAAGGGGGGAAGAGGAGAGAATAATAGGTTTGTTTTAGCAAGCGCATTAGAATAGCAATAGCAGCGGCCATGCGGACTGGCCAGCCAGGCCAACCTGCATTGCTCCTGCTGGAATAATTCACTGCAGCACAGTTTGCAGCTCTTGCCTAGGACAGTCATTGGCCCCAGTAACTGTACGACTTCATGCACTGATTGTATATGCTAAGCAGGGTTGTGTCTGCTCAGTCACTGGAGGGGAGACCTCCAAAGAAAATTGGGGGTGCTGCAGGCGAGGTACTAATGATTTAGTGGCTGCTCCCTGGCGGTGGTGTGGGCTGGTGGGTCTGCCTTCTAGCTGAGGTATAAAACCCTGATTTCAGTCACCTGTGATCACTAAAAACTCCATTGTTCTGCCTACCTCATTGTCCTTCCAGTGTGAGTAATTGCATTCTGCTTCTGAGTTATCCGCCCCTAACTTTCCATTAGAGCTGCCATTCTCCTTCATGTCCTGTCCTCGCTTTTTACAGACCCTTTCTAGGGCCTCATTTTGTGCCAGAAGCGGTTCAGTGATGGGAGAAACTATTTGTATAATACTTAGTCCTGCCTTGAGTGCAGGGGAATGGACTAGATGACCTCTCAAGGTCCCTTCCAGTCCTATGATTCTATACGCTATCCATGTTTTGTGCTGCATGCCATGGTCATGAACCAGGGAACTCGAATTTGTCTGCTCTAAAAACACAGGCTGCTGCCCCTGGAGCTAAAAGAGAGTGATAGAATTATAGGGCCTATGATATACAGCTGCGTTGTTCTGATTCCATCCAGTAGAGGACAGAGGCCAACTCACTGCATGGGAAAGCTGTAAGGTGCTTTGGGATTTGTTTAACTGCAAGGGCTTAGGTAAGCCAAAGCATTCGGGTAGTTGCAGGGCTGTCCCCAGAACAGAGAGATGAGGGGGGAGCAGTACTAGCCTTGTGTGAGCATTTCCAGTCTGGGTACTCAGGGAGTTTTGGGGAATGCTTTCACTGCCCCCGCCCTGAGAAGCCTTAAGGCCTGCGAAGTACCTGTCTTTATGCACCCCCTCTCTGAAAAGCTACCGCAAAATCATCTCACCCCAAACAAGAGCCCACAGGCGTGAAACCGCTGAGCATTGTCTCATTAGGAGGTGTCAGTCACAGAGGATGGAATAGGCTGTGGGAGGAAAGCCGCTGAAAGAAAGAGAAAGAGAGAGCTGGGAGCCAAAGAAGGGTGGGGAAGGTGCAGGGGAAGTGGGAGTCTGACGGACGTAGTAGTGAGAACAATCTCTGACACAGCACCTGCACCAGCAGTCCTTCCCACCGAGTACACCTGCTCCACTGCACCCTGGAGCACACACAACATTTGTCTCTCCCCAATGCATTTGACCATGCAATAGACACCTGAGTGAGCAGGGGCACCTGCCAGGTTCTCTCTGCCTGTCCTGAGGAAAGGGAAAGGAGCACTTCTGACGCTTGATAACAACACCGAAATAGCCGTCCTGGGCCGGGCCTTTGCTGGTGTATATGGGTGTAACTCCACTGAAGTCAACAAAGCTCCACCAAGCTACCTGAGCTGAGTCCCATGGCCCCCTGTCTGCGGTTTGCTTCTGAGACTCCAGCACCAGTCAGGGACTGCATTGCATTGCATTCGGTGGCAGGCAGTGGAGTTTGCAACGTGGTGATTGGAGGATGGAGGAAATGGGAAACCTGCCTTCGATGATTACCCAAGCAAGCTGCAAAAATCAGTCGCCTAGAGTAGAGATTGGTCTTTAGAGTATCCCCCAGGTGCCACTGTAATTTCCTTCAGCTTTTATTTAAAGAGCTGATTTAAGATGCAGTCAGAAGGGTCCTTTGTATAAATTTCCCTGTTATTTCTTGTCCACCAAGTGCCTGTCTGTCTCCTCCTTCCAATCTCTGCATCTCCCACAGATCCTCCCGACCCTGCTCTCTCCTCTTCCTTCCTCTCCTGAATTGCTTCCTATCTGGGCCATACAGAATACACCCCCCTTCCCTTCTGGCATGATATGGGGAACTGTAGCCTCCCTAAAACAGGAGCCCTTTCTGAGACTGCAGACCCACAAACCTGCTTCCCCACAACTTGATGCTAGCTCTGTCCCCTCTGTCTACCAAGAATCTGCAGGGAAAGGGAAAGAGACCTCTACTGGCTGAATATCCTAGAGCAAGCAAAGATGATATTGCTCTGCAGGGAGAACAGAGGGAAAAGATGCAATAACATCCTAGATGCTGGGAACATATTTCATTTGCCTGATGACTATGTTGTTATCTGCAGCATATTGCACAGTGGATTAGGTCTCTGCCTTTTTCCTGAGCATTGTGGAAAAGCTGCCCCTAATTCAGAGTTAAAGTGAAATCAACCCGTCTGAAGGCGATGAAGCTGTAGCCCATCGTGAGGTTGGTTTAGTCACACTGGCTATTTTAGATGTAGTTTAGCAAAGATCAATTCGTCTGTTTCTGCTTTAAATTACATATGAAACTGATTTATTTCATGATAACTCAGAATTAAACTAACTGCTGCCTGGCTTACTTAATCTGTAGCGAAATGGGTCCAGGTTAATCAGTCTGCACCCACCAGTTTAGTGTGGATTTGGCTGGTGAACAGCAGGTGCTGGCTGCAATCACATAGATAGTAGCTGCCTTGGTTTCTCTGTACTACTGGCCTACCTGTCTGTGGGGTTACTAGGCAGCTCAGCTAGTGTAGACACAGCAATAGCAAATATTGACTGCTATAGATTATGATCCATTGGCTGCATCAGCGGCACAAGAATGATGGAGCGTTGTGCCGTGACTGTTCCTTAATGCCACTCAGAACTATGGTGGCTGATTGACACATATAAAGTGCTACCAACCTCTCGGTCCCTCCCCATCCTCAAGCAAATACCTCACTGTCAAAGCCCTCCTTGCCTTTTGTCTCATTTGCTCTCCCTTTCTGTGTACCTCACCTCATCTAGCAGGAGTCTCTTTTCTGCCTTTTCCCACGTTCTTGCTTCTGTGGGCACAAGGGCCTTATCGTCTGCAGCTCCTACTATCTGGAAAAGAGGTCTTCCTCGTCATCTCTCCATTTTCCCCAAAATGTCCTTGAGTTGCTGGCACTATAGAGCTTATGACACACAGTAAGGCACTTCTGATTCCATCCAGCAGAAGGCAGTGATACAGTGGCCAACTTATTACAGTTTATCAAAGAGAAGGTCAAGGGGTGACTTGATCATGGTTCACAGGTACCTACCAGAAAGAAAACTTCTGATGATAGAGGGCTATTAACCTAACAGACAAAGGAAGAACAAGATACAATGGCTAGAAGCTGAAGCTAGAGAAATTCAGGCTTGATATAAGGTACAAATATTTAACAATGAGTAACCATTCCAATAACTGACCGAGGGACAGGGTGGATTCTCCATCACTGTCAAGATTGGATGTCTTTCTAAGGCCTGGTCTACACGTATAATTTAGATCAACATAGTTAGATCCCTTGGATATGAAAAATTCACATCCCAAGCATTGTAGCTATGCCAACCCAACGTTCAGCGTAAACATGGCTAGGTTGATGGAAGAATGCTTCTGTCGATCTAGCTATTGCCACTTGGGGATGTAGATTACCTACCGTGATGGAAAACCCGTAGCACTGTAGTGCCATGGTGTAGCCATGGCCTTAAAAAAGTGCTCTAGCTCTACCACAAGATATGGGCTTAATGCAGGTATTAGTGGGTGAAATTCCTTGGCACGTGTTATTCAGGAGGTCAGACTAGATGGTCCCTTCCGGTCTTAAAATCTATGAATTACAGCGTGATAATGCATGGTCTGTTCTGCAAATCTTTCTTGCCTCAGTACCACTCGGAGCACCAGGGTCTCAATGCTGCTCAGAGTCTGGGTAGCACCACTGAAAATCTCGTGGCCCTCGTCAGCATGCCTATTAGCACAGCTGAAAGAGTTTGACATGAACTCCACAAATCCCAGGATTACCATAGGTAGCTAAATGTTTGTATAGTGCTTTGGAAAACAGAGAACACCGTCTTTAAGTACTTAGGTATTATTATTGCCACCAGCTCTCAAAGGCCTCTTTGGTTGGAGTTCAAGCTGTGTTCGTGCACAAGGACGTCTTTTGAACCCCATCAGGAAACCATCTGTCAAAGCTTTACGTGACCTTTTCTGGGCCCTCTCTGGATGCCGAGGAACATTCTGAGGTCTCCGTGCTTTAGGGGACGTGAGGTTCAACCTGTGTTTGCTGAGAACATTCACATGAGGCAACACAGGCAATTGTTACTTAGAGGACTCCTAGTCCCGGATCCAGTGAGGCTGATACGAGTGTGCATGTCCCCATCCCGCCTGATTACTCAGTTGGCAGGTTCTGAACGAGACTTGACCCACGGGGAAAGCTCAACCTGAACCCCATTCCAACCCCCACAAATTGGCCAACTTGGAAGTGCTAATACCTGTCCTCTTGGTATCATTTAGAATACACACTTGACCATGCTCTGGAGCTTCTAGCAGCGGTGTGGTGAAGCTGGGCTCTCTCCTTAATTCTGTCGCTGTGTGAGCCGAGGCAAGTCACTTCCCCTCCCCGGGCCTCAGTTTCACCGGCTGTCTGGCATGTATGATAATGCTTAAAGTGCTTTGAGATCTGTGGATGGGAGATGAAGCCAAGAGCTTAGCCGGATTTGAAAAAGGATGGGACATTTCCACGGAGAATAAGACTATCTGGAGTTACATTAAATGGGATTATTCTTTTTAAAGATGGTTTGGAAGGGCTATATAACCCCGCCTGCTTTTGAGAGTATAAGCCGACCTCTGCGGGAGGAGTAGGAGTATCTTCGTCTTGTCTACATGCATGTTCCTCATTGTCATAGCATCTGAGCCCCTCACAGTCATTAGTTGATGTGCCCTCATGATACTGCTGTATGAGAGGGAAGGATTAATCTCTCCGTTTTTTATTGGGGGGAACTGAGCACAGTGTTGATCAAGTGACTTGGCCAAGGTCAGAGAGGCAGTCTGTGGCAGAGTGAGGAATCAAAGCCCAGTTTCCCCAGTTACAGGTTTAACCACTAAAATCATTCTTCCTCCTTGTGGGAAGGTTATTTGATTTATTGCCCTTTTTTGGGGTGGGGGAGTTGCACCTTCCCCTGATGCATCTGGTGCGAGACATTGTCAGAGACAGGAAACCTGTCACTCCAGAGGCCAGCTTGCTGTCTTCTTCCTCTGCTCCTCATCAGTGCCATCCTCGGACCTACTTGGCATGGCCATCTCCTCCTTCCACTGCTCTTGCAAGTTGGCCACCTGGGTTGGAAGCGGGTTTGAGGGCGGAGCTCGCCCATATGTTGCCAGCAGCCCGCGCCGCTTGAAGCCGGTGCCTGCTGCCAGGCTGGAGGAGGAATCCGCCTCCTATTTCACTTGCCATGGCTGCAGCAGCAGCGTGAGAGGCAGGGGATGAACCAGGAGCCATGGAGATGTTTCGCCATTAAGTGGTGTAATTTAGTCTCGGCTCGGTGTTTTGATTTTGCCCAGCTGAGTCTATGTGCATTTAGATTAATCCTGTTAGCTGGCAGGAGCAGGGCTGCCTGCCGTTTATCAAGTGTGCTTGTGTGATTTCTTATTTGATATGCAGCCGCCCCGGAGAAGGACTTTGCTGCCTCGCTTCTGTCTCTAGCGAGGCCCTCTAGACAGACCATGCTTGGAACCTGGGGGAGGGGAGAGGATCACGGGCTTTTTGTTGCATTCCTTGAGATTGTCTGAAATGCGAAGAAGGGGCTGGCTCTTCAGAGACTTCCAGGTCCCTCTGGGTATAATGGCTTGTTTCGTGACCATTGCTGTCTACCATACTATTAATATAACCCATTGGGTGTGTGTGTGTGTGTGTGTGTGTGTGTGTGTGTGTGTGTGTACTACTACACTCTACTGGCTGGAATTGGAACATATCAGCTATATGTCATAGACCCCATACAGCTAACAGTAAATGAAGATTCTCCTTTAGCACAAGTGATAGGGGTGCTTTTAAAACAGGAAGTTTTGAGCTCTATCCCATCTGCCACCATTCATTTCTGAGTGACCATGCTACGCAGCAGAGTCACCAACCATGAAGTCCTAAGTGGCCAGAGATTGGTTACGGGATAGATCTGTCTTTTCAGGTGTGTCACAGTTCCTTCTCACCTAGATTTATGGGGGTAAGGTCTGAGATTCTAAATCCAGGGGTGGTGAGGAGGGAAACAAGTTTGTGTTTTGATTGTAGGAAATGATCTGAAAGTGGTCAGTCTGATTCAATCAATGTGAGTTTTGCCTGCGTCAGGACTGAAGGTCAAAGCTGTATCCTCTATCTTTTTTTTAAATAATGCACAATGAGCCAGTGGGACTTCTTGCCACTAGATGTCATTGAGCAAGAAGCCTAGCAGGGTTGTAGTGAAGGAGGGCAGAAGACCCTGGTAGAGTCTGACCCTGGGACAGAGCTCAGGGTAATAGCTGGTTTTCAGGATTATTCACCGCGTCCTCTGAGGCTGGTCCAATCTTAGCAGGAGCTGGCAGATCAGGAACATTCAGTCCCAGAGCTGCTGCCATTAGAACTGGCTGAATATATTTTTTCCAAAAAAAAAAAAAAAGTTTCAGTCAGAAAATGGCTCTTTTTTCCAAATGAATCTTTTTGCAGAAAATTTATATTTTTGTTGAAAATTTTCTTCCTCCCATCCCAATATTGGGACTTTCAAAATACAAAGCGCTTTTGGTTTTTGATAAAACTGCCAAACGTCCACAAAATAAATGGATGCATGGAATATACTTCCTATATCCCAACCAGCTTTACTTACCATGAGCCTCACTGGCATTATACCTGCGGGTTAACAGATCCCCCCTTTATAACAGAGAATTCATACTGCATCCTGAAAGAAACACCCCAGAGTCCTCACCCCTAACACCACCATCTCAGTCCTGCCAGAGTTCTCATTTTGATCAACAGCTGGCCTTTTAGCCGGTATGATTTTGCTAATGTAAATCCACTGCTCGTGACAAGTGAGGATGGATGAAGTCGATTCATCAACACATGCTTATTGGCTTCTGTTGTATGCATCATTGGGAAAATCAGGCCCGTCATCTCATGGGAGAGGAAACTGCAGTCTTTCTATATCCTGGCACTCACTGTGTCCATTGTTCACCAACTGACTGTCAAATACGTTGAGACCTTGGTGGAAGGGACATTGTAACACATGGAGCAATTAATGTGAGAACTTCCCGAATGAGGACTGCAGGTCAGGGCCATGTCTTCTACTTTTCACCTCATGCATAACTAGCCAGTGGAACTCCTCAACTAGATATTGTTGAGGCCAAAATTCTAGTGCTTTTCAAAATAGGATTAGACATTTATGTAAAGAATGAGAACACTCACAGTTATGTTAGGAAGCATGGTCCGATGGTTAGGGCACTAGCTGACGACTTCAGTTCAAATCCCTGCTCTGCCACAATCTTCCTGTGTGACCAGGAGCAAGTCACTTAGCTTCTCTGTGCTTTACTTGCCCATCTATAAAATATGGATAATAGCACTGCCCTGCCTCGGGGTAGACTGCCTCCCAAGCACCCCTTGTGGCCAGAGGTTATTCAGTCAGAGACTTAGGAACACCTAGAGCATGCAGATGCACCCCTGACCATCTTGACTAATAGCCATTTGATGACCCTATCTCCCATGAGCTTAGCTAATTCTTTCTTGAACCCAGATTTGGCCTTCACAACATCCCCTGGCAACTGTGCGTTGTGTGAAGAAGTGCTTCCTTATGCTTGTGTTAAACCAGCTGCCTATCAATTTCATTGGGTAACCCCTAGTTCTTGTGTTATGTGAAGGGGTAAATAACACTTCCCTAGTCACTTTCTCCACACCAGTCATTATTTTATAGACCTCTATCATATCCCCCCTCAGTCATCTCTTTTCTAAACTGAACAGTCCCAGTCTTTTTAATCTCTTCTCATGGGGAAGCTGTTCCACATCCTTAATCAATCCTCATAAATCCTCATCTTTCACGGCATAAGCCAACCACTAACTGATGGGTGTCAGGAAGACGCTCCCATTATGGACAAGTTATTCCATATTGTCCACTGTGTTTCTTGCATCTTCCTTTTCAGCATCTGTTACTGTTCACTGTGAAATGGGAGACTGGCCAGGAGGGATCCTTTGGTCTCATCCAGTCTGGCATCTCCTTTGTCCTTGTATCCCCTGATTCCCCATTCAAATTTGGCATTTTCCCTTTGTTAATGGGGACTGATTATTGTGGAACAGAATCCATCTCGTATCCATTTGGAAAATCTGATACATGCAGAGGCTTGGCTGAGGGCTTCTTTGATTTTTTTTGTAAATTATTTTTAATAAAATTGGAAGTCATCAAAGAAAATGAACCTTGCTCAGTGGTATTCAGGCCTCAGTGACTAGGCTGAGATGGCATCTGATAAATGAGAGGTAAGAAGAGTTACAGGAAATTTGCTTCTGTTTCTTGGAAGCACATGACTAAGCGAGGTTAATAATCTGATTCATTAGTTTATATCTGTGTGAACTAAATGTGAATCTTAAGTCAGCACTGTATATCCTCCCACCTGGAGGTTACCACTTCCAGGCCAGCCCAGACTGTTTGCCAGTTGGCCAACGAGTGCCATCCTATGGCTGATGAGTGATGGATGTGAAATGAATTTGGTTAGATTCTGCCCCATTCCCAGTATCTGTATTAAAAAAAAAATCTCACAACAGTTGTTGGTAGTGGGTCTCCTTGTTGGCAGGGACAGCACAACCCATTAGGCGACCTAGGCGGTCGCCTAGGGCGCTAACATTTGGGGGGCGGCGACCGCGGCGCCCCGGTCATCGGTGGTATTTTGGGGGCGGGACCATCCGCCACCTCTGTCGAGGGCGGTATTTCGGGGGCGGGACCTTCCGCCGCCTAGGGCGGCAAAAAAGCTGGTGGCGCTCCTGCTTGTTGGCCACCAGCGGAGAGGTCATGCATTGAAGAGGCAGGGAGGGGGCCAATGTACCACCTCACTCCTAGAGATGGAGGCATCCTGGCAGGAGTGAAATTTGCCGTGTTCTGTAACTAACGCATCACCATCTAAGGCTACCAGTTGCCAGCACTAAATGGAGATGGATTTCACTGTACGTTACCATAATGGGTAGAGCCTTGTTATTCTGACTCTTACTGTGTGACGGGGTGTATCCATTCTGTCCACAGATGGGCAGGGAAAGGGCTTAACCCTCTGGCTCTGGCTAAAGGAAGGACCCACAGCTGCCTTCCCTGAGAACAGAGATCTGCTGGGTAGCAGGGCTGGGACAGCCATGGGGAACTGATAATTACTGGGATTGTCAGAGGACTCTAAGGGAGTTAGATGCATCCTACTGAAACCAATGAGTCAAGCACTTAACTCCCTTAGCTACCTCTGAAGACCCCAGTCTGCATCCCTCCTAGCATATTTAAAGGCGAGTTTGCAGAGGGGAGCTGGGATGGACTCTGGGCAGGGAGAGTTGTGTGGAGGGGAGTGGACAGCTTCCTCTTCAGAACTTGGCTGGAGGGGGCCATCCTTGGACCCCTGCCCTGGACACTGGCTGAGAGGCCCTGTTGCATTGAGGCCCTGAATGGGGCAGGCTGTTCTTACATGCGCCCTCCTGGCTTACAATAAAGCTCATCACAAAAGTTAAAGTCCATAGCACTGGGGGAAAGCCCTAATGCACTGCTGTAAAACAATGCTTGCATTGGCCCTGCTTATCCCACAGTAACTGGAGTCATTAGTGCATCTTCTCTGGGGATTTCCACAATGCAGCTTAAAGCCAGTGTAGGCAAGACCTTAGAGGGGTTAAATCCTCTGCTGCTTCCTTGTGGGAGTGGGAGTTGAACAGTAATAAAAATCAGAGACTTTGTAACAGCAGTGATGTGGATAGACCCCTCCATGTTAGATCACTGGAGCTTGCCATGCCGGACTTAACTCATGCAAGTAACACAGATCTCATCCCTCCTGCTCAGAGCCCCTGGAAAACGGACACTAAACAAGCTCCTCTTGCCGGTGCATGCAGCGACGCGACAGCAACACGTCCTTCACTGCGCAGGAGCCCAGCTGCAGGCCTTTAAGCTGGGTAACCTTGGCAGTGCCACCCCCGCAGCCAGTTCCATGCAGGTACTGACATGCCTCCAGCACCCACAACATTAGCCAGCTGCGTATCTCGGCAGGGATGGCCGGTGATGTATTTTAATGAGAGAGAGAGTGAATTACATCAGGCTACAAGAGCCCCTGACTCCTATTTGACGGCCTGGGAAAATGGAAAGACTAGCATTTTCAATTTAAGGTTTAGTTAGATAATGCCTATTGGTGCCAGTAGATTACAGAGTGGATATTAAATCCTGCAGGATTTGCAATAGCAGAATACCAGTGGAATCTATAAGTAGGTGGGAGAATGCAGAGCCAGGGAGCGATCGTCCTCTGGAGGTCCTGAGAGGCAAGAGAGAATCAGAAGTGAAGCTTTTCTGTGAAGGATGCTCCAGGTCAGGGCACACACACACACAGGCCTGTGGCCTTTAAAGGTTCCCTCTTGAGACACTTTGGGGCCTCAGACAGTAGCTGACTCAACGTGCCTGAAAGAAGAAGTGTAAGAGAAGATGGGGGCATGCCTAGATGTTGGAAGGGGGACTCAGGAGTCAGGACCCTACAGTGCTATCTCCCAGCTCAGGGAGGGGAGTGTGATTTAGTGGTTGCAGCAAGAGAACAGGACTCAGGCGAATAGGACCCAACTGACTTTTTTTGTGCACCTCTTTTTGGTTTTGCTTTCCACTAATGTTCTAACAAGCCAGTGCACTGGCAGGAATTTCTGCTGTAAACGTGATAAAATAGTCAGAGCCAAATTTCATACTTGTGTTATGGTATTGGGCCCGGAAAGGTGATTCTGAGAGTTTGGCTTATCCAGGCAGGGTACAGAGACATACCACATGACTTCTGCCTGTACAGCACCCAATAATAGCATCCCAGCACCTGTTCACCCAATCCACATGGCTTTAATCACTGATATCCAGTCCTTGCAGAGACAGCTGCTAACAGCCCAGGACAGTAGGTGGGAAATGTTGTGCGAATCATTTAAGATAACAATTGGATAACAATAACATGCAGAGTTGTAACCGTTAATGCAAACAAAGAGTTTTGGAAGGGATAAACCTCCTCCTGTTTCAGGATTTAAACCAATCTCTAGCTATCCGGGATTAGAAGGAGACCTTCTTTGGCGGGGGGAGGTGGAGAGATGATCCCACATCTGTCTTGTCTTGTGCCTGCCTCTGAAGCATCTGATGATGGGCACTTTTGGAGACAGGATGCTGGACTAGATGGACCACGAATGACCCAGTCTGACAGTTCCGATCTTTCTCTCTCCATAGGAAACTGGCAAATGGAGAGCGGTGCAACAATCTGAATAAATTATGCATTGTGCATTGTACATCTAGTCCATTTTTGGTCTAGCCTAAGTAGGGTGACCAGATGTCCCGTTTTTAAAGCGACAGTCCAATTTTTTGGGACTTTTTCTTATATAGATGCCTATTACCCCCCCCACCCCCATCCCGTTTTTTCACGGTTGCTATCAATGCCCAGATGCTTCAGGACAAGGGCAGCTTTACTGCAAGGTCGTGGGTGCAATTGCACAAACAGGATCACCATGCCCGGCTAACTTGCTCAGGCTTAGCCCGGCCGCCCCTCCTTTGTGACATCATGGCAGAGGGGCAGCCAGGCCTAAGCTGAGTGGCACTGAGACCCTCTGCATCACATTGCAATGGCCTGAGCTGGAAGCCAGGCCCAGCTCCGCAGGACAGGAGCTGTGGCTGCAGGTAAGCACAAGACATGCTTGCCCAAACCCCAGGGCCTCCTGTCTGCACTCATTGAATCGGGAGGCTACATCTGCCCCTGCTTCCGGGTAAAATGCAAGAAACCCTTATGGGATAACCTAACTCCAGGGAAAGTTTGTGCCTGACCTGCATTAGAGATCGGTTGCTACCCTGAAAAACCAGGGTTTCTATCACTTCCAGAATTCTTGGTGTGAAATCCTGGCCCTGTTGATGTCGATGGCAAAATATCCATTGGCCCGAGGAGCCAGGGTTTCACCCTTGGTTGTTTTTAATCCTTACTATTATAACTCTGGATATGTTTGCTAGCAATATCCGATCCTGCTTTGAATCCTGCTGAGCTCTTCATCTCAATAGTGTTTCACAGCGGCGAATTCCATGCTAGAAATGCCAGGCCTCGGTTTCCCCATTACTAAATGCAGGTAATATTTGCCTACCTCCCAGGATGGAAGTGGTGAAAATGAATATTTGCAAAGCACTTTAAGATCACTCTGATGGCAGGTGCCGGAGAAAGGCAAAAGGTTGTCACTTACTATTCTAATGTACTGGTTGGTTGGTTTGACAGTTCATGGAGACTATTTATGGACTATATACATGATTGATGAGGTTATATAGGATTATTAGTTTTAAGTAGGATAAAACGTGTACATTAATTACCACAATTATCCCCGAATATTTTATATGGTTCAAACTTTCACTCATGGGTTAGGAGAAATATTAACCTTTAAGCTCTTTTCCAGCAGCGCTTCCTTCTGTTTGGATACTAAGGTTAATTGAGAGCTGTTTAAAACATCCTGTTAGAAGAAGGAGTTGGAGTGGTAAAGGAATGTATCAGAAATGTTTATTTCTAGTACTCACTTGTTTTACAGTAGCACAGAGAGGCCCCAGCTGAGATGAGGGGCCCATTATGCTAGGCACCATAATATGTGGGATGCTCAGAAAATTCGGAGTAAAAACTAAATGTTTATTCTCTGACCAGGATGGGAGAGAAGGGGTGGGGCATGTGTGTGTGTGTGTGTGTGTGTGTGTGTGAGAGAGAGAGAGAGAGAGAGAGAGAGAGAGAGAGAGAGAGATGGCCAAGCCTTCTGAGTCTTAAGGAAACAGTCAATTTGCACATGGATGTCACCTGGGGACTGGTGAATTTCATAGGTTTGAACCCCAAGAGGGCGCTGTGCTGGGGAAGGAAACAGGGGTTTCCTGGCCACTGAGAATTAGCAGATACCTCCCAACAGAACTTGCATCCCTCTGCGGATGATTCCAGGTCACTGCCTCAGGAACTCCAGTGGGCAAGAAGGTGGGTGTCCTGAAAAGCTGTGCACAGGAGCTGCTCCATAGAGTGAGGTTGACAGCACTGTGGAGTGTGAGACTTCTAGCCTTGGGAGGGCGTCTGAGAGGGGTAGGAGATGGCTGAGCAGTGGGAGAGAGCTCGTTATGTTCGGGTGAGGGAGGAGGAGCTCGGCCTGGGAGAGAAAACAAATCCAAGCTCTGTCTTTCCCTAAGTCTGGCCCGAGAAGGTGAGGTCGCACGGGACTAATTTCCAGCAAGGTCTGATGATATGCCTTGAAAATCAGTGTGTTTTGATGCATGGGTGAAGGACAAAGAATGGAATGAACAGACTCCTGGGATGCAGAGTAGGTGGTGACGTCCTACAGGGAGTCCAAGAGCTATTGCATGGACTCATAAACCAAAGGGCTCCCAGTCAAATCACAGGCATGCCTAGCACTCCAGCTTCCATTGATAGCAACAGGGGTTATAATGCTCAACACATCTCCGGGTTTGGCTCACTGACCTTGGTGAGCTTTGTGGGTGCTCAGCATCTGGCCCTGCTGGTGATGGCATCTCCACAGATGTGGATGCAATACACAGGCCTGGATTTCTACCTCCTGCCTCTGTTTGTTCTTCCTGCACTTAGAGAACATTAAGCACATGACTATTCACAGCTGTTTCCTGGGGCATTTTGCAAATGGCTGAAGAAAAGCCAATGTCTCACTGTCAAAGGTATCACCGTTATCAATCCCCTCAACCTAGTGAGGTGGCCGAAGCACTAGAATGGTCATGTGATCAGAATTATTTCAGTAACACCCGGAGCCACAGTCATGCACCATTGTGCTGGGCATTGTACAAACACAGATCAAAAAGACAGTCTCTGCCCCCAAGAGCTTACAATCTAGGTATAAGACAAGAGGGAGAAGATGGATACAGGCAGGCACCTGGGGGACCACAAAGAAACAAGGAGAAGTAGCTCAGTATGATCTCTTGGTGAGGGTACTAAACCATGAGCCAGGAAACCTGGGTTCTGTTCCCAACTTTTCCACTGACTTGGGGTAAGTTGCTGCTACAGCATTTCCGCCCTGTAAAATAGGGCTAATATTTCCTTATCTCCTGCGATGGTGTGAGGATGAAGTTCTAAATGTCTGTGAGGTACTCGGACACTTGGGTAACAGGGTGTGTCATTCACTAGCTACATAGTGTACTGAGCGCCTATGTGTCTAACTTGCCACCAAATAACCTCAGGCCCCAGTGCTGCAAGCACTTATGGACGAGCTCAGTTTTTTCTCGTGCACTTGGCTTCAATGGGATCACTTGCTATGAGTAAAGCTAAGCAAGTGCATCAACGTTTGCAGGCTCAAGGCCCTAGACTGTAAACTCGTCAGGGCAGTGATGTCTTGCTAACGGCCTGATTCAGCTCCTGTTGAAGTTAATGGACCCCCTTCCATCAACTTCGACCTCTGTGTTGTCAGTAATGTGGTTTTAGGTTCTGTATTGATGATGGGTGGGGGTGGAGGTTATTTTCCAGCATCCTAAACCCAGGAGTTTCCGATGATTTGGATAAGCTCCTGCTAAGGATTTAAAGGTTGAGGTGCATATTGGAACAGCACCTCTGGGTCTTCCGAAGGTCTCCAGTCACTATTTGTAACCCTCACGTAGTTTTACCAGGAGGCTGTATTTTACCCTTGCTAATTTGCAAATTCAAATGCTACTTTCATTTTATTTCTTTTATGCAAAAAGTGGTAAATTTATGTGGCAAAAAAACCTGCGAGAACAGAAAGGTTCACATGCAATTAGATTTTATTAGCCTTGTTTATGTCTCCCAAGAATTGTTCATTTTAAAACTTTAGAGTCAGTATGTAAGAAAGACAAAACGGTGGCCTGACTTGCTCTGGTAAGAGGGGCCAAGGATTTGAATGGACTGAAAGGGATTAATAAGAAGCCCATCCTTTGGGGGGGGGGGTGTAGGGGACATTGGGTCACATCCCCAGCTAGTGTAAACTGGCCTAAATGGAGCGATGCTGATTTACGCTAGCAGAGGATCTCGCCCAACATTATCCTGATCTCCTGCCCAGTGGTGCACATCGAGAATAGCTCCATTTAAGTCACGGGAATGACCACACGACACAACCAAGCATAAGTATGAATAAACTCAAGCCCATTATGGTGCAAACCTATGTTAGTGTGGATTGAGGGTCAAATCCTGCAGTGCTGAGCACCCTCAAATGCCATGAAAGTCCATTCACAAGACAAACACTTCAATGCTGCTCTGGGGTCATCCTGACCTTCCTGAACAGGGCTGTAAAAGCCCAAATTCAACCACTGGCGAGCTGAGCTATTGCCCAAATGTCTCCTACACGAACACTAGGCTACGTCTGTGCTAGGAACACTTCGCCAGTCTAGGAAGTCTGGAATACTGTGCTGGCAAAGAGCTCCTAGCGTATGGCAACATTGCAATCCCAGGTGTGATAGCAGCATGGCCAGGCATACCTGCCTTAGCACAGCTAAAATCATGGGGATGCAGGCTTCAGCGTGGGCTAGCAGGGTGTGTATGTACCTAGAATCCCCAGTGTGCTTGTACAGCCCATACTGCCCTACTCAAGAACTAGGGGCCACCAAATGAAATTAATAGGCAGCAGATTTAAAACAAACAAAAGGAAGTATTTTTTCACACAATGCACAGTCAACCTGTGGAACTCCTTGACAGAGGATGTTGTGAAGGCCAAGACTATAACAGGGTTCAAAAAAGAACTAGATAAGTTCATGGAGGGTAGGTCCATCAATGGCTATTAGCCAGGATGGACAGGGATGGTGTCCCTAGCCTCTGTTTGCCAGAAGCTGGGAATGGGCGACAGGGGATGGATCACTTTGTGATTACCAGCTCTGTTCATTCCCTCTGAAGCACCTGGCATTGGCCACTGTCGGAAGACAGGATACTGGGCTAGATGGACATTTGGTCTGACCCAGTATGGCTGTTCTTATGTTCTTATCTACACTGCTGGTTTTAGCCCAGCTAGTGTGGGTAAAGCTAGCCGGCTATGCCTACCCAAACCGTGCAGTGTAGACGTACTCCTAGTATAGATGCAGCTGTGCCAGCAAAGATGCACGTTGTAGCAGGATAGTAAAACTACTGCCCATGAACGAAACAAGCTATGCCAGTAAAAGCACAGCTTTGCCGGTATAACTGTGTCTACACTAGAGACTTCTGCCAGCACAGCTATCTTGGGCAGGGGTCTTCACCCCCTTATCTGACAGAGCTAAGTCAGCAGAAGCCTGTTGTGTAAACACAGCCTTAGCATTACGTAGTATTGCAGTGTTCAAAAACCATGAG
Organism: Chrysemys picta bellii; assembly: GCF_011386835.1. NCBI lineage: Eukaryota > Metazoa > Chordata > Testudines > Emydidae > Chrysemys > Chrysemys picta. The sequence continues at coordinate 25,504,405 of NC_088806.1, read as the reverse complement.
TCAAGCCCCAAGAAACCGTGAGCTTGGCTTAAAACCCATGCGATTGAATAATAATAATTAATAGGTTCTTTTTATTTCTTTCGGCGCTTTTAACGGGCACACGTCACATTTTCCAGCTCCTCTTGGCAAGGAGAAGGGCTAGAAATTATTTTTAAAGAAAGCTCAGCTTCTTATTTGAACACGTTTCCAGGACCTGGTGCTTCAAGTAAAGCATCAAATGGTGCAAGAGGTGACAATGCTGATTACAGGAAAAAACAAAGAACAAAGGTTAGACACCAGGGAATGCCCAGTTCAGACCACGCTGCCCACTCCACCCCACCTCAGCGCTGCCCCTTCTGGAATAATAATAGCAGTTGGCTGTACTGCCATGTTTGGGAGTGGGGGGTTGTGCATCTGGCTCCAATGAGGCATCTCATCCTGTCCAGTGTGATCTTTCAGCCAGTGACAATTGCGCTGCTACACAGGCCAGACGGAGAGTCCCATTCAATTGTATGAAGGGTAGTCATGCCTTGGAGCTGGGGGGCATGGGAAGATGGCAAGGAGGGGATAGGGTGCAGTGGGGTGGAAGGCTTTTCCTGGCATCCCAAGGGGCATGCAAAGGAGCCTTAACTCCACCTGATCTGGTTTTCCAATGGCTGGATTCGGGCTCTGACACTTGCATTCAGGAAGGGTACAAGGCCACCAGCCAGCGTGTGGGCTGCAGCCTTCACTCCACCTTAGCTCCCTTGGACTGTGAGAGAGGAGGAGTCTGCATTCAGGTCTCAGCTTCACCGTTCAGACCCGGTGCTACTCATATATTGTTTGTATTGCTGGAGCACCCAGGAGCCCCAGTCATGGCCCAGGCCCCATTGTGCTGGGTGCTGTACAAACAACAAGACAGTCCCTGCCCTGAAGAACTGAGTATAAGACAAAAGACAAAGGATGGATACAGATGGACAGGGGAGCACAGGGAAACAATGGTCTGCATGATAGGCAGCTCATCCACCCCTTTCTGAAGAGCAGCTGCCGCCTTTGACTCAAGGGCCACTTTCCTAGGTCTAGTCTGGTTCCCCTTTTTGGGCAACAGGCTTTTGCCGTGTAATTCCTGCGTACCTCATGGTGAAACAGAGGCGCAACGTGCTTGAACACACAGTCCTGCCTATGTCCTTTCCGCCCTGCAACACCAGAGCTGCAGCCTCCTTTGAGAAGAAGATGACCCACAGTACCATGCTGCCATCTAGTTCTCAGCCTGAGCAGGTAAGAGAGACGACTGAGGCATGCAGCTGTTTGTCTGCGCTCCCTGCCAGTAGCAGTCGTGCGGCTAATTCACCAAGTGCCGTGTCGAAATGAAGTATCTCGAAGGGTTAATGCTGATCCAGCGTGGGACGATAATCCCCAGAAGGGCCCAGCAACAGGGATGTGCAGCACAGAAGGTGCTATAACTGAACGGCAGTTTAATGCTGACACCTATTGGACGTTCGTGTCTTACAAACCTGGAATTCCCCCAGTGCTATGGGAATAGATGCGCGGGAAAGGCAGCGATGGCCTTTTTCTGTCTGCTCCCCTTAGAGGTGGAGGTGTCTGAATGTTCCTCCCTGCTTCTCCGGGACGTTCCCCGCCGCTGGCATTGCCACATCGGGGAGCAGTGACAAGAGGGCCCGGTGCTCTGTCATCTTGCCCCTTTTGTTGTCCCTCGGGCCAGCGCTAAGTGGTAATGCCGCAAACCAGAATGGTAGCGGTTTACACTGACGTGGCAGGGCTGTAAATCGACCGCTCAAAGTGCAGGTCAAGGGGGAGCCAGGGCTATTGTCCGCCAAGGAGTCTTTACTGCTAAGCTGCTGAGGAGAAACCCCTCCTCAGTGCCAAGACTAGATCTGGAGTCTCCTGGGTTTCGTAGGGAGTTCAGCAGAATAATTCCCAGGCGGGAAGAGTTGGTGCTGTGTTGTGAATAATAACTGTCTTGAATGTCTCAACCAATGGGACCTTTTGGCAGAGCTGGGAAGAGCCTTCTTGGCTTGTCCTCCTCCACACAACCCTTATTCTGAATCTTTCCATCTACTCTCTCCTCTAACAACCAAGCTTCAGGGCCCTCAGCACCAGCTCCATCGCCCTCCCGCTGCTGGCTGGCCATGAGATGCTCATCACCATGGCTATGTTCTCCTTGTAGTTTGTTTCCTTTCTCTCCCTTAGAATCTCAACCGAGGAAAGGCTACATGAGGGGAGCCCCTGGGCAGTGGTGATCTGGCTTTAAAATAGTCTGGAATTAATCAGCCAATGTCTGGAAGCACCCAAAAGTATGCTGGCCTGCCACCCCAGAGGCTACCGCCGTCCTGCACCCTCTGACATCAAGTGTCCCTGACCTGAGCAGCTGCTTTCACTATATATTAGGTGTGGAAGAGGGATGTGGTTTGGGGCCTGCATGTCTTATGTTGCACAGGGTCTGGCAAAATTTAAGGCCAGCCCTGCACCTGTTCTCGCTGGGACTGGAAACACTGAAAATCTCTGTTCTCGTCAGATTGCCAACCTGGTTCTGCAGCTCCTAGAGGGGCCTGGTGGTGAACTGGACCTCAAAACTTTTTGAGGGGGGTCTCATAATGCTTGGGAGCAAGCATCAAAGCATGAATCTGGGTCTGAACTTCCCCAAAGCTCAGGGCTGTGTAGATCCAGCTTTGGTTGGGGCTTGTCTCTTTCTATGAGGCTCTGTCCCAGTGTCACAGAGCTGGGCGTCAGGCAGGGTTGGGAGCGTGGAGCACACTCCCGGGCGGGAGGTTCATTATTTTGTCTCTCGGGGCTGGCTCTGACTATATTCTCTAAGCTGGGAGAACACAGTCCTGCAGCTGTAAGGTTCATTATTCGATCCCCATGCTACTGCGCTGGCTCTGAGGCTGGCTGGCATTGAGGTTCATTCCCAGGAGCTGACGTTCATTATTTTCTCCCGGAGTCACAGAGAAGGGAGTGCAGGCTGAGGCTGGAACTTCCTTGCCTCATGCTTAGGAGCTGGAACGGAGAGGTGTTCGGTAATTTCAGGACCGGAAGAAGATTCCCTGTGATTGCTTTTTAATCACGGTAATAACAGTAATGGATGCAGCGAGTGGAATTGATGGGGAAGGGCTGAGATGTGTGTGCTCACAAACACACGTGGGATAAATGAGCAGGATTTATTGGCTTCTCCACTTAAGTGGTGCTGGCTTCATTCTGCTGGAGAGCAGGAGAGACCCTCAGTGTGGAAAAGGTACCCATCAGGTATCCTATGGCATGAAATGAGCCAGCCACCTCTGGAAAGAGATGCATCTTAGGGGCTTATTATGGCACCGGTCACCACAGTACCTGGGCACCTCACAATAACCTTCTGAGATAGGGCCGGGCTGTTATCCCCATTTTACAGGCACAGAGACTAGATGACTTGACCAAGCTCACACAGGAAGTCTGTGGCAGAACATGGTATTGACTCTAGGTTTTCTGATTTCTAGGCAAGTACCCTAAACACTGGACCATCTTTCCTCTTGTGCACAGTGAGAGCTTCACCCTGCTCTGACCAGCCTTCGGGCCCTGAAGACATAACCATTCTCATTCTAGTGTCATTACTTTGGTTTCCCACTACATTTAACTTAGCATCAAGCCCCTTTCACCAGCAACCTTGTTCTGGTGATGTTCAATCCTTCCTATAGGAGGAGAGCTGCTTCCAGGGAAGAAGGTTTTGTAAAGCTAAGTTAGTGTGGGGGACCTACCGGTAGATAGAACCGGCGTATAATGTACCAGCCTGTTACAGAGACCTGGGCCCAGGCCATGGGTGAAATAGAATCCTCAGCTCAGCCCCCTTATATCATAAAACTGCTACACTCTGGTCTTTTTTTGTTCGATTGGCAGCTTTTGCCAAATCTTTTCTTCAGCGGGAAGTGCACGTGCTCAGGATTCAGCCCAAGGTGCGAGCTGTGAATGACACTGGCAGAGTTTTGCGAGGCCCTAGGAATGGGTATTAGAGGGAAGGAGCTGTGTGGGTGGGATGTGACTGGGCTAGCTGCAGACCAAGTGCGAGGTGCATTAGCGGAGCTATGTGTGAGAGGGCCTGGGCCAGCTAGGAATTCTGCACATCTGGATTTCTATGCACTGGCAGAGGGCGCAGAGTTAGAACAATGGGATTTGTTATACGTCAGGGGATGTTACGGGGGCACACGGCAGGTGTACACTCATCCCTTCCCCTAAAAGTCATCCAGAATAATGGAAACACGCAATCCCCAGAGAGCGAACTCTTGAGCCCCGCCGTTCCTCAGACAGAGGTTTCTCTTCTATTTCTGCAGTGCAGGTTGCACACTCCAAGAACCTCGTTTACATCAGCACAGCGCCGGCCTGCCCGATAAGACAGAATTCTTAGTGGCGTTTCTGCTTTGCTGATCAAGACAAACAAAATAATAAAACAGTCATGCAAAATTCACCTCTAAGCCGGGAGCCCCAGTGCTAATCCACGAGGTTCAGTGAGGACAAGAGCCCTGCCTGATACATGATTGCTTTCCATTGGGTGAGAAGGTCTCAAGCAAACTAGGGATGCTGGCTGGAGAAAGTGGAGGCCTGATTCTTCTCTCACGCTGGGGTAAATCAGGAGCAGTTCCACTGAAGTCAATGGTGTTACACCAATGTAAAAAATGATGTGGGCAAGATCAGAATCAGGCCCATCAGAATACAGGTCTAAAGTAGGGAGTATTATCGAGATGGGCATGAGACGTATATACACTGGTGCGGGTCTCGGGGAGGCAGAAAGCGGGCATTTTCCCTTATTATAGACATAAGAGCCTGCAATGAAATTCAGATCTAGATGTGAGCTCCCCCCAAAGTTTGTGGGTTGTTTAGATCTGGGGTTCTGGGGATCATTCCTGTCTCCTAACAAATATGCATGAAGGAAGTGGGAGCATTTATCAGACGAAAACAATCAGCGTGCCTTCCAAGAGCCCAGACCAGGGACATTTTTTGTAAAAAAATCAACCGCTGTTGTATTTGGAGGAGAAGCCAGGGAAATCCTCTTCCTAAATTACCCCATCCTTGGTATCTAGACAATGCATCACTGCCCCTTTCCCCTGTGGTTTGTCTTGTTGCTTGCTAAACATATTACTGTGCGCTGTTTCCCTAGGTCCGTGGGTCCGGGACTTTGGGACCTGTATCTCCCCCCGCCCCCCACGCACTCCTGACTTAAAACAGCAGCATGGGCAGTAGTTTATTTTAATATCACACACATGCACACACACTACTCTAGCTTTTTTTCAAAGCAAACAGATACACAAGCCCAACCCCACTCCCACCCAACCCCAGCCCCCTTTTCCTTCCCCAGCCCCGTCCTTTCATTTAAAACATGGATATAAAAGAAGTTTTGTCTGCAGAGTCAGATTAAAAAACAGCACATAGCTTTGCCATGGGGATTAACTACAAAGTAATTTTCAGCAAGCAATAGGTGTGACCTCGTTCAACCAGGTGCTGCCTGCGTGTGCGAGCGGGCACGGGTGAGGAGAAGGGGTGGGCTGGCTGTGAACCTGAGGAAGGCTTGAACTGAACAAGTCACGCAAAGTAGCTGCAAACACTCGCTTCTCCAGCAACTTATCATTGTCAGAGAGCCAGGCCTTGATCCTGCAATGTGCCTTTAGTTCCCATGGAAGTTATGGGGAGCTGAGGGTGCTCCGCAGCCAACAGCAGCAAGCGCTGATGCTCTTGGAGATTTTGCATAGTTACAATGACCTCTCCCTGTTGCCCAGAGGGAAAAGCTAAGTTGGATCATTGGAACGCCAATTGCCTCTGCCCTGCTTTCTGGCTGGCAACAGTCATGCGACCGCTCTGTCCAGAACACAGTCAGAAAAAAAACCAACCCTGAAATATTACCATGAGCAACAACAAAAATAATTCCTGATCCAGAAAAAAATAATGGAACCAAAATATATAAGCTAATTTTGTTTGCGGGAAGAGGGGGGGAGCCCACCTACGACATCTAATCAATCTTCCATTAGTGGGATGGATTTTCCTTTTCTTTTTTAATTTGAAGCGGTGGCTGGGGGGGGCCCGTTAATGGGATGTAGAGCCTTTTTGCCATCGATTGGCAGCCAGCCCAGGGGAGGAGTGACTGGAAGCGGTTACAGTCTGATGCATCTTTGGTGGCCACTGTGAAATGAGTGGGTGGGACTCAGAGCTGTCCTTGGTGCAGAGGTCGTGTCCACCATGTGGTAAACACTGGACATTGTCAAGGGGAAGCCCAAGAGTGTCTCCATAGAGAGGCCAAGGATTGAGTGGCCCTTCCCACTGGGGGAGAGGGGAATGTCTGCAGATTAGGTTTGAGGCAGGTGGATGGAGGAGCATGGAGAAAGCTTGGCCTGCCAGTTCCCAGGATGACCCTGCCTTGTAGATTTAAAGAGGACTTCAGACTCCAACTTGGCACCTTTCACCAGCTCTACAAATTCATTCAATGATGACTATGTGGTTGGGAAAGCAGGAAGCACATGGTATGATATTATGGAGGGGAAGGGCTCAGTGCATACCATATCCAAGACCCCACCTTCCCCAAAGCACCTAGGAGAAGTAGAGCAATCTCTCTGCAGGTAGAGGAGGGTGTGGCGAGACAGGGAATAAGAAATCTACACGGGTTGGGCTTGTTACAGTTCTCCGGGGCTGCAGAGCTTTCAAGGGAAATATAAAACGGTCCTGGGACCGATTATGAGTTGGGAAAAGTCCTCATTTCCTCTAGCGCCGACCACCCTATCCAGCCCCTCCAGAGATTAGAGCAGGAAGTTTAATATAGTAGCAGGTTCATATGTGAAAATTCTTGGTTGGTTCTCCACTCCCGGCACATCTGGCTTTTCCCATGGACAGCGGGATTCAAGGTGCCTCATTTGAAGTGAATCCGTTGCCTTTGTTGACGTAAAAGGGGCGGTGGTGTGACTGCAATGGAGAATTTTGGGCATGTGAATTAAGAGCAGGACTGTAGCTTGCAGTCTGTCCTTGATCTACACTCAATTTGCCCTGCCTCCGCCATCTAATTAACCCTCCCGCATACCCCTTCCACTCAAACGGTTATATATTATTAACAGTTCCAGCTGTTCTTTTAGCAGAGCGACACCGCCCATTCCCCCTGTTCAGAAACTGGAGCCACTTGACTTATTCATTGCAAACGTAGCCCTTATTCTCCAGCTGCACACAGACTTTGGGTGAGTTTTGTTCTGAGGCAGAGGGTCTACACCAAGTATCTGCATTAATTAAATCCCACGTGAGCCCTCAAAATAGGACTTAGGGGGTGCATGTGTCTGCTGCCAGCCCTCTGGGCAGGGCTGAATTTCACCCTTTGATATTTGTACGTAGCTACTCATTGTTCAGAACTAAAATTTGAATCTATAGGATGTTCACAAACATTGACCTATGCACTGTGTGTGATGGATCAGTTAAGCTGCATGGTGTTTTTCTGCTCTCTGGCTGGATGACACAAAACCCTTAAACGTGACTGTAAGGAATAACCATTGTTAAATAACCAGTGCTGTTGTCTGTCCTCAAGTCCACATGTGAATATAGGTTTCTGTGTGAAAAACAGCCCAGCCCTCAAAAGTCCATGTAAACAAAACCCAGTTTGTGCAAATCTTCATGAATGACAAAAGGGCAGGAACAAAGCTGAACTTGAGCATCTATGTTACAAACGTCCCCCCACTCTATTCATTGCTGCTTTCAGTTGTGCCACTTCCCATCAGCATCTAACCTTGTCATCCTGCTGTTACCGCCCGGATGATCTGGCCATGTTTATCCCTGGGAAGGGTGTGTTGCAAAAAACAACATTGGCTGGAATGAGGGAGCTTGCAGCTCTTGTAAAACACAACAGCCACGTTATGGGTTAGTTGTGCTAGTTGGTTGCAACATCTCAGACAAGATCTTCAACTCAGAACCACCTGTATTGGTAAAATCTACCATGACTTCTCTGCTGTGCGTAGCTGCACCAGCTCAACAGGTCCTCTTAATTACCTCCTTGAATGCAGTGCATTGCTTATGGAAACTACCCAAATGCCTCTGCTCCCAGCAATGTTGCTGGGCCCTGTGAGATCCACTCCAAAAATGTGCTGATCCGGCCAGAGTTCTAAGGAGTACCAAAGTGTCAAAACTAGTGTAGCCATGACTAGGCGATAAGCCAGCACAAGGGTAAATGAGCGAATCAGCCTTTTCATGACATAGATATCTCTGCTTAGCACAGGCACAGTGGGGTAAAAGCAAAGGCAGCCTTGGTTTTGCTTCATCATGATATACTGACCTAGATCCAGATCGGAGCTTGGGAATGGTTGGGTAGATATCTAAAAGGACTGGTTTGGGCTTCTCTCTATTAATCATACCAATTAACATCGCATAGACCGTGCAATGCTGAGCATGAGATGGATGGATGGACGTAACATGTCCATCCAGTCCTGCTGTTCAGCCCACACTTCTAATACCTGCTGTTCAATGCCCTCTTGTGCGTGAATTCCATTTGCTTTACAGCTCCAATTTCCAGCGTAATTAAAGAAAGAAGAAAAGCTCCCCTTTAAATAACTCTCTGTGGACCGGCAGTTCTGGCCTCCTAGAACATTGCAGTCCGTCGTGTGAATTAATATTTACAGGCCTTTTAGAAGGTGGATTACTTAAATACATATTTAAGGCTATTTTAAAAGCCAGATTATTGGCCCAATAGACTGTAACAGCTCCTACAGAGCCACTGCAGTCCAGAGCACATGTATCTATTTTGCAACTTTTTAGTGCTCATATATATCATCTGGATTGTTTGGTTCAGGTCTATCTGGTGAATATAAGCTATAAAAATAAAATAATCCCAACTACTATATGCACGAGAAAGAGAGCCCAGTGTTTACAGGGGGGAATCGACCCAGACTGTTGGATTAATAACAGGGCACTAGTAAGGGTGTGATTTGTGTTAATGGAACTGGACTGTCACAACAGGTCCATGCCCATTGTGGGGCTCACTCCTAGTAGATAGTAGCTCTACCCTCAATCTCATCACTGTCAGATGGAACTGGAAACCCACTTCTCTAGCCTTGCTTCCCCCATTATAATAATGTGCTATAGCAACAACTTCTGGGTCTCTCCTAACCTCCCCTACTGCAGGGATATCTCTTATGGGAATATTATTCCCAGCATGCCTTTCTGGGTCTAGTCCTTTAAATTTGGCAGAGCCAAACAGCTGTCACCCTAAAGCAGCCATTTTGCAAGTGGTTGCTGCATTCTTCTCTTCTAACTGGTAAGTGCTCTTAACTCCTGGTATTTTTTCCCTTTCTCATTTCTAAGGCAATGGCATGTTCTTACAAATGCATAATAATCATTAAAAGATAAACTTTCTTTTGGGAGGGGGAGAAAGACCTTTTCATGCATTTAATTTTGATCTTGCAAGATGCTAAGATATTTCGGTGCTAAGGGAGATAAGGGAACCAGGAGAGATAGGTTCAAGTAGGTTTTTATGTGATCACTTGTTTTGCTTGTTAATCCAGTATGGTTTTTATTTAGGAATTAAATAAAAGGGCCTTGCACCTTCTGTAGTCCAGTGTTTCTGATTCCTGTGAGTTGAGGTATTTGGTGGTTTTTGTGAAGCCCCAGCTCCTGGAGTCAGGCAATTAACTAAGAATCTCTGCTTTTGGGGTTTTTTTAAAGAAAAGTAAGCCTCTACCCATCATGGTTGCAAGGAAATCTTGAAAACATGAAATATAAAGGCTTAAAAAGTAGAAGGCAAGTAAAAAGAACCAGCCTCCAAAATGTACTATTTTTAAAATCTCTTGAGTTTTGGATGGCCTGACTTTTGAGATTTGAACACATGGGGTTGGTAATACTGGCATTTGTTTAGACCAGTGGGAAACTGGTACAAAACACGACCACATGGATCTAGGAGTGTTTTATGACCACTTTGGAGTGGTATAAATGATTACATAGGGTACAAAGTAGCAATGAATTGGGCCAACTTTTCATAAAGACTGATCCTTAATCAGTGATACAGCGCATCAGCCTTCAAGACTCTGTGATCAGTATGTGAGGTAGTCTTACGCTATGGTCTGTGGTGTGCAGACTCCACATTATGTGTTTTCTAGGCACCACAGACCACACTTATAATAAGTGACCCCCATGCAGTGAACAGTAATATTGCAGAGTCTAAGCCAGTGGTTCTCAAACGTTCGTACTGGTGACCCCTTTCACATAGCAAGCCTCTGCGTGTGACCCCCCCTTATAAATTAAAAACACTTTTTAAAATATATTTAACACCATTATAAATGCTGGAGACAAAGCAGGGTTTGGGGTGGAGGCTGACAGCTCGTGATAATCTCGTGACCCCCTGAGGGGTCCCGACTCCCAGTTTGAGAACCCCTGGTCTAAGCAACTGTGGCAAGGTCTAGACTGGAGCAAATTACCATTTAAAGCCCCAAAATTAAGATTTGAAATGGGTTTGAACCAAAACCCTGCATCCAAACGTTTCTGAGCCATGGGCAGGTTTGGAATCTGGTCTGAACCATGCAACTCTGCCCATCTCTCCATGACACAGAGTTGACTATGAAAAATAAGAAATACTATCACCGGTGAAGCTTAGTTGCTGGACCTTCTCCAGATCCAAAACACCCCTTATGACTCCCAACGTCCTCGGTGCTCCCATAGCAGTTCCTTCTCTTGCTGGAGCCCCATGAGTGCACAAGTCCAGGTCTTATTACTTACCAGCATGGACTGCTTGGAGGATTTCCATGTCTGTGGCTGCACCTTTGTAGCTTGGTGTCTCACTATGGCAGGGTAAGCTGCGACAATACAAAATAGCTAGTTAGGAGCAGTGATGGGGTTATGATCTGGTCTGTGTAACACCCCTTCCTGCAAGCACCATCGCAGATTGCAGAATTAGAAAAATACACATAGTTAGGAATCCTATAGTCTATGACCGAAATGCTGCCACTTCTGGGGTGGATTGCAGCATCTATTAGAACAGTGGCACCACCATTCAACAGTTCAGGGAAAAGGAGTGAAAAAATAAACTATCCAGTCAGGGGAATTTATGGAAGCAGAATGTCATTAGCCAAATTAAAGTTAGGCCAAGATACCAGGCTAATTGCTCTAACTCTTGGGGATCTCTAATTTCTGCAAAAAATCAAGACCTTGGATTTACAGCTTAGCTGAAGGATGGCATTCCAGCAACCCTAACCCATAGCTTTTATATTGGCCAGGCCTGACCCTGTTTAGCAGGAATTGATGCAATCGCAACTCTTGGCAGTAGCCAGTGAGGAGGAGAGGATGAAATCCTGGGTTCAGTGAAGTCTGAGGCTAAGATTTCATCCTGAAAGTGCATGTTCCTCTGTTTTAACTGATGGGGATAACACTTTTCATCAGGAGATCTCAAAGTAAATCTGTATCCCCATTTTACAGATGGGGAAACTGAGGCACAGAGCAGGAAAGTGATTTGCTCAAGGTCACCCAGCAGGCCAGGAATTAGAACCCAGGTCCCTTGGGTCCCAATCCAGTGCTCTATCTACTAGGCCACACTGCCTCCCACATTATTAAGTTAGTAAAGGTGTCTCCATTAGGATATTACAAGGAGGGGTCAATGAATGTCATTCACCAGAATCCTTCCCCCCCCACCACTGCCCAAATAACTTTTGCTTTCCATTCTCTCCATGACCCCCAACAAATCACTCCAAACTGTTCATTAGATCTGACAACCCCAAAGTTGAGCAAAATCCTGCATTGCATTAAGCTACGCCCATAACCAAGCCAGAATGAGTGTTCAGGGGGCCATGTGTGCCATATTCCAGGCTGCCTTTCACAGGGGGAGCAGCAGAGAATGGGATTAAACACCCCCCTCAGGTCAGTCACTACTGACTGACCCCTGAACGGTGGGGTGGAAGGAACCGATAGAGGGAAGTATAAAGCTGCTAAATCCCTGAAGCCCTGTACCAGTCTTAGTGAAGAGGCTGCCGTCGGACTGTTTGCTGAAGTCACCAGGTGAACTTTGCCCCATCTGGGGGAACTGATATGGCATCTTAGTTCCATTGCCCACTGGAAAAGAGAAGAGCTTGTGTTACTTCGAGAGGTTGCCTTCCAGGGGTAAAAGTCCTTGTCTGTGTAATCATCAACCTGTACAATGGCCTGGCACCTGCTGGGCGGAGGGAACTTAGATCCCTGGGAATGCAAACAAAGGACTGATAATTACCCAACAGCTATCTCGTTTAGTTTTAACGGATTCTTAACGACCAGAAACGAGAGAGGAGGAGGTGGTGGTCTGGGTTTTAAAAAGCTGCCTAGGGATCTGACATCCCAACCTTTTTGGGGGACTTTGAAAACCTCAGCAGGACCCAACGGAGGAAGGGAAGGCCAGGGCTGCAAATGCGGGAGTAGGTATTAGGTGGCCAGGCCAAGTGAGAGAAGGTTGATGTTTGCAGGGTGTTCGTATGGTGTCAATGTTCTGCATAGGGAGGGAAGAATCTTTCTTCCGAGAAACCACGGCGCATGTGTGATGCAGTATGCATGGTGCCGGCACCAGGCCCTAGTAAACCAGTGTGCCACAAACTAGAATCATTAGGCAGACTCCAAGTCTACCAAAGCTCTTTCACCATCAGCCTTTGGGACCCTGGGCAATGCTCAGTGAAGTCATCGAGAGTCCTCACTAGAGCTTTGGATCAGGCCCTTCCTGCTGAGGGGAAGTCTCATGGCAGAGCATGTGGTAAAAAGGAGACAATCCTACTAGCCGTGCGGGTTGTGCAGGAAGGCCTATGAGAGAATGTTAAGAGTATGAGCAGAGAAATGAAGAGAGACCTAAGGGGAAGGGCGAGTGTTTAGTCTGGTAGTGCCAAGGGACCAACCAAGAACAGGGCCCAATTGTGCTAGGTGCTGTACAAACATAGTCCGTGCCCCAAGCTTTCAATCTACACAAAAGAGAGATGAGAGGAGAAGCGTGGTCCTGTAGGTAAGCCACAGGCCTGAGACTCAGGAGATCTGCAGTCTGTTCCTGTGTCTGCCACAGAGTGCCTGCATGACTTTGGTCAAGTCACTTAATCTCTTTATGCCTTGGTTCCCTATCTGTAAAATGGGAATAACAATATTTCCTACTTCCCTTTGTCTCTATTTAGATTATAAGGGGCAGGGACTCTCCCTAACTATGTTTAGCACAATGGGACCCTGAACCTGATTGTAATGTAGATGATGATGATATAAACCAAATAGAAAAGGTACAAATATGAGCTAGGGCTGCCCCAAAGTGTCAGGGTGGCTAAAATGGCAAGGCTGGAGAAGCAAAGGAGGTGGACTAGGTGGAAAATGGCGAGAAGCCCTGGCACAGGCGGTAGGAATACCTTTCATTGAGAAAGCAGAGTTACCAATGCCAAGTGTCTCCTCTGCATTTTGGAAGGAGGAATATTCCCACGCTCGGTTGTTGAAATTGGCTGCAAGACAAGAGAATCCAGTTCAGCAATCAGCTCCTGATAACCCACACCTAGGCCTGTGCCCTGGTGTTGCTCCACTCACAGTCCTCCTGACAGACTTAGAATCAGAACCAGCACGGTATAGGTGAGGTTAAAGTAAGCCAAGCCGCAGAAGAATTGTCCATCTGTTCTTTTCACAATGCCCTGGGTGGGAGAGGAAGGGCGGTGTCTCTCTCCCTCTTTCTGAACGGTGTGAACAAAGCTCCCTCAATGTAACAAAAAGCCATCATTAGTTACATTAAGCTGCCCACTCATGATTTTTCAGCGTGATTATCTTGCAGAGATACCTGCAGGGAGAGGCTGGGACTCCGAACATGAGACACGCGTAATAGGGAAAAGTTTCTTGCTCACTCACTCACTCTCACTTCACCTCCACCACCATAGACTTGTGCTTCAGGGTTTCCCCAGCACTTGCTGCAGAGGTGTGGATCTCCGCTGCATACCTATCTTCCAAGCTACCAGGCACCGAGGCCATATGCAAAGAGGAAAGGAGCCAGATCTCCGAAGTGCGTCTGCTGCCACCCTGTGGGCTGCTCTCATTTTAGCACTTCCATTCATGTTCCTTTCACACACCGTAGCATCTGCACCGCTCCCTTGCAAAGCTCACCAGATACAGGGACAAGTAGAGTGACCAGATGTCCCGATTTTATAGGGACAGTCCTTGTTTTTGGGTCTTTTTCTTATATAGGCTCCTATTACCCCCCCACCTCCTGTCCTGATTTTTCACACTTGCTGTCTGGTCACCCTAGGGACAAGTAATCTCCCTGTTCCAACTTTTCAGTTGTGGGCAGGTGGTTTAAACAGAGAGCGAGCTGCCCCTTGCTAGATGAGGGGTTGAGATGGCCACAAATGACTGATTTGCAAATGAATCCGACTCCAATGACCTTTGACCACATCACTCTCTAGTGTCCACTAGGATTACTTTGCACTAGCTGGTACCGCAGCCTGTCATTGTATATGGTACTGTGGGGCCATCAGATTAAGCACTGCACGCTTGTTTCCTTGTAGTACATCCTCTAGATAGACCTCTCACTGCTAATCTGCACATGCACTAAATCAGTTGCTTTAGAGAGTGGTGTGTGTGGAACAGCAGGAACTCCTGACTTCTAATTCTAGTGCTGACACTGACTTTGCTGTGTGACCTTGGGCAAGTCATTTCACCTTGCTTGGTTTCCCCACATGGAGAATAACACCCATGCCACAGGGATCGTTGTGAGGATTTTTGAGTTAGTTACTGCTGCTAGAGCAGGGGTTCTCAAACTAGGGGTCAGGTCCCCTCAGGGTCGTGAGGTTATTACATGGGGGGTCGCGAGCTGTCAGCCTCCACCCCACGCCCCGCTTTGCCTCCAGTATTTATAATGGTGTTAAATATATTTAAAAGTGTTTTGAATTTATAAGGGGGGGTCACACTCAGAGGCTTGCTATGTGAAAGGGCTCACCAGTACAAACGTTTGAGAACTACTGTGCTAGAGGGCTCTGAAGCAGAAGACTGTCCCTGTATTTAGCAAGTGCTAAGGGGTTCCCCGTGGTGCCCAGTCACAAAACCCCTATTGGTAAAAACCTCCCTCTGAAAACTAATTGAGGGGAGTGCAAGGCCCCAGCACTGCATCAAGAGGGGGTGTCCGTTCAAATGCAGGGAGAGATGCACTGAGATGGGTATCGAAGGAATGTACAGGTTTGATAACTTGCTGTGAAGTTATTTATTATTAGGAATAGTTGTTTGGGATCCAGCCCCCTTTCCTGTTTTGTGAATCCTTTACGAATCAATCTTGCTGTCTGCAAACGGCTTTACTACGTGTAGCTCTTTGCTGAGATCTTTGGACAAACCGTTTTCAAACCCCCGTGTCTTTTGGGAACTATTCACTTTCTGACTCTGTGCTATTTGTTATTGCCTAAATGACATGGTCTTGATTTTGCTCCCTCATTGGCTGATTAAAACAGAAATAGCAAATGATTGAGAGCAAATACCAACTAAGGAGTAGCCTTGTTAGGGAATAATCCCCTGTTCTCATGCCAATCGGGGCGCTGTTAGGGCAGCAGCTGCTTCTCCTACAGTGTGTACATGCAAATAACAAACCAATAAGGGGTGGCTGAGGGCATTGGCCTGAATTCCAACCATGGCTCTGCAGCATTCAGCCAGCTCTGTGCACTACTAACCTGTGAATCCCATCTGGTTTATTAAAGTGAATGTCCCATTGACTTCAATGGGACAGCCCTGAGTAGTAAACACTGCTCCCTGTAGCGTTTGTCGAATCTGGTGCATCAGGGCCGGCGCTTCCATTTAGGCGACTGCCTGGATTTGGGGGGGGCGGCATTTTGCCGCCCTCAGCGGCAATGTGGCGGGGGGTCCTTCCGAGCTCCAGGTCTTCGGCGGCAATTCTGCGGCGGGTCCTTCACTCGCTCTGGGACCCGCTGCCGAAGTGCCCCAAAAACTGGGAGCGCGGCAGGACACACACACACACACACCCCCCGCCGCAGAATTGCCGCCAATAACCGGGAGCGCGGAAAGACCCCTGCCTAGGGCACCAAAAACCCTGGCGCCGCTCCTGCGGTGCATAATGTCTATTACATTGTAATATGTCCACCTACTAATGCAGGGGATGGATAACGTTGTGACCAAGGGTATTCGGTGCAGTTCTCCATATAGCAAAAGATACAAGAGGCTCAATCTAGCCAGCGAGTGGAGCTATGATATGCCCCATGTTTCCCAGCAATCCCTTGGCAGAGCTGGGAGTAGATCCCAAGACTCCTGAGCTTTCATACATGTTAGCAGGTCGAGGTAAAGAGCTCAATCTGCTAACTTAAACTGCCCCGTCTTCACTAGGGTTTTACCTCATGTTGGCTAAGGCAAGGTCAGAGCACACCTTCGTCTGAGGGAGACAAGCCCTGAGCCCTTCAGTGCTCCTCCGGGCTTTGCACTCAAAGCCGGTTACCCTGGGCAGCACCTTGTCTGTTGCCCTGTTTCAGAGAGTGCAAAAATGTCTGTGTTTTTAGACTAGACAGAAAACATGGGGCCAGATTCAGACTTGGCATGAACAGTATGAAGGGGCTGAATATGCCCGATTCCAGGATGGTGATGTGAAAAGTAAGTGGTCAGAGGAAGCAAATGACAAGCCATACGTTGCATCTCTGAGTCTTGTCTGCCCTGCTTTGTTTAGAGGCAGCCCGGACATGGACGGACAGAGAGCTTGAGGGAGAAGGGTCAGTCACGGTACCTTTTGGACTCAGGTACATGGAGAATCTCTTCACGTTGTCAGGCTGATTCCACTCGTAGTTATTGAGCATGTAGCGGTGATCACCTGGAGGAGCAGAGCAAAGTCTGGGTCAGCAGGAGGTAGGACTGGAAGCAGCAGAGGCGAGGGGTGGGTGGGATGGGGCAGCATAGGCCAGGGCCGTTCCCCTTTGGCCTTCCTCAGACCTTTAAGGAGAAACCATTTTGCCCTTGCAAGATGGATCCTTTGAAAACAGACTTCCTTAGTTGTGCAGTTCCTGTCTAGGGCTCCTTGGGATGGGGTGAAGTGAGGGTGGCTGTACAGAACAAAGGTATCTAAGTGGATTTGACTCCAGGGTCACTGAGGCAATCTCATCCCTTTTGAAGTTAGTGGCAAAACTCCCATTAACCCCATTAGGCTCAGGATTGGAGCCGCTGTCTCAACCGGATCCTGCTGGAGAAGTTTTCTAATAAAAACCTGTCGTGGGCAGAATTTACATTAGCCTTTCCTCCCTGTTCTCTTTCCCTCTTCTCTGCCACTCCCTCTTCTTTCCTCCTGCCCCTCTGTTCAGAGTTGGCCTCATTAATGCACCAAGGCTCTCGGCAGAAGAGTTTGTTGGTGAAAATGGGATCTTAGACAATGCGCTCGTTTGCTATATCCGGGCCTCTCTGACTGCGTAGCAGCCTCCCCCTCCATCTGCCTCTGTCCCCTTCCCACACAGGCTGTGCTCCCAAGATCACTAGTGAGAAGATAGAGTAACCAATGTTTTGGGAAGCAGCAGTTCCTCATAGAAGAGGCAGAGGACTGAAAGGTGGGACTCAACCACTCGATGAACCAGCGCTAGAGGTCCCCATGAATGTGTGACAAGAAGCCTGGGGCTCGGTGTGACAAAATGAGAAAGTTCCCTACTAGCAGCTTCGTGGATGATTCCCAAAGAGCTGAGGGATGGACAGCAAGTGCCTCCTCGCTAGTTGACACTTTTGCACAATTCTCCTTGGCCTTACACTGATTGGACAGACGAGAGAACCTGATTGCTCAGGGGAATGGAGTCAAATCCTTTCACTGGTAGGTCAAAATCTCAAACTGGGCCGCTACTGGTTGTTATCCTCTAGCAGGCATCCAGGGCATTACATGTTAGTTTGGGGGTTCATTGGGACATGCCCATCAAATGTTCTCCAGAGACACTCCTATCCAGTTACAAACAAAGGGTCTGATTTGAAAGTTCTTGGATGCCAACAGGAAGACTTCCCCTGAGTCAGGTGTGTGTGGCTCTCACTCAGCGTGTCCACCATGATCACAGGGGAGCCTACTTGGGGATGAGTTGGATCAGCTTATCTAGTCACAATGTCCCCATCTGCTGAGTATCCCGAGTCTTGGAATAGGAGAGACATCCGCTCCACCCGCAAGCAAAATGCCTGAGAAAAAGGAGAGGGGCCTACGAGGGAGTTGCCCTAAAGTTTTTGACTCCCCTCTTCAGTGGCTTCTAAGGCCCTGGCCCTTTCCCCGGATAGCTGGCATGCTCTGAAGAGGGGAGTCAAAATCTGCTGGGGCCATGGAAACTGAATTCCAGCCCCATCTCTAGAGGCGGAGGCCTCTGATCATATTGGTTGGGTGAGGATCTTAGACGTTTGGATCAAGGAGTATTGACAGGGTGAGGAGTTAAGAGACTCAGCTGGCTGCTGAACCTGGGTAAATAAAGGACTTGGTTCTCCTGAGCTGTCAATCTGGCACCTTTTGCCAGAAAAGAATTAAGTTTGTTGCTTGGATCTAACTGCACATGAGAAATGTACCGTCTGCGTTGAATTAATGAGTCCCCATACAGAAATCCCACTGATCAAGAAGGAGCAACACTTTATAGAAGCTGACATTTTACAACCCAACCTATATTTATGTCCACCTGCTATCCACAAGCACCTGGCACAGTCTCCGTCCTTGTGAGATTTCCTATCGCTTCCAGTTTAACTCTCCCTATAGTAGTCAACCACTTACCTAGGGGGGTTCCGCTACCCAGAGACCTGAACAACTGAGTCAAATGCATTGCAGTCAATTAGAAAGAGGCCCCCTACTAAACCCCTTGTTTAAAACATCCACATCACAACTTTGGGGTTTGGGCATTTCCCTTTGAGTGACCTGCTGCACTGGCCAGAAATGGAAACCACTTAAAGATTAGGGATGTTTTCTCTTGGGTGCATAGATGTGGGCGCAAGCAACTGAAATTCAGACCTGGATGTAGAATTGCAAACACCCCATTATGTGAGGATTTTCAGATCAAGGGGTTTTACTGTGGCCCATAATAAAAACACATGCAAAAAGTTGCCCTAGATTGCACACAGCTCCGAGTTCTGGAACTGGTTTGGATGAGAGGTGTTGGGTCAGGCTTAGTTCTAAATGCGCAAAATTGACCCTGTGCAAAGAGCCAACACAAGGCTTACGTGCCGCTTACATCTGACTTCAGCCTGGTTGTGAGGCCTTGAGTGGTGTATGAGCCTTCTGCTAGCTCTCTGCAAAGAGGTGAATTTCACCCGATGTTTAGTTTGTTAGTTGCATTGGTTTGACTCTTACGTTAGCAAACAGAGTTGTGGTTTATTTGCTGTGATTTATTTCTGCCGTATTAAAACTCTCAGGATGCTGTTTGAAGGTTCTGCCTCTTTGCAAGACTATTAAGCAGGCACCTGTTATAACAACAAGCGGAGTCTCTTTGGAGACTGATATTAAACAGGTTTCACTCTACTAATATATTATTTCTCCCAGTGAAGTTTTTAACAATGAAAGATCAAATGGGTTGCAGGTGAGCTTGCTAGGTTGACTCGGGGAGTCTGTTAATTAAGGCCAATAAGTAATTGTAGAGTTATTTCCTTGCAGTCACTAGATACAAACTCTTCCTTCTTTCAAGTATAACTATGGTTTGCAGATATGATGGCTGTGAAGAGTTTTTTGGATTACCTTAAATAACTTTTCCCAGCAGTTTGAACACCCTTGGACTTATTAGCCAGATTCTAAGCAGTATCCATTAAACTATTGGTAAAATTTTCTAAAGTGCCTGAGATGTGTAAAGGTATTTAAGCATTGCTACAAGCAGTGTTGCAAGGCCTAAGTCACAGATGGCGAAGTCCCATTCTGTGTTACGCAGGAGGGCAGACTAGATGATCACAGTGTCCCTTCTGGCCTTAGAATTTAGACTTATGAAACTTCAGAAGTGACTCGGAAGCTTACGTCTGTTGACCTTTGAGCTCTGACCTCATCACTGACTTTGTGTTCCCTCCTTTGCTGGAGTTTGGGGAATGGGCCTGGCTGGCTGGAAAATTTCAATGGGAAAAAAAAAGTTGAAGTTTTTTTACAGGGAAATGCTGTGACTTGGAGATGGGGTTGACTCTGGATATGAATAGAAAGCAGAAAAAGGGAGGGAGGAGCAGCTTGGGGAAACACTACCATTCTCCATGTGATTCCTCTCTATGAAGTTCCGGCTGAGGTCTGCCTTGCAGATCTTCTCCACATGTCTCATGCAGACGTTCAGCAGATCATCCCGGAGGAGCCCCATTGACGGGCTCATGGTGTCCCCGTCCAGCAAGACGCTGTAAGTCGGGAGAGATGGCGGGGCGATATAGTTCCTCATCATTGCGCCAAATTCCTGCCAACCGGAAGGTGTGGAGGTTAAAGTACCGAGAGGCTAGGATGCAGGGGAGGCTAAGGAGAGATTCAGAAGTGGTTAAATACAATGGAGATTAGGGCTCTGAGGAGGCTGGGGGATGTTAGGTTTCAGGAGAGGTATCGGGATCAATCCGCTAAGATTGTGCATCGCTCCTAGGCAATGCAGTATCATGTGAACGCCCTCTGATCGGGTGAAAGCCTTGGATATCCTGCTCAGTTAGTTGATTCCTGCTTATGTCAAGGGGACGTCTCCAAAAAAACAGACTCTAACATTTCACAGCAAGATTGCCAGCTGGTGTATATTGACCCCGTTCTGTTATGCCTGTGGACCATCTGCCCATCAGAGATATCCCTTTCTTAGTAGAGACAGGAGTGGAGGAAAGACGCAGCCTCGATTTACCTGCAGGAAGAGCACCGAGTCGCTGATCTGATGTATCTGCTCCCTGGTCTCCTTGTCCTCCTGCAGCAGCTTTGCCCTCTCTTCTAGCTCCTCCACGATTTCTTTTATGTTCTCCACCGCGGTCTGTTCCCTCTGCTCCAGGGCAGCCTTCACCTCATCCCGCTGCTTCTCCAGGTCGCGGACCAGCTCTTTGTAATGCTGATCCACTGTGGCTTTCTCATTGGTGGTGAAGTTCTAGTGGGGGGATATAGAAGGCACGTGGCATGAGGCACTCAGACCGGGGACTCCCGCAATCCAACACAACCGCAACGTATATTCAGGATAGGAAGAACAGCATGATGTCGGAGGCAGACACCCCTCCCCAGCACCTCCAGCTATTCCACGCATGGCCAGGCCCCTTCCTCCCATTAGGCAGCATTTGTGCATGCAGATCCCTTAGCCTATCAAAACGCAAGCTGGAGAGGCTGAAATCCTAGGCTGTGTCTGGAGAAGTGTAGCATGGAGACTTCTTAGACGGGAAGTTCTCTGGGCTAGGGACCCTGCCTGTGTTTGTGCAGCACCCAGCACAATGGGGCCCTGGATGGGGTTTCTGGGCGCTACTGCAAAATAAAGATTCATCATTGTCACTTAAAAGGAGTCACTTACTAGAGTGAAACCCTTGGGACTGAGGCTTGGAGGGTGGCAGAGCATTCTCAACAGCCAGCCCATGGGAGCAGAGCTCCTACCCGAAGGTCTGGCCACACTAGAAAAGTTACACTGGTACAACTCTGTTTGCTAGGGTCGTGTTCTACCAGCACGGCTAAAGCAGTATTACTTCTAGTCTGTATGCAGTTATACTGAAAGAGCTTATATCCACTACACTAAGATGCATCCATATAAGCACTTTTGTACTGGCGTGAATATGTCCACACTCAGCGGGTTTCTGCCATGTTAACTATACCAGTGTAGTGACAGTAGCAAACATTTCTAGTGTAGACAAGCCTGTGTCCCTTGGACTTTCAAGAGAGTCCTAGGTTCTGAAGTGACGCTTGAAAATAGGACCTGGGCTCCTAAGTCACTTAGGCCCAGGTCCTCAATAGTATTTTGGTGCCTAATTCCTATTGAAACCAATGGAAGTACCTAAATACCTTTGAGGATTGGTCCTTTGGCCCTTTTGAAATTGTGTCCCAGAATGACCAAGGATAGTCCCATGTTCAGGCCTAAGCTTTCTAGCTTGGCTTCCCAAAATAATATTAAAGGAAGAAAGAAAACCAAGATACAATTGTGGAAGGACTGAGAGAAGGCAGGATTTCTTGTTGACTGTACATACTTGGTTGGGCCTGGTGTCCAGGTAGGGTGTGAATCATGTTGACCGATATTTACATTGGTCCTCTCCTATGGATGTAGATATACCAGTATAAAGGTGCCTATACCAGTATAGCTTATTCCCTTTCCCATACAGAAATAAGCTGTATCGGTATAAGGCACCTTTCGGGTATAACTTGATCCGTATTGCGGGGGCTGAATCATTTTAACTATGCCAGTATAGTTGAGCCAACCCAACCTTTGTGTGTAGACTAGCCTTCGGTGATGCTTGCTGGATAGCTGGATGGAGAGAGAGCACCAGTAACCCCAGGCAAGAAGGTAACAAGGATAGTCATCTAGCAAGTCCATCTTGTGCGTTCTTGGTCTCCTGCAGGGTGTGTCATGTGAGAATTGCAGCGGACACCATTCTCCCAGACTTAGAATGAGTGTGGTTGATCAAGTGATAAGAGAGGAGTGGAGGGAGGGAGAAATGAGTGTGATGTGAGAATGTGAACGGAAGAATCAGAGCACGGGAAAAGCGGGGAGGCGAGAGGGGCAGGAAAGTGTGAAAAACAGGGGAAAGTATGTGGGTGAGAAGGGGAAAGGGGGCAATTGGGAAAAGCCAAAGAGAACGTCCCGTCCTCACCTTGATGCGATCCTTCTCCTTTTGCCACTTATCCACTTCATCTTCTACCTCTATGATCTTCAGCTGCAGCTGCTCCTTCTGCAGCGAGAGCTCGGCCTGTGGGAGGGAGGAGAGGGGGAGACCTGTGAAATCGAGCGGCGTATGGCCTACTTCAAAGAGAATTTCTGCTTTTACTTATGCATTTGGCCCTGAACCATAATGGCTGGGAGCTACGGGCTCCTGGCACCACTTCAATGGATATCATACACTGGCAGCTGGAAAAGATCCCGCTGTCTTCAGTTGGGTCAAGAGATGTGGCTCCCTAAGCAAAGGAAGCAGCAGAGTCTCCTGCTCAGGAAGGGTGGGATTGCAAATGGTACGGCTTTTAATCATGCTGGAGTCATTAGCTGGAGGGCAAAGAGGCTTGTTTCAAAATTCAGCGGGGTATGAAATGAAGGGCCCAACCCAGGGCGTGTTTGTGCAGCAGTAGCAGTTTTCATGTAATTATGGAATGACGTTTGATTAGTGTTGCAACCAGGGGATGACGCCCCCGGCAGGAATTCTGTTTAGACAGGACTGTGGATTAATGTGCTCTGAGTCTAGGGTTTTAATGTTCTGCTAGAGCTGGGTGAAGGCAGCAAAAAAAAAAAAAGGCGAGGTGGGGGAGTGACTGGGAACATTTGCTTGGTCTAAATCAGCAACTTTGCTTTGATACCTTCATGACCCCTTTTTATTGGCTTCCCACAAACATTTGTACAACTGATTTATTTGTCGATGAGGATGTTCATGTAAAGAGCGAGAGCCCGAATACCTATGCAATTACGGGTTGTGTAACCCATCTATCAGTGTTTGCTGTGTTTCCCTCCGCATTCTGCCTTCAAAGGGTGAGGATGGGCTAGTTCCCACCTCTAGAGCCTAGCTCAGGTTGTAGCGATTCAGATCTTTAGCTCTGGAGATCCCTGGGATCAGCCAAGATGGGTGGCTATCATCTTTGCACAGCACAGTGAATTGCGTCAGGAGAACTTGCGTGACTATTTCAAGGTCTTCCGCTTCTGGGTTTACACTATAACTGTAACCAATCAGGGAATCGGGATATAATGCTGGTTTGCTTACAATATGATTCAGTTGTGCCGTATCCCCGTACCTAAGCTAAAGCTAGTTTCAAAGATGCAAAGTACCTTTAACTCTCGCTGGCTCCACTGGCAGCTGGGGTCACTCACTATGTGTGTAACCCACTCTGTCCCTGTTTATGGGGTACTTGGGCCACACGGAGGCAATTGAACTGCTACAACCGTGGCTAACAGAAGTAGGTCTTCTAGCAATTTCAACCACAATGTAACTAGGTTCCCTATCTTAATTATCGCTGTAGTGTAAGGAGGGTCTAAAGGTTTGTCATCCAGTCGGGTAGCGGAAAGAGTACCATGTGACTTAAGAGATTAGCTGCACAACATAAATAATGCACACAGCAGAAAGTCAGCCAAACAAGCCCAACCAAGCTCAAGCCAAGGAAATCTGTCTACGAGGTTCTTACACTTGTGCCCATCACCGTGGTATCAGAGTGCCAGCTTGAGCAAACGGCAGCAGCTTTTGAGACCCATTGATTCAAACTGTCCCTCTTTAATAAGCCCCTATTTATCAGGGAAAACCTAATTTGCCAGGTTTTTTCCTATTGCTCCATCAAAAAAAAAAAAAAAAAATCCAGCCACTCCAATATAGCTCAGTGAAGTTAAAAGTTGCATCCCTGTTTCTCCCGCGAAATCTCGCTCAGAACAGTCT
Source organism: Chrysemys picta bellii (assembly GCF_011386835.1). NCBI lineage: Eukaryota > Metazoa > Chordata > Testudines > Emydidae > Chrysemys > Chrysemys picta. Next base: position 25,480,042 of record NC_088806.1, on the reverse strand, counting down.
TTGCATGTTGGTATCTGTGATCCTCTAAAAGGGGCCCCCCAAGCCATTTTACAGTTCCTAGGCCTGGGGAGGCCCCTTTGGGCTGTTGGACTGTGACTACCCACATAGAGCCATATCCCAGAGTTCCAGGTGTACAGAGAGTGGAAAGCAGACATAAGCAGGTTGAGTGGCTGGGAAAGGATGCGTCTGGGGCTTGTTCACCGACCAGCTCCAGCTAACATACAATGAGTGGAAGAGGAAAGGTGGATTGGCCTCAGGAAAAGATATTATGACAATGGGGGGGGCTATTGATATATCTAAGATAGAGGAGATTTTGCTGGACCTCAGACCAGGAAGGTGAAGGGATGAGACTTACTTCCTTTATTTGTGTTTAGGGAATAGGTTACCTGGAGCAGCGTATGCTGGAACAGTCCCTGACCACGTAGCAGCCTTCCTGAAGGCTTTCTTTCTCTCCCTCATGCTGTGCAATGTCATATACAGGGCATAGTCAACCATTGGTGCAGAGGTGGGACGCCATGGGATGCGAACCCTTTGGCTCCAAGCCCCCATTATTCTCTAATAGCCAGCCCAAATTCAGAAATGAAACTGAACGGCAAGGGTTTTCACAGACAACCAGGTCTGTGGGGTTACCTTCTGGTAGCACTGAATGGTTAGTCAAGGAAAGAGTTGGACTATGAAGGTGGTTTTCTCGTAAGGGTTACTGGTATCATTTTCAGGAACAAGCTCTTCGTCGTATGGCTGGAAAGCAAGTGCCGGTGCGGAGGGGTTTAGGTCTGCAGGGCATTGGGGCTTTCTTTGGAATGGATCATCTCTTTCTGAAGGGAGGGGGGCTGGATAGAAAGCACTGTCCGGAGAATTGAAGCTGATGGATGGATGGCGGTGATGATGATCCTGAATTTTGATGGTACTTTTTATGAAAATGGATCCCAACAGGATTTCCCCAATTATTACTAGCTCACTGTATACGTTATCATTATCCCTGCCTCCAGCACTGAAATGCAGCTGCCTCTGGAGTGGAATGAGGCAGCTGTTTTAACAGGAAACACTTCTCTATGATTTAGAGCAAGAACGCCATTTTTGGTGTAAATCAGAGGCAATTTAGGTAGCCAGAATCTAAATATTGTAGTTATCCACACCAGATATGGCACCAGGGCCAAGGGAAGATGGGAAAGCTTATGAAGACACCAGCAAAAGGCAAGGAAGATGCAGATTAAATCAAGTGGATTGGGAGGGGGGGTAACTGAAGCAAATTAGGGTACTCTGTGGCGAGGTAATTTATAAAAAGGATGGAAGATGAAAAAACTGTTCACAGAAAAGAACAGGAAAAATAATCTAAAAATAAGCTGGGAGGTAGAAGGGAAAGAGAAGGAAATTTGAATACAGCATAACTAGTGACAAGAGAATTAAAAGATCTGAAAACAAAGGTCCCAATTCATTAGTGGGTAAGAACATCAGAACGGCCAGACTGGGTCAGACAATTGTCCGTCTAGCCCAGTTTCCTGTCTTCCGACAGTGGCTGATGACAGGTGCTTCAGAGGGAATGAACAGAACAGGACAATTTATTGAGTGATCCATCTCCTGTCGCCCAGTCCCAGCTTCTGGCAATCAGAGGTGTAGGAACACCCAGAGCACAGGGTTGAGTCCCTCGCCACCTTGGCTAATGCCATTGATGAACCTATTCTCCATGAGCTCATCCAATTCTTTTTCGAACCCAGTTATGGGTCTGAGCACGTCCAAGCACGCAACCAGAGGGTTTGGGCAAAGGTGCCTCTTTGCTGCCTTGGTTCTGGGGCTACCTGGGAGGCTGGTTTAGCATCCAGCACAGATTAAAGCAGCCTCAGGGCTGGCCTAAATTCCACTCAGCTGCTTGTGGCCCAGAGGGGCTATTTTGGCAGCTGGGAATAGCCAGAGCACAGGGATGCTCCAGACACCCCCACACCTATGCCTAGGAACTGCCTTACAGGAGGGATTTTTAGGGTATCGTAGAGACTTTGTGCCAGCTCCACGCTACTTAAGAAAAATTCCCCCGTGCTGGGAGGCTTCCCCAAGGTCCAGATCTATTGGCTTTGCTCTCAGACTGCGCAACTTTTTCCAATAGTTTCAGAACCAAACAGTGGGGGGATTGGGTCAAGCTTTCCCTCCCATAATGGTCTGAGGAAGGCAAAGGTTGGAGAACCCCAGCTCAGGTTACTCCAGGCCTCATCTACATTGGTGGATTTGGCTCTGGCTCCTCTGGGACTGTAACTGCACCAATACAAAATCTTAGTGAAGAAGCAAAGTTGCTCTAAGGGTTGATTTGCAGCAGTGCAGTTTACCCAGCCTTCAAGTTGTCAATAACTACACCGGTGCAAGATGTGCTGCCCTCGAATAGACTGTCTGTATTAGGATCACATCTATGATAGCAGCAAAACTTCTCCAGTGGCTGAAAACTCCACTGTACACAAGGTCTCATAGACAAGCCAAACCAAAACCTCACCTTACATCAATGGGGGAGGGAAAAAAGCTCCTCCATTGTGTATCTCAGTGACTGTTTGCTCTGTAGCCGACAGCCTGTAACAATACAGAAACGGCACTGAGTGGAAGCACCCCAGACCATTGGAATGAACAGTCAACTTCAAAGCCTTGTTCGCTCCATTTAAAGCCACTTTGTTGAAATGAGCAACGCCCAGTTCCAGTCACTTGAATGTCAGTTCTCAACCACTTCATTAAACCTGCTGTACAATGTAAACTTTTCCTTAAAGGGAAAAGAAAAAAAATATCAAAGCACTCTCCACTAGATGTGATCTGACATGCAGAATATTAAGGCTTGGGATGGACGGTAATGCAGTGTTATTTACAGATCGGTGGTTGTTGGGTATTTCTGATACTTCCTCGTTTGAAAACAGGCCTGCAAAATTGGTTGTGAGCTGAGTGTCTCTTTTTAAAATGCCGGGTGTCATCTGTGCTGCAGAAATCTCTTGGCGAATCAGTTTTGTGTGTGTGCATTTGCTATCAGCAGCCACCATTTGCCAACATTTTGTACTGCTATCTTAGCTTTATGATTTGTTGCTTTTTAAACAGCCTGGCCCTGAGGATGTTACTGTTTGTTTAAATCTGTAGCAGGAAACTAACCAGGAAGGATGCCTTGGGGAGGATTTAAGTGCATACTCTGCAGTGTAGCAGAGGGAAAGACAGGGAGAGGCAGGATGGTTTGGTGGGGTGGACTGCTATCCAGGAGACTAGCATTCAATTCCCTGCTCCACCTCAGACTTGCCTGTGTGATTTTTGGGCAAGTCACTTAGTCTGTCTGTCTGCCGCAGTTTCCTATCTGTAAAATGGGGATAATAACATTGCCCTACCTCGCAGGGGCGGTGTGAGGATAAATGTATTAAAAAGATTGTGAGGTGTTCAGACCCTATGGTCAGGGAGTTGTCTAAGTACCTACGATAAGGAGAACACAGTTTGGTATGTGACAGGTTGGTGCGTCTTACCGTGTTCTCAGGCATTCAAAGCAATCAATAGGATCAAGTGTAACAGGAAAGGAAAATAACGTTGCTGCAGGAGTCCCATGTATTTGGGATAAATCTCAATGGATTCCAAGGAAGAAGCATCCCTACAGATTTCCCTTGTTGTCAGATGATGAGCAGCAGAAGGACCTGATTGTATGTGGGAGGATTCTGGACTCCAGTTTGTGGTGGCCTTTTAATTCAAGCTAATTAGCTTCCACCACTCACAAGCAATTATAAATGCTAATGTAGATACTCTCCCCTGTTCCTTCCTCATTATGGTTCAGCCTAGAGTGAATTAACCAGCACCAGAAACAAATGAGCAACTACAGTTAAACTAATTGATTTCCAATTAATTCAAGTTACAACATGGCCAAAACCTGTAGTCTAGAAAATCCTTGTGCATGTGTGTGATTCATATTGATAAACCCCTGAATCCTGTAGGCTTAGCAGCAGTGGAAACAACACAGTTCAGGGATGTATTTGAAGTCCTGCTTGAGTTCCCCAGGACTCAGCCGTGGTACTAATGAGAGCCAAATAAATGGACAAAGACAGATATGAGAAATCAAATGACATCACTTAAGTCCTGGGGGAGGGGAGAGGCTATCTTTCTGCCTGCCCAGTTATGGTCACTTGCTTACAATCAGGATGGTCTAAGTCCATCGAGCAACCGCAAGGATGCAGGGCCGCTTGGAGACCTGAGTTAATCAAAAGAGCTAGAGAGAACATGATGGCCAGAGAGCAGAGATTAAGCGGGGACCTCCCTGAGATTAGATATGATGTTAAAGGGAACAGAGGCAATGCAGATGCTACAAGGCATCAAATGTAACAACGAGGCATGAAATTAACCTGCAGACTGAGAAAGACCTTCAGGGATTTAGATGGGATTTCTTTATATAGAGAGTTGCTGAGATATGAGCAAACCATCATTTAGGCTGGTTTTAAAAAGCAGCTAGATGAGGACAATGTTGCAAGCAAGACTGCAAACTGTGTAGGAGAGGATGGAGATTAGACAGACTTCCCTGCTGCCCTTCTTCACCATTAACATATCTGATCATTCTAGATTCCCGGGAAATCCCTCTTGCATGCACTTAACTGAAAAGGGTAGGCCGTTTCCTTCTGCTCGGCCTTAAGAAGAGTTAAACCAGTTCTCTGTATTTAGTGTCACTGAAGAGTTCTCAGCCTCTGTCCATTTTGGCATTTGTATTTTCCTGTTCACCATGGTATCTGAGTGGCTTCCCAATCCTCAAAGAAAGGATAGGTTTGCGCTTAAGACGCAGGAATGAGATCTGGGTTCATTTCCTGACACTGCCACAGATATCATGTGTGACCTTGGGCAAGTCACTTGATCTCGGTGTCTCAAGTCCCCATGTGTAAAATGGGGATAATCAGCCTTTTTCTGTCATATCTATTTCGATTGGAAGGTCTCTGGGCAAGGACTAGCCCATACAGCACCTAGCACAATGGGGCCCTGACCTCAATCCCACACCCCTGTAGTAACTATACCACATCCACTCAGCAAACAGACTGAACAAAGGTGGGAAGGTCTTTCTTTAGCCCTTACTTAATAGTGAGGCTACTACACTCTTTTGCAGACTCCCTCTCAAATAGGATTCCAGTCCTGCAAGCTTCTGTACAAGTGAACAGCTCAGTGATAACAACACTTTGCATTTACTATGCAGCTTTTGTCCCAACAAAGGGCGGGCTGGCATTATTGTCATCTCCTTGGGGGGGGGAACAACCTCAGAGAGGTTTAGACCAACCTTTTCAAAAGTGGCCACTGATTTTTTTTTTTTTAGGGTCACCAACTTTGGGTCCCCAACTGGAGACACCTTGAACCCAAACTAGGCCCTACCTGCCTAGGTTTGTGTACTGAAAAACTGAGGCATTCAAAATTTGAGGTTGCTCTTAAAAAATTGGGTCCTAAATCATTTGCTCAAGGACACACGGTGAGCTACGGGGCACAGCAGGGACTAGAACCCAGGTTGCCTGACACCCATTTCCCCAAGATCAGTCTGTTAGACCATATCAGTGCCTTACTAATGTCATCCAGTGCACCGGCCATGTCCGTTCAAGGCCGCTGCAAATGCTCCGCCTCCCCAGAGTAAGTAACATTATACCTAGACATTCTGTAGGGTGGGGGGAATTGCAGGTGGGAACAGAGCGGGAGCTGTCCACTATTTAGATGAGTGGAAAGAATGATGGGAACAGGCAGTGGAGAGCGTTACCTCTTTCCCCGATTTCTCAACCTCCACCGTCACTGTGGTGTGGTTCTTGTGCTCCTGGAACATGCAGAGGTAACAGATGCACATCTGGTCTGTCTGGCAGAACAGCTCCATGGTCTTGCCATGCACCGGGCACTTCCTGGCTTCAAAGTCCTTGATTGGGTCCAGCAGCTGGTGATCCCGGAAAGCAGCCCCCTCCAGATGGGGCTTGAGGTGCAGCTCGCAAAAGGAAGCCTGGCACACCAGGCAGGACTTCACCGCCTTCTGCTTGTTATCGATGCAGGAGTCGCACAGGACCTCCTCTAGCTTCACGCGGGGTCTCGACCCGGGCACTCTGTTGGCCATGTTGTAGCTAGGTCTCTTCAGGTCCCCTGTCTCCACCGGAGGGAAGGAGGGCTTCTTCAAATCCCCTATCTGCCCGCCTGAGTACAATGACCTCCTACCCTCTCCTTCGCTGGAGAAGAAGGTCTTTTTCGACTCTGCCATGAAGAGCGGTTTCCTCAAGTCCCCTTTGTCTACAAAGGAGATGGGGGGCCGACTCACATCCCCAAGCTGCACCCCAGGGTATGATAGCTTCTTCCCGTCCCCTGAATCCATGCTGAAGTAGGATGACTTCTTCTCGTCTGACTCCACAAACTGGATGATCGGCCTCTTCCAGTCAGTCCCCGAGTAGATGGAGCTCTTCAGTTTCCCCGTCTCCAGAGAAGGACTGCCGGTGCTTTTGGCACCTTCCTTCTCACCCCCACTGGGACTGGTGGACTTCTTCAGCTCCTCTCCCTCTTTCTTAGAGGGGGACGGACAAGTCATATTTTCTTGGTTCCCAGCCACGCCATTTGTCCTTGCGGCACACCCTGTTTCCATTTTGCAGAGGAATGATTTGACCTTTCTGTTCTTTGCTCCTTTCTCAGCCCTCTTGGCAGGGGGTAGATCTTCTGTCCAACTGCTCTTCTCTGTAGAGCAGGCAACCTTGCTGGTGGTTGAGTCAGCAAGGAATGGAGGAGGAATGCAGGAAAGCCTCTGCCTAAATGACACACCTTGAGCTGCTGGGAGGTGGAGAACACCAGAACTATGCTGGGTAGAGCCAGAGAGAGGGAGATGTTACAAAGGGATCAGAAGCCACAGCTGTGCGATTAATTATACAAGGCAGCCCACACCCAGAACATTCTTGCCTAACCAGGTTTTGGGAGGAAGAGTTGTTTATATCCTTTTTTAAAAAAATAATAATTCTGATTAAGACGCAGCAACCGGTTCTGCAGCTTGTTTCGAAAATTACTTTCTTGCCATCAGGAGCTAAGCTTTACCTCCTTGCAGATGTGGGCAGGGCTAGAGAGAGTGAGGTCAGTGACATCGGTTTAACTGGGTCTCTCTCATGCACTTGCATGAAATACTCGCACAACAAAATACGGTTGACATTAAAATGAATATGGTGAATAGAATTGTGTTGTATTTAAGATGGGATCTCCCTAGGATTTCAGGTGATAAGTACAGGTAGGGGAGAAAATTAATGGATCATACTAGGTATAAATGATCCTAGTATCTTTATCTATTTAGATTTTGATCTCATATAAACCCCATGCCATGCATTTAAAAAAGAGAACAACGTGGGAGATACAAAGTAAAAATCAATCAGAAGCTCAAAGAAGCTGACTTTATCTCCGCTTACCGCGTATCATGTGATCACCAGTCATGTGACCAATACAACTTTAACCCCCTTTCCACCCCAACACACTTTCACACTGGACAGGAATCAAACTCTCATCTGCCTAGGCTTCTACTAGCAGCAGGCCTCAAAGCTGAAAAAGTGACTGTTTCAGAGCTTGCTTGGCAGAGCGAGGGCTGGCCAAAAATAGTGTTTTCTGTGAACATTTTTTGAAAAAGATGAGGGGGAAAAAAATGTCTGAGTTTTTCCGTAGAAACTTGGACCTTTTCGTCCAAAGGAAATGAAAGAATTTTGGAGGTTGGGGTTTTGTTTTCTTCTCTTTTTCTCCTTTTTTCCCCTTGGAAAAGAGCGGGCGGGGGGGCAGGGAAGGAGAAGAATGGGGGAAGACCCTACAATTTTTCATTTTGATTCAGATCACATTGAATGTTTTCATTTTGTTTGGATGAAATGTTTTGAGAAATACCAAATTTGTCCATGAAAGGGTCATACGACATGCCCATTTCATCTCCCTCCCTCCCACCCCTTCCAGCTTTTTGATGATAAAATGTCGACGAGCTGTAGACGTGGAACAGTCCAAAGGCAAAGGACCCTACGCTTTGTATCATAGACAAGTAGGGCTGGGAGGGACCTCCAGAGTCAGCCAGTCCATCCCCCTGCACCAAGGCAGGATGAAGTATACTTTCAGGGAATTTCAGAGATGGAGCCGATTCTCCGCTCACATTGGTTTAATACTGATTTCACTCGACTAGCGTCAGTGGAGTTGCACCGGATTTACGCCTAGTAAGGGCGTTCAGCAGGCCTGTGGTCTGTGCTTAGTTTCAGTTTCGATACTAAAATGGGGTTATTACTTTAGGATGGGAGTTTCATTTTCCCCCATAACACTTTTTATTAGAGAGGCTCCACACTGGAACCCCAAATCTAAGCACCCCACACTCTGAAGGAAGTTTAGATCAAGGTCTATACTTTGCAGCTGGTCTGTAGTGGGGAGAACCAAAGCCCTGAATGTGAACAGCCTACACTTTGGATCTGGATTCCAAAAAGAGCTCAATCCTCAATTTATTTATTTTTTTAATTAAGGATTTTGTCAATACAGAGAGAGACAAAAAGAGAAAAAGCTTAAAAGCAACAAACCGGTAGCCTACGAGCTGAAAGGATCTCAGAAACAGCCCTGCGGGACTGAAAATGATTAAGGCACCTTCCAAGGTGGAGTAGTCTGTTCTCACACGTACTGAGAAATATATGCAGAGCTTTTCAAACTGGCATTCAAGCTGAAGAATGAAGACAATAGCATGCAGTAACCCAGCTCAGAGAGAGGCAATTTGGTTTCTACCACTCTGGGTCTGGTTAGGGAGTGCAAAGGGTTCAGGGCTAGATTCTGATCTCAGTTCCGCTGATGTCAATTCGGAATAACTCTGTGTCGTCTTATAAAACTGCATAATTTTAAAGCCAGTCTTGTATGTTGAGGGGGCCTGGCTCCTGATTTTTGAATGTTTGGGGTTGGCAGCACGGGGCGATGAGGAGGGAGTGTTGAATGCCATGACCTTGTACACGCTAATTCCACCACAATTGGAGCTGCACCAGTAGTCGCAAAGTTGGGGAGGTTTAAGGGGGTGGAAAAACCTGCTGTGGCTAAAGGGGTGTGTCTGATGAGCACAGGGGAGATGAGTTTGTTACAGCCCCAGCCAGGGAGCAATTGCTCTTTAGCTCAAGCGACAGCAACTCATACTCTTCATCTCTGAGGTCCCCAGTTGACACCCTGGTGCATCAGGCAAGATGGTGGCTGTCATGCCTTTACACGCGCGCAGAATCATGTGCTCTTGCAGAATCATGCAGTGCCTGGAACTGCTATCCATGCAAAGAGGGGGAACGATTCTGATCATAGCAAATGGACAGTAGTCAAAAGCAGACAGGCCTGCATTATATCTGCTTGCCAGCTTCCTGCATGCTGGGTTGTGCTTGCCTTGAGTCAGCAGAGTGGGTAGTGCCCTCTTTTGTTTTGAGCCAAAAGCATCACGAGCTTTGCCTGGCTGTTGTACATGAGCTCTGGGTAGTGTCAGTTTTGCCTACCCCCTTTCTGTCTCCGCTGCTTGTTGCAGAATCCCATTCTGCCCTTGTCAGCCCCTAGGGTTGCACTTGGAGTTGCAGTTAGCAAGAGATGTTAAGAGTAACAAGAAGGGTTTCTTCAGGTATGTTAGCAACAAGAAGAAAATCAAGGAAAGTGTGGGCCCCTTACTGAATGAGGGAGGCAACCTAGTGACCGAGGATGTGGAAAAAGCTAATGTACTCAATGATTTTTTTGCCTCTGTCTTCACGAACAAGGTCAGCTCCCAGACTGCTGCACTGGGCAGTACAGCATGGGGAGAAGGTGACCAACCCTCTGTGGAGAAAGAAGTGGTTCGGGACTATTTAGAAAAACTGGACGTGCACAAGTCCATGGGGCCGGATGCGCTGCATCCGAGGGTGCTAAAGGAGTTGGCGGGTGAGATTGCAGAGCCATTAGCCATTATTTTTGAAAACTCATGGCGATCGGGGGAGGTCCCAGATGACTGGAAAAAGGCTAATATAGTGCCCATCTTTAAAAAAGGGAAGAAGGAGGATCCGGGGAACTACAGGCCAGTCAGCCTCACCTCAGTCCCTGGAAAAATCATGGAGCAGGTCCTCAAGGAATCAATTATGAAACATTTAGAGGAGAGGAAAGTGATCAGGAACAGTCAGCATGGATTCACGAAGGGGAAGTCGTGCCTGACTAACCTAATTGCCTTCTATGATGAGATAACTGGCTCTGTAGATGAGGGGAAAGCAGTGGATGTGTTATTCCTTGACTTTAGCAAAGCTTTTGATACGGTCTCCCACAGTATTCTTGCCGCCAAGTTAAAGAAGTATGGGCTGGATGAATGGACTGTAAGGTGGATAGAAAGCTGGCTAGATCGTCGGGCTCAACGGGTAGTGATCAATGGCTCCATGTCTAGTTGGCAGCCGGTTTCAAGCGGAGTGCCCCAAGGGTCGGTCCTGGGGCCGGTTTTGTTTAATATCTTTATTAATGATCTGGAGGATGGTGTGGACTGCACTCTCAGCAAGTTTGCAGATGACACTAAACTAGGAGGCGTGGTAGATACACTAGAGGGTAGGGATCGGATACAGAGGGACCTAGACAAATTAGAAGATTGGGCCGAAAAAAACCTGATGAGGTTCAACAAGGACAAGTGCAGAGTCCTGCACTTAGGACGGAAGAATCCCATGCACTGCTACAGACTAGGGACCGAATGGCTAGGTAGCAGTTCTGCAGAAAAGGACCTAGGGGTCACAGTGGACGAGAAGCTGGATATGAGTCAACAGTGTGCTCTTGTTGCCAAGAAGGCTAACGGCATTTTGGGCTGTATAAGTAGGGGCATTGCCAGCAGATCGAGGGACGTGATCGTTCCCCTTTATTCGACATTGGTGAGGCCTCATCTGGAATACTGTGTCCAGTTTTGGGCCCCACACTACAAGAAGGATGTGGAAAAATTGGAAAGAGTCCAGCGGAGGGCAACAAAAATGATTAGGGGTCTGGAGCACATGACTTATGAGGAGAGGCTGAGGGAACTGGGATTGTTTAGTCTCCAGAAGAGAAGAATGAGGGGGGATTTGATAGCAGCCTTCAACTACCTGAAGGGGGGTTCCAAAGAGGATGGAGCTCGGCTGTTCTCAGTGGTGGCAGACGACAGAACAAGGAGCAATGGTCTCAAGTTGCAGTGGGGGAGGTCCAGGTTGGATATTAGGAAAAACTATTTCACTAGGAGGGTGGTGAAACACTGGAATGCGTTACCTAGGGAGGTGGTGGAGTCTCCTTCCTTGGAGGTTTTTAAGGCCCGGCTTGACAAAGCCCTGGCTGGGATGATTTAGCTGGGAATTGGTCCTGCTTTGAGCAGGGGGTTGGACTAGATGACCTCTTGAGGTCCCTTCCAACTCTGATACTCTATGATTCTAGGGTGCTCCTGGTTTGGTAACCATAGCTGTATCGTGCCCAGTGAGCGAGGGCTAAATTCACCTCCCATGCTGCCCTGCTTCCTGGCCACGCGGCTTCTGAAGGGCTGCCGTTTCACAGTGGACATGGCAGAAAGGGTTAAAGGAAAAAGCCGCCTTCTTTGCTTTTTCCATTTGTGCACCTCGCTTTCATTGAATGACGGTCAGAAAATTCCTCGCCGACACGTGACCCGCCTCCGATTTGTTACCTTTGGCCTCTGCTGTGGATCGATCCTGTCCTCACCTGTCTGAAACATGAGCCCGGCACAGTCTTTCTGACCTCGTTAAGAGCTGCTGTAGGGGCTTGGTGGCAAGTCGTGCCCGTGCCTGGGAGGGTGGTGGGGAATTCTGAGGCTAAATAACAATCGCCGGCTGGTAGCTTTTAGGGTGGGCTGTGTCTTGACTCCCGGGGGGGGGGGGGGGGCTATAGCTGACTCCCAGGTGGGGGGGCTATAGCTCACTCCCAGTGGGGGGGGCTATAGCTCCCCCAGTAGTTCAGTCAAGTCAGGCCAGTGCACCGACACTGCTCCACGGGGGCACAGCTGTCTTTTTCATAGGATAGACTTAGCGTTACTACAGGCTGTATCTGTGTCTTGGGGTCATCCCAGCCCGAGGAGACAGACTCACGCTAGCTCTGCTCCAGCTAGCCTGCTAAAAACAGCTGTGTGGCCATTGCAGTGTGCATGGCAGCTCGGGCCAGCCACCCAAGCTCAGACTTCGGGGTTCAGGCGGGCGTGGACTGGGGCGGATAGCCCACCCTGCCACCAGTGCCACAGCGTCCACGCTGCTATTTTTAGCACACTAGCTCCTCCCTGCAAATAAGTACATTCTTAACCCAGATTAGCCAATTCTGATTAAGGTAGAAGTGAAGACGGCAAACCGCTGTTTAACTCAAGTTAATATCTTGAGTTTAATCCCTGGCTTCCCTACAATCTTTCATCTGAGCTGCTATCCTGAGTTTAAAACTGAGCTGCCATGTCCTCACTGCAATTTTAGCCTGAGTTAGCTAACTTGGGTTAGTTAACCTGAGTTAGCACGCCTTTTTTTACATAAAGACATGCCCATTTCTGGAGGATGTGTTAATATTTGTTTAGGGTGCCTGTGTGTTTTGCCCAAGGCACCCCAATATTTCCTGCAGGGTGCATCTCTGTCTCATGCATAACACACCACATTAGGGATAGTGTATACCCATTTCTCCCACAAATAAGGCAGGGCACAATCCCTGACTCACAGGCTACACCCATGTTTGGAGCTTTTAAATCACCCTTCAGCACTTTTCATCTGAGGAACTCTGGGCCCTTTACATACATGAATACGCTCAGCTTCACAACACCCTTGCAAAGTAGGTCAGTGCTACTAACCAGGTGTAAAATTGAAGGAAACTGAGGCACAGGCAATAGAGGTGTTGAAAAATTTTCAATTGGAAAAAATGGCATCAAATCGGCTTTTTTATTTTTTAAAGAGTTTTGTGAACCCAATTTGGATTTCTTTATTTTTTAATTGTTTTAAATGTTTTGATGGACATGACTGCCAAGAAATGGAGCCTCTTGGGTTTTTTTCAAGCACATTTTTGTTAGGATTTTTATTCATCGGTTTCTTTCCCCCCATTTCTTGTGTTTGATTTTCAGTTTTGGTTTTACTCCCTTGCACTGACTCTCACAGCAGCTCAAGGCTGGGAACAGAACACCGCCTGTCTGCCTGCCTGCCCTGTGCTTTAACCACTGGACTATGTGCCCTCTCTTTACACACCTGTCTCTTACCTAGGATACACCAATGTACTTTTGTAAGAGAAGCCCCCATCTCAGGGACGCTTGTGATGAACAAATATATAAATAATCCATATTGCAAACAGGGACTGTATAAATCAATCCAACAAAAAACATAGATAGTAATGATCCATGACCATAAGAGTGCTTTTCCTAGATCCATTGTACAGTGCCTAATTTCAAACTACAGCAAGTAAAACCAGTTCAGGGGCCTCGTTCCACTCTAGTTCACATCCGTGTAAATCAGGAGTAAAGCCACTGAAGCCAGTGGAGTTACACTAGCATAAAACTTGTGTGAGAGAAGACTCAAGTGCTAGGCTTGTTTAAAATTTGAGCTGTGGTGCGTGTGGGGGGGGTTAATTATAAACCTGACGTTAGCAATCTGTAACAAGCAATGGACCAAATATATCCCCGTTAAAGTCAACCGTACCTTCTTGGGAAAGGCAGCTAAGCCAAAGGGATGCAGGACTAAATTAGTTGTGTGAATTACAGGATTGGTGTAAATGGTTAACTAGTGCAACTTTGGTGATCTGTGGGTGTGCAAAACAAGTGTGACATTGAGGGGATGGGGTGTGGGTGGTAGGAACCGTCACTAAAAGGAGGATGAGAATGCTTAAATTAGTTACTCGATTTTCACGCTCACTGAAGGCCAAATACCTGAGCTCAGTTCTACCAGAGAAGAAGAATAATTAATGGAGATATCCCATCTCCTAGAACTGGAAGGGTCATAGAGTCCAGCCCCCTACCTTCACTAGCAGGACCAAGTACTGATTTTGCCCCAGATCCCTAAATGGCCCCCTCAAGGATTGAACTCTCAACCCTGGGTTTAGCAGGCCAATGCTCAAACCACTGAGCTATCCCTCCGCCTTCTACTGTAGAAACTCTACTGACATTGACTAATTGACACTGATGAAACTGAGGGCCAAATCTGGGTCCCATTAAAGTCATTGGGAATCTTTTCATTGATTTAAATGGGACCAAGAGGTCCCTGAGAGCAGAATTTGGTTCTGGTCCAATGCAAGTTACGCTTACCAGTCTTCATTCCCATAAGTCATTTGTTATATTGTGGTAGCACTGGAGTGGCCCAGTCATAGGCCACAACCCCTTTGTGCTAGGTGCGGTGCAAACACAAAACAAAAAACCAGTCTTGTACTAATGCAACACCCACTTATTTCAGTAAAGTGACTCCTGATTTACGTGTAACTGGGATGGGGGGGATTCAGGCCCCTTTACAGCTTACAGCAGCTTAAACTCCTTTTCTGTGCAATCTACACCCGTGTAATTCATACCATTGCCACCCCCAAGCATTCAAAACTCATGGGTTAGCCCCTGCCCCCAAATCATGAAATTGGCTTAAAAATAATAAATGTTGCACTTTGGTCATGTGCTTTCTGGGGATCTGAGCCTGTAGGGTGCAGTCTGGTGAGGTTTGGAAGCTTTTCTCTGCAGCTGTGTTTGTGTGACCTAGGGCAAAAGCACAGGACTGGGAGTCAGGAGACCTCATTCTATTCCTGGCTCTGCTGTTGACCTGCTGGGTAGCCATGGGGTAAAATGGAGATAATGATCCTGACCACCTTGGTAAAGTGCTTTGAGATCTATGGATTATGAGCTAGGTGGTGGTGGTATTTATTAAAATGCCAGATGAGATTCTCCCATAATCATATGACTCCAGGAGCTGGGACTGTAAGAAAAACAATAAATATCCTGACACTTGGTGCAAGAAATGGCTACACTGAATTTACAGTATTGAAACCAAGGAAGCTACAGCATTTAGACCAACTAATCATCTGGCTCCCTGTTTATATCATCTCTGAGCTGAGCTCAGGATCGATAACAGTATCCCTTGGGATTAAACTCTGCTCAGTTACGGGGCAGCTCCTCTCTCTGCAGTGTGTGGAATTTGTAGCATGTAACCAAGAGTAGAAAATTGCCCCTCAAGGTCTCATTCTGCATCAGTGTGCAACCCCATGCAGGATGTGAGGCTGGCATCCAGGATGTGAGCCTGTGCCGAGTTTGCTCCCTAGCATTTATAGAATGGTTAACATCTTCAAAGCACTTCAGGAACATTAGCTAATTAAATAAACCTCATGACAACCCTGCAAGGCAGGGAAATATTTTCCCAGTTTGCAGGTGGGGAAACTGAATTGCTCTGAGGTGAAGTGACTTGCCCGGGGTCACAGAGCCAGGAACAGAACTCTGGACATCCCTGGTCCCCCGGGTCCTTTTTCTTGGGATGCATCATCATGTCTGATAGAAGAAGGATCCATCTAGCACAACACAAACTGTCCCTCTCTTTCAAATGGAGCTGGAGGAAGGAGCTTCTGAGTTTGATAATAGAACATATAGTAAGGGAGGTAACAGCAAAGAATGCTCTGCCCTCCCTAGACTGATGTGAGGGGATCTCCATTCTCTACAGCATCCTGCTAATTGCTTGGCACCTCCAGTCTCTCACTAAGTCGGGGAGTGAAGACAAGTGAAGCTGGTGACACGGGCCATGATTCATGCTTCAGGGAGTCCGGGATGGAAGGCGAAGTGGGGATGGCGTGAGTCACACCAGGAGAGGCGGGCTGTAAAGAGGTGGAATGAGGGAGAGGGTCGAGGGAGGAGTAAAGGTAGAGAGAAAGGGGAGGACAAAAACAGGACAGAGGGAGGAGGAGAGCAAGAGGGAGAGATTATAGAGGAGAGAGAGTCCCTAGTGCACTGAGGCCATCTGTATCTTTCTGTGTCCATCTAGCAGCTGGCTGGTTTCTTTCCTGGAGATATTTGGTGCTTGGTGACAGGGCCGGATTAACTCTTCTGTGGGCCCGGGGCTATTAGATTTTGTGGGGCCCCTGGGGGTTTGGAGTGCGGGTGTGAGCTCAGGGCTGGGGCGGGGGATTGGGGTGCAGCTCGGGATGGGACAGAGGGTTGGGGTGCCGGAGGAGGCTCGGGGTTGGGACTCGGTGTTAGGGTGCAGGTGGGGGTTTGGGGTCTGGGAGGGAGTTTGGGCACAGGAGGGGGATCTGGGCTGGGGTAGGGGATTTGGGTGCAGGTTCCGAGCTAGAGGCGCTTACCTCTGGCGGCCCCTGATCAGCAGCACAGTGGAGCTAAGGCAGGATCCCTGCCTGCCCTGGCTCCGCGCAGCTCTGCTCCCCGGGGTGGCCGGCATGTCCAGCCCCTAGGTGGAGGGGCCAAGCTGCTCTGCGCAGTGCATGCTGCCTGTGCCCACAAGCGCTGCCCCCGCAGCTCCCATTGGCCGGGAATCCCGGCCAATGGGAGCTGCAGAGCCGGCGCTGGGGGCGGGGGCAGTGCGCAAAGATTCCCTGAACGCCCTTGCCTTGGGGCCGTGGTGAGCCGGCACTTGTGGTTCCAGCCCCGAGGGCTGGCCGAGGCTTGGGGACCAGTGTCCAGCCCTCAGCGCAGAGACTTGCCGCAGGCCAGATGAAAAGCAGCAGTGGGCCCCCTTAGCCCGAGGCCCTGGGCTGCTGCCCCTAAAGCCCCAGCGTTAATCTGGCCCTGCTTAGTGAGGGCAGTGCTGAGTTGCAGAGGCAGCCAAGCACTTGGCAACCATTCCCTTGGTAGCCCTGTTTTTGGTGTTACACGAGCGTGGCTGTCTCCTCCCGGAGCTGTCTGGGCCTGAGCAGAACAGCACGGTGTGGAGGAGGCAGTCAGGCCTGGGAGAGGCACCGCTGGCAAGTCTGCAGTTGCAGGGCGGGCGGTAGGGCTGTGGCGCTCCATCCCCGCCCCTTTGGGAAGAGGGGGAAATCCTAGCGAGGCATCTGCTGTTTGTGCTCCAGGGCCACGTGCAGTGGGGTGGCAAATGCTTTGCGCTGATCCAGAGCTCAGGGAGTGGTGAGGGGGATGACGAGCTTCTCCTGCTTGTGGAGTCAGGTACCTTCCCCCGGCCCCATCATTACGCCCATGGCTGGCACCCCCTGGTGGTCCACCATCCCTTCTCCTCTAGGAGCCTCCATCTGCCATCCTCCTAACTCCCTCTGCTGTTCTGCACACCCTGCTTGCTGTCCTTTAGCCTCATGGGACTGGACCCAGCTGTCAGTAAGGCAGAGCAGCATGGGGCAGGTAGCTGAATGGCCCGTGTGCCCTGTCGGTTGATAGAGACCAAACTCCTGCCAAGGGCAGCAGAGTCGGGGAGGCCTGGCTAGGTCCAGTAGACACTGAAAAGCCCCATTAGGCCATCCAACCCTCGGCTCTAGCTCATCTGCTGGGTTCTGGACCTTCTCTGTTCCTCCGTCGGGGTCGCAGGCTTTGTCTGAGCGAGGGCTGCCGGCCCATGATGCCATCATAAATTCACTGTGCAATACCACGACCACATCCTGGACCTAATATGCTGCCCCGCTCTGAGGCTGCTGCAAGGGGTGTCAGTGAGGTGGGGGAGGGGGGATCTTGATTTCTGTCGTGGTTGGGTTACTGGAAATCTGTGCGCAACGCCCTTGGCAAGAGGAGCCGTGAGGAATGAATCCAACGCAAACACTAAAGGGCTGTGAGCTCAGTTATTGCGTCTCATTGTTCAGAGGAGTTTTCAGGCTGAAAAGCCCTCGGGAAGTTAAATGGGGAAAACGTGTTGAAACAGGGATGCTTATTCGCTCTGTGGCTGGGCAAGACAAACATTCAGAGCCTATTCTCCCTTCCCCCTCTGTGGCCTACAAAAATTGTAAATGCAGGAAAAATTAGGGCAGCTGGGGAGAGGGGTGAAGGGAGAGAGAAAGACCAAGGGAGCGGAAAAGAAAAGAAGGAGAAAAGGCAGAGGAAAAATGAGGGGAAGATGGAGGGTGAGGGGGGGGGAAGTAAAAAGAAGATGAGGCAAAAGAATTGGGGGCCCTGATCCTTCTCTCATTTACCCAGGAGTAACTTAACTAAAGTCAGTGATGTTACACCCGAGTGAAACCAGCGAAGAGTCCTGTGGCACCTTATAGACTAACAGACGTATTGGAGCATGAGCTTTCGTGGGTGAATACCCACTTCTTCGGATGCCATGCTCCAATACGTCTGTTAGTCTATAAGGTGCCACAGGACTCTTTGCTGCTTTTACAGACCCAGACTAACACGGCTACCCCTTTGATACCAGAGTAAAACCGAGATCCAAATCCAGCCTTTTGCGTGTTTGAGAGTGAGCGAGACCCTGCTTTGCATTTAGATGCCTTGCCCAGGCTTGCTTGGTGGCTTGGCTTTGATCAGCATTTTTCCTCCGTGGCCGAGTTTCACCCTAGGTTTTTATGAGTGTTTAGCTGGTGGTGACAAGTGCTTGTGAAATGTCTCTGGGGAGCCAGTTTATCTCCAGTGAGCAGCAGCAGGCTGTGGGGGAAACGAAGCGGAAGTTGGCCTTCCCCAGGCTGCAGTACAATGCAGCTCAACTTTTCTTCAGTGTCATAGGTCAAATTTCAAACGGCGCTTCAGGGGTCCCTAACCTGGCTGTCTGTATGGATCTCCTGCTCTTGTTGGGGTGGCCCCTTAGTGTGGTGGCCGTGAACAGGGGACCGGCTCCCAGCTGTTGCTTTGTGGGGGAATCTGGCAGAACCCAGCAGCAGGAGAGATCCACGTGGGACGGTTTGCCTGGCATTTGGGCTGGAATGGAGTAGGCACAGCTTGCCAGGGACAGCCGGGATGTGGCACCTCTCGCAGCACGGCTGCATCTAGACGAGGGGAAGCGTGCTGTGCTCCCAGACCTTGGAGCACCCATTTATTTCTCTCCCCCCCCTTCCTTCCCTCCCTGGCTTAATGACAAAGTGCAGCCAAGAGCTCAGACTGTGCTCTTCTGATACTGAGCCCACGTCCCTATTCTCCCGCTCCTCCTTTAGAGCTGGAGTTCGCTACTCTCTCCCCCGTCCTGCTTCCGGCCCAACAGTCAAGTTATTCACCTCACGCCCTCATCCCGTCGCTATGTCAGCAATCCCAGTGCTGACCCCGGGGCTCACTTAGCCTGCCTGTAGCAACATCATCTAGTTGGTTAACTCCTGCCTCGTATCAATCTTGGGGAAAGCGGGCAATTGCCCTCACAGTCCCAGCAAACGCTAGCTGGTATGGCAGGCTGTAAAGTTCTCGTGCCTAGGGAATGTCCAGTGGGAGCAGCTGGCACAAAGCCCATGCCAGGGGCTGACCCATTGCCTATGACAGTAGATGGCACGGTGCCCATAGCAATAGGGGTCAGCTGTATCCTTGCTGATCGTTGTCCTATTGCCCATCTCGTCCCCATGGCAGGGTTTTCTACATAGCTAATATTGTTAAATTTGTATCTTTGCCTGTGGCAGCACAGGTTCTGGGGTAACCGCTGGCACAGTGCCCATGGCAAGAGTTGGTAAAGCCGTTGTGACAGTGCCCATGGTAGCAGTTAGTCCATGGCCCAGGGTAGGAGACAGCAAAGTGCCCAGGGAAGCATGGAGTACAGCAGCTCTGGCTTTGATAAGCAGCACAGATGGGGTGCTGCCAGCCATCCAGATAGCAGCCGGCACTACCCATGCTTACTATTTGCCATGGTGGCAGCTGGCACAGCGTGTTGGCACAAAGGCAAGACTCGGCATCCTTGTTGGAGGCTTCACCAGATGATACTGATCACGGCACATGTTTAAAATAAGACACAATTTTCATCCCTGGTTCAATTGAGCTACCATTGGGGATGGATTAGGCCTACTACCTATAGGAAAGCAAAGTGTGGCTTCCATATGTGGCAGGCTTAACATAGCCAGTGGCAGACTCTCTGGCTGGTGACCATGATAGTCCTGGCTTTTATCTAGACCAATCTCCTCTGCAGTAATATATATGACTCAGGGGCCTAGAAGCATGATCACTTTCTCCTAACTGGAGAGGTTGGCTCCAATGTCAGGCCACCAGGTGGCAAGTACAATTGTGTCTCTGGTCTTTACATACCCATTGAGTGATTATAGAGAAGAATCATTCTTTCTGCTCTCAGAATCGCTGGCTTAAATTTTCTGGTCTATGTTGTACAGGAGGCCGGACTAGGTGATCATAAAGATTCATCCTCTTCTGAAAATCTGTGAATCCAGACTCTTGGGTTCTGTTTCCAGCTCTGACGCAGATGTGCTGGCTGGCTGTCAAACCCCTTTCCCTCTCTGTGCCTTGATTTCCCCACCTCCACCATGGGGTGGGCAGGATGAGAATTCCTTTCTGGCTTTGAGAGGATTTATTCCTGAATGTTTCTATTGAGCTTCCAAGCCCTCAAATGGAAGGTACTCTAAAAGGGAGCAAAGCATTCTTAATATGTTGCTTGGAATGCTTCTGACAGGAAAGGCCTGGCTGAAAAATGCACCTTGCACAAGGCTCAGAAAGCTAATCAACGTAGGCTGAGATTGCTCCAAGTTGCCTATGGGACTTGGACATCCAGTTCCCATTAAAACGAATGGGAAAGGGGTGTCCAAATCTGCTTTGGAAATCTGTCCCCTCCCACCCCCGTGGTGCAGGCAATGTAGCCCAGGGCAGTGGCTCTCAACCCTTCCAGACTCCTGTACCCCTTTCAGGGGTCTGATTTGTCTTGTGTACCCCAAGTTTCACCTCACTTTAAAACTACTTGCTTACAAAATCAGACATAAAAATATAAAAAAAAGTGTCATAGCACGCTAGTACTGAAAAATTGCTTACTTTCTCATTTTATCTGCATGAAATTTTAGTTTGTACAGACTTTGCTAAAGCTTTTTATGTACCCTGCTGTAAAACTAGGCAAACATCTAGGTAAGTTGATATACCCCTTGGAAGATCTCTGCATACCCCCAGGGATACATGTATTCCTGGCTGAGAACCACTGGCCTAGGGAATAGAGCACTGGACTGAGACTCAGGAGACACTGGGATCTATTCTTGCCTCTTCCACTGGCGATGGGTGACCTTGGTCAAGTCAGTTCACCTCTCTGTGCCTCAGTTTCCCCATCAGGATAATGGTACTTAACCTCCTTTTGTAAAGTGCTTTGGGATCTACTGGTGAAAAGGGCTATATAAGAGCTAGGTATTGTCATTTATTATTATTTATTATATTTGACGGCCTGGAGCGCTCATCCAGGGACCAACAGCAAAAATGTCTCCGCATATCCCAGCCAATGCAATAGTGCACAGAAAGACGTGGGGTGTCTGAGCTAGCCAGGTCCCAAACCCTGTAGAACCTGAGATTGATAGCAACACCTTGAATTGCTTGTCCAGAGAAGCAGATGGGAAACTTGAGCACAGGGGTAAGTCTGTTCCTGTCACGCTGCTGCATTCTGTGTCAGCTTATCTATCCATGGGGTCTGCAAGAGTAACCGCATCCCAGAATGGAGGTTTCGAAGGCATAGAGGATTTTGGCAAGGTCCACACCAGAAGAGGTCGCAGCTAGACGTGCTCAGAAATGTTCTGCTAGAACAGTTTTCCACTGGAAAATACTGAAAAGTTTTGCGGGAACGTATTGAAATTTTTGATGGGAAATTATCTAAATGTCTCATTTCTCCTTTGTTGTTTTGACTTCTACGTTTTGTCATTATTGAAACATTTAGACGAGTATTATGTTATATATTCCATTAATTATATGTCAAAAGGATAAGGTCAAAACCAAATATTTCATTTTGTGGAAAACTTGAGATTTCCACAATTCGTCCCAATTCAGGCAAAACAAAATTTTGAAATCTCGGTAATTCCTGCGGGCTGGACCTTCGTTTATTTAACCAGCCCTGGCCAAAACCTCTTAGCTCACCGCAGAGAAGAAAAGCACTGCAAGCCCCCGCTGCTGCGTGGGAGCTGAGTGTGTTCGCCACAGGAATCTCATGCATGCTGGCAGGCACTGCAGCTCCAGGGGAATGTGATCTGTAAGGGGAGGGGAAAGCAGCACTGGAGCACGTGGGCAGGTGCAAGGAACACCTGGCTGGATGGGCATCGCAACGCTCAACAATGTCATCTCCATTGCCCCAACGGGGATCTCACGGCTGGCTGTGAGTGCAGGCTAGCTGATGTCATTTATTAAATTAATTGCAATTAACTTAGAGGCTTTGTCAAGTCTGAACTCAGCCCAGCATAGCATCATGGGACTGGCTGACGCCCAGGAGGGAGCACAAGCAGGATTGGCCGCGGGTGTGTTGATTCCTTAGATGAAAACAAGGTTGGGCATGCATTCCCCCACCCACTGCTTGCTGCTGCCAACCTGCCAAGTAAGTCCCCTTGTTTCCTCCCAGTGCCCATTCCTGCACAATGAAGAGGGTGCCACCCAGGTGGGGCAGAAGCTGTGGGCAGAAAAGAGAGGTTTGGGGTTGAACTGTTGGTGGATGACCCTGTCAGCCACAGGATGGTGTTCCCACCTGGACGTAACCTCTGCCACCAGGGGAAAGACACATGGATGGGCAACATGGGGACACATCCCCACCCCCAATTTACTACCCCTCCTGTGAGACCAGTAGAGTCTATCCCAGCTCTCCTCTTCCTCCTTCTTGCATGAGGTTGGGGTGCTGTCAAGTGACAGGAGAGAGGCAATGTGTGTGCGCGAAGAGGAGCGCTTGCAATCTTGTCGAGGTGGAGAACCTCCCAGGTGTAGCTCCTGGGCAGCGAGTGAGGAGAGGGGCAGGTGGCCGAGCAGCAAGTTTAAGAAGCAGAGGGGATGGGATGCAGATTCCTGTGGCTCTTGCCTGAAGGGCTTTGGCCATCGATTCTCAGTTCCAGTCGTGTCCGTCGTTCCCTCTGCCAGCTGTGGGTGAGAATGCTGCAGGAAATGCAGAGCTACCCCCAGAGGCACCCACCTTTGCAATGGTTTGTTTATAAAGCAGGGCCCATTGTGCTCCCGGAAGCAACTGTGCTAAATGTACAAACGAATAGCCCTCCGCAACCTCCCGTCCCACTCCACCCACTAGGGGAAAAGCCTGAAGGCCAGGTCCTCTCCCCAGCTCCAGCCTGCCTTCGGTGCTCTTCACACATTCCTTACCCCAGTGCGCTGTAGCTAACACCACACCCTCAGGACTGCTGGAGCCTTCGCAGGAACGATGCTCTGGCTTGGCCAGTGGATCCATGGAGCTGCCAATGCACTGCCCGCACCCACACTCTTCCCCACAGCCCCAGGAGACCCCCATGGTGCTGTGGAGCCTGAAGGGACCGTGTGCCCTGCGTGGATTCCCTGCACGCTCATCCCCCGCCCTGCAGTGGAACCGCATCGGTATTGCTCTACCTGTCCCGAGTAAACAGATGGAACATATCGTACTGCCCTGAATGTCACCAAGCTCAAGCGGTGATGGACCAATGGCGGGAATGAATTCCAGGGATGAGGCCCCTTCCACACTGAGACCTCCAGCCCCCAGATCTAGGGACCAGCAGCCAAAGGGTCCCAGCTGATCTCAGTGAGACATAAGGATGCAGGGTGTCCCCCAGCTAGTAAGATCTGAGTCACCTCAGTCTTTATAGTCCAAAGCCAAGGCCTTGAATTGCAGTCAGCTGCAAACCAGGAATGAGTGCAGCCTTGGAGAATGGGTTTAATGCACTGTCTGCAAAGCAAGTAGGAATATTGGCCATGATCTGCATTAGCTGCGGTTTCTGGGGGATGCTCGAGGGGCTGCCTGGAGGGGTCTTGTTCTGTGAAGTGAAGTGGGTGTGACCCACAACAGGGCTGTGGGATATCTCTCTATCTCCCTAGTGTGTGCAAGTGCCTGGAAACCATGAACGCTGGCTAACCTTGCTAAGATGAAACGCGGTGTGTGTGTGTGTGGGGGGGGGGGGGGTGAACACTGCACCATCTTGGTTTGTGTGGGGGGACCTTAAGGAGCACGGGAGAGTCCAGTGTTCCCAGGTCCCTGAGAAAGCCAAAGGAATGGACGAATTCCCATCAAGTCCATCCCCAGAACCCTCCAGCAGAGTCTCTGCTTTTACCACACAGGGCTAGTGCGCCACCCCTTGGGCTCAACTATTCACCCGCTCCACCCCAGGAATGGCCTGAGGCCTATGCCTAGGGCTAGCCTCAAGGAACGCAGCCTCGGAATTAGCCTAACCCACCACTGTACTTCATTGTCCTTCCAACAGGGCACTGAGCCTGGGCCATCCTAGGGAGTATACACCCTGGGATTCACCTGAGCAGCCACTAGGTGTCACCAGTAGCCCACAGAAAGCGCTACACCACTGTTAATCAAATAGGAGAGTTCTGCAACATGCGGGATTGGTGGGGGAATGTGTTTGGAGAGTGGGGGGGTGCAGATTGCTGGTTTATCCTGTTGTCTGGGCAGACTTCCTGCATGATACCAGCAAAGAGGGAATCCTGGAGGAGTCAAGGGCTGGTCTAAAAGCACAGCACAAAGGGCATTAGATAATTCCAGGCTTCTTGTGGCACGGCTCATGGGATATTACTGGGTTTCATGGTTTCGGTGGTGAATGCTGGGCAGGCTGTGCGCAGTGCACCTCCAGAGAGACTTGCTGGCTTTCTGTGTGGCGTTTGCCCTTCTCTAGTGCCTGCCAGCTGAGGCTCTTGCAGCAGGGTGCAGATGTAAATGAATTCAGCCTTGCACCAAACCTCCTGCTCTGATTGGTGGAGAACCCTGAAATATACAGAGGGGACGTGGCTTGCCCCAGATCATAAGGCAACCCAGAGGCAGTGTTGGAGACAGACCCCCGGGGTCTGTGCTTTAGCCACTAGAACATCATCTGGGTCTTCAAGGGCCAGGGTCCTGTTTGAAGGTGAAAGCCCTATCTTGGGAGTGCTCCCAACAGAACTTAGAGACAGGGCTCTTTGTCCATCTGTGGTGGCAGGGGACCCATCCATAGGTTGTTTGGCCATTTGCAAAAGCTAGATGCTCTAATGCTGTGGTCTGGTCAATTTCCCCACCCACCAGATCTAGCACATACAGAAACCAACAAGCGGTCCCATCTGGTAGGTCTGACAGGCAGCCTCCCTCTGAGGGCCTCTCAGTCTCTGCTCAGGAGCCAACCCAGCATGGGAAAGATCAATTACATCTAACCACAGGGGCCCCAGAGACTCACAGGTAGGTCGGGGGTTAGTTTCCTGATAAAATGTTGTGGCTCTTTACATTGGGTTTTATCATGTAAACAATAGCTGGGAACGAGGATCAAATCCCAGGACCGAGATTTGTTATAGACTGCCCTAGTTCCATGTGCACTGTGATTCTCACACACACACAGAGGGTTCAATATATATAATGCATTTCTATTGTACTGCTATTAGCCATATAGTGCCTTTAGATTTCTATACCACCTTCCATCCTGAAGGATCTCCGAGCACTTGACAGGTGTAAGTAAATTTGTGCATGTGCGTTTATAAAATATATACACCTCCATAGATGTTGCAGCCAGCTCCAGGGTGGAACACCAATGCTGTTTAATGGTGCCCATAAGAAGAAGCTTAGGGCAAGAAGTGAAGACAAGTCTGGTATCTTGCTGAAGTTACAGTGCAAACATAGTGACAGGGTTCAGAGTGGTAGCCGTGTTAGTCTGTATTCGCAAAAAGAACAGGAGTATTTGTGGCACCTTAGAGACTAACAAATTTATTTGCGCATAAGCTTTCGTGGGCTAAAACCCACTTAATCAGATGCATGCAGTGGAAAATACAGTAGGAAGATATATATACCCATTTTTTCATGTTCTCTGTGTGTGTGTGTGTGTGTGTGTGTGTGTGTGTGTGTGTGTGTGTGTGTGTGTGTATACACACAGAGAGAACATGTATGTATGTACATACAGAGAGAACATGAAAAAATGGGCGCATATATCTTCCTACTGTATTTTCCACTGCATGCATCTGATGAAGTGGGCTTTAGCCCACGAAAGCTTATGCTCAAATAAATTTGTTAGTCTCTAAGGTGCCACAAGTACTCCTGTTCTTTTAGTGCAAACATAAGTAGTCAAAACTGGAGTGGGGTATTTTTTCCTGGGCCATAATGTCAGGGACCTGGAGATGTTTTGGGGGGATGGGGTCCCTTCCTCTGGAGCTCTGAGCAGAGATCCTTTCGTAGGTCCCCCATGATTAAGTACCTATGATTGCATGGGATTCCTCAGGTGTTTGAGGCCTTCATTCCATCTCCTATGCAGTGATGGGCCCGAGGGAGCACCCAGTAGCCCATTGTCAGGGGAGGTGGGGATGTTTACCCTGCTGCTGATAGCAGAAGTTCAACCCGCCTCTTGATCCTGTTAAACCATCTCTGCCAGAGAAACTTTCTCCCTGCAGCTCAGAAAAAAAAAAAAAATACAGCGGAAGAGCAAATATTGCCTATGCAACATACCAGATTCCATCAGGTGTTGGGTATTTCCAATATTCCTTGGAAGCGATTACTGCCAGCCTCCCTACCCACCCACCCATTCACACTCTCACTGCACAGTGACACCAGCTGGATACTGTGATGTCTTATCAAGTCAGTACTCATATTTTTCAGGAACACAATGTAAACATTTCCAACGAACTGCTCCCAGCAGCAGTGTGTTTGCCAAGTCCAGGCACCTGCCTTCAGAGTTCTGGTTAAGAGAGAGTATTTTTTGTTGCTGTTTGCAGAGTGAAACGAGTCAATACCATCCCCTTTCTGTGAGAGCACAGGCACGCACACCCCTACCTACCTACCAGGTACTTAGTCTTACCACAGGCTGAGGTGGGAGGATGTTTGTGGGAATCTCTCCTTGAAACCATGGGAGCACATCGCAGCTGGTTTGTTCACATTCTTCACTTGAATCTGGCTGAGACACCAGGGTTAACCGTCCTGCCCTTGCGGGACATTCCAGGGGAACTTTTATAGTCCAGCCTATCAGACAATGGATTTGTCTTAATCAGAAGATGGCACCTCCAGTAGTGCAGCACCCCCCTGGCACCACGCTGGGGCGCTGGCTGAGAGGGAAAAGCACATACACTATTGCAGTGGTGTCTAGGAGCAGGACTCCATAGTGTTAGGTGCTGTACAGACAAGCAGTAACCCAAAAAACTCACCATCTAGGTTCTCAACAGCACTGACCCCTGGCTGCCACATCCACTCATTGGGATTGCTGGTGTCATTTACAGCAGTCTTCAGACGATCAGGACACAAATAGCCCATGGTCTGGGAATCATAAAGGGAGCTTCAGGTGGTGGTAGTACTCTTCCCAACCATTGTGCCAGGGGCTTCTCAATCACAGCGTAAGACAGGGCCCTCCCTTTTCTTTGGTCTTTCCTCATCCACATAGTGACCCAGCCTGACCCTTCTTCGCCTGTGAGATCTGGCAGGATCAGAGTCCTGGGTAGCTTGGCTGCTTTGCCAAGGCGGGAGTGAAGGGGAGGAGGATAAAAACCCATAACTTAAATTAGCCTCCTAGCTGGTGGCAAAGTTTCCATGCACCAATTCCAAAAGCTGGTCCAATTTCTTCTCTGGTTACAAGCTTTGCTGAGAGCCCTTGCAGTCCATCTAACTTGGCGCTGCGATCATTTATTTCACAGCCCACGCTAGATTGCTTTCTCAGATGGGTTTGTTACCACCCATCTCTGGCTGTGCGTCTCTCTCTCTCTCGCTCTCAACTTGTATTTTACATATATTTTTCCAAGTCGGTAGAAATAATGCCACATATGGCCACACGTGGTGCCTTCTGCCAGCAGAACGCCTCCTGCTGCGAGCCAAAGCTAAACTAAGCCAACAGTCTCACTCAGGAATCTGGCGCTGCTCCCGCTTCAGCAAGCTGAAGGAATAATGCTT
This sequence comes from Chrysemys picta bellii, assembly GCF_011386835.1. Lineage (NCBI taxonomy): Eukaryota > Metazoa > Chordata > Testudines > Emydidae > Chrysemys > Chrysemys picta. The sequence continues at coordinate 25,452,305 of NC_088806.1, read as the reverse complement.
TAAAGATGCGGGGAGGAGGGGTGTTAAAAGGGGGCCTCAAATTCAGTGTGGCGGGGGGCAGATGTCCACTTTAGACTCTGTGCTGGGGGAGTTTTGCCTGGAGAAAGCTATGCTGATGCAGTGGTGTAAGAAGGTGCTTGCACCAGTATCATTTACTCTGATAAATTACTATTACAAACCCGTTTTGTACGGGTAATTGGATCTACATTTGCACCACTATAACTTTCCCCAGTCTAGACAAACCCTTACCAACAGCAGCGAAAAGCAATGCCAAATAGTAAGATCCTTTACAGTTAAACCTTGATCCTTCATTTTCTACTGGTACCCACATGCCACGGAGGCTGGGTTGTAGATGGATAGACTCAATAGACATCAGGTAAAGAGAGGAGTCAAGAACAGAGAGAGACAAAATACGACTTTATCTACGCTGTGTATTTGCTCTAATTCCAGTCATCGGCAAAGCTACCTCCAGTGCAAGCCCCTATTGTAGCATGTGCAAACCGGTATAAGCCAGGATTTACAGTTCATCCTGGATTCAAATTGCACCCATACAAGTTTCACTCATCTATACTAGGGGTTTGCAGTGGTGCGGATGGGCCATCAGTGGCTGGGAATCTCCGGTCTAGACAAGACCTAAGACAAAGGGGAACTCCCTCAGGCCTACAGGGAAGACAACACCCCAAGTATCACAACATCATCCTAAAATGCTTGACGCATCATTCTGGTCCTTTCATCTGAGCATTTGGGATCAATCAGCACGAATCAGAATGCACCGTCCCCTTGCTCCTCTGCAAAAGGGAGAGAGCATGTTCTAGGGGACTGAACAACGGATGAGGGGCTATGACTCATGGATTCTGATCTTGGCTTTGCCACCAAACTGCTATTTCATAGCATGTTAGTGATGATAAGGCTTACAGAAATGAGTGCTGACCCTGCTGATCCTATCCTGTAGCTTAGCAAGTTCTCAGCTGTGGCCAGGTAGGTTCATCCCCTTGATCTTTAACTGCACTCGTTCCTAGCTCTCATTGCTTGTTGATTCTTCCATGCATTGGTTATACCACTGGCTCACTTCATTGGAGTCAGTGGGTTTGTGCCAGTTGTAAATCAGGGCAGGAACTGGACGGTGCATTTTATTCACAGTGATGCATTGGGTAGGAGGGTCTAGGGGGGTACTCTCACCTTTTTGGCCAGTAGTGTGGCTGATTGATTGGAGACATACAGATGTAAACACTACAATTGCAGAGTTAAATGAAGAGAGAGGAAGTGTTGTTAGTGAATAGAGAATAGGACTGGGAGTCAAGACTCCTGGATGTGGTGTATTGAAAACAGCATTACAAACTTAGAGGGGTAGCTTGTAATTTTAAGACGTTTCCTGGTGCTGCTTGCAAGCTAGGGGGTTCTGTGGGGAAGCGTGTGATCTAGTTCATTGGCTGTCAGTCTGCAAAGAGCCAGCCTAGAACAAGATGGGACAAGTTGTGCCCCTTTGCCTTAAGGAGCAGTCGGTTTCCTCTCTCTCTCTCTCTCTTTCTCTCTCGGTTCTTGTACAGTAGGTTCTGGCTCTTAAGAAATAAAGTAGTGTTGTGCAGCAAACTTCCAGGAAGATACAAACATAAAATACTCTAACTTATCTGGGTGTAAGCTGAATTTAACCCTGGGTTCTATTCCTGGCTCTGCCCCTGACTTCCTGAGTGATCTTCCCAGCTCTGTGCCTCAGTTTCCCCATTAGGACATTAACCAGCAGATTGTGAGGCATAATGGATCTGGGATGCTCAAGTGAGAGGGGCAAGAGAAGGTGCCAAGTATCATTAAGGTAGTAATCATTAGACACTGCTTCTTTCCATCCTTAACAAACTCCCTTGATCTTTCCCTTCCCTGGCGCCTCCACATTCTCAAGCATCCAGTTCACCACCTGTAGCCTATAGTAACCTAACTCTGTCCTTTTCCTGTGCCCTGAGTTCCCTCCCATCACTCGGGCATTTTACTCTGTGGGGCCATGACTTGGCATTCACCCATTCTGACACATCCCTTCTTTCTAACCATGTGGAAGGTGTGGGGTGGAGTGAGAGGAGAAAGAGAGAGAGCACTTTCCCTTCCCTGAGTGGGTGGGATGGGAATTCTCCTTTGATGGGTAGTTTTTCTGGCAGAGCCTAGGGGCCCACATCTGGCAGGAGGGGAAGATAAAAGGGAAGGGGAGCGTAGGGAGAGAAGCTAACTCTCGCTAGGAAAGCGAGATGTGATACCCACAGAATTGGCTGTCAGCGATTTCTCGTGCCCTCTGCCATTGCCCTGCAGCGGGTTAGAGTTTGGGGAAGCGAGAGTGAGGAAAAGGAGGAAAGATAACGATGGGAAAGGGAAGTAGACCGAGAGCTCTGTTCCCTGGAGGTGTGGGAGGTGAAATTAGCTGCCGGCAGTTTCTCAGGAGGAATCTTGGTGTATCTTTGTAGGAATCTTGGTGCCCAAAGGCCTGGAGAGGATTCCCTGAGAGCCCTTGTTTGCCATAACCCAGCTCTCTTGAAGCTTGACTGATGGAGCCTTAGAATGATCCATCCTGAAGCATCTGGCCAGCGGAGAGGAACTGGAGACTGGTGGCAGAGAAGCAGGGGGAGGAAAAGATTCTAGCTCAGATGGACGGGTTGGCTGTCTTTACCCTAGTTAATGCCTGGCAGTGCCAGAGAATTTGCTCTGACACAGCACGCAGCCATCTCCACCATACCTGACTAAGTGAGTCAGTCCCGATCAGGATCGGGACAGGTGACGTTCCAAGCACCCATCTGGTGCAGGGAGTGGGTGAGTGATCTTATGGGAGGACGGGCTGTTTCTCTTCATTTCGGGACATGGTTCAAAACTGCCCTCTTTGTTTATACAGCACTCTCTGGACTTTCTCCGGCCCATCTCTCTCCCCCACTCCACTGGTCCCTTCACCACTGCTAGGGTGAGACCCTTCTGCTGTGCAGCCTCCGCTAGGGTGACCAGACAGCAAGTGTGAAAAATTGGGACAGGGGGTGGGGGATAATAGGAGCCTCTATAAGAAAAAGACCCAAAAATCGGGACAGTCCCTATAAAATCGGGACATCTGGTCACCCCTCCGCCCTCGGGAACAGCTTGCTGTGACTCATCGATTTTCCACCTCTTTCCAGCTAGCAGTTGTAGTCTCTCTTCCCCTGCTAACTCTGAATTCTGTGGTACCACTGACTAATTCTGTGGTACCCCTGACTCCCCATGTGACCTTTGCCAGTAGATCAGTCCCCAGGGCTGAAACCCTGGCCCCGTTCAAGTCAATGGGAGTAAAATTCCATGGAGTTAGGATTCTACCGGGTGTATTTGTATGGTGCCTGGCACAATGGGGCTGATCCTGGTGGAGGTCCGTAGATGCTACAAATGTAACAATAATAATTGTCAGCCTCACTGTTCCCCTGTGTGGGGGTCAGTGTCGTCATCCCCATTTTACAGGGGGAAACTGAGGCACAAAAGGGCAAAGCCGCTCGACTAAGGACACCGAAGGACTCTGGGGCAGAGCTGGAATTAGAGCCCAGCAGTCCTAACTCCCTCTCTCCCTCACAATCACAGTAGACCACACTGCCTCCCTCGCTGTTCCCGAACCCCGCTGCCATTTTTTCACGGAAGAGACGGTGCTTTGTGCACTTGACTGGCGTGTTCTGGTGGCGTTGGAAGGGGGAAAGGGGAGGGTTTTGCTAGAAAGTGGGGGAATAAGCCAGGCTTGTTTATAACTTCCCAAGCAAGGCTGCGTGTGTGTTTAAGACAAGTCCCTTCTCTCCGACCCAGCCCCCCTTTCCCCTATTATGAGAGGCTGGCTTCTTTCATCTGACAGCGCCTCTTTCCTGCCAGGCAAGGCTTGTTAGCTTTAGCTGGAACAATTTCCTTTGAACTCGGCTTGAATTAACATCTCCATGGCAATGGGATCAGGGCTTTGTCTCTCCTGACCTGCCCTTCACCCTCAACTAGAGTTTTTGGGGGTGGAAAGGGAATAGATGCCACCCTGGCCAAATCCACCACCTCCTAGGGGAGAGAACCTGGAACTGCATCTCTCCCCTCTGGGGAGGGTGACCCGTGTGAACGCTCTGCCCCCATTCAACTCTCCAGGGATGAGGGGGGGTTGTGGTTTGTGAGGCCGCAGCAGGGTTAGGAGGGATGTCCAGGGTTGGGGAGCTCCTTCCCAGGTCTGGTCGATGTCGCTGTGGAGGTTTGGGGGTGGGGTGAATGGGTTTTGTTTTACTAGACTGTGAATAATCATAGGAAACAAATGGCAAAGGTTTTCCTGGAGCGGGAGACCCAGGCAGTAAGCCGGCTTTGCGGGAGGAAGGCAGCGCTCGCAGCTGCCCTATCCCAGCTCCCACTTCAGCCATTTTCCTAAACTTCCATCTGTTTCCTTTGTCTCTTCTTCACTACCCCCCGCCCACCCTGCCTCTGTCTCCTCTTCCCCTCCCCTCCCCCATCCCACCATCTCCATTCCAGTGCTCTCGTCTGCTCAGGGCATTGTACCACGCCCATCACTGTGGTATCTGAGCGCCTCCCAGCGGTGCACTGAGTGACACGACCAGAGTATTCCATCCGTCTCCCCAGTCTGTCCCTTCCTTCCTTATCGCCACGTTTCTTCCTCCATCTTTTATTTTCTTTTCTCTTTTAGCAAGATCCCCACATTTAAAAAAAAACATTTGTGATTTTGGTGCCAAGAACTGTGCTGGCTGTACATCCCCTGGAGAGCAGAGCCCTCCATCTAGCCACCAACCAGACCCAGCATGGGCAGCTTGCCCCTTTTCCCCCAAACCACACCTCTGCTCTGGGGTCTGATTCGCCTCTTCCAGCCGTGTAAATCAGGATTAACTCACTCAAGTCAATGGAGTTACACTGGTGTAAAACTGGAGTAAGTGAGAGAAGAACCCAAATTCTCTGCCCTGCCCTCCAGGGATAACATCTAGAAGGTGAGAGGGGAGTTTACTCCTATGACCCATTCGTGGCCTCTCAGTTGGGGCCCCCATTCCAGTGGGAAAAGGACTGAGACCCACCAAATCCAATGTCTCTTCCACAATCCTCTCCTCTTCCTCTCCCTGCCCCCCAAAAAGAACCCCCCACTTTCTGTTCATTATGCAACGTGACCTTTATAATTATGCTAACAATGTGCTGACCCCGGAGGAATCTGGGACACGGGATAAAGGGCTGTTTCATTCCCTCCCTGTCTCGCCCCCACTCCCTGCTCGGGCCCACGTGGGTCATCCACTTTGGGATTATTTCACTCTCAGAAACAACATGGGGTTTTCTGTCTGGCTGACGGAGTAGGAGCTCTTTGTAGCCAAGCCCGTAGGTGGGGAAAAGGAGGCCTTTGCTTTGCATGCTGGGTAACTTCTTTGAGAGCTAACAACTCAATTTCTTTTTGGGCTGAGGGTGTCCAGGACAAGACGGGGGGCAGGAGCAGCTTGACGTTAGCTCATAGTCTGAGGGAATGTGGGGGAGGGGACAGGACAGGGGGATACTCTGGGGGCCTTGGGAAGTTAGGAGAGCCCAACCTCAGGCCTGGACTTAGCCTTGCCAATGTGGGTGGTTGGTAGGGGAAGGAGAGCCCTGGGCGCTCAGATTTTGAGGCAGTCCTGTCTGTTGGGTTTCCTCCTCAGCCTCCCACTGCAGCTGGATCAGGGCAGGCAGTTTTCATTCTCTGTTAATGAGAAACTCCTGCACTTTGTCCCTTGAAATGGAGCCATGTTCCCCATGTGACTGCGGGGAAGGGCTTCAGCTCGGGCTGCTCGCAGAGGGAGAGAGGGCGAAAGCTAGCTCTTCTCATGCAGGTACATGGGTGCTGGGAGGAGAATCCATGCCAAGAACGGTCAGCCTTAGACACCAGCCTATGGCCAAGCGCTCAGGGATCCAGAGCTTACCCTGACCTGTCCCTACAGACCCTGCACGGACCCAGTAACTCAGTCTGGCCTCACCCTTCCCATCTTCTGTGGCTGTAGGATGGAGGGGTTGGATTTCCATGTGTGCAGACATGTGTAGAGACATATCACGCATATACACTCCCCCCACGCCCACCAGCAGCGTGGGGCCCCATCATTGATATTAACTGGCCAGGAGGCATCCTGGTGCTTCAGATCTCAGGACAGTCCCCCAGGTATTGGTACAGATCCACCCATCCCAACAGCCGGATCGTAGCTATGGTTTAGGGCAGGGGTGCTAAGCCTGGGGGGTCGCAAACAGGAGTCAGGGGCATGCGACCACCTTGCCTTTCTCATATCAGTAAATGGGACAGGGTCCCAGTATGGAAAAGGGAATTGTGTTGTGGAAAAGGCAGAGAACACCTGCTTTTTCAGGAGGCTTTCGCAAACTGGACACATGGTCTGGAAGCATCATCGTGTGAGTCTCAGCCTCTCTCGCTGATCTGCTATGGCCAATCTCCTGGGCCGATCGCTGGGACCAGTTACTGGGTCAGAAAGAGGGAATTGTTCTTGGCAAATAGGGCCTGATTTACACAAGTGCTGAGCCACGAGAACCCACTCCATCAATGGAGCTGGAGGTGCCCAACTCCCCACCAGTCAGGCCTGTAGTGTTTGATCTTTTCAGCTGGCTTGTGAAAATCCATTTCCAGTGGGCCCAGAAATCCAGCCTCCAGAGACTGGAGCCCACAATCCATCCCAGCTAGGCTAAGACTCTATGCTGACATTCCCCTCCCCTGGGTGCAAGCTGAGTTCACACCTGGTGGGCAGAGTAATCCGGTCCAGGCTCCGCCTTGGCATCCCCAGCTCTAGGTGGGCACAAGAATCCATTCCGGCTCCTTCTTCCAAGTGACTAAGCAAACTGAGAGGAGCCACTTTGGTCTTCCTGTGGATACGCGTTTCCTTAGCTAACGGTCAGCCAGGGCCCCTGCCCCTCGTGTGGCCATTTCTACCTGTGCAATACAGAACCAGGGCTGTTGACCCACAACCCACACCCGCTGCACCCAGGGGTGAACAAACACAGGACAGGACAACATGCTTATAGAAAACAATAAGGTGCCAAGTACAGCCGAAAGGACTCTGATGCTGTGAGCTTCCTCTCAGCAGTGTCCTCTGGCTGCCTGCAACGTGAGCTGCTCTGCCAATGCCCTTGGAGTGCTAGTGGGGACAGAAGTTTCCTCCCAGCAGTAGCTCCTTCAGTCTCTCATTCCTGTTTTGTGCTCCTCTCAGGCGCTCACCCTCCACTGGCGTCAGACACGTGAAGGGTCGTGTTATGCCTCACGTTCCGTGTAAAAGGTGTTGGTCCAACATAAAGGTAGGCCCCAAACCACACCGCTCCTTGATCTGAACCCCTTCAAACTATGGGGTGTTTGACATGCGGATCTGGAGAATCCAGGTCTGAACTTTGAATGGCTTCAGCCCAGTGTGGGAAGAGTGTCTCCCGCCCTAGCAGAGAGCACCTTCGCCTGCTTAGCTAACTGTTCCATGTGCTCCCTCTTCTCTTTTCTGCAGTGAGGAGGCTGAGGGCAAAACATTGCCTTTGGTGCTCTGCAGTGTGGACCAGCCAGCGACACAGTTCATAGAGGGCCCTTGGTCTTTCCCTCCCTACATCCCTGCCCCTTGATAGAGATTTGTGGGGGAGGGAAGGGAAAGCAACAGGGAGTTCTCAGCCAGCTGTGAGTTTTCACTGCAATCTGTGAAACTGACCCACACTCAACAGCTGCACTTAATAAAGCAGGGCTGTTGGAGACACCGTGGCAGTAGGGGAGCCCTGCTGAATCACAGGGAGCATGAGATCACAAATGAAGGAGGCAGGATAAGAGCTTGTGGGGAAGCCCCTGAGCTTGAAATAATTGAGGGGAGGGGGACAAGGGTTGCGGATGCTTTAAAAAAAAAAGGGGGGGGGGGACAGCTTGGTAAGTGACTAGAGAGAAGGAAAACACTCTTCAGAAACTCTGGCCCAGCTCCTGGCTGGCTGCTTGCCAGTGTATGGTGTGGGAGTTCGGGGGGGGCACGCGGGGGAGAAGGGGACCTAGCAGCATTAGGTTTCCTTTGCTGGCCTTGTGCGTCTCTCACTTTCAGTCTCCCAGGAGCATTGGCATCAAGGCCAGCTGAACGGTGATGAAGGGATTTTTTGCTCCAGCTCCAAAATGCCACATCAGCAACAAGCTCAGAGCTGCAGGATGACCTCAATGAGGAACAGACTGTCTCTTGTTCAGTCTCCAGCTTCCTCTGCACATGGATGGGGGTGGGACCTTGAGCATGGAGGGGGAGAGAGATGGGCTGGGGGCAGTGAGACACGTGGACTCAGGGACTTGGGAGCTGCAGCCAGAGTGGCAGGTCTTTGGAACAGACAGGGGCAGGGAGGGGGTGACAGACTGCACAGACCCAGCCTGGAGGCGATTTCTTTCTATAGTCTCCAGCTGGCTGGATTGTTGGCAGCACCCAGGAAAGTTTATAACAAAAGTTAGGCCAGAGCTGCGATCAATCAGTTAAGCAAGCACCGAGGTCTGGAACTGACCCAGCTATGCCCCTCCCATGCCTTTGATTAACCCTACAGCATCTGGGCTATGACCTATTTCAGCATGGGCTCCCCTCCTCTTTCTAAAGGACTTGGGATCCTGGTTCTCCTCTCACTGACTCCAATATAAATCAGCTGTATCTCCACTACAGTCAATGGTCCCCGATCCTCATTGCTCCGCTGCGTGAGTGGAGTAAAGGTGACTTGAACCCATGTATATGCTCCCAATATTCTGGGGCTGTGCAGCCCCCAGTGCAAGACAGAGCAGCCTTGGGGTTGCTCTAGCTTATACCCTTGTGACAAGACCCTGCACGGTCTCTGAGGGGATGTCTATACTGCAGTCACAGGATGTGATTGCAGCTTGAGTTGACATCGCTGAGTTAGCTTTGGGTCCCAGAACAGTGCGAACCTCAGCACTGGCTATACAGACCCTCCCCAAATGCTGTGTAATTATTCACAGGGTTAGCTCACACTGAAACTTGTGCTGACGTGGCTTCGCTGCTCTTGGACCCGAGCTACCTAGATTATGACTAGCTCCGGGTACCTCACACCGGTGGTTGCAGTCTAGACATACCCTGAGAAGTAGAGAAGAGCTGTCCTGCAGTGTGCTCCAGCCATCCCTCTCTCCTTTCCTGACCTGCCCCTTACACCTGGGGCTGGAGCTGAGTTGGTGTAGAGCCCTTATACCAACTCCACGCTGGCAGGGCAGGCTGCCATACAGGGGTTATTCTCTTAGGGCTGTTTTCACCCGCTTAAAGGGCCTTTTGCTGTGCTAAAGCAGTGAAGGGGCTTTTGCAGAAGTGAGGATCAGGTCTGCAGGTTCACGGGGGCGGGGGGGGGGGGGAGCGCACAGCTGCTGAATGGGATCTAGAGCAGGTCAGGAATTGTTTGTGTTTTGTTTTCCCCTGTGAACATTTTTGCTTTTGTAGAAATGTTTTTGTTTTCATCAGTGTTTTCCTTTAAAGTTTTGTTGTTGTTTTTTTGGGGAGGAGGGTTGCAAAACATTATAAAAAATAATAATAATAATCTCAGTTTTTGGCCACGGGACTTTGTGTGTGTGAAAACCCCAAATTTTCTACCAAAACAGAAATATTTTCACAAAAATTCCCATTTACTCTAAAAGCTATTTTTATTGGAGGAGGGAGGGGCAGGGCCGGCTCCAGCATTTCTGCCGCCCCAAGCAAACAAAAAAACAAAACAAAACAAAAAAAAGCCGCGATCGGCGGCGGCAGTTCAGTGGCAGGTCCTTCGCTCCTAGAGGGAGTGAGGGACCTGCCCCCCCCCCGAATTGCCGCAGGTGCCGCCCCTCTCCCTTGGCCACCCCAAGCACCTGCTTGTTAAGCTGGTGCCTGGAGCCGGCCCTGGGGAGGGGTGAAGTTTCAACAGATAATTTTCTTCCAGCTTTGGTCCCATCGTGCATGTGCAGAAAACTGAGCCCAGGGCTAGATTGTTCTTACAGCATAGGTCCTATTGCTTTGTCCTGTCAGGTTCTAAATGTTCCCACTCTGTCTTCTGGGGAGAAACTTCCAATCTTCGGTGTTTCGCTGTCAGGAGGTTTATCTGATATTCAGCTGAGAGATGGGACAATTGACGGGAATTGCTGTTCCAAAATAGCTCCCAGTGTGGAAACTTCTGAAATAAAAGTGAATTTCTTCCAGAGTAATTACTCCACCTTGAAAGCGCCATGGTTATTTTGCAATCAAGTGACTTCTATTCCACACGTGGAGCTATTCCACAATAGCTATTTCACAGGGCTGGCCGGAAAACAAGAATTCTATTTTGCAAAAAATGTCCAGGGTTCGACAGTTGTTTTCATTCTGCATCGAAATGAGACTAGACCGTTTGAATTTTTTCAGTCGGCAGAGAGAGAAGGGGAGACCCACCCCAGAACAGCCAATCACCTGGTGATTACATGGACTCTGAATCCGGCAGCACAGGGATTTGGACCTGTGTCTTCCACATCCTGCAAGAGTGTCCTAATCACTGGGCTCTTGGCTATCTTGGGGCAGCGTGTCTCTCGTATATATTTTGACCAGAAATTCCATCTTGGATCTTCTCAACAAAAAATGTCATTGACATCTGTATGTTTCCATGACAAGTGGATTTTGGTTTGGTTTTGGTTTTATCCTAGAAAAGTTTTGTTGGAAAAACTCCCGGTTAATTTTCCCATGCATGTCGCCAAGCCCCAAATGCCCCTGTCAGGAATCAAAGCCAGCAGCAGAACCAGTCTCCAGGCAACCGGACTAGCACAGCTGGCCTGTAGTCAGCTGCCTCATTGACTACACTGCCTGATTGCTAGGAAGAATCAGCAGACCAGCTTTTAAGCCCAGCAGCAGCAGTTTGGTGGCCACCAGAAGCATTTGCCTATGGCTGTGCTAGCTCCCGCCTCTGATCCAGCCCTGCCTTACTCCAGGTAACCCAGCTCTGGGCCTCGGCTCCAATGCCTCAGTTGTGACTCTGGCTCCAACCCTTGGCTCTGGCAGCTGGCCTCTGACTCCAGTTCTGACCCTTGGTTTGGACATCTGGCTTCTGATTCTGATTCTGACCCTGGGCTTCTATTCCTGACCACGGACTCCTGCTCTAACCACTGGGAATGACCGCCCACATCCTGGTCTCTGCCAGTTCCCTTTCTCAATTGCATCCTGTTCCTCCTAATTATCTGGATCCAGTCCCTCCCCTGGGTGGGCAATCCTTCAGCTCTCACTCATGGGAGCAGTCCCCACTGAGGTCACTGGGAGCACTCGGGTGAGGCAGGAGTGCCAGATTGGACCCTTGGTGTTGTTCTCTTCTGGTACCCTTATCAGGTCTCTCCTTGATCGTCGTCCTCACTGGCGCTCACCATGCCAAGCTATAGATTTCATGAAATCTCTCTCTACAGCCCCTGATCATTCTGTTTGGCCTGCAGGAGTACCAAGAAACCCCAGTCCTGGCCCAAGACCCCACTATGCTATGTGCTGGACAAACACAGAACAGCAAGAACCTGCCCCAAAGACCTCACATTTTTGTGCCAAGCCCAGATTATCCTTGTACCAAGCACACAGCGTGTCCCGCTAGCGGGACATCAGCCACAGAAAGCTAAGGTGTAGCCAGCGTGCCCTTCCTCTTGGCAGTGTCCTCATTTCCCCAGTCTCCCTCCCTTCTGCTCCCCAACCAGAGTTTCCCAATTTCTTCCACTCCCAGGACCACGTCCAAATGCTGGGATTCAAGCTCCCAAGTCTGAGCCACACGCACTAATACCCCAGTGCCACCATTCCCGCTCCCAGCCTCCAAGCACAAGAGGATCCAGGCAACATGGACTCTACAGCAGGGAGATGTCACTGGTACAATCCCTGTTTGTATTGACCTGCTGCTAGCACCGCCGGGCTATTGCCATTTTGCAGGTAGCCAGGCCTCCCGGGATGAATTCACATTACCGCCGGCTTGGAAACAATGATTCTGTGCCCGGAAAAGGGGGCTGCTGGACGTCTGAATTGCTAGTGCGTTCGCAGAGGAGATGCAGCGTGGCACGGGAGCTGGCCCCAACTGGGAGATTAGTGAGTAGAGCTGGGTAGTTGTTCCCAAGGGTTTGCGGAGGAGCTATGCTTAGCAGTACCTAGGTTCTTTGGGAAAAGAGGCAGGCGTATGCCACTCCCTGGGAGAGAAGATATGGTGGGCCATCCCCATTCTGGGAGCAGCAGTGCTTAACTTGAGGAGAGAGCTCTAGCGTAGGGCCTGGGCTATTACCTGGGCTATGGGCTGGGATTGGCAACATGGCAATACAAAAGCGAATGGCATGTTTTCATAACAGTGGCTGAGGGAATGACTGCTATACAGCGGGGAAGGCTGTGTGCATATTGTGTGTCTCATCGGTGGGTATATCTCAGTGTGGCGTGAATAGCTCGGTGCAGCAGATGTGTCTTGGAGTATGTCTGTTTGTGTGTCTCCTTGTGCAGCGTGTGTATCTTGGTGCACTGCATGTGGGAGACTCGATGAGTATCTGTGTATTTGCATGTCTCTCAAGGGGTGGGGGCCTGCGTCTTGCAGTGTGCATTCGGGTATGATTTTGTGTCTGTGCGTGAGAGACTCCAGATCCTCAGCATCTCTGGCTCCTTGGTTTAGCTCTGCTCGGGTCCAGCGCTGACAGATGTGCTCTTTCTATTCCAGGGCCCTCAACAGACCTCCCAGAATTTTTCCAGAGGAAACTATTAGAAATATTTAAGTCACTGCATAGTTCAGGGGTTTATAACTGAGCAGAGAGAGCTTTACTGCCCAGCACAGGTCTGGGACTGTCAGTGAAGACGTAGACCTGGCTTGGGCTTTGTAACTGCCAGTGAGTAGATTGCACAAGGCTTTATATCTGAGCATGTGGAATGACAGAGAGTGCAGTCCCTAGGGACCCCTAATCCTCATGTAGTCCACTGGAAAAGTTTTAACCAAGGGATAACGTTGGGTGCTTCTGGGCTTTCATGTGCTGATTACATCCCGATGACTATTTTGGCACCTCTCCTTAATTCCATATGCAATGCCCCCAGCGAATGCTGGATGAGAAACCGCTTCGGCTGTGGATCTTGGCGAAAGGCAATGGGCCAAATTCAGCTTTCATTTGCACTGGGGTAAATCCATAGGGCGCATACTGACAGTCTTGCTCACCATGACTAGTATGAGTAGTTCCTCTGATCTCCTCCATAGGGCTAATTGTGGCGTGAGATACTGTTCAGTAAAGAGATCAGAGTCTGGTCCATAGTGGTAACTCGGTTGACTTCTGGGATTAACACCACTGCAATAGAGAGTGCAACTGAGCCTCTTCGCTATCTTTTGAGTGCTTGGGGTGGTTAGTTACAGCCGTGGGCTAGGAAAGAAGGAAGCATTGTCTAGTGAATAGAATAGGGAGCTGGGAATCGGATCTCCTGGGGTGTGATCCTGGTTTTAACAATGATTTGCTGTGAGACTTTTTGGTCAAGTAACTAACAGCCACATTTTTGCTCGTGTCTTGGTTCCCCGACTTTGTGACAACCTGTACCTAACTTTCAGAGGTGCTGAAAGCCCATGGGTCACTTTGATTTCAGTTGTAATTTGGACCTTTTGAGGTGCACTCAAAATTGAGGCTTAGCGTGAACCCTTCTGAACATGTTCGCTTAATTAAACCTCGGTGCACCTCAGTTTCCCCATCTCTAAAATGGAGCAATAGTTACAACTATCACATGGTTTCTGTTGTAAAATTTAGTTAAGGAATAGTTATAAAGCGCTTTAAGACCAGGTAGAATATGGGCACACAAAATAAAATGGGTGAGTCTGAAGATGCCATGAATAAGGTTTCCTGCTTCCCTGTCTTTAAAAAGTATCTTTGAGTTTGAGGAGACATCAAGTTTAACAGATTCCCTCATTTTACACTAGAGTTCCATGGAGGTGCTGCACACATTTGCACCAAATTTTGCATGGAAAATTATTTCTTTCCAGACTCTTTCACAATCTAGATGTTTGTCGTTGTTTTTTAAAAGTTCCCACAAAATGGGCTTTTTTCACTCTGGGAAAAATTAAATTCAAACTGTTGCAGGTTTTCCAATGAGCATTGATTTGTTTTTTTCAGGCACAAATAATGTTTGAAATGACACAAAAAACATGTGGCACTTTTTTGCTTGACAGCAAGACAGTTTCTTGGAGTGAAAGGGTCAGATTTTTAAGTTAAACACGACCAAATGGGACCATTTTTGAGCATTCAAAATAAGATGTGTGAGCCTCATTTTTCGGAGAGTTTAGAACAAAGCTGGTTGAAAAATTTTGAAATTCAATTTTCTGATGAAAATCAGCAAAACTACTACTTATTATTATTTATTATATTTGTATTGTGGTAGCACCAAAGAACCCCAGTCAGAGACCCGGACCCCATTGTGCTGAGAGCTGTACAAACAGCACAAAAAGGCAGCTCCGGCCTCAAAGAATGTACAATCGTAAGCTTGGTCTTCACTGCAAACAACAAAAAAGAAGTGTTAATAACTCTGATTCAAATCCTAGTGAAGATTGATTGGGCTAGTCATCACTAGTGTTGATGTTAACTCGAGTTTTGCCCCTAACTTGGCACCCGTCCTCACACGCAATCTCTGGCTTGAGTTAAGTGGTGCTGATGCTGGAACTAGTAATGCAGTGGGGATGCTGCAGCTTGAGTTACAACTCCTCAGCAGCTAATGCAATCATTCTGCTAATCCAGCCACTCGGTTGCTCGTGGTGTTTCACAGTGCGGTCACTTTCCAGCCTGGTCTACATGTAAAACGTAGGTCGACATAGTAATGACACTCAAAGTTGCAAAAAATCCACACCCCCGAGTGTCGTCACCATCCTAAACCCCGATATAGACGCAGCAAGGTCAATGGAAGCATTCTTCTGTGGACCTGGCTATCGGCACGCGGGGAGGTGGAGTTACTAGTGATGGAAGAACCCTTTCCATCACTGTAGTAACTCACCCATAATATCTACACTACATAGCGATGCCACTGTCACGTCCATGGTGTAGACAATTCCCAGGATTCCACGCTCAGTCGAGCTAGCGTGAGTTGAGTAACTTGAGTGTACGAACTCAAGCGAACTGTTCCAATGAAGGCTTTGTCCTTGCCGGGCGGGATAGCTAAACCAGCCCAGCCCCCCGTTGTGGGTGCAGTGTATGCTGACAGAAGATTTTCCAACAGCATAGTTACTGTACTTCCCCAAACAATGTGAGCTGTGCTGACAGAAGCACTCTTCTGTGGGTCTGCCTGTGCTTATGGGGGTGGTTTTATCATGCCTCTGACTGACAAAGCTATGCTGAGAAAACTTTGTAGTGTGGACCTGGCTGATGACAAGTGGTTTTCACATAGTTCAGTTCTCCCATAGTAAAAATACCCTCTTCTTTCAGTTCAGACAAAGCCTTATAAAATCCCTCACACAAGAACTCACCATATTCTCCTCTCTGCACTTCAGAAACCATCCCAGCCAGGGCCCTTTGGCTAGAGTTAAATGCCTAGAAGTGCAACTAATTGAGGAGAAAATCTGGCTGGGCATTTATTTTTTTCTCCATGAAAAATGTTGACAAAAGTGAAAGATTTCCATCTGGATTTGTCATGTTTCTGTTAAAGAGGAGATGCCCAGTTTTCTATCAATCAATCGATCGATACTGAAAACCAGAAGGTTTTGATTTTTTAAACCAAAAAGTGTCACTTACTGAAAAATGAAAAATGTTCAGAATTTTTTTGTTTCAATGAAAACCTGATTTTTTCCCCCCCAACTAAAATGGACATTTTTTTCATAAAGATTTTGTTAGTTAAAAAGTCATTTTTTGCTAGGGTAAAAAAATTGATAAAAATATTTTGCCCAGCTGTGTTAAAATCACAACAGACTGCAGAAGAGAACAACACAATCCTGGAGAACTATACCATGTGACCATAGATTCTGGGGAGATAGGAGATAACCATGTGACCTTACAGAAGAGGGATGAGATGAGAAATATAGGAAGACCCCAGGATGTCAATCCAAATGCCTTACTTGCTAACGTGGAGAATAACGGATGGGCAGCCCATTAGTGAGACTGTTATTGCTATATGTACACTTATACTGCCATTGTACAGCAATGAGACATGGCAGGGGGTATCCTGTTGCCCTGGAATTATATGCCTTGGGTGTGTTATAGGGCAGGAGGCTGAAAGCTAAAAATGCCTTCAACAGCCCAAACTGTGTGATTGCAGGAACTAAATACACACCCTGTAGGGGCTTATTGTGGTGATTCAATGAAAGGGAGTTCTAAAAGAGAGATCACTTTGTATTGCTTTCCCATTAGATTGCTTTTGTTAGGCTTGCAAATGCAAATGTGCAATGCTACCAGCACAGGTGCAAAGATGTGGTCTGTAAACCCCCATGATATGTACAATGTTAGTGCTACCGTAACATTGTTGTCTTTAAAAATTAAAGCTAATTTGGATGGGTGTGAAAATATGCTAATAATCCTCTGAAGAGTCTAGGCCTGAAAGCATTGGATGGGAAGTCAGGGGATCTGGGATCTATTAGTGGATCTGAGGTTGAGTTCCTGGGCAAATTTCTTAATCTCTCTGGGCCTGATTTTTCTCCCCTGCCTTGCTCCTCCTCATGGAGTCAATAACATCATTAATACCTGTGCACAGTGGGTGTGAAACATTACCATTCAGTCCTGGTAGTTTTTACACTTATTTTGCAAAGGCATAAATGATGGCTTGGAATGTAGCTACTTGGAAACCTTGGTGATAGGCGTAGTGAAAGAAAGAAAGATCCAGGATAATGGTGAATTGGGCCCTCTTTTTTTGTTTTGTTTTTTTGTTTCCATATCCATAAAACTAAGATGAAAGTAGTGATCACCATGAAAAGTCAGCATTTGGTAATGGAAGGTATCACAGGAGGGAACTGCAGTGTCTCACATATCCCTCAATAAATAACTCTTCATAGCACTTTTCTTCTGTAGATCTTAAAGTACTTTACAAATGAAAGTAAGAATCATTATCCCTACTTTCCAGATGGGGAAACTGAGGCATAGAGAGAGGAACTGACTTGCCCAACATCATATAGCTGGGCCGTAGCAGAGTGAGAATAGAACCCAGGAGTCCTGACTCCCTGACCACTAAACCACACTGCCTCCCTGCAGGCTAACTGTTTGCAGTGTTGATTTTCTGATGGCAGCCACCATACCTACCCTACAGAAGTGTCTGTCTGTTCATTTGAATTTCAAGATATGTGCCTGTCCTTTCACTCTAGGC